>NC_064618.1:649919528-650537195 GCF_023898315.1 Schistocerca nitens | reverse complement strand
TCCGAATTAATATCAAACCATTAGCAACACGGTAATTCTTTAATTAGTCTATCACTCGGAGAGGAAAAATGGTTCAAATGGCTCTGAGCTATGGGACCTAACGTCTGTGGTCATCACTCCCCTAGAGCCTAACTAACCTAAGGACATCACACACATCCATGCCCGTGGCAGGATTCGAACCTGCGACCGTAGCGGTCACGCGGTTCCAGACTGAAGCACCTAGAACCGCACGGCCACACCGGCCGGCACTCGGAGAGGAAGAGGGGTGTTAGATGGCAGCATTCGTACGTGGATAGTAAATATATCCATTTTATAGTAACTGTTAAACCTTACAGCAGGTGACAGAACTGTTAACATCGTTAATTACTGAAATAAGCTGATTATTCCAGCGCACTTGGAGGCATATTAAGATATCGACTCTAAGCTTCGCATAGCACGGATAGTGAGAAGACGAAGCGTCTTGTACGTCCTAGGTGCTACGAGTCGCCAGCAACAAGCCCGCTAGCGCCTAGCTACCAGCTGAGGTGGCCGCGAGAGGCTCTCAATTATTCAGCCGTTATTAGCGAACCCGTAATCCGGGGCCACTTCTTGTGCCGCCGTAATGAAGGGGCGGACACCCCCTCAATACCCTCCTCACTCCCCCACCATACTTCCCACCGCCACCCCTTACTCTTCCCTCTTCTCAGCTCGATCCCTTTCTTTCTCGGTTTATAATTAATCCTCGACCGCCGCTGCAGACGTTACTCGTCTCCATTCCAGAGGCAAGCCTTCCGCGTTCGCTCGTTAACGTTTTTAATGCGCTTCTATGACGTCATTAACGGAGCTCAAACACATGGCGAGAGGGGGAGGAGGTGTCGGTGAGATGGTGCTCGCCTGTAAACAGAGATCCCGTTACGGGAACGCTCGAAAGGACAGTGCTACCGGACAGAATGGGTCTTGGTAATGCTATCCTCATCGTAACGTGGTCCAACGTGTGTTACCTATAGAACGGAGAACCAGAAATTGCTGAAAACGAGATTTCGGCTCGTTACGTCTCTTCATGTGCACAAAGAGTGGGCTACAGTTGTGCGTGGCGCTGCGGCTCTTATCAGGTAGAGAAATAAGAACAGTTTCACGGCAATGCGTCTTGAGGACTTCATTCTATACTTTTTTTTATTAAAAATGATACTCCTCCAGCTGTACTTAAGATTTCATATTTATTTGGCTACTGGTTTGGACGTTGCGTCAACGCCATCTTCAGGCCGAGTTGTAGTACTCAGCCACAGACAATTAGTATCATCAAAATGTACGGACCTGAAGGTGGCGTTGACGCAACGTCGAAACTAGTAGCCAAATAAATATGAAATCTTAAGTACAGCTGGAGGAGTTCCATTTTTAATAAAAATTATACCAGCTGATGTCCCACTATCATCCAATTTAAATATGGATGTTTTAAGATTCATTCCATATCTTCTTCGTAGCGTAGTTGAAAAATAGCCCAGTCCCCAATATCAGTTGCGCTACATACAATTCACAGTAAATCACACGTATAGAGGTTGTGTCATGGAGATTCAGTCGATTTTAGAAGATTATGTTCCACATAAGTTCGCACAGACATCTGGGCTAGGTTTTAACATATGAATAGCACAACTAAGTTTTACTTTCGAAATAACCAAACGCCCACGAAAAACCAATCACTGCTTGTGAGATTAGGTGAACTTGGAGGTCAATGGTGTAATGTGAAATCCGTACTCAGATTACGGCCGATCCATTGTTGAAGGATCTCATTCTTAAAGTAGTTGTTCATTAATGCTCCGTGTAGATGAGAAATCAAAGCATTGGCAAGTTCTTGTAATTATGGAAAAAGCTATATCTCCAACACACGAGCGGCGTTCAGTATGTAATGCAACAAATATGTCTCTCTGTCAATTTCGATGGAGAAAATGAGGAATTGGTTGTGTGACAAAGTGCCGTATTCCCTCTTCAGCCCCTACAGTTTCATCTCCTTCCGACTGCTGGCTGCGCTACACGTAGCCTTCAAAATGTCGTCTGTAACGGAGGTGCTTTCCTAGCAGGGGTCATATAGTTTCTTTTGGCGGAAAACCAGAGCATAGATTTTCATATTCGGTTACAGAATGCCTGTAGAACCTGTCAGTGAAGAAAAGCACGGTGAGTTGTTGGTCGAGGCGGCTGTCATCCTCGCAACAAGGTCACGAAAACGAGTCCGATCTTCCACCTGCCAGCCGGTCACACAAATCCGTGACTGCTGCGATGACGTAAGGTGTGGACACCCTCATTCGAGGTGATCGACGGTTCACAATAATTCGCTGATCACCTGGACATCTCTATTGGTAGTGCTGACAGACTCGTCCATCAGTTGACGTACTCAAAGGTGTGTGCCCGCTGGGCTACTCGTTACCGAACAGAAAACCAAAACAGCAACGAAGGACCATTTGTGCGGAATTGCTTGCGCGTTACGAGTCTCTTCGTGACTATTTATTTCGAACGTCGTTACAGGCGATGACACATGGGGTCACCACTTTGAACCGGAAACGAAATTTCAATCAGTGAAATGGCGCAAAACCATGTTTCCTACTAAGAAGATGACAGTCGCACCTTCAGCCGGTAAAGCCGTGTAGACGGTCCTCTGGGAGTATGAAGGGATTACTCTGTTTGATGTCCTCCATCTTGATGCAACGGTCAACTCTGAATTGTTTTGTGATACTATCGGGAAATTGAAGAAACGACTTCAGTGTGTACATCGCCACAAATGTGCAAAAGGACTTCGCCTTCGCCATAACAGCGCGAAGCGTGAAACAACTGTACGCAGCGGAAAAGAGCTTAAAAACTTCACTGTACTATTCTTCCTCAACCACCCAACACTCCAACTCTCACACCTTCCGAATTGCACCTGTTTGGCCCAACGAAGGACGCACTCTGCGAGAAGGATTATGTGGACGATGCGGGAAGCGGGGGAGGGGCATCGATGCAGCAAGATTCAGACGTCAACAAATAAAGTGGTACAATGCGGCTCTCCCAATACGTTGGCATGAGGCCATCGCACTGAACGGATATTATGTTGTAAAATAGGGCTCTTTAGCCAAAAGGGAGGGGAATAACATGGTGTATTGAAATTCTGAATAAACAAAATTGCTTTCAAAGAAAGTGCTGCGGTACTTAGTGACTGCCCCTCGTGCACAGGTATGCGATGCCCCTACCACATAATAGAACTGGCCCAAAATCTTTCCTTTGGAAATGACGCAAAACACGTGAAACTTCGAAGAGTCTCTCTCGTACTCGAATAAGTATTAGTATTCTGCCCATACTCTTACGTTGTGACTATTAACTTTTCCACTTAAATGGAACGTTGCATCGTCACTGAAGAATAAATTTGAAAGGAAATTGTTATCTGCCGTCTCCACAACCAGAATGATTTATTGTTCACTACCATATAAATGACTTCTAGGGAATGGATCTAGAATGGGTTAAAACACTAATTTCACAAAAAGAATGCCAAACACATACATGTGAGTAGCTCACTCTTAACACGTAGTACAAGTGTACTTCCTTGCAACACTTTGTTGAATGCGCTCTCCGTTTTGAAAGAGTCCACAGGGTTGGTCTGTGGAGCTCTTCTTTCATAAAGAACTAATGACTTGAAACTGCTGATGATACTGACGAATGCTTTGAGCTGCAGAGACTGAAGTGCTGCTTTCCCGAAGGAAATCAAGCCGCACAGTTGAAACCGAATTGCACATGTTGAAATGGAAATCACTAAATGCTATCGTTGCTGTGCTGTCATCATTTCGTTTCGCCGAATGGGTAATGAGCGAGTAACTGCACCAGGACCCCTCAGAGAGAACAATATGACGAGGTAACTTAGGCATATAGCTGGCACCATGGTACGATGTTAGTTTCGGTGCGTAAATTACAATACACCCGAAGTGTCTGTCCCCAATAGTGTTGTAACCCGAGATCTATCTCGCGAACGTATCTTGAGTGAAGGGCTTCGCAATTATCACACTAGAATATCTCAGTAACCACTTCAAAGAATAACCAAATGAGCGGCCCGAAGCAACAACGCATTTTAGTCACTAGGGCACACACTGTAGATATTCAAGGCTGAAAAACATATTTGTTTCACAGTCATCAGTCATGAAGGCATTTCGACGTAAACATATTTCAACCCGGTAATAACAGATACATTCGCAATCGGTGAAGTATAATCTCCGTGGAGTCCGTCTCTTCCACAGAAATGGTGAATATCGGCAAGATCTTCCTTCTATTCACATGTTTCATGAGAACCACCGACGTCAACCTTCAGCCTCGTTAATCAACTCAAAAGTTGCTAGCCTTAGCATTGGAGCAAATAAATCCGCATTAATACATAAGAAGAAAAATTAGCAGCAGCATCAATCATGCCGACAGCTGCCTGCCTTATCTGTGGAGCGCTTAAAACTTACACTCAATCAACAACTACAACAACTCAAAAGAACTCAACTGCTGCCCACCTGACCTGTGCAGCACTTAAAGAGGCTGGCAAATTTTAAACAACAAACTGCTACAAAGATAATGAACACAATGGCTGTTCAGTTGATCCGTGTAGCATTTAAAGCACATGAGAATTTAATCAACAACTACGACAACTCAAACAATTCAACAGGTGCCAAAATGATCTGTCTAGCAGTTAAAATCACACGAAAATTTAATCACAACTGCAAAAACCCAAACGAATTCATTAACAGCGTAACTGATTCTTTTAACACTTAAAACCGCATTAACATTTGAACACAACTCCAAAGCTACGCAAGACAACCGTCAAATATTTCCGTTCATGGAACGGAAAAGACTGCAGAACAAACTCGATGTTCCCCAATGTAGAGATTTAGTCTCGTGAAGCCTGATGAATCTTTCATAGAACACACTGTAGGCTCTAAGTGAATGGAGATATCTATTACTTCTTGGTAGCGAATGGAGGACTGGGCACGTAAGTCATCTAAGCGCGATTCCTAAATAACATGTGAAGTGATTATTTGTCTGGAACGGAACTGCACTTAAGATGTCATTTGATGTATTTGGGAGTCACCGTTCAGTGCTTAGTTGTTTTTCACTCGAAATATTCAGTACTGAGTGATCAGTTATTGCCAAGTTGACAGCGAACCTTAAAGTCATAGTTTTTACATAGTCTGTGATATTTAGCCGAGTCTTAGAATCTCACATCGACAAGTAGCTGTTAAGCTTGCTTATGGAACGTCATTAAAACTAACATAGTGTCTCTAATATCAGCGAAACACTATTGATTCCCAATAATAATAATAGTAATTATTAATTATTATTATTATTATTTCTTTCTTTTCTCAGACGTTATGTCTGGTCAAAAATGGAAAGTGACGCGGACCTTGATCAAGCGTGACTTCCTTTTAACTGTACGGTATATGTTATATTGCATTTAGGAACTTTCGGGTAATTGAACATGTGTCAATAATTACGGATTTCTGTAGTTGTATATATAAGTTTAGATGTAGCTGTATTGCATTGATGTACTGGTGGATATTGTGTGGTATGACTCCTGTAGTTGATAGTATAATTGGTATAATGTCAACTTTATCCTGATGCCACATGTCCTTGACTTCCTCAGCCAGTTGGATGTATTTTTCAATTTTTTCCTCCTGTTTTCTTTTGTATATTTGTTGTATTGGGTATGGATATTTCGATTACTTGTGTTAATTTCTTCTTTTTATTGGTGAGTATGATGTCAGGGTTGTTATGTGGTGTTGTTTTATCTGTTGTAATGCTTCTGTCCCAGTATAATTCGTATTCATCATTCTCCAGTAAATTTTGTGGTGCATACTTGTATGTGGGAACGTGTTGTTTTATAAGTTTATGTTATAAGGCAAGCTGCTGATGTATTATTTTTGCTACATTGTCATGTCTTCTGGGGTATTCTGTATTTGCTAGTATTGTACATTCGCTTTTGATGTGATCTATTGTTTCTATTTGTTGTTTGCAAAGTCTGCATTTATCTGTTGTGGTATTGGGATCATTAATAATATGCTTGCTGTAATATCTGGTGTTTATTGTCTGATCCTGTATTGCAATCATGAATCCTTCCGGCTCACTGTATATATTGCCTCTTCTTAGCCATGTGTTGGATGCGTCTTGATCGATGTGTGGCTGTGTTAGATAATACGGGTGTTTGCCATGTAGTGTTTTCTTTTTCCAATTTACTTTCTTCGTATCTGTTGATGTTATGTGATCTAAAGGGTTGTAGAGGTGGTTATAAAATTGTAGTGGTGTAGCCGATGTATTTATATGAGTGATTGCTTTGTGTATTTTGCTAGTTTCTGCTCGTTCTAGAAAGAATTTTCTTAAATTGTCTACCTGTCCATAATGTAGGTTTTTTATGTCGATAAATCCCCTTCCTCCTTCCTTTCTGCTTAATGTGCATCTTTCTGTTGCTGAATGCATGTGATGTATTCTATGTTTGTGGCATTGTGATCGTGTAAGTGTGTTGAGTGCTTTTAGGTCTGTGTTACTCCATTTCACTACTCCGAATGAGTAGGTCAATATTGGTATAGCATAAGTATTTATAGCTTTTGTCTTGTTTCTTGCTGTCAATTCTGTTTTCAGTATTTTTGTTAGTCTTTGTCTATAATTTTCTTTTAGTTCTTCTTTAATATTTGTATTATCTATTCCTATTTTTTGTCTGTATCCTAGATATTTATAGGCATCTGTTTTTTCCATCGCTTCTATGCAGTCGCTGTGGTTATCCAGTATGTAATCTTCTTGTTCAGTGTGTTTTCCCTTGACTATGCTATTTTTTCTTACATTTATCTGTTCCAATAGCCATATTTATATCATTGCTGAATACTTCTGTTATCTTTAGTAATTGGTTGAGTTGCTGATTTGTTGCTGCCAGTAGTTTTAGATCCTCCATGTATAGCAAATGTGTGATTTTGTGTGGGTATGTTCCAGTAATAATATATCCATAATTTGTATTATTTAGCATGTTGGATAGTGGCAAGGCAGAACCAGAAAGGACTTAATGAGTCTCCTTGGTATATCCCACGCTTAATCTGTATTGGCTGTGACGTGATATTATTTGAATTTGTTTGGATACTAAGTGTGGTTTTCCAATTTTTCATTACTATGTTTAGGAACTGTATCAATTTAGGATCTACTTTGTATATTTCCAATATTTGTAGTAACCATTAGTGGGGTACACTATCAAAAGCTTTTTGGTAATCAATGTATGCGTAGTGTAGCGACCTTTGTTTAGTTTTAGCTTGATATGTCACCTCTGCATCTATTATCACTTGCTCTTTACATCCTCGTGCTCCTTTGCAACAGTCTTTTTGTTCTTCATTTATAATTTTGTTCTGTGTTGTATGTGTCATCAGTTTCTGTGTAATGACTGAAGTTAATATTTTGTATGTTGTTGGTAGGCATGATATGGGGCGATATTTAGCTGGGTTTGCTGTGTCTGCTTGATCTTTAGGTTTCAGATAATTGTGTAAGTGTATCAGGGAATGTGTATGGGTCTGCAACGTAACTGTTAAATAATTTAGTTAGACGTGAATGTGTTGAGGTGAACTTCTTTAGCCAGAAATTTGCTATTTTATCTTTTCCAGGGGCTATCCAATTGGGCGTAGAATTAATTGCTCGGGTGACTTCATGTTGCAAAATTATCACTTCAGGCATTTGTGGTATCATCTTGTATGTGCCTGTTTCTGCTTGTATCCACCATGCATGCCTGTTATGTTGTACCGGGTTTGACCATATGTTGTTCCAGAAGTGTTCCATGTCTGTTATGTTTGGTGGATTGTCTTTTTTAATGTGTGTGTAATCTATTGTCTGGTACAATTTCTTTTGGTTTGTGTTGAATGTTTGGTTTTGTTTCCTTCTATTTTCACTTTTTTTGTATCTTCTAAGTCGTTTGGCCAATGCTTGTAATTTCTGCTTCTTTTCATCTAATTGCTCTATCGCTTCTTGTTGTGAGATTTTACCCAACCTTTTTCGTTTTTTTTCTGACATTCCATTTCTTATAAAGTGTGTTAGCTGTCCAATGTCTTTTCTCAGTTTTTCTATTCTGATCTGTAGCCTGTGTTGCCATGCTGGTTTTGTGGGTTTCTTCTGTGTGTTGGTTGGTTCTGATCTCTGCCTAGTGTGTATATTTAGTGTAGTGAGTGCTCCTATATAAACCAGTAGTTGTAACTCTTCCATAGTTGTGTTTTCATTTATTTTGTTGTGTATGATTGTGTTGATAGTTTTTATTGTTGTTTCGACTTTTGGGTTATTTGGTGGTCTATGCAAGAATGGTCTAATATCTGTATTTGTGTCTTTGTATTCTAGATATGTCAGCTGAAATTTTTCTTCTATATCTAACGTGTGTGTCACTTCGTGTTCTATTTGTGCTTGTTCTGGTGGCTGTCTTAAGATTTCGTTTTCCTCTGATTGTTTAATTGATGCATGCTGTTCTTTGTTTGTTTGCTTTGGGATGTTGGAGTCCATTACTGTATTTTCTTCTTCTTCTGATTGCACATAATAATATTGTTCCAGTATTTGTTGTACTTGTTGTTTGATGTTTTCTAATTCTGACTGGGGTACCTGTTATTTTTCATTATTACACGGATCTGATCAGCTAGTCGTTATTCTGTTAAAAATTTTAAGTCTGGGTATCTGGTAATAAATGTTGTGTATACTTGTGATCTGTATCCAGTTGTGTTGGTTCCTAGGTTTGTTGCTTGGTAATAACAGAACATGAGGTGTCGATTATCTTCATCTGACCATCTCATCCTCTGTCTTTGTTTTCCTTCTAGGGTGGTTGCAGGAAGCATATCCTGCAAAACACCTCTATTTGGATTCAAATCATTTTCCAGTTGGCTAGCAGTGTCGTTACCATTGTGGGCGGGCATAGGGTTCAAGCGTCGTCCCCGACCATGACGGCGCTTGTCCGAGGCATCTTTAGTTCTGTCCTGAACCAACTAATCACACTAAAAGGGGGGTTAGCCCTATTAGTGGTTTGTTCTTTTCGTCGCCTTTTACGACTGGCAGAACATACCGGAGGCCTATTCTTTTCCCGGGCCTCCACGTGGTTTATTATTATTATTATTATTATTATTATTATTATTATTATTTTGACATCCTCTAAAGAACGTTGGCGGTCCACAATGATCTTGACAGTGCAGCGTCAAAGGCTTCTGAAGTACAATTCTGATATGCTCGAATGTCTTTCAGTCACAGGCTTCTCCGTATTCCAGTGGACGGTATGCCATAAGTCTTCCATTCAATAATGTGCATCTTCACCTTTACTCCGCAAGAGATCTTACGGTGATGTGATCATTTCGCCCGACGCTTCGTGGAACGTACGGTCTAGGAATATGTCTATGATGCACAACGCCTCTCTTGTGGCTTCTACCACTCGAGTTTGTTGAGCACGTTCGTAGCACTCTTGCTCTGACTTAACGATCCCATGACGAAACGTGCCGCTCTTCCTTCGACCTTCTCTACATGAGATATTAATCTAACCAGATAAGGTCCCAGAGTTATCAACGACACCAAGGAATCGATGTTATGGGTTCATTGCAAGGTTTGTCTTTTGAGATCGATAGTAAACTCTAACGATTTACTTCACTCACCCCTCATTATATGTTCCAAGTACTGCGTCTTTCTGTTTTTTGTGACATGAAACAGTTCTTTTGGCATTTTCATCGCATAAGGTAACTCAAAATCTGGTTCAAATGTGTGTGAAATCTTATGGGACTTAACTGCTAAGGTCATCAGCCCCTAAGCTTAGACACTACGTAACCTAAATTACCCTAAGGACAAACACACACACACATGCACGAGGGAGTGCTCGAACCTCCGCAGGGACCAGCCGCACAGTCCTTGACTGCAGCGCCGAAGACCGCTCGGCTAATCCGCGCGGCAAAATCTGGTATTTTCAATGTCCGGAGTAATCGTAAGAGATTTACATCGACCTGTACGTCTGAATTATTGCTCTGCATTTCATAATAAAGAGTGTGGCCGAGCGTTCATCGAACCAACTTCAAGCTATTTCTCTATCAACCCACTCTCGAATACCGAGCGGAAAAACGAACACTTAATTTTTTCCGTGCGAGCTCTGATTTATTTTCTTTTATTGTGATCATCATTTCTCTTTGTGTAGGTGGGTACAAACAAAATATTCTCACATTCTGAGGAGAAAGTTGGTGACTGAAATTTCATCAGAAGATGCTGTTGCAAGGAGTCTTTCATTTAATGATTGCCACCACAATTCAAGCATCATATCCGTGGCACTCTCTTCCCTATTCCGTAATCATATAAAATCAACTGCCATTCTTTGGATTTTTTCGACGACCTCCGTCAATCTTCTCGGAGTTGTAATCCCTCAGTATTTAGTTGAACTCACAGCCGTTAGATAAGTGTCATTTATGGTGCAACCGAAATTTAGCGGATTCCTTTTATAACACATGTGGATGACAGGAGTCAATTGTCATTTTTCCCACGATACAGATATCTTGTCTAAATCGTTTTGCAATTTGCTTTGATCATCTGATGACTTTACAATACGTTTAATGACAGCATCGTCAGCAGACAATCTAAGATAGTTAGAGTGTCTCCTAACGTTTATGTAGATTAGGGATAGCAGAGGGTCTGTAACACTTCTTGGGGAGCGCTACATATTACTTCTGCGTTACTTGACAACTTTCCATCATCTACTGCGAAGTGTGACCTTACTGACAGGAAACCTCGACCGAGTCGCACATCTGAGACGATACTCCGTAGGCCAGCAATTTGCTTAGAAGCCGCTTGTGAGGAATTGTTTCAAAGTCTTATGGAACTCTAAAAATTATGGAGTATGTTTCACATCCCCTGTCGACAGTACTGTTTATTTCGTAAGAAGAAAGACCTATCTGTGCTCCGTAAGAACGATATTTACTGAAACCGTTTGATTCTTTACCAATAAACCGTTTTCTAAGAGGTAATTCACAATATATTGCAGTCTTTATTTGAAAACCAATTTATTTGCCAAAATCCCTGTTGTTGTTATTGTTGTGGTCTTCAGTCCTGAGACTGGTTTGATGCAGCTCTCCATGCTACTCTATCCTGTGCAAGCTTCTTCATCTCCCAGTACCTACTGCAACCTACATCCTTCTGAATCTGTTTAGTGTATTCATCTCTTGGTCTCCCCCTACGATTTTTACCCTCCACGCTGCCCTCCAATACTAAATTGGTGATCCCTTGATGCCTCAGAACATGTCCTACCAACCGATCCCTTCTTCTGGTCAAGTTGGGCCACAAACTCCTCTTCTCCCCAATCCTATTCAGTACCTCCTCATTAGTTATGTGATCTACCCACCTAATCTTCAGCATTCTTCTGTAGCACCACATTTCGAAAGCTTCTATTCTCTTCTTGTCCAAACTATTTACCGTCCATGTTTCACTTCCATACATGGCTACACTCCATACAAATACTTTCAGAAATGACTTCCTGACACTTAAATCTATACTCGATGTTAACAAATTTCTCTTCTTCAGAAACGCTTTCCTTGCCATTGCCAGTCTACATTTTATATCCTCTCTACTTCGACCATCATCAGTTATTTTGCTCCCCAAATAGCAAAACTCCTTTACTACTTTAAGTGTCTCATTTCCTAATCTAATACCCTCAACATCACCCGACTTAATTCGACTACATTCCATTATCCTCATTTTGCTTTTGTTGATGTTCATCTTATATCCTCCCTTCAAGACACAATCCATTCCGTTCAACTGCTCTTCCAAGTCCTTTGCTGTCTCTGACAGAATTACAATGTCATCGGCGAACCTCAAAGTTTTTATTTCTTCTCCATGGATTTTAATACCTACTCCGAATTTTTCTTTTGTTTCCTTTACTGCTTGCTCAATATACAGATTGAATAACATCGGGGAGAGGCTACAACCCTGTCTTACTCCCTTCCCAACCACTGCTTCCCTTTCATGTCCCTCGACTCTTATAACTGCCATCTGGTTTCTGTACAAATTGTAAACAGCCTTTCGCTCCCTGTATTTTACCCCTGCCACCTTTAGAATTTGAAAGAGAGTATTCCAGTCAACATTGTCAAAAGCTTTCTCTAAGTCCACAAATGCTAGAAACGTAGGTTTGCCTTTCCTTAATCTTTCTTCTAAGATAAGTCGTAAGGTCAGTATTGCCTCACGTGTTCCAGTATTTCTACTGAATCCAAACTGATATTCCCCGAGGTCGGCTTCTACTAGTTTTTCCATCGCTATGTAAATGGAATTACTACATTATTAGTTGCGGTAAAATTTTTTCTCCGATCCGCTAAACAAGGAAGTGGTAGGTACATCATATAATGGTTACAGCACTTATCTACATGAGGACTATACTATACGCATAAAGGAGTCGAGACGTTACCAAGCTGTGGTAGGTGTTCTACCATAAAGTACGTACAGCTCTGAACACGAAGAAGACAGATAGATACCACATTTTTACGCTTCGATGTATAGAGCCATGGTGACTGCGACAGAGTAACTGGTGTACACATTGTATGATATAGGTACCACGGTCTGGTTTTATGTGTCTAAGGACGACAATACATACATTGCTGGCCATTAAAATTGCTACACCAAAAAAAAGATGACGTTCTACAGACGCTAAATTTAAACGACAGAAAGAAGATGCTGTGATATGCAAATGATAAGCTTTTCAGAGCATTCACACAAGGTTGGCGCCGGTGGCGACACTTACAATGTGCTGACATGACCAAAGTTTCCAGCCGATTTCTCATACACAAACAGCAATTGACGGGCGTTGCCTGGTGAAACGTTGTTGTGATGCCTCGTGTAAGGAGGAGAAATGGGTACCATCACGTTACCGACTATGATAAAGGGCGGACTGTAGCCTACCGCGATTGCGGTTTATCGTATCGCGACATTGTTGCTCGCCTTGGTTGAGATCCAATAACTGTTACCAGAATATGGAATCGGTGGGTTCAGGAGGGTAATACGGAACGCCGTGCTGGATCCCAACGGCCTCGTATCACTAGCAGTCGAGATGACATGCATCTTATCCGCATGGCTGTAACGGATCGTGCAGCCACGTTTCGATCCCTGAGTCAGCAGATGGGGAGGTTTGCAAGACAACAATCATCTGCACGAACAGTTCGACGATGTTTGCAGCGGCATGGACTATCAGCTCGGAGACCATGGCTGCGGTTACCCTTGACGCAGCATCACAGACAGGAGCGCCTGCGATGGGGTACTCAACGACGAACCTGGACATACGAATGGCAGAACGTCATGGTCGCATCCGCGTTTGGTGACATCGCGGTGAACGCACATTGGAAGCGTGTATTCGTCATCGCCATACTGGCGTATCACCCGGCGTAATGGTATGGGGTGCCATTGGTTACACGTCTCGGTCGCCTCTTGTTCGCATTGACGGCACTTTGAACAGCGGATGTTACATTTCAGATGTGTTACGACCCGTGGCTCTACCCTTCATTCGATCCCTGCGAAACCCTACATTTCAGCAGGATAATGCACTACCGCATGTTGCAGGTCCTGTACGGGCCTTTCTTGATACAGAAAACGCTTGACTGCTGCCCTGGCCAGCACATTCTCCAGGTCTCTCACCAATGAAAACGTCTGGTCAATGGTGACCGTGCAACTGGATTGTCACAATACGCCAGTCATTAATCTTGATGAACTGTGGTATCGCGTTGAAGCTGCATGGGCAGCTGTACGTGTACACGCCATTCAAGCTCTGTTCGACTCAATGCCCAGGCGTATCAAGGCCGTTATTACGGTCAGAGGTGGTAATTCTGGCTACTGATTTCTCAGGATCTATGCACCCAAACTGAATGAAAATGTAATCACATGTCAGTTCTAGTATAATACACGAGGGGCGTTCAGAAAGTAAGCTCCGATTGGTCGCGAAATGGAAACGACTGTGAAAATCCGATAAAGCTTTGCACAGATGTGTTGGGTAGTGTCTCTAGTATAACCCCAGTTAGCATCACGTCGCTCTTCTCATTTCTGAGCTCGCAGTGTGCGTAAAGATGTCTAGAAAATAGTGTCTGCCGCCAAGTACGAGGGCCTGGTGAGAAATTTCGCCTGAAGCTATGCAGCTAACATTACATAACTGTCGTGCTGTTTCTTCTTCAAGACAATTCTCAGCCGCATTCTGCAGGGGCAATGAAGATGCTCCTGCATCGTTTTCAAATGGAAATGTGAGATTACCCACAATACAGTCCGCAATTGTCTCCCCCTGAGTTTCATCTCTGGTCACATGAACCGCTGTCTTTGAAGACAACATTTTGACACAGACAACGAGGTGTAGGCCAGCGTGGAGAATTGGCGGAAAGCACTGGCGGCTGCCTTCTATGATGAGGCTATTGAAAAGTTGGTACAACGCTATGACAAAAGTCTAAGTCAGAACGGCGACTACGTAGAGAAGTAGCTGAAAGGTGTAGCTAATTGTTACAAGTAAAACATTTCTGATGTTCACTGTGGTTTCAATTTGGCAATCAATCGGAGCTTACTTTCTGAACAGGCCTCGTATATGTCCAATGAATACCAGTTTATCATCTGCATTTCTTCTTGGTGTAGCAGTTTTAATTATTAGCAGTGAATTTTTCAGACTAGTAATGCAGTATAATTGTGGTTAAATAGAGATCTTGGCAAGTAAATTGATTTTCAAAGTAAGACTACACAACTTAATATCACTTCCTGTACTGACTGATAAAGTCAGGTAACGATAATTCATAATGTTTGAAAAGAAGACATGTTCCGAAATCCTACAGAAAATCGATGTTGGTGCTATGAGTTGCAATCGAGAGGATTACTCCTATTTACTATTTTGCGTACTGGTGTGACCTGAACACCTTTCCGGCTTAGGTGTGGGTCTTTGGACGATCGAGGGGTTGTGCACTAAGGTGACAAAAGTCATTGGGTACGTCCTAATACCTTGTCAGACCTCCTGTTACCCGGAGTAGTGCAGCAACTCTACGTCGCATGGACTCAACAAGTCGCTGAAGTCCCTGCAGAAACACTGAACTATACTGCCTCTAAAGCCGTCCATAACTGCGAAAATGTTGCTCGTGCAGCAGCTTGTGCACTCTCTGATATCTCGATTATGCCCTATAAATGTTCTGTAGTATTCACGTCGGGCAGTCTGAGTGGCCAAATCATTTGCTTAAACTGTATGGGCTGTTCATCAGATCAATCTCGAACAATTGTTTCCAGTCAATGATCGGTTCACTTTTACCAGAGGACCCATTTCAATCCATGTAAACACAGTCCACACCGTTACGGAGCGACCACCAGTTTGCAGAGTGTCTTGTTGACAACTTGGGACCATGCCTTCGTGGGGCCAGCGCCACACTCGAATCCTACCCTCAGCTCTCACGAACTAAAATTGGAACTTATTTGATCAATCCACTGTTTTCGAGTCACCAAGGGTCTAACCGACATGGTCACGTGCCCAGGAGAGGTGCTGCAGGCGATGTTATGATGTCTACTACCGTAGTCCACTGACGCCAAATTTTGCCGCGTTTTCCTAACGGATACGTTAGTCGTACGTCATACATTGATTTCTGCGGTTGTTTCACGCAGTGTTTGCTTGTCTGTCAGCACTGACAATCGTATGCAAACGCCGCTGCTCTTGGTCTTTAATTAAAGACTGGCAGCCGCTGCTTTGTCTGTGGTAAGAGGATACCTACTTCTAAGTTGCTCGTGTTGGCAGTTGTACTTGATTCTAAATCTGGAATATTTACATCTTCTTCTTTGGTGGAGGATTTTCGAAAATAGTGTTTAGCAACTCTGATTTAGTTGATTTTATTTAGATGACTCTTACCTTCATCTAAAATTAGACAAATGAGGAGCTATAAATAGAGAATGATTTAATTAATCGTGGATTGTATTGTTCGATACCTTTACAATTTCCCTACAATTTATATAGGAAGTGTAACTCAATCTTGACTCCAGAATGCCAGTCAGTCACGTCCCGATATCGTAATCCCTAACTTGTAACGAAATAATGGAATATGTTAAATGAACTTGCCATATGTGTCACTTGTGGCCCTTTTCTTTACAAATTAAGAACATGAATCTGCATTTTATTTATCTTGTGGGACTAATTGGCAATGTAAGTTTCTCAAAAATGTAATTTGCTGCTGTGAGTACTCGAAACCTTAGCATTAAAACCATTTTACGCTTTTTCTGGCGATGGTCGGGGTGGGGGGGGGGGCGACGGGGGGTTGGAGGGATGATATGAAAATTGCATGTAAAAATAAAAACTTTCCATCTAACTTTATTCACGTATTTAAAATTGGTGATACTGTGTAAAGATATATTCTGTATCGAGCAATCGATCTCTAAAAAAAGGCTGTCTTTGACTAAGCTCCGAAGGACGCTGGTAGGAAGCTGTTGAAAGTATCTTTTGCGAAAGACCAATGAAAGGCGAGCAGACCGCGTGGTTAGCAGGAGAACGTTCGCTTAGAATGGTCACAAAGGGTCGAGTTTTGGATGCGGACGAAGAGATGTGCTGGTATTGTGAGACACTGGATAGCTGAGTATAATTAGAGGAGAACTGCAATCAGAATTTGTAGTTCAGTCATAGATGTCGTGTTACAGACGCTTCTTATTCCCTGGTGCGCACTGCACAGCTTGGCGGAGTTAGATGTTACAGTAATTTCATGATTTTAGCGCGTTCTTATCCACTTAAAGTTGTTTTGTGCTACGTTACATGAGATTGTTAACAATCGAAGTACTGTACAGTATCAAGTCAACATTAATCCATTCGAACAATAGGGAATTTTAATTCATCACATTCGTACTCAGTGAGCTTCTTCTGTATTTTCTGGTGCATAGAACATTCCTTTCGTTGAAATGTTTCGCATACAGTAATGCATTGATCCACGTGTTTCACACACAGATGATGTATGGGTCAAGGTGATCTTTATTATGCTTCAAATGATATTATGTATTCGTGTTCACAAAACCTAAAGGATATTCCTCAAGGCTTACCATCAATCTAAAATCATGGTCTCTTTTAGAATGAGCTGCATTTTGCAACTGGTGTTCAAGTATCAAGCTTAATAGTTCTTACTGCCATCTGCAGAATCATAAATTCTCCTGTATTACTATCACAGATAAGGCCTGTATCTAAAATCCATTGTCATTGGAAAATTTAGTATATATCTCTATGTATGCATTTACAAAAATGAAGGTAACTTAGCCGTGGAAGTTGCGTAGAGAGGTGGCAGTTGATCACATTATATAAAATGTGATTGTTTAACGGCTTTGCATTGTCGGATTTCTATATAGAAAGGCTGCGCTAACATACTGGGCTAAAGCATTATCAGTGCGCGTAACCAGCCTACAAGCTGGGTAGCACACACGTTAATCACGTGAATTCCTATGCTCATCCCAACTTAGCATGTTCATGTAATTCAGACAATTACACACAACAAAAAAGGTTTTGTATCACCTCGGTTCCGAGGATTCCGAAACCTGTACATGAAATGGGAATAGAGATCAACATAAAGATCATTTCCGCACTTTTTATAGCTCATAAAAACCACACATTTCATGTTGTAACAACATACAGCGAGACCTTCAGAGGGGGTGGTCCAGATTTCTGTACATACCGGCACTTATAATACAAAGTAGCACATCCTCTTGCATTTATGCATGCCTGTATTCGTCGTGGCATATTATCCACAAGTTCATTAAGGCACTGTTGTTCCAGATTGTCCCACTCCTCAACGGCGATTCGCCGTAGATCCATTAGAGTGGTTGGTGGGTCACGTCGTCTATAAACAGCCCTTTTCAATCTATCCCAGGCATGTTAGATAGCGTTTATGTCTGGAGAACATGCTGGCCACTCTAGTCGATCGATGTCGTTATCGTGAAGGAAGTCCTTCAGAAGATGTGCACGATGGGGGCGCGAATTGTTGTCCATGAAGACGAATGCCTCGCCAATATGCTTCCGATATGGTTACACTATCGATCGGAGGATGGCATTCACGTTACAGTGCCTTCCATGACCACCAGCGATGTACATCGGTCCCACCTAACGCCATCCCAAAATATCAGTTTACCTCAACCTTGCTACACTCGCTAGACAGTGTGTCTAAGGTGTTCAGCATGACCGGGTTGCCTCAAAACATGTTTCCGACGATAGTCTGGTTGAAGGCTTATGCGACACTCATCGGTGAAGAGAACGTGATGCCAGTCCTGAGCGGTCCATTCGTTATATTGTTGGGCCCATCTCTACCGCGCTGCATAGCGTCGTGGTTGCAAATATGGACCTCGCCATGGACATCGGGAGTGAAGTTGCACATCATGCAGCCTATTGCGCACAGTTTGAGTCGTAACATGACGTCCTGGGCTGCACGAAAAGCATTGTTCAATATGGTGGTGTTGCTGTCAGGGTTCCTTCGAATCGGATCCGTAGGTAGCGTTCATCCACTGCTCAATGTCCGAACAACATCGCTTTGGTTCACTACGAGACGCCTGGAAACTTCACTTTTTGAGAGCCCTTCCTGGCACAAAGTTACAATGCAGACGCGATCGAACCGCTGTATTGACCGTCTAGGAATGGCTGAACTATAGACAAAATGAGCCTTGTACCTAGTTCCTGGTGGAATGACTGGAACTGATCGGCTGTCAGACCCCCTCCGTCTAAGAGGCGCTACTCATGCATGGTTGTTTACATCTTTGGGCGGGTTTGGTGATATGTCTGAACAGTCAAAGGGACTGTTTCTGCCGGCCGAAGTGGCCGAGCGGTTCTAGGTGCTACAGTCTGGAACCGCGCGACCGCTACAGTCGCAGGTTCGAATCCTGCCTCTGGCATGGATGTTTGTGATGTCCTTAGGTTAGTTAGGTTTAAGTAGTTCTAAGTTCTAGGGGACTGATGACCTCAGAAGTTAAGTCCCTTAGTGCTCAGAGCCATTTGAACCATTTGACTGTTTCTGTGATACAGTACCCACGGCCAACGTTTATCTTCAGAAGTTCTGGGAATCGGATGATGCAAAACTTTTTTTGATGTGTGTATTTGCTTGTGCCCATTACTGGTACACTCGGCAAGGTAAGCGCTGCTCTTGTCCTTCTTTTATTATATTTCTTTAAGAGTACAGCCAGACAGCATTATCATATGATATTATGGGTTTAAATTTCGTATGTAAGAGGGCTTTTTATTGAGGGCACATTTCAGAATACTCACCTACTTGTAATCTGAATTAGAAGAAAGAGCAGGCAGCCTACACCGTAACAATGACAAAAATCATTTCTGGCCCTCGTAAAAAGTACGTATAGAAAGAAATGTAAACACTGTGTTTCAAACGTTGTCTATTATACTTTTATGTAGGCAGAGGTTAACACTAAATACGGGACTGTGATACTGGGAATATCGCATTAGTTACGTCAATCGTAGTGGTACAAACGTAATTCTAACATAGTACGTTGCACAGTTCTGGAAATCCGGAATGAAGCACTAAGTGAGAAAATGTCAGCTCAAGCTGGCACGCAGTGATATGGACACCGCATTACGGCATTCAGCATTCGACTTTTGTTGCAAAGCTGTGCACTGCAGATACAGGGATATGTGCTGTCTATCTGTATGTGTGGTCTGACGACAACTGAAGTCAAAGTAGACGCATTGACAGTAAGCAGTTGCGTTCTGGGTATTAAGCTTTGCAGCGATTAACAGACCTCTGCTCTTCACTGGGTGAGGGTCTCTCTCTAGACGTCCAGAGAAGGCAGAGGGTCGCCATCCTTGTGTCTGGACGCCTCTACACTGGTAGCGGCGTTTACCGCCGCGCTATTGGCGTGGAGAGCTACAGGGAGCGCGCAAAGTCTCAAAGGGACGCCGCGCTACTTGTTCTGAGTACGGAATGGGAACTGACAGTCATTGATGAAGGCGCACACCGGCATGGCGGCTTTCATCTGCAACGACCGCCATTGTCTGCTGACGTCCGCAGACGTTCCGCTCTTTGTGGGACGGCCGTATCCAAGCCAGCCCACATAAGAGCCGGGAGGAGAATTCTCTGCACCACATAAACATTTCAGAGCCGCTGTAGTTGGGTTTTCGCACACTGGATCCTTTTGTGAAAACCTAAATTTCAGTGAGCTTCTTAACAGTTGTAATTCGAAGTCTTCGAGCAGCAGGACGGTTCGCTTGACTATTTGTTTGTTATTCAATATGGTTTATATTATCACGTAAGTCGAAGCTATTTGGCCGTGGTTCGAGGCAGTACATAATGAACAGAAATGTGACAAGAAATTGTCTTAACTAATTCAGAGAGAGGTACACCCATCAAAATTGGTCGGTTATTCAGCCGGGTAGCGTCGTCCAAAAGGCGCGATATTCCGGCCTGAAGATGGCAAGAAGTCTGCTTGCCGAAATATCGCGCCTTTTGGACGACGCTACCTAGCTGAAAATCCGAGAAATTTTCCAGATTTGTGTACGCTAGGAAAACCTCAGATCACGCACTCGAAGGAGTTCACAGAGGAATCGAGATGTGCTGGTCATCTGGAGTCTGAAGTCGGCAATCTCTTTCGTGAGCGTAATCGTGCAATTAGTGAGGGTAAGACTAGCTGATAGAGAGCGAGGGGGTCCGCGAATCAGCAGGTTAGATGTGTCCCTGAGGACGAGGCCGCGAGAAAAAGTAAAGTTGTGAATAATTAAATGAGTGAAAGTCAACGGATGTAAAACGCTGAACAGTTTCCACGCATTGGACTAGGAAGTTATTCGAAGTAACTTCAATTAATAGCAGAAAACTTAAGTTCTACGAAGTAGTAAGGGGACGAGAGTTTAGTGGAGACAATGGAAACTCCTCTTTATACAGCCTTGCTCTGGAGACAGAGAAGGGCAGTTTCGAGCAGCAGGAAAGTTCACTTGGCTGTTTCATCTGGAAGGATAGGGACGTGCTCCACACTGAGGACGAAAATGTAAGGCCCAGAATCGCCTTAGTTCCTTTGGCGTACAGATATACTGAGTTTGCACAACTGATACGAGGTTTCATTGAGATACATATAGTTTTAGTGCAGTGCTATCCATAAAAATCGAAACTACTTTATTAAGTCATAGATTAGAACCAATAATGGGACACATTTGCAATTTTTGGAGATCACAATACACTGTAGGTAGATTACGTAAATAGATACAAGGTCTTCATGACAAATGTCCGAAGGGCCCTCTATCAGCATCGATGTACAACTGTACTTGTTTCACCATATTCAAAGACGTTCTGTGAAGTGTATCCTCGCCAATATTAATTATTTCGCGTGTAAAGGCCTCACGGTGCTATGCAATAGTCCATGGGTATTCTTGAACACCCGATTTTTAAGCAACTCCCATAAGAAGGAAACCGTGTGCGCATTACGTCAGGCAATCGGTGGAGTCACACATTTTTTGAGATTATGCGGTTACCAAAGAAATTGGTTGCAACTTCCATGAAAGCGTCAGATGTGTGATACATTGCTCCATCTTGTTGGTATACATACATACGATGTCCATATAAACAGCGGTGTCTATGATCGTATAAAAGAAAATAGGGCCAACAAGATGGCACCGCCCACCACATACCAGCCTTTTCATCATGCAGTGGTTTTTCGTGGATGACACTGAGGGTTTACACCAGCCCAATACCTGCTCTTTTGTTTCTTGATATAACCTGATGGAACCATGCCCCATCGGTAATCCAAGTTGTTGTTCTTCTGAATCTGATTAGTGTATTCATCTCTTGGTCTCCCTCTACGAATTTTACCCTCCACGCTGCCCTCCAATACTAAATTGGTGAGCCTTTGATGCCTCTGAACTTGTCGTACCAACCGATCCCTTCTTATAGTCAAGTTGTGCTACAAATTCCTCTTCTCCCCAATTCTAGTCCATACCTCCTCATTAGTTATGTGATCTGCCCATCTAATCTTCAGCATTCTTCTGTAGCACCACATTTCCAAGGCTTCTTTCTGTTCTTATCTAAATTATTTATCGTCCATTTTTCACTTCCATACATGGCTACACTCCATACAAATACTTTCAGAAACGACTTCCCGACATTTAAATCTCTACTCTTCTTCAGAAACGTTTTCCTTGCCATTGCCAGTCTACATTTTATATCCTCTCTACTTCGACTATCATCAGTTATTTTGCTACCCAAATAGCAAAATTCCTTTACTACTTTAAGTTATGGAGAGAATGTCCGCACGTTGAATAAGAAACTCCTGAAACCATAGACAATAAAGCATTTTTTTCTGATTATCTATTTCTTGCAGTGCTTCAGTCATTTGCACACTATTTGCTCGGTGCTCTCTGACATGTGCCTCATGAAATGTCTGTCTCCTGGCGCAACCGACGAAATGATTTCCCTGGGAAGTTCTCCAAGCATCTTCGAATATTATCAGTAATATCTGCACTCAGTGATGTTCTGTGTTTACCACTGTCAATGTTTAGTACACCAGCTGTCCTCATCTTCCTTACAATCGATAAATTGTAGCCTTTGTTGGAACATAGAGCACATTGAACTCTCTCCGGAATTCCTGGTGTGTTGCAACCAATGGGTCTGTCTTAAATATGTTTTCAAAATAAAAGCCAGCTTTCCAAGTGTGTACTGCACGTTTCTGCCGGCTAAAGACTGCGAACAGATCACTAATTTTCTCGTTATTATCACGCATCCCGAACAACACAATCACAGTTTCACAAACCGCGTCTATAGACGCTACGAACGTTCATACGAGCTGAGAAAGCGTGGCATTATACAGGGCAAAGAAACTGACCCCCAGAAACAACAATCAACTTGCCAACAACGAGCAGTACTTCTGATTCTTGCAGAGCTACTGAGACCATTAAAACAACTTTCCAATTTCTTCGAGCTTTCGAAAGGAAATTAATATCCGTTGAAGTAATTCATTACTTCATTATGTTCATGAGCTTGTTTTGCACCTCGCATTATTATTTACACTGGTGTCCAAAATTAAAGCAACAAACGCGTTTTGTGTCCAAGTCACGATATAATCACACCAACTGTCAACAGATGCCCTTACGATCGTGTTCTGCGCGTAAGATGGCATTCCGGTTAACGGACAACAATGCCAGCGATGGCGTCAGGGCATCCATCAAACGGTGTAGTATTTTTCGGGTAGTCTCACATCCACAATCGCTGTCTTAGTTCACAGTCACAGGCGGTGCAGTATGGCACAGGAAGACGTCTGCACCCCGCTCTGCAGTGGAAAGGCAGAGGAAGAACGGAAGCAGGACAGTAGTAAACTGATGTGGCGCCTTGGCTTAATGTAAATCGTTGAATTGTTAATCGGATGTGGCGACAGTTTGTAGGGAGCGAAATTGCTTCCTAAAGATCAGGGCTGGACAGATCACGAGTGACATCAGAAAGAGAGGACCGATATTTGGTTGTAAGGGTACTACGGTACCAGCTTGGTACTGATCAACAACTGGCATCTGACCTCGCAGCATCCACTGGACTTGTTATATCGAGGTAAACGGTGTACAGACGACTTCGTCAGAGTGACCTTTATTGTTGGTGACGTGCTGTCTGTTTACCTCTGACCTGTCTTCACAGACGTGAACGTCTAGAGTGGACTGGTCAACATGCCACTTGAACGGCTGAGCAGAGGGTCAACGTTCTTTTCACAGATGCGTCACGAAAGGTCTGGAGAGTGATTTTGTACGGATTTACATCCGGAGGGGACCTGGAACACGATTTTCTGACCAAACCTTTGCGGAAATAGACCTATATCGAGAAGGATCCCTAATGATGTGGACAGGGATTATGTTGACCACTCGAACTGCTCTTCATGGAATTGTACGGGAGAATCGACAGGGTTTAACTGCTTTCAGGCATCGTGACGAGATCTTGAGGCCTCATACGCGGTTATTGCGAGGTTCTGTGGACCCAGACTTCGTACTGATGAACAATAATGCTCGACCTCATAGAGCACAGGTGGTTGATGTTTTCTTGGAAACGGAAGATATTGCACGTATGGTGTGGCCTAGCCCATCCGATCTGAATCCGATAGAGCAGGCCTGGGATGAACTGCGGAGACGAGTAGCATCACGTCAGCTTCCACCGACCACTCCCCTAAGCCTTGCGAGCAACTCTGCAGGAAGAACGGGCGTTATTGTCTCAACATGAGATTGATGACATCATTTACTGCATGTCCAGTCTTTGTTACTCTGTGTTGCTGCTAGGGGTGGTCACACCGCATACTGAGCACATTAACCAGTAGTCGGAATGTCTGTGCAAATCCGTTAACTTGCAAAAAAAGGCAAGAACATTTTTGTCTATCTTTATGCATGTTGCAGTTGATTACATTCTGTATTCTTTACATTGGTTCTACTTTACTATCACCTGTTTATACTGGTTTGTGGCAAAATAAACGCAACATTGCAAAATTTCCTTTTGTAACTTTAATTTTGGACAGCAGCGTATTCCATGATGGATTATTGTGTACAACAGTTACGTAGTGAGAATGAAGGTAACGTGCATCGAACATTAATCTGCAGTTCATTCTCAGATGTTTGGCGGAGGGTCCATCGGACCACTTTCTGCCATCCCTTGCCCTCTCTCTCTCGGAAAACACGTGCGAAAAATATTTTCGTGTGAGGTCTGATTTCTATTAGCTTATTACCATAGCAATTTCTCTCTGTTGCAGTGAGTCACCTATTTTGGCATTCGGAGGAAGAAACTGGTGACTGAAATTACGTGAAAAGAACTCGCTGCAAAGAAAATCGCTTTTTTTAAAATTATTACCATCCTAATTCGCTAGTTACATCGGTTACGCTATCCGCTATTTTGCGATAATGCTAATTGAGCTACCCTGCTTTGAAAAGTCTCTAGGCCATCCGTCAGTGTTACTTCTTACAGAGCAGTACTCCCAAACAGGATGGGCAAGGGTTTGTGTAGGATGTCTGTTTATTAGATTTCTTATATTTTCAAAGTCTTCTGTCAGTATAATGCAGTCTTTAGTTTACATTTCCCATAATATTTTCTGTGGTTGATTCGACTTTAAGTTGTTGGTAAGTGCAGTTATTTCCTTAGTTGAATGAAAAGCACGATTTTATGTGATTTATCGACTAACCGAAAATTTACAGATTGGGTTCAGTGCTCATGTCGACGTACTCACGCTTTTTTTTTTTGTTTAGGGTCACTGACACTTGTTGCAAAATGCAGATATGGTGCATCAGTCATTTTGCGATTCTGTTTTCTTTTCTAATGACTTTAGAAGGCGCTAAAATCAGTAGCGGACGATTTTAGACGACTGCTTGGATTGTACATTACATTGTTCATTTAGATCAAGAAAAGCAGCGGGCCTATGGTAATTCCATAGGGAATCCCAGATAATACCTTAGTTTCAATAGGTTACATTCCGTCACTTACTACGCATTGTGGTATTAATGGCAGGATGTCATGAATCTGGTCGCACAGCTGAGGCATAAGTCGTAGGTACACAATTTGCTTAGAAGACACATGTGAGGAACGGAATGAATAAAGAATGAAATTTTCTGTATCCCTTTTCGTTATGTGTCAATCATTCGTTCTTTCGAGGTATTTAATGTTGGAATACAGTGTATGATTCAGAGTGGTTTCGGATGATACTCTGATTATGGGACTCAATGGCGAGGTAGCAAAAAAAAAAAAGTATCAGATTTCATCTACATCTACATTTGTACTCTGCAAGCCACCCAACGGTGTGTGGCGGAGGGCACTTTACGTGCCACTGTCATTACCTCCCTTTCCTGTTCCAGTCGCGTATGGTTCGCGGGAAGAACGACTGCCGGAAAGCCTCCGTGTGCGCTCGAATCTCTCTAATTTTACATTCGTGATCTCCTCGGGAGGTATATATTCGATACCTCATCCAGAAACTGACACTCTCGAAATCTGGACAGCAAGCTACACCGCGATGCAGAGCGCCTCCCTTGCAGAGTCTGCCACTTGAGTTTGCTAAACATCTCCGTAACGCTATCACGCTTACCAAATAACCCTGTGACGAAACGCGCCGCTCTTCTTTGGATCTTCTCTATCTCCTCTGTCAACCCTACCTGGTACGGATCCCACACTGATGAGCAATACTCAAGTAGTATCTAACATTCTGCGTGGAGTCTGTTTGTTCTAAGTCGTGTCTCCCTACCCCTTTCGCGCAACGACGCTCTGAGCGTGTTTTTTAGGGAATTGACTAGTTTGAACCTGGGACCTGTTGCTGGTAAGGAGACGCCAGACCACACATGACATGTAGAGTTCAGAGGAGTTCAGTGAGACTAGCGATGATATAATAAAATACTTAATGATTTCGGCCGCAGCTCGTGGTCGTGCGGTAGCGTTCTCGCTTCCCGCGCCCGGGTTCCCGGGTTCGATTCCCGGCGGGGTCAGGGATTTTCTCTGCCTCGTGATGCCTGGGTGTTGTGTGATGTCCTTAGGTTAGTTAGGTTTAAGTAGTTCTAAGTTCTAGGGGCTGATGACCATAGATGTTATGTCCCATAGTGCTCAGAGCCACTTAATGATTTCAGCGTCAGCTCCACTGCACTTCCTGTAAAAGAATCTTAATACTAACTAAATTTAGTGGAAGGGGTTCAAGGCTTTCCTATTTTTAGTTAGCTGGTAGAATAACGTCGAAAAAGCAGTTAAGTTTACCACTGGAAATTTTATTCTACTCCCAGAACGTGGTTTATAAATTGCACTATTGATAAAAGGAAATATTTTAATACAGGATGATAGAAACCAACTGCGTTCAATAAAAATGTGAACGAATATTCCCTGAATGGGTTTCCAAGTTCTACAATGGATCGAAGGATGACCTATGCCATATCACATCTATAATCTAGATTTAAGTTAAGTTTCATAAAAGAGAAAACTATCAAAATGGTCTACAATGACCCTCAATTATCTTTACTTACTTATCTAACTTGTCGTAAATTACAGTGGCTGATGTGGCTTCTCAATAATTATATAACAGAAAAATCATCGCTTTTCAGATTTTTACTTCAAGTAGTAAATGTGAACACCATGAGTTTTGATTGACGATCGACACTAGTATTACGTAAAAAGGGGATGTAACAGATGAGACTTCTGCAATTCTGAGTGAAGCCTTATGCGCTCAAAAATGCGGCATCGCGTGCGTTCATTATCTTGTCGCTGTTTAGGCAGCATCAGAGGGCGGCGGGCGGCGCAGCTCCACACTACTCGCCGTCTCGGAAGCAACTCTCTCCTAACTTCTCCTTACTACAATTTACCGAAGTTGGTTTTAGGAAAGCTATCTGGCTGTCTTTTCAACTGACCAATCAGGGTCTCAATGTTAACTGTAGGGGCCGCCTACAAAAATTCTGTCTATCTAATGATAAACGTTATACTTTTCGTGGTGGGGCAATGTTTTTAACGTTTGCAACGTAACAGAGACGCGAAAAAGTCTCACGCTAAAAACTTGCAGATGGTGTGGCCCTTTTAGTGTTATCATAAGATCTATACTGTTCTTCTGGAGGGCTCTATCTTTTAGCATGGGCTGGGGGTGGTCATGACAGGCAGCCGGTGATGTGGGTGCCCGTCCCTTATCGTAGCGCCTTCTAGCTTAACACGGTTCTGCTCTCGGCTTCTGGTCTCGTTTCTCCCCTCGGAACTACGTCTGGTGCACGGTGGGAAGGTATTACATGCATTTAGGCGTTCTTGTGTTGGTCTGTGGTATTCCATTTGCTCACTCGTTGCTCGTATTTCTTCAGTTAATTTAATGTCAGGAATTATTTGGAGCTTTGTGACATACTGCCGGATTTGCTATCATGTCAGGGTTTTCATGGAAGGTGTTGGATTTGTTTGACACCTTACAAGTATAGGTCGAACGAGTGTTTTGTAAGCCACCTCCTTTGTTGATGGACTACATTTTCTAAGGACTCTCCCAGTGAATCTCAACCTGGCATACGCCTTACCAACTATAAATTTTATATGATCATTCCACTTCAAATCGTTCCGGACGCATACTCCCAGATATTTTACAGAAATAACTGCTACCAGTGATTGTTCCGCTGTCATATAATCATACAATAAAGTATCCTTCTTTCTATGTATTCGCAATACATTACATTTGTCTATGTTAAGGGACAGTTGCCACTTCCTGCAGCAAGTGCCTATCCGCTGCAGATCTTCCTGCATTTCGCTGCAATTTCCTAATGCTGCAACTTCTCTGTATACTACAGCATCATCCGCGAAAAGCAGCATGGAACTTCCGACACTATCTACTAGGTCATTTACATATATTGTGGAAAGCAATGGTCCCATAACACTCCCCTGTGGTACGCCAGAGGTTACTCTAACGCCTGTAGACGTCTCTCCATTGAGAACGACATGCTGTGTTCTGTTTACTAAAAACTCTTCAATCCAGCCACACAGCTGGTCTGATATTCCGTATGCTCTTACTTTGTTTTCAGGCGACAGTGCGGAAATGTATCCAACGCCTTCCGGAATTCAAGGAAAATGGCATCTACCTGGGAGCCTGTATCTAATATTTTCTGGATCTCATGAACAAATAAAGCGAGTTTGGTCCCACATGATCGCTGTTTCCGGAATCCATGTTGATTCCTACAGAGTAGATTCTGGGTTTCCAGAAATGACATGATGCGCGAGCAAAATACATGTTCTAAAATTCTGCAACAGATCGATGTCAGAGATAAAGGCCTATAGTTTTGCGCATCTGCTCGACGACCCTTCTTGAAAACTGAAACTACCTGTGCTCTTTTCTAATCATTTGGAACTTTCCGTTCCTCTAGAGACTTGCGGCTCACGGTTGTTAGAAGGGGGGCAAGTTATTTCGCGTACTCTGTGTAGAATCGAATTGATATCCCGTCAGGTACAGTGGAGTTTCCTCTGTTGAGTGATTTCAGTTGCTTTTGTATTCCTTGGACACTTATTTCGATGTGAGCTATTTTTTCGTTTGTGCGAGAATTTAGAGAAGGAACTGCAGTGCGGTCTTCCTCTGTGAAACAGCTTTGGAGAAAGGTGTTTAGTATTTCAGCTTTATGCGTGTCATCCTCTGTTTCAATTCCATCATCATCCCAGAGTGTCGGGATATGCTGTGCCCATCCACTTACTGATTTAACGTAAGACCAGAACTTCCTAGGATTTTCTGTGAAGTCGGTACATAGAATTTTACTTTCGAATTCACTGAACGCTTCACGCATAGCCCACCTTACGCTAACTTTGACATCGCTTAGCTTCTGTTTGTCTGCGAGGTTTTGGCTCCAAACAATTCTTAAAAAAAATGGCTCTGAGCACTATGGGACTCAACAGCTTAGGTCATAAGTCCCCTAGAACTTAGAACTACTTAAACCTAACTAACCTAAGGACATCACACACACCCATGCCCGAGGCAGGATTCGAACCTGCGACCGTAGCAGTCCCGCGGTTCCGGACTGCAGCGCCAGAACCGCACGGCCACCGCGGCCGGCAACAGTTCTTCGCCCAGTGACACCACAAATTGGATTTCACTGTAGCATATACCACCAGCAGTACATTGAAAGAATCTGAACCATGGTGAAGAACTCATGTAGAGAATAAAAGACAAGCCTTACAAATTACATTAAAAACTAAGTTTAATGAGATAAATTTTTCTGTTCGGAAGCGAAAAATACGGAAAACGAAACCTGCACCACAGTGTATTGCTTTGTTGACAGTGAAGGAAACAGTGTGAAACTGAACATCGCGAGACCGTTTTAGTACGGCCATACCATTAGTAGCTGCTGTCATGGTTCAGGATGTTACTACAGATTCCGACATGCAAGGTCTTTTAGGAAAGAGTCCCTGCAATTAGGTTCCTTGGATGAGACTCTCCGCAGTGATAGCCAGGAAAAAGAAAAGAAAGATCTCACACAGTTGCTGACATTCCAGCGGGCACAGCATCGCAGTCATCGACGCGATATGCAGCATTTTAACGGCAGTCACTTGTTCTTAATTAAAGTTATGGCCTGTATGGTCGAAAAGTGGAATTTTTATTGTAATTAGAAACTGAAAGTGTAGCGAGAACATTTTATAGTAACAGACTGCGTTTTGTTGAAATAACGAGTTTTCTTTGTTCACGACCTAACTGTGCTCTTTCCGTCTAGTGTAGTGAGAATATTTTACAGTTAGTGACTGTGTTTTCTTGTAATATAGATTTTGCTGCATTCTCGACAAAACTGTGGTCTCACCGTCAGTACAGAGAGCGGATTATGAAGTAACTTTGCCCAACTGATTCAGGTTTTTCCGCTTCACTGTCGCAAAAAACAGAACCTGGGGCACACAAGATAAACTACGGGATCGGACGCTGTTTGTTTTAGAGGTGTAATTCAGGCGGCTGGTTGACAGATTGGAAACTGCGCTTTGTGTATTATCCGGCGCTATTTACCCAGCCGGGTACGCCTGTTCTGTTCGGTGGACGGGCTGCAGAGAGTCAAGTTCCGAAAGCGGTGCCGCGCCTGCCAACTTGCCGGCAAGTCTCTTTCCGGGGTCGATATGCTAGAGAAGAATGGCCCGAGAACCGCCAGCCGCTTACAGAAGTTGGAGCGGCTCGCTGGCCACTGCGGCGGCGAGAAAAACGATCCCCGTCACCGTCAGTTCCGAGGCGGTGTACAGCGCTAGCGACTCCTTCAGAAGTTGGCGACAGCAGCGGCAACACCGAACACGAAACAGCGCTCGTCTTGTTTACTCACTACAGAACGACACAGGAACTCGGCAGACTCAATAATGAGTTTGTTTAGTGTGCCATTAGCGTTACGCAATTTTATTGTTTTGTTTTACGTGTTATGTACCGGTTAATCAAAACGTCAGTATAAATTTGAAAACTGAATAAATCACGGAATAATGTAGATAGACAGGTACAAATTGACACACCTGCTTGGAATGACATGGGGTTTTATTAGAACCAAAAAAATGCAAAAGTTCAAAAAATGTCCGACAGATGGCGCTTCATCTGATCAGAATAGCAATAATTAGCATAACAAAGTATGACATAGCAAAGATGAGGTTCTTCACAGGAAATGCTCAATATGTCCACCATCATTCCTCAACAATAGCTGTGGTCGAGGAATAATGTTGTGAACAGCACTGTAAAGCACGTCCGGAGTTATGGTGAGGCATTGGCGTCGGATGTTGTCTTTCAGCATCCCTAGAGATGTCGGTCGATCACGATACACTTGCGACTTCAGGTAACCCCAAAGCCAATAATCGCACGGACTGATGTCTGGGAACCTGGGAGGTCTAGCATGACGAAAGTGGCGGCTGACCACACGATCATCACCAAACGACACGTGCAGGAGATGTTTCACGCCTCTAGCAATATGGGGTGGAGCGCCATTCTGCATAAATATCGTACGTTCCAGCAGGTGTTTATCAGCCACGATGGGGATGATACTATTCGGCAACATATCGGCGTACCTCTCACCCACACGGTAGCAGATACAAAACCAGATTCACGCATTTCCTCGAAGAAAAAAGGCCCGATAACGGTAGATGTGGAAAATCCAACCCATACCGTGACTTTTTCGTCGTGCAATGGATTTTCCACGACAATTCTAGGATTTTCGGTAGCCCAAATTCTGCAGTTGTGGGCGTTGACAGACTCTCGGAGCGTGAAATGAGCTTCGTCGTTCCACAACACGTTACTCAACCAATCGTCATCTTCCGCCATCTTTTGAAACACCCACACCGCAAATGCCCTCCGCTTCACTAAATCGCCAGGTAACAGTTCATGATGCCTATGGATTTTGTACGGATAGCATCGGAGGGTACGCCTAAGTGCCAAGCAAACAGTGGTGTATGGAATGCCGGTACGACGTCCGACTGCACGAGCGCTGACTTCCCCGTGCATAGAAGAACCCGCTAAAGACTCCATTTCTTCCTGAACTGTCTCAGCAGCATTACGCCTTGTGCTCGGTCGGCCACTACGGGGTCTATCGTCTAAACAAACCGTGGCTTCGAACTTCGAAATCATTCTCGCCACAGCTGCATTTGTCAACGGACCTTTACCCGTTCGAATCCCCTTCCTATGGCAGTAGGATCGTAACGCTGAACTATCACATTCCCCACTCTGATAATACAGCTTCACTAAAAGCGCCTTTTCAGGTAACTTCAACATGCTGCGACTGCTGGTGCATCTGATTCTCTCTCTCATTACAGCTCCTTTTATACACGATTGTCATGCGCAGTCACGGACGTTTTGCTGTCCAGCGCCATCTGTCGGACATTATGTGAACTTTGTTTTTCAGTTTTTGTGCTAATAAAACCCCATGTCATTCCAAGCATGTATGTGAATTTTTACCTCTCTATCTAGATTATTCCGTGGTTTATTAAGTTTTCAAATTTATACTGACTTTTTGATCACCCGGTATATTTTAAGGTTTATACTTTGGCTAAGAACTGAATATAAAGATATTGTGTATTCTGGAAATTATGAACCAAAGATAAATTGCTGAAAGAAGTTTTAACCCACCATAATTACGTTCACATTTTTTTTTTCCAGGAACCTCATTCTCGAAACTACCATTTTTCTTAATTTGTGGTAAGATCTTATGGACCACACTGCTTAGGGCATCGGTCCCTAAGCTTACACAATACTTAATCTAACTTAAACTAACTTACGCTAAGGACAACACACACACCCATGCGCGAGGGAGGACTCGAACCTCCGACGGGGGGAGCCGCGCGGACAGTGACAAGACGCCTGAGACCGCGCGGCTACCCCACGCGGCGAAACTATTTGCCACAGGAAATAGCCACATCTTTAATGGAGGTGAAACAAAACTCAAGTTCTCAGTGCTGTTCATCAGGTACGCCATGTTTTCAGTCGTGAGAGTGAAAAAGTAGGGTGTGATCACTCTTCTGTGAACATAACGTTAACGGTCATTTCTGAGGCATACCAGGCTATTGGTACGGTAAGTTGCACGACGAAAAGGCTTACACCACAGCCATCCACTTCCAATATTCAACCAAGAACGTAAGTCTGAAAGATTTAAGGAATATCTCGTAATAATTTCCTTAATGAACACCGCCACATCACTACCTACTAATTAAAGCTCACAACTACACTAAAGAGTCAAAGAAACTGGTACGGCCATGTGTATTCAAATTCAGAGATATATAAACAGGCAGAATACGGCGCTGCAGTCGTCAACGCTTATACACTCCTGGAAATGGAAAAAAGAACACATTGACACCGGTGTGTCAGACCCACCATACTTGCTCCGGACACTGCGAGAGGGCTGTACAAGCAATGATCACACGCACTGCACAGCGGACACACCAGAAACCGCGGTGTTGGCCGTCGAATGGCGCTAGCTGCGCAGCATTTGTGCACCGCCGCCGTCAGTGTCAGCCAGTTTACCGTGGCATACGGAGCTCCATCGCAGTCTTTAACACTGGTAGCATGCCGCGACAGCGTGGACATGAACCGTATGTGCAGTTGACGGACTTCGAGCGAGGGCGTATAGTGGGCATGCGGGAGGCCGGGTGGACGTACCGCCGAATTGCTCTACACGTGGATCGTGAGGTCTCCACAGTACATCGATGTTGTCGCCAGTGGTCGGCGGAAAGTGCACGTGCCCGTCGACCTGGGACCGGACCGCAGCGACGCACGGATGCACGCCAAGACCGTAGGATCCTACGCAGTGCCTTAGGGGACCGCACCGCCACTTCCCAGCAAATTAGGGACACTGTTGCTCCTGGGGTATCGGCGAGGACCATTCGCAACCGTCTCCATGAAGCTGGGCTACGGTCCCGCACACCGTTAGGCCGTCTTCCGCTCACGCCCCAACATCGTGCAGCCCGCCTCCAGTGGTGTCGCGACAGGCGTGAATGGAGGGACGAATGGAGACGTGTCGTCTTCAGCGATGAGAGTCGCTTCTGCCTTGGTGCCAATGATGGTCGTATGCGTGTTTGGCGCCGTGCAGGTGAGCGCCACAATCAGGACTGCATACGACCGAGGCACACAGGGCCAACACCCGGCATCATGGTGTGGGGAGCGATCGCCTACACTGGCCGTACACCACTGGTGATCGTCGAGGGGACACTGAATAGTGCACGGTACATCCAAACCGTCATCGAACCCATCGTTCTACCATTCCTAGACCGGCAAGGGAACTTGCTGTTCCAACAGGACAATGCACGTCCGCATGTATCCCGTGCCATCCAACGTGCTCTAGAAGGTGTAAGTCAACTACCCTGGCCAGCAAGATCTCCGGATCTGTCACCCATTGAGCATGTTTGGGACTGGATGAAGCGTCGTCTTACGCGGTCTGCACGTCCAGCACGAACGCTGGTCCAACTGAGGCGCCAGGTGCAAATGGCATGGCAAGCCGTTCCACAGGACTACATCCAGCATCTCTACGATCGTCTCCATGGGAGAATAGCAGCCTGCATTGCTGCGAAAGGTGGATATACACTGTACTAGTGCCGACATTGTGCATGCTCTGTTGCCTGTGTCTATGTGCCTGTGGTTCTGTCAGTGTGATCATGTGATGTATCTGACCCCAGGAATGTGTCAATAAAGTTTCCCCTTCCTGGGACAATGAATTCACGGTGTTCTTATTTCAATTTCCAGGAGTGTATAAGACAACGAGTGCCTGACGCAGTTGTTAATTCGGTTACTGCTGCTACAATGGGAGGCTATAAAAATTTAAGTGAGTTTGAAGTAGTGTTACAGTCGGCGCACGAGCGATGGGACACACCATTTGCGAGGTAGCGATGAAGTGGCGATTTCCACGTACGACCATTTCACGAGTGTACCATGATCATCAGGAATCCGGTAAAACGTCAAATCTCCGATCTCGCTGCGGTCGGTAAGAGATCCTGCAAGAACGGGACCAATGGCCACTGAAGAGAATCGTTCACCGTGGCAGAATTGTAACCCTTTCGCAAATTGGTGCAGCTTTCAATGCTGGGCAATCAGCAAGTGTCAACGTGCGAACTATTCAACGAAACATCATAGACATGGGCTTTCGGAGGTGAAGACCCACTCGTGTACCCGTGATGGGTGCACTACACAAAGCTTTACTTACAGCTCGCCAGGGCCCGCAACACCGACATTGGACTGTTGATGACTGGGAACGCGTTTTGTCGTCGGACGAGTCTCGTTTCAAACTGTATCGAGCGGATGGAGGTGTACGGCTAGGGAGGAACCATCACGAATGCATGGAGCCTGCATGTCAGCAGGGGACTCTTCAAGCTGGTGGAGGCTCTGCAATGGCGTATGCAGTTGGAGTGATACGGAAGCCCTGATATGTCTACAAAGGTGACACGTGTGTAAGCATCCTGTCTGATCACCTGCAACCGTTCATGTCCATTCTTCATTACGACGTACTTGGGCAATTCCAGCAGTACAATGCGACACCCCGCACGTCCAGAAATGCTACAGAGTGGCCCCAGAAACAACACTCTTCTGAGTTTAAACACTTCCGCTTGCCACCAAACTCCACAGACATGAACATTATTGAGAATATTCGGATGCCTTGTAACATGTTGTTCAGATGAGATCTCCTCCCGCTCGTACTCCTATGGATTTATGGACATCCATGTAGGATTTATGGACATCCCTGTAGGATTTATGGTATTAATTCCCTCCTGCACTACTCCAGACATTAGTCAAGTCCATGCCGCGTCGTATTGTGGCACTTCTGTGCGCTGGTGTGGGCCCTATACGATATTGGGCAGGTACCAATTTCTTTGGCTTTTCATTGTACATAGATCGAAATGCTACAGAACTCCGTACTGCCCCTCCGGAAGCAACTGGGAGGGCTGTGTGGACACAAAGAATATGAAGCTGTCGCCACACAATCAAGTTAACTTCTAGGCATTACTTATGAATAACAGCTGGGATGTATTCAAGTCTGTTGCTTATCAGAAAGTCTTCGATCACGGTGGGTCTCCGTCACTTCATAAACCAAAAATTGTAACTTTGTGTCAGTACTTTTTATAAAGTTTTTACAAATATATTTTTCAATTAATTTAGTAATATTAAACTAAAATCATGCATAAATACTTTAATCACCACCTACTTGACTCTTTGCTTACAATTGCACTACCTCTGTTCAAATGGTTCGAGCACTATAGGCACTATGGGACTTGACTTCTGAGGTCATCAGTGCCCTAGAACTTAGAACTACTTAAACCTAACTAACCTAAGGACATCACACACATCCATGCTCTAGGCAGGATTCGAACCTGCGACCGTAGCTGTCGCGCAGTTCCACACTGAAGCGCCTAGAATCGCTCGGCCACACCGGCCGGCCATACATCTTCTCTTCTCACTCGCGCTTGTCGGGATGGTACACTCCTGGAAATTGAAATAAGAACACCGTGAATTCATTGTCCCAGGAAGGGGAAACTTTATTGACACATTCCTGGGGTCAGATACATCACATGATCACACCGACAGAACCACAGGCACATAGACACAGGCAACAGAGCATGCACAATGTCGGCACTAGTACAGTGTATATCCACCTTTCGCAGCAATGCAGGCTGCTATTCTCCCATGGAGACGATCGTAGAGATGCTGGATGTAGTCCTGTGGAACGGCTTGCCATGCCATTTCCACCTGGCGCCTCAGTTGGACCAGCGTTCGTGCTGGACGTGCAGACCGCGTGAGACGACGCTTCATCCAGTCCCAAACATGCTCAATGGGGGACAGATCCGGAGATCTTGCTGGCCAGGGTAGTTGACTTACACCTTCTAGAGCACGTTGGGTGGCACGGGATACATGCGGACGTGCATTGTCCTGTTGGAACAGCAAGTTCCCTTGCCGGTCTAGGAATGGTAGAACGATGGGTTCGATGACGGTTTGGATGTACCGTGCACTATTCAGTGTCCCCTCGACGATCACCAGTGGTGTACGGCCAGTGTAGGAGATCGCTCCCCACACCATGATGCCGGGTGTTGGCCCTGTGTGCCTCGGTCGTATGCAGTCCTGATTGTGGCGCTCACCTGCACGGCGCCAAACACGCATACGACCATCATTGGCACCAAGGCAGAAGCGACTCTCATCGTTGAAGACGACACGTCTCCATTCGTCCCTCCATTCACGCCTGTCGCGACACCACTGGAGGCGGGCTGCACGATGTTGGGGCGTGAGCGGAAGACGGCCTAACGGTGTGCGGGACCGTAGCCCAGCTTCATGGAGACGGTTGCGAATGGTCCTCGCCGATACCCCAGGAGCAACTGTGTCCCTAATTTGCTGGGAAGTGGCGGTGCGGTCGCCTACGGCACTGCGTAGGATCCTACGGTCTTGGCGTGCATCCGTGCGTCGCTGCGGTCCGGTCCCAGGTCGACGGGCACATGCACCTTCCGCCGACCACTGGCGACAACATCGATGTACTGTGGAGACCTCACGCCCCACGTGTTGAGCAATTCGGCGGTACGTCCACCCGGCCTCCCGCATGCCCACTATACGCCCTCGCTCAAAGTCCGTCAACTGCACATACGGTTCACGTCCACGCTGTCGCGGCATGCTACCAGTGTTAAAGACTGCGATGGAGCTCCGTATGCCACGGCAAACTGGCTGACACTGACGGCGGCGGTGCACAAATGCTGCGCAGCTAGCGCCATTCGACGGCCAACACCGCGGTTCCTGGTGTGTCCGCTGTGCCGTGCGTGTGATCATTGCTTGTACAGCCCTCTCGCAGTGTCCGGAGCAAGTATGGTGGGTCTGACACACCGGTGTCAATGTGTTCTTTTTTCCATTTCCAGGAGTGTAGATATAGAGTCCGTTAATCAGAGAGAGACGTGTCTGTGCAGTTGCAAGGATTTACATTTGTGTCAAAGTCGGCTGATCATTGCGAATGAGTTTGCTTATTAACTATGAAAAATAAATAAGGAAACAATTTATGGTAACACTCACTATAATGAGGCGACAGAAGTCATGGGATACCTCCTAATATCGTGTAAGACCTCCTTTTGCCCGACAGAGTGCAGCAGCTCGACGTAGCGTGAACTCAACAAGTCGTTGTAAGTCCCCTGCAGAATAACTGAGCTGTGTTGCCTCCATAGCAGTCCGTAATTGCGAAAGTGTTGCCGCTGGAAAGTTTTGCGCGCAAACTGACCTCTCGCTTAGGTCCTATGAATGTTAGGTAGGATTCTGTTGGGTGGTCTGGACGGCCAAATCATCCGCTCGAAATGCCCTTAATGTTCTTCAAACCAGTCTAAACCAATTCTGACTTGGTGGTACGGTTCGTTGTCGTCCCCCCACGCAGCTGACATCAGTAATCCCTTACCTCTCCCTTCCTTTCTCCACCCCTCAACGTTCACTATAAATATAATGTACCACATCTGCGGATCCGAAAGAGCATACACCATGTATTCATACAATCATATCACCCGAACAGGACACCGTTTTCCAGTCGTCTTGGGTCCTACCGATGTGGTCACGAGCCCAGGAGAGGTGCCGTGGGCGATATGCTATTAACAAAGGCACTCGTGTCGGTCGTGTTTTGCCGTAGCTCATTAACGCCAGATTTCGCCGCACTCTCCTAACGGATACTTTCGTCTTACATCCCACGGTTATTTCACGTAGTATTGCTTGTGTGTTAGCACTGATAAATCTACGCAAACGCCGCTTCTCGGTCCTTAAGTGAAGGCCTCCACCCACTGCTTTATTCGTGGTGAGAGGTAATGCCTGAAATTTGGTATTCTCTACACATTCTTGATACTGTTGACCTAGGAATACTGTATTACCTAACGATTTCCGAAATCATATGGCACATACTTCTAGCTCCAACTACCATTCGACGTTCAAAGCCTGTTACTTCCATAATCACGTCGGAATTATTTTCACATGAATCACTTAAGTACAAATGACAGCTCCGCCAACCTTTTATAACTTGTGTACTCGATACTACCTCCATTTTTGTATGAGCATACCACTATCCCATGACTTTGTCACCTCAGATCAGGAGCCACCTTCAAAATCGAAATCGAATTTCGTAGGTAATTTCCTCGAATTGACAAGACACGTGCCAACATTCATACTCCGCAGTAGACAACGAGGCCAACATAAAGCCAACTAAGTATCAGATTTTGCCATTGTGCTCAAGATTAATTTCAATTTTACGCAGAATGACAGATATCTCTAAAGGAGAAATGATTGTGAAAAGGGTGTGTCACTCTGTATAACTCCCAAAGATTATGGGGTGCTAAGATGGTAAGCACGTGAAGCAGAATGACATTTGGTGGATCGGAGACATGTTCTTTCAGGATCGGACACATGTTCAAATTCAAGATCTGTTTTACGTCTGATGAATGATATACAGGAGGTAAATTTTAAGTTGACAAGTTGACAAACCAGAATAACTCGAAAAATAAACTTCAGACGAAAAAATGTGTAGAATCCAAAGTTGATTATTTTTTATTGCAGAATCATTTTATACATAGAAAACTACGTATATTTTCTCATTTGTTTTGATTCTTGGCAGTGGGCGCTGTAATTCAAGAAAATCCATGTTCTCATTTTTTCGTGGAAAATGGTTACGGATAAATAAAAATATTTATTTACTTCGTAAATTTTGATTCGCTAAAACAAAAACTCTCCCTGTCCCCCCATAGGGTGGGGTTTGAGAGAAAGGAATTGAAGTTTTAGTTAGCCGGCCGCGGTGGCCGTGCGATTCTAGGCGCTCCAGTCCGGAGCCGCGCTGCTGCTACGGTCGCAGGTTCGAATCCTGCCTCGGGCATGGGTGTGTGTGATGTCCTTAGGTTAGTTAGGTTTAAGTAGTTCTAAGTTCTAGGGGACTAATGACCACAGCAGTTGAGTCCCATAGTGCTCAGAGCCATTTGAACCATTTTTTGAAGTTGACCCAAATATTAAATTAACATGATTCTACCGTGCGATGACAGTATGTGTAGTCAATGGTAACCATATCATCTGTAAACAATGCTCCTTGTAACTGCCTGTGTTGTGTTGCATCAGGATGACTCAGACAACAATAACGCAGTGTCAGAAGCACTGTATAGCCCCTCCAACGGAGCATGGATTTAGGCTGGTGGGCGTCACAGCGTGGTTCAAAGTGGTCTTCCGAATCTGTACGAAGACCCTAGAGACGGAACAGTTCACAATCGTTGCAGAAGTGGCCGCGGAAAGAAAACAACAGGTGTCCAGGGCCGACATCTACGTATAAGAGCAAGCAGAAACCCTCAACACAATGGTACTCGTCTGTAGTAATATTCCAGACAGCTTCAGGAGTCTGAGGTGTCATCACAGACGATAGGAAGTAGGCCCCGTGAACAGGAATTACGTGACAGAAGACCTGTAGAGGCACCTTCTTTCGGTCGGGTTCGGTGTCGCAAGGTCACCAAACCACTCTTTATGGACTAGGCAGCAGTGGAACGCAACGCTCTTTTGTGTTAAAACCAGTACAAGTTCCACACTCACAACGCTGGTATTTGTGTACAGAGTCAACGAGGTCAACATTCACACCCTGACTGTATCATACACTGCAACCCTTATCATGGCATTTCAGTCATGTTTAGGGGTGGGGCCCTCTTGTGCCAATACGCTGGAGAATAACTGGTATGAAGTATCGTGGCGACATCGTTGCACGCATTATGGCTCCAATTGGTGAACTTAATGGAGCGGGATTCACGCTGATGGACGACAATGCACGCCTCTATCGTTACAATCTTGTGAACATCTTCCTAGTAGAGCACCGAATCAGTCGGATGTAATTGCCTCCATATTCTACAAATCTCAGCTGCAATGAGGATGCATGCAACATGCTAAAACGAGTGGTATACAATCTCCCTGTCCCACCAGAGACCGTAGAGGTCATCACAGAGGTCGTGTTGGAGGAATGGGACAGTATCCCACAGGTTTATCTGGGAGGATTTCGAGGAGGGACAATTAGTACATAAGCAAGGTGTTTTGTATGATAACAATGAGAAGGAACTCTAATGTTTGCAGTGGAATATTTTGTAAGGTTTTGTTTCTTTTTTATTGTTGGTGTTTCTTAATTACAAATTTGTTTATCTTCTTAATTTTTGTTTTCTCGTCGCTATACCTGAGAGAACAAAATAAAAAAAAAATGTGTGTGAAATCTTATGGGACTTAACTGCTAAGGTCATCAGTCCCTAAGCTTACACACTAATTAACCGTAATTATCCTAACGACAAACATACGCACCTAGGCCCGAGGGAGGACTCGAACCTCCGCCGGTTCAAAAATGGTTCAAATGGCTCTGAGCACTATGGGACTTAACATCTATGGTCATCAGTCCCCTAGAACTTAGAACTACTTAAACCTAACTAACCTAACGACAGCACACAACACCCAGCCATCACGAGGCAGAGAAAATCCCCAACCCCGCCGGGAATAGAACCCGGGAACCCGGGCGTGGGAAGAGAGAACGCTACCGCACGACCACGAGATGCGGGCAAGAACCTCCGCCGGGACCAGCCGCACAGTCCATGACTATCAAAACTGATGAAGCAACTACGGCGTTCGTTATGAATTCCTAAATCAAGAACAAGAACCTTGCACATATAAGCAAATGAAAGAACGGAATGGGTACACCGGACCGTAGGGAATCTTTTGAGTCACTATACCAAAAGTCATAATAATATTGCCTGGGATGTGCTTCTACCTTATACTGATGCAGCTTCCAATTCGAAGATTCACGAGAGTACTGGCCTATAACCCTACGGGGTAAGCGTTATCAGAAAATACTATCACCTTTTGCGACAACAGAACCCAGAGTGAGGGCAAACAGATATTCAGTGCAGAACTAAGCGAAGACCATAAGAATGGTATGCACCAAGTTCAAAAAGGAAATACTATGGCTCTGGAACGACAAGAGGGGACAACAAATTTTTAGTTTACCTAAATACCATGTAGGGCAGTGGGTAATGGTGATGCTCTCTCACACCCAAAACGGATGGATTCAAACGTTTTACGCTCGTTATTGCGGTCTGTACCGAAAGGTCGCGATGAACTCCCCTGTTAATATGAAACCACAACTTCCTGCTCTAGCGACACTAGTCGACATTCGGTGTATTCGACCTATCCAGAGCGCTCAGATTCTTTACCATCATTACCAACGTCGGTCCTAGGAAGGGGGGATGTGGAGAGGGGAGGGGGTAAAAAACGAAAAGTGGCACAAAATTGTGAGCAAGCCGTTCCTGCACAGATTACATGTACTTTGTCATAGGCGTCAAGATCAAGAGTTTAGCCGACATAAAAGAAAGAGAAGAGTTATAATTTAAGAGAGTGAAAGAAGATTGAATGAATAGAAGTAGGACATGCATCCTGGTAGCATAATCTGTGGAAGAAATATCAGTTACTGAGCTGGTAAGAGTAAGCCGACATATTCTTCCTTAGTGTCATAGCTGTTCCATATTGCCACTGCAGCTAATTCTTGGAGAATTGCAGCACTGGTTGGTGCGTGTACGATGACACAAATGTATTTAGTGAAGACGAGGTCAGTGCAAGGAATGTATTGTACATGAAAATTGTTGTGTGTGTGTTAATTCATGCAGTTCAATGTAATTATGCATGTGATGGATTTATATAAAGCACAAATTAACTCAGAACTGGCATGAGACGTAGCATTGGAGCGACTGTAGTAGCTGATTGGTTTTGGCGTGCAGCAATTCCCGCAATATTACATTCAGAACAGGGCAGAAGGAAAGCAGTGCTTTATAATGAAGTATGGCACGCTATCCCGTGGTAGTTGAAACTGTCATAGGGGCATGCGAGATAGGACGATTCCTCAGGGATGAAGGGAAAAAAATGTAAGAGGAACCCAGAGGACATCGCTACAGCCCATCCATATTTTTGGAGAGAACGACCGCACTGGGTGGCTCAGTCTTTGAGCCATACTACAACCTGCTAAGTAATGACGTTTAATAGGAGTGCCACATTTGGAATCGTGGAACAGCAGGGTACTTGCAAATGGAACTCAATGTGACGTTTCGGAACCGACTTTTCGACTTCCAGCCATAACAGCGGAACTACTGCTCTGAATATAATGTATCAAGGACTTCTCTATCTGATCATCCTTCCGAAATAATGCCAGCAAAAACTCCGACCTATCTGAATAACACGCTCGACACCACAACGGTTACTTCTCCCGACGAGTTGTGGCTGCAGACAATAATTGGCGCATTAGCACACAACAGGAACTCCACCATATTCAACAATGACGAAGAAGATACATGCGGAATTCCCAGTCCATTGCCGGCCAACCAAATGGGTCGATAAGAACGTAGAAAGAGAGGAATGGAACATTGTGGGTGTACCAGTCACTGTACACCATGTAATGAGGTGTCCAGGGAGGCAGAATAGATAACGTAAAAAAATGTAAACAGGGACAAGAGGGGGGAAGCACTGCGGACGCATAGCAGAATTTAGACGCAGAAGTGCGTTTTGTTTTAGTAATTCAAAGATTAAGCAGCTGCCTGAAAGTCAGAGGGCCAAATTTTGCGAAGATGAGAGGGAGTGGTGCTTGTCAGCTTCAGGCAAGACTCTGAAACCAGCTGAGGTACATGCAGGGCCACCACCTACGAATTCCTGCAGCTGAGTGCCAAAATTATGCTAGCGTATCATTCTGTATTAGTGGTGGGACAGGTTATCACATGCCACGGTGCAATGCCGCACTTCTAAAGTCGCCTACGAAAAGAGAAGCAGGTGCCTGTCACAAAACACAGTTAAAGCGAAAATAAATCTTCCTGCTCAGCCATTAATAGCTTTTCTTCTGTTACTTCAGGTCTCCACCAAAACCATGACAATCATCAGCTCAATATGTGCCCAAGCAACTGATATCTTACCAACCATCATCATCAGCTAGTGGGAGCTGCTAGTCTACCATCAGTCGGAAAACCCTGATCCTTTCAGGTGGCGAAATGATACAGTTGAAGAGGAGCCACACCCTGGGTGTCATCACTTAACACTGCAGGGATCCCATACTCAACGCAGGGTTTCTGCATGCCCTTGAAGCCACGTAGCGCTGCTTGCAGTGTAGGCAGGTCCATCCACAAGCTCATAAGCTGCCAGGTTGACCCAAATCTTGTATCGGCAAGGTCTCACATGGCTGCCCGTCGTTTTTATGTTGAGGCGGCACGTTGCTGCCTCAGCGTCCTCATCTGCTGCCCTACTCCTGGACGGAGTCATCGAGATCTTGTAGGAAAGCGGCAGTTAATAAAGAATGGTACTGTTGTGTAAGCATTTTTGATCCTTGGCTCACTGTGGTACTAGAAGGTCCCACCCCACAGATTTTGCATTTGCCACTCTGGAAGGAAGTGGCTATACTGAAAACAGCTGGTGTTAGGTCAGTAGTCACAATACCATTCAAACAAATAACGAAACAGAACAATAACCTGAACTATCTCAGAGTAGCTTCGGCAGAATGGAAGCTAATACTAAAGTAACCATTTTTTGTGACGCCCTGTACACAGTTGTTTTAAAACATTAGAGAAACAGCTGTGAAAAACTCCTGTTGCAGCTGCTCTGACTTCAGGCAACTCTAGTTAAGGTATAGAAACGGTATCATGGTGTGGTGAGATTGATAGCTATGTTGCAAGAAACTGGGTATCCACTTTTCTGCATCTTCTGGAACATCAAATATATTTATGACATAGTCCAAAAGCAATATAATATAACACCAATGATAGAAGCAATTGCTGCTCAATAAAAATCCTAACAATGTTTTCCATTTATAAGCAACTCTTGTCCACCCGTAGAGTTTCTCGAATTTCAGTTGGGTGTCTACAGAACTAATACCCTTGACGGCCTGCATTGGTTACCAAGTGTCATATATCTTATTGTGCAGGTAATACTGCTCTATTCAATTCTCAGAACCCCATAACATCTGGTGCTGTTATATACAATTATTAAAAGTCGCCGTATAAAGATTTTACTAGATGTTTGCGCCTATCCTCAGATCCAGTAATTTACAATTTGTCAAAAGCCATGGAAGGAATGTTTTCAGAAAATATCTTTAAGGCTATGTAGCTGAAAATGACTGGCACATATCAAGGAAAGTATCACTAAGCACCAAACGTGATAGCAGGATAGACGTGAGATGTAATGATACACTTGAGGATTAGACCCTGTGACGTGAGAGGCGGTCGGCAGTTCAGCAGTTCCCGACGCGGTCGCCAGTTTTTGCGGCGGCGGCCGCCAGATAATCTGCCGAGTCGCTGGGGCGGGCGCCGATTGATTGGCTGTCGCGCCGCGGCCAAGGTAAACACCGGCGGCCGCCCCAGGGGCAAAGCTAGAGCCCGGCCGGGGATCAGCGGCCAATGGATGGCGCCTCCGGACTCATCTGTCCGTTCCTAAGCCAGAAATATTGTGCGCGGGACAGGCTGCATCATCTGTCTCTCGCCCCTTAGTCAGTATCAGAGACAAAAACTTCACGACTGACCCACGGTAAAACGAAGAGATTCATTAAGCCGGCAGTACTGGTGGATAAACAGCAAACAATGGAAAATACGAAAATTGTGTAAGAAAATTTTATAATTTTTGAAAACTTCTCAGTAATTAAACGAATGACATGAAGAATCCAGGGACAGCTGCGGACTACATTGAAGAAGAGAGTCTTATCACTGAAACGTCCCCTTGGAAAAAATTATGAATTACTGTGCTGTATTTGATACAAAGACAGCTGAGTAAAACTGAACGTATTCAGACAGTTCTCTCTTTACTTATTCTGATCATCACTAAACTGACGCACAATATTTTTTTAGCGCAACGCAATCTGACTTTCAATATTCCCTACAAAAGAATGGCCCTGACTAACAATAACCTATACCTTTCATGAATCACCTACCTCACAAAAATCTTCGTACTCGAACTACTGCAATACAGCGAGCGCCAATACTGCCTGCTAAATAAAAGATTCTAACTACTGAAGGCACTAACTACTGATAGGCATAGTTACTAGATGAAAGATTTTCATAGAGAACAAACAATGTCTTTACCATATAATTTTGTGACATCCAATTAAACAAATTTCCTTTTTCTTATGGACACACATCCAGATCGTCCGCTCAAAACTCTGGCATCTCTCTCTCCAAATCCACCACTGCTGGCGGCTCACCTCCAACCGCATAACGCTACGCGCTGTTCACATCCAACTGCTCAACACAACAATATCGAATATTCCAATAATGCCAACCAGCCACAGACTGCACACAGCACAGTCAGCGATTATCATACAGAGCGCTACGTGACATTACCAACATAAAAACCTGAACAGCCTACTTTCATCGCTTTCGTGTTGATGCGCTTGTCTGCTACCTTGATAATGTTATACTTAAAAATTGCACAAGCCCACATAGTTTTTTACTCTCAGTCACACAGTTAAAAGTGGATGATTATCTACTTCTTTGGCTTTAGTACATGTTGTCCAGGATATAGGTACCGAATTAATGTACAATTAGGTTGCTTATTACAGTCGTGTTGGGAATTTCTGTTCGGTAAAAAACATTATTTTAGGTGTCAATCGTGTTTATATTAATAATCTTGCTGCCAACTTGAAAACTGCATTACTGTAATTTCAAGTTTTGCCAAGTGAACATCAACATTCAAGTCCTCTCTTTATCAGTTAACCTCCGTAAGAAGAAATAAAACATGCATATATTTTAACATTTTTATTTGTCATTTAGCGTCGTAGCAAATGCAACATTCACACATGGCACATGTCAAGATATATTAGAGCTGGAGCTACCATTTTATTTCTGTATTGTAACGACGGACGCTAGCTGACGGCAGTGATAGCAACAGTCCTCAAATGGTTCAAATGGCTCTGAGCACTATGGGACTGAACAGCTATGGTCATCAGTCCCCTAGAACTTAGAACTACTTAAACCTAACTAACCTAAGGACAGCACACAACACCCAGTCATCACGAGGCAGAGAAAATCCCTGACCCCGCCGGGAATCGAACCCGGGAACCCGGGCGCGGGAAGCGAGAACGCTACCGCACGACCACGAGCTGCGGACAGCAACATTCCTATACATACGGCACACAAACGCTGCATATTGCCTACACCCTGTCGCCTCTCTGTGCATAACCAATCCTAACCGACGCCTGACGTCACTGCGACACAGCAGAAAGCCTTTTGTCTTTAACAAAAGTGGTTCTCCGTGACGTTATGTATCATGTCTAGACGTATGTGGCAAAGACTGTGAAGCATACTGCACACTCAGGGTATTACAAAAGTATTCCATATTCTGAGAGGTGGTAGAACGGGCTAAAACGAGATCTCCATTAAGCGTGGGCTCTAAAATTGATAACTTAAGAGCTATCGCACTAGGTCATATCTTCGCTACTACCTTAAAACACATCTCTTCTACTTTAAGCTGTTTGCTGTTACAAACGACTTACAGAAGGCAACAAACAAATGAGGACATATAATTCTCTTACTGTCCATGAATACAGCACGCATTAAGTGCCTGTTCGTGTTGTTACTATGAACTGTATTCACAGTTCTGGGTGAGTGCTGCACATGCATTATTTGTAAAGGAAACTGTTTTTATTTTGGTAAGTTTGTGAAATGATTTTACACGGTAGCTTTATTTAATGGAAGCCTGTTGTTCCAAACGAGAAATGCCTGAGATTTTATTTTTTATTTTTTATGATGGGGCCGTTACGCCCTGTAGCAACTTTCGAGCCCGTGTCGTGTATACTGCCCTGTATTCAGCAGTCTTCTCGAGAGACTAGCAGACTCTACCTCCGTAGCTCCAACAGCGACGAACCCTGGCAGACCTCGCACCACTCTTGCTTCTCTTGCGGAGAAGCAAGTATTTCAAGGAGTGGAAGAAGACCCTGGAACTAGTGTACGGTGAATTTCAGCATTTTTCCACCGAGCGAGATGGCGCAGTGGTTAGCACACTGGACTCGTATTCGGGAGGACGACGGTTTAATCCCGCGTCCGGCCATCCTGATTTAGGTTTTCCGTGATTTCCCTAAATCGCTCCAGGCAAATGCCGGTATGGTTTCTCAGAAAGAGCACGGCCGACTTCCTTCCCCGTCCTTCCCTGATCCGACGAGACCGATGACCTCGCAGTTTGGTCTCTTCTCACAAACAACCCAACCCAGCATTTTTCCGTTTAGTCATCCTCTAGTTTGGGTGATGTTACATGAATAGCTGTGTTACCCATATGTACACGATGACCAAGCACTTTGACCACAAGACCCGCTTGTCAAAATGAAGTTCTGCCAATGGCTGTTGCAGAGATGCGGTAAAGATCCACTTGTCACAAAAAAAAGATAGTACTCCCAGATGAGGCTGGTTTTGCGCGAAATCGGACTGTCACTTTTCGCGATCTACGTATGTGGCATGATGCAAATTCACAGGCAGTTGAAGATGCAAGACATCGGGGCCGATCTTCAGTTAACGAACGGGCAGGCACTATTGGCAATAGAGCAATAAGGCCTTACTTACTACCAGACGCGTTGTGCGGTGTATGATGTCGTCAGTTTCTATCTAACGACTTGCCCGTTCAGCTACAGGGAGTACCATTCAAACAACGGCTGGATATGTGCTTCATGCGTTTTCGAGCACCAGCCCATTTTGTCCTAAATTTAATGTGTATGAGTTAGTCCAGTACGATGGCCCGCTAGTTCTCCCGACCGTAATCCCTTGGATTTTTAGTTGTGGAGACACTCGAAGTCTTTGGCGTATGCAAGCCCCTTTAATGATGCACAAACAGTACAGGAATGTGTCAGCAATGCCTGCCACCGCATCCGTGACCAAGCTAGCTTTTTTCGGACAGCGCGTGATTCACTAAGATGTCAGACAGAAGATTACCGTCCTATTAATGTACACCATGTTGAGTACCTGCTTCAACAATGACTAAAAGTGTAGGTAATATGAAATAGCATGGCGATCATATTATAAGCTCTACGGTTTCACAGTAACAGAATACTGATGTCTCATTTCTTTACGCATCTGTTAACTGCATTCTGTAGGTCGGACAGCACTACAAAGAGATGTGTTCCATAGCGGCTCATAACAATCAAGGTATGCATTTTAGATCACATGTGTACTGGATATTTTTTCTAGTTTTTATGCTCACTCCCACCTCTCAAAATTTGGAATATTCGTTTCTATATGTGTACACCACAAGTTACTGCACGCTATGTGCTTGAGGGTTCGTTGTCCATCAGGTAACATTTCTCCATGTGTTATTCCGTTTACAGGGAAAGAAAACTGTCAGTACTCCTCAACATAATTTGTCTTATTTTAGTGTTGTGATCATTACATGAAACTTATGCTCCAGGAAACATTATGAATTCTGACTTATTTTGGACAGTGCAGTCTTCCACAGTTGGGAGTAAGGTTCTCCGCCATGGACAAGATCTTCCTTGTAACGCCCCGCCCTGCTATCAGTTGAATATCTTTGTGAAACTGTCCAGCTCGCTAAACAAACCCCTGGTGAAATGTATAGTTCTTGTCTCAGCCTTCCCCATATCGACCTATAATTTAGCTAGGTGTGGTTCCCTGAAGGTCGAGGCAATGGTCAGGAATTGAATGAACGAATGTTCTGAAAGCAAACAATGCCGGGTGTGAACTAAACTCCCTTACGATTCATCCGCTACATACGAGTCTGACGTCACCCTCCCCCAAAAGGCAAATTTATTCATCACTCCACCTTCAAAGATTTCTACATAGTTATGCTGTAATTACAGTGACTGTTCGCCGATTGCGTGGACAAACTGTTGTGTACATAGTTCCGCGTATTCAGCGCGTACACAACTTTCCCACTAGAGCGCGCCCCGGTAAGCACAACAGCGCAGGCGCAGCGCTCGTCCGTCTCCGCACTACGACATGGCGCTGTCTTAGAGAGGGACCAAATTCTGCTTCCGCCGATCCGCGGATTAATATGTAACGCAGCCAGTGAGATTGCTGCTAACGTAGAACCTTTTCTCCTCGCCTACTTCGCTAAACCGACAAGTCAAATAATCTGATGGTGTTTGTACCGAAGGTCTTACAGTACGCACCCCACACAAACGTTATATGATACTTCCTTCTCTTTACGAGATCTACTTCAGATAGTCTGAAGAGCCAGCTGACAATTATTACACAAGTCGTGGTCCATTACAAGCTTCTCTGCATTTGGTAACACTTTTCAAACAATGTTCTTATGAAATTTTCGTTATACAACTTGACGAATAATCTTATTGATTAAAGGGGTTCAAAAGCCAAATCACTGTGAGCAATAGCAAACTTCTCCGCTGCAGTAATCCAGTACATTTCCAGGCAACATCACGTTTCATCGATCAGTTTAAACGATGACACTAGCTACGAGGGGCGTTTGAAAAGTCCGTGCAAAGTCCGAGAGATGGCACTACCGGCGCGTATCGAGGTCATGTTTAGTTAGTAGCATCTTTGGAAAGAACGCACACCAATTTTCAGCAATATTGGTCTATTTCTTTGTGTTTGGTATTCGTGTGAATCAAGGAAGTCGAGTGATTGTCAAAAAATGGACGAAGGATAATTTGGTGTGGTGATTAAACATTACTGTTCGAAAGGCAAACCGCCTCAGGAGACTAGAGAGAAGCTTGATAAACATTACGGTGACTCGGCACCTTCGATTTGAACAGTATATAAGTGGTTTCAAAATTTTCGGAGTGGCCATATGGCACAAGTGATGCTGAACGTTCTGGGCGCGCTGTGGAGTTTACGACTCCAGGAATAATTGAAAAAATCCATGATATGGTGACGGATGATATAAGAGTTAAGGTGCGCGAGATTGCTAGTGCTGTGGGCATCTCGAATGAAAGGGTAAATAATATTTTGCATAAACATTTGTACTTGAGAAAGCTATCTGCAAGATGGGTTCCATGATCGCTCACGCTCGACCAAAAACGGAATCGTGTGAAGTGTTGCAAGGATGGTTTTCAGCTGTTCAGGATGAATCCGCAGGACTTTAAGCGTCGTTTCGCTACTGTAGATGAAACATGGATACATTACTATTCTCCTGAGACCAAACAACAATCTGAGAAATGGGTTACCAAGGGAGAATCTGCACCAAAAATGGCGAAGATCATTCCTTCGGCCGGAAAGGTTATGGCGACTGCCTTTGGGATTCGCAAGGGATAATCCTCATTGACTATCTGGAAAAGGGTAAAACTATTACAGGTCCATATTATTCATCGTGATTGGACTGTTTGAAAAGCAAGCTGCAAGAAAAACGCCGGCGATTGGGCCGCAAAAATCGATTTCCATCAAGACAATGCACCAGTACACACCTCAGCAGTTGTGGTCGCAAAATGATTGGAAATAATATTCGTTCACATCCCCCCTATTCTCCAGATTTGGCTCACTCGGACTACTATTTGTTCCCAAATTTGAATAAATGGCTGGCGAGACAAAGATTTTATTCAAACGAAGAGGTGATTGCAGTAACTAATAGCTGTTTTGCCGACTTAGACAATTCCTATTAACGGAAGGGATCAACAAATTAGAACAGCATTGGATGAAGTGTATAAGTCTAAAAGGAGACTGTCGAAAAATAAAAACGTTTACCCCAAACGCGTAAGTAGTTTTTATTTTTGCACGGACTTTTCAAACGCCACTCGTACTTAATGATTCGCAGTGATCTGGCTAGGCCGACGCTGCACCCTTTTCATTGCCCATGCTCCGTAGTTATACCACCACTCGATGTGTTGCGAGCGTCTCACATCGCGGCTCTTAACGATGCCAGCAATGGATGTCAGCGAGTGGCTACCAGCACCATCGTAATGTATCCAATTCTGCATCTCCTTCAAATCATGCGGAGCCCAATGTGCTGTAATTTTTCTCCTGCCCGTACGTTCCTTCGTTCGAGTACAGGAACCACACTCGTATGCACCAGATATGTCTCTTGGGCCACGTTATGAATCGTTTGCCGTCGATCACTTCCCTATAAAACAGTAATAAGAGACATTTCTTTTTCTTTGGCACTTGCACGACCTGGAGCTTTACTGTTTGTCGTATTCTTCAGTCGTTCATTGAAAGCCACTCGCCACCGTTCTGTAAGGATTTAGAATTTTTCCGCTTGTCTGTTGAAGGTTTTGATTATACTGCCTTCCTTTATAACTGTTTTATAATTCTTTTAGCGTTCCAGAATAACGAGGCCAAACGCCCAAAAAGATTTTACATTATTAGATACTTTATGCTGAAGAGCTCTAAGCAAAACCGATAGATATGATTCAGGTCTATCTTCATTTCATCTGGCTTCTGACTGTTTTCAGACTAAACGCAACGATTCCCTCTCATGTACCAGTCTCTTCACTTCATCGCAGCTCGTACACACTACTTCGTCAAGTAGGCCTACTCATGTTGTTTGGAACCTCTGATCTATGGTTTCATCAATAATTTTCATTCTGTATGACTCTGGTACCAAGGAATTTGTCGTAGGGTGTCGAAGCACATGTCCTGTCGTTAAGTCCCAAATATTTATACCCTAACCGCTCACGCAGAAATCCTCCTCGTTTCTCGTCTTATCATTGGACTTAACTTCCTGATTCCTTCTCAGACTCTTTAGTTTTGATCCATACAGATCTGTGTTCTAGAGTCTCATAAATTTCTTTTTAAAAATTGTTGCCTATATTTCCCAAAGGTAAATTTCTTATAGTTATAAGCACTCTTTTTGCCTGCTCTAGTTTATTTCTACGTCTTCATTGATTCGCCCACCATGGGTTATTTTTTTCGAAGGTAGAACAGCTCTTTCGCTTCATCTACCATGTAGTCACCAAATTTGTTGTCACTTTTGACGATAGTCTTATTTACACTGCTGTTCTATACTTTCACGTTCCTCTGGTTTGCTCCTAGTCCATACACTGGGACGTAAAAACGCAATGGGCTGAGGCAGCGGAAAGAGGTGGGTGTGAAATGGTGGCCCGGTGCAGATGCGCCCCGCCTCAGGAAACGGAGCACGTTCAGGGCGGGCGACCCCGCGGGAGAAGCAGAGGCGCCGCTCTTGTAATTACAGCTCCCTCCGTGGTCACCGGCGAACGTGAACGCGAACGTGGCGAACGTGCCGTGCTGGTGAGAGAGCTCCAGGCATCTTCGCAAGAAGTTGCGGACTCGCAGCGTCGCGTCCACGCTGCCTGTTGCCGGCCCAGCTGAAATTTTAAAATTACGTAAAAGAAAATTTAATATTCGTCGGGGAGGGGTTTTACTGCCTCCGAGGAATAAATTGGCTAACGAAGTTGGGGTGCTACGAGGCAGCGGATCCCATACCCCACACCCCATACCCTGGATGCCGATCCTCGACGGATAATTCTTAAAGGTGATGCGTCACACGGTATGCGAAATAATACTGACGAAAACTGCTTCCACCAGTGCGCAATCAGTTTGTTACACGCGTCTACCGAAGCTCGTAAAAAACACTTCCCCTTCTCCATATTCAACTACTCTTCAATTTTCTCCGACTTTCGCCTCTCCTGGGTGATTTATGTTTTAGACTGTGGTCTAACACACGCTTCAGTGTCTAATATTTCGTCTCATAATCCTGTAAACATAATCAAAAACGCACTCTTGACCATGAACAATACTCGTATAACAAAAACGACCAATGCACCCATCATGAACATACTTCTCCATTCTAAGGATGTATATCGGACATCCTGCCACAGTAAGAGATTCTGCGAACACGAAACATTTCTATTCACCGAACAGATCGATATTTTCCTTCTGTCTTTCTTGTACATGCGTCTACATAAATACTCCACAAGTCACTGTAGAGAGCACTGAGGAGAGTACTTCATACCATTGCGAGGCATTCCCTCACATGTTTCAATCTCAAATGTAAAGAGGGATAAATGACACCGTTGTATACCTCCATACAAACCCTGTTCTCCATTAGGAAAAAGAATCGTAGGGCATTGTTCAGTGGCAGCCCTGGATGAATAAATTTAGCTGCGAAATAGATAAAATAAAATTATAAAGGGTTTCTCCCCCCGCGCAGAGTAGCCTCTTTCGTGGAAATAGTACAGAGTTTTGTCTTAATGAATACGTATTGGGTGTAGGTGATTGCAGTGTTGTTTACATACTTTCATGTTTGCGTTGATGAAGAGAAAAGGAAGAGGGTGAAATCTGGAGCTATTACCCTCCCTACTCCTGCCGAATGCTACCATGAAGACCTCCTGTTTGAATGTTCCCATCGACGGACTGATCGTCACCGTCAACTGTGTCTCGCGTCTCACTGTATGAGAGAAGTCTGAATTGTAATGAAGTACACTGACGTATGTTTGCTGATCAGTAGGATTACGTCGGCATCTCTTTCTCCCCTTCGGGCCAAATACTGGAAGTGAAGAGTCCATGTGACATAAATTCTTTGTAACAGCGATGGAGATGCTGATGTCGCTGCGTAGTGGACGACAAGTGACTCTGATTTATGTTGCTTCAGTTAACAGAAATAATGAATCTATTCCTGATGTGCTAGTCAGACGTATGCTAGGTTGAATGGAGGTGCTGCGATCCAAATAAAGTTCCCCTGCTACAAACTGAATGAAAACTGGTGATTATAGTGCACTGCATACTTAAGCGAACTGAAGTTATCTCGAGTCCCCAATATCGTGGTTGGAAACACATATAATTAACATAACAAATAAAAAACAGCAAATGTTTACTGCTTAAACTGTACAAAGACGAATCAGTGCTAACAAAATGAGATCCGCCACTTGCAAACCGTGCCTAAGGGTTGACCAGCGTTGAACCCAACAGAGTCCCACTAGCTAACAGAGATATACTCACTGCAAATAATTCCAAGTCCGATCCGGCTTAACTCTCGATAAATACGAGTTCCACTAAAGTACTCCCGTAATAAAATTAGAGTTCTGACCACTACGGATTTTTCTAAGTCCCACTGAACTATTGCTAAATATCTCGAAGTACTGAGACCGTCGTCTTGAAATATCTTAGTACCAAAGGTTGACGCAAATCTTCTGCCCACTGTGAGGACGGCAGCTCATCTGTGGTCTGAGTAATAGTTTCCCCTTCTTACAAAAGAGTGTATTTACGATATTTCTTGTCTGGGCCGTAGAAGTTATACAGAACCAACAATACGCACTGTGTAGGAACAGTGCATCGAACACCAGAAACACATTTGTCTTCTACAGCCTAACAAATCTGCAGTGACTGATCGCTGTTGTCCTCGTGTGACTGAGATTCAATGGTCAAGAAAGCTTTGGAAGTGCTATTAGGAGAGAATATGCTCAGCCGGGTCTAGGTTTTACAGCTCGACAAATAATGGAAAACACTGGACTCGCATTCAGGAGGACGACGGTTCACTCCCGCGTCCGGCCATCCTGATTTAGGTTTTCCGTGATTTCCCTAAATCGCTCCAGGCAAATGCCGGGATGGTTCCTTTCAAAAAGGGCACGGCCGACTTCCTTCCCCGTCCTTCCCTAACCCGATGAGACCGATGACCTCGCTGTCTGGTCTCCTTCCTCAAAACCAACCAACCAAATAATGGAAAGCACTAATTTCGCGTCTGCGCTCGCGGAGGAATGTTTTTATGAGTCTGTACTACCTGTCACTCCAACACATGACCTTCACTTAAATAACTGATGACATAGATCGTTTGGATTTGATGACACGACGCTTGCTTTTTTTTATTTTGTTAGACGCTTAAGGGCTTATCCATGCCTAACATTCTTGTGCCGACTGTTCTCTCTCTCTCTCTCTCTCTCTCTCTCTCTCTCTCCCTCTACCTATCTATCTATCTATCTATCACTCTCTCTCTCTCTCTCTCTCTCTCTCTCTCTTTCTCTCTCTCTCACTCTGGTACACGCACAATTACTGTTCAGTATATTATTGCGCTAAGTGGTTTTAACTCAGTCACCGATTCACCTTGAAGGTGGCAGTATACCAGAAATATCGTAGGAAGAAATAGTGTTGTTCCAGATGTACGCCTGAAAGGTGACGGAATCCGAGCATACGTCTTGAAAAATCAAATGTGGTATGTAATTAAGTCATTAGTTTTTTGGCTGGTCTCGTACTTTCTCTATCGTATCTTACAGTATGTTAATCTTTCCCTTTCTACGTAACCACTACACCTAACATAACCTCTGTAGCATACACTAGACTTTATGTTCCCTACCTATTTCTTCCACGTGTTGCACCTTCCAGCACCTAACTAACTTCTCTTTTATGCAGCAGCATATGTTCCACTAACTTGCAACTTGTTGCAGTCAGAATCATTCTTAGACTTTCTTTGATACCAATATAGCTCGTTTGTCGAAGAAAAATTTCTTTGCCTGTCTCAGTCTACTGTTGATATGTTCTTTTCTTTCTAAAATCCCACATAACCTTCTTTCCTAGGAAGCAGAATTCTTCTACTACTCCCTGGACTGTGTCGTTACCTATTTCCATGTTGAGCAAGTAATTCTTCTTTACACTACTATTCGTGTTGCTATTGACTTTTTTAAAATTTTAAACGTTACGCTGAGCTCTCTAACATTTTGTCAGCTGTTCTAAATTTTCTTTACGCCCGATCTGAATGGTCTGCGAATCGTAGCATAAGTATATAGGAGGTGGTAAAAAATATGGAACCACCTAAACAACAGCACATTACCATCCCTAATAGGGTGTAGAAAACCCGTTGGAATTCTAAACAGCTTCCAGTCGTCTCCAAATAGATAGGCCGAGCGGTTCTAGGCGCCTCAGTCTGGAACCGCGCGGCCGCTACGGTCGCAGGTTCGAATCCTGCCTCGGACATGGATGTGTGTGATGTCCTTAGGTTAGTTAGGTTTAAGTAGTTCTAAGTTCTAGGGGACTGATGACCTCAGATGTTAAGTCCCATAGTGCTCAGAGCCATTTGACCCATTTGAACCAAATAGATAAATGAAGGTCCTGTATGGTTTTCAAGGGAATCTTACCTCATTTTTCCTGCAAAATAGTGTCAAATTCAGGTTACCCTAATGATGTTGGTTAGTATCATGCACACTTCTCCCCAAAACAGTAATGAAGGGAGATAATATCGAGGCCTTGTTACTATAGTGACCAGGAGAGAGGGGGCAGTTCATCCTCGTGCTCTCGAAACCATTCCAGGACTGTGTGAACTGGGGTCTGGTCCTCTTTGAACACAGTATCAGCACTGGGAACAAACGTTGTACACATGGGATGGACCTGATCGGCTAAAATGGTCACATAAACGTTGGCAGTAATGTGAACTTGTAAAATATCCATGGGCCTCTCCTCTAGAGTACTACGTTATGGCTGCACAGATCATCACCGAAGCTCCACCATGTTGCACTGCTGAGGCGCAAACTCGGCCAGAGCTAGGAAACAGTGTGCAACGAGATTCATTCGACCAAATTAAATTCCTCCATTGCCACATACCACCGATTTTATGGCTTCAGCATTGCGTTTTCCTATTACGGGTATTTGCATCCTTGATGAAAGCTTTCCAATTCCAGCTCACCCTGCAATTCCTTAAATAAGGAGTACCCTTGGTGTTGTGATGCTAACGGGGTTCGCGAGTGCGATATCCATTTCTGCCGTAGCTGTTGCAGCTATTGTCCTCATCTTTTGCGTCAAAGGTCTCTTCAACGAACGTCTATCAAAATCACTCAACATACAGTTTAACATGCGTTGTGACTTAGTGGATGATGTTCTTCTGCTTGCCTTGTGTGCCTTATAAATCCTCAATATGGTGCCTTTTGGAACACCCAACACTTCGCTTCCTTGGCAACTGAAGCACACAACATACGAGCACCAACAAGTTTCCTACCTCCAGATTCACTCAACTGCGACATAACACACAACTACACAGGACATTTGTCTCCTTATGGTCAGAGGAAACTACAATCGTCTGGCCATAACATTTGTTTGTCTGAGTGCTCTGGGAGATGGCTCATTAGAACGACAACACCCAAAAGATTAGTCTGTTTTACTACATTAATGAATAAAAAGATTTACTTAGCTTGACACAGTCCTTTGCCAAAAGAGTACTTGATAGTACACAATTGTCATTCACTATTACAGTAATACTTGATACACTAGTTAACACACTGTTTCCTTGAAGTTCGATGTTCAGGATTTAGAACTTCGAATAACACTTGTCCTACTGGATAACGTTGACTGCTTCAAATGAGGTCACGAACTGAGATAGAGCCCCTCCTCGCTGGCGCTATATTGACCTCCGCGCGAGGGCGCTTCTGTGCTGAGAGAAAAGGCATGTCTTCTTCAACCTCTCCGATTCGTCGATTCTATCTGCATCGAGACCTGAATAACATCTGTGGCTTCGATTTGTGTTGCCGACTTTGGTGTGGCGCCGTCATCTCTAGAACTTACTACAGTTCTTACCACGACTGATGTTTAAAACATTGCGCAGATACTGTTCGTAGTCAAATACAACAGTGGGAAGTAAAAGCTTGGCTGGTACCTGCATTTATGTTCAAGCATGCATTTCTCGTGAAATTTATGTATGCTTGTCCAAACCCTGTATGTTCCCCTTGCACTTCTGTTCGTTTCCTTACTCTTTTTTCGTTGCTTCTTCGATGTACAAATTGAATAGAACAGATGATAAGCTGAATTCCTGTCTTACACCATCCTGAACAGTATTTTTTCTTCTTGAGAGTACGCTTTAATAATTGCATTTACATGTCTATGTACTTTAGAGCCTTCTTATATGGACTAGAAACTCGTCATTCTACTTTACATTATCTATGAACATCTCTAGTTGCAGAGATGCCGGGAAGGTGACCTGTCCCCCCCGCCCCCGTCCCCCTTCCAATCGTTTTCTTTTCTTCTGAATATGCTTTCTATTCTGAACCAGAACGAAGAAACTGCTTCTCCGATACCTTATTCTCTTTCTAAAACCACAATGATCGTTGGCCAATACTTCCTCAACTGTCCTTCTTTTCTACCTTACAGTATTCTGGTCAGTAGTTGATAAGCGTCACGTATCAGAGTAAGCGTACAACAAATTTCATGATTATAATATTTCAGGGAAACGACCAACTAACACAATGTATCTAGTTCCATTCCGTGCTGATAATGAATAATTCTGTTTGTAGCGAGGAGCCCCTTCATACTGCGTCCCCTGTCCGGTTGGAAACAGGCAGATGTTCATTTATCTCCGTAACAGTGTCCTTTACCAGAGAGATCTGCATAATGTGCATACATTAAGTGCATTAAACGTCACTGGCGTTTATTGCTCGCTTTTTCGATCAAGCCAGATATTTGCTGTTCATGTATTTTTGCAGATAATGTAAATTTGTAAACATTACACAAAACTAGTGCTATAATGGTCGTTTTCCGTAAACGTTAATAACGCCGATTTTTCACAATTTTTCGGTATCCATCCCACGATAACTCACAGGCAGAAAAGTTGGGAAAATTAAATTATGTGCATGCAAACCATCTACGACATTTCCAACAACACGTAAAACATATATTCAGAGAGTAAATTAACGAAATGAAGTAAATTATTTTCCAGAAGTATGGTATTATTATGTTCTAAAAATGTTTTAAGCATTTGAACATCCGCGTGCTAAAAAAGCTGTCTTCAATTTGCCTTATTTAATCGTGACGATGCACGCAGTGATTGAAGATGAGCTCCCAACACTTTGAAAAATGTGTTGACTAAATAAATGAACAAAATTGTGCAATTGACTGATAAACCACCTACAACAGGAACCTAACTTTTGCCAGAGTAGACTAAAAATCCGTATTGTAATAGTTAATTGGGGCATAAAACAAGTATGTCTAACATAAACGAGACACATTTGGGAATATTAAAAGCAATGGATATTAAAAACGAGAAGCTGGTATTATGAAGAGTGTGAGGCAGAGTTGCAACTAATCACTATTGTTATTCGACATACACAATGAAGAAGTGATGGAGGAAGTGAAAGAAAGATTAGGAAGAGGAATGAAACTGCTAGAGCAACATGTAGCAGTGTTCGGACTGGCAGCTGACATTTTCCTTTTGAGTGGGTGGAACAAAATTTTAGTAAGGGAAGAACTTAGCACAGAATGTAGTTTAAGGATTAACAAATTAGAAGCGAATATGATGAGTCCTAGTGAGGAACTGTAAATTGTGAACCAGAAGATGTTTTTTGTTATAAACCAAAATGCGTATTGGAGCAATAAACAAGCGACTTACACAGAAAACTCTTATTTACCTCTAATTAGCAGTCGCAGACCTCTCGATGCCAACCCTTATGAACGAAATAACTACAATATACGAAATGACATTGGAGCAGTATAAATAAAGACGCCAGGTCCGAATGGAATCCCAGTTCGGTTTTACAGAGAGTACTCTTCACCACTGACTCATTAGTTGAGAGTGGGCACACCACTCTCTCACTTTAACAACACTGTCAGATTAACGTTCATATTTTAGGTCTTGATTTCGGTGTACCCCATTACTACATTTGGTATCTCTGCTTTATGACTTTTTACATGAAAGACTTGTGGGCAGAATATTCTTATAGCTGCATGTGTAACCTAGGAGAACTTGTAGCTGAGGCGCCATAGTGGAGGCAATGGAGGACATGGAGGGAGATGAATTGGGGGCCATAAATGCTCAGTGCAGCGATTTGGCTGTGTGAGTGATTCTGGTAGCAGTACTCAGTGGATTGTACCCGAAGAGAGACTTCGGGCCGAAGCAGTTTCCTTCTGACACTTAGGGTCGGATACGAGGGCACCAGTTTACACAATATTTTACATGGTCCCGGCGTCAGTCCTTCGTGAAGGCGGCTAGTTGGCTGAAAGTGTGTGGAGAGAACCATTTAAGAGAGCCTGCTGTAGACTGAGCCTTTTTGCAAACAGTGGGACGGTCTCATGTCAGAAGCTGGGACGATGCGGCAGTGCGGCTGTTGCACGTGGAGGCAAGACGGTAATCTACCTGGCGTCAGGAAGTCGCCAGGTTCTTTTAGCGAGCGGCAAAGATATATATTTCACAACCACGACAATCTGGGAAGTTTGCCTTCTTTCAGAAACTGGATATGGTCAGTCCGGATAGATTGTATCTCTCTGTAAATGAGGGACTGTGGTCCCGTCGAGGTAGATGTTTTTTCTCAAAACATCACTATGCTTGCCGTGAGAATGACACCTCCCTAGTTAAAATTCTTCTTCTTCCAGACAAGAGAGATATGGAGTCGTGATTGACTCCTCTCAGGATACGCAAAGTGGAGGCTTGTTCCCCCAGCGTGGGAACCACAGTGGTGTGTCTGCATTGGCTACCAGGCCAACAGAACAGTCAGGAGGCGAGAAGCAATACGTAGAAGATAGTTCCATTGGTCTGTGCAGTGTAGGGGTGGTTTCGCTTTTGCTATTTCGGCTGCCGTACCGAGCCTCGGTGGAAAGTGGTGGTGATTCTTTTCCTGTTCGTCTTCTAATTCCTTCCTGGCGGAGAACTACACGTCTTTCCATTGTGGGTGAGACTTGTGGTCTTTATCTTGTGGTAGACTAATAGCCAGTGGCAGTTTCGAACTGTACCGACAGCGGAACTGCGTATCATCTCGACCACATCCTGCGTCACGAGAGTGAACTTATTCGTCCTGAGTCGGCCGACTGACGTTTGACAATTCCTGCACACATTGTCGTGCCTGTGAGTCAAACTGGTTTGGCCAGACCAGCGAACGGATGCACCTCACTCTGAAATCAGCTGGGATTGCTGGTCGCTGGTAGAGAAGTTTCCCACGTTCTTATAATCAAAACGCCACACCGCGTAGTCTGCAACTTTTCGTGGACACGTCAGAACGTTACAGCTGCTGCAGCGCACAGCTCCTCGTCCACAGTGCGCCCGTTTTCTGCTGCCGCCCGAATCAAGGTTAAGTGGCAACATACTGCGACACTGGCGTAGCTTTGTTAAATGATATTCACTGCTCTCTGTACTCAGGTGGACCATAGTTTGTTGTATACTTGATCGTAGTTGATTCTATTTGAACAGAGTCGGGCCTCACAGTGGATTCATGTAAACAAAGTCATATTACATTGTAAAGGGGATTAATTCGGAGGAGAATTCGTATAGCTTCCATCCCAATGCATACTTGGCCAATCAAACACCATTCTTTTTCTGGTTTCTGTTTGTCATTTTTGTGTAAGATTGATCAGCTACTCGTAGTCACAAAAAGATTAATAAAACTTGTCATAATTTTGTAAACTTAAGTACTCCCTCTTCTCATCCATGCTCCGTCAGCTATTTACTGTTTTGTTTAATAGTGGTTGTACATGGGTATACCAGTAATTTAAGGTTCAGTCTTATTAAATTACTTAATCTGAGTTCTGAAAGTGACCACAGGCATATGCAACAAAAGTGTCATGAGTAAATTCACTAATTCATGTATAAAATTTGAGGGCGTAGCTAACGATTTGAAGGTTATTGAGAAGATAATACTTTCCTTTATCTAAAAATAATAACATTTAGCATCACTTACTCATATATTTATTAAAGCAAGCGACGGCATCCATACTTAGCATTGCATTTCTCGTGAATCTCTCGCCCACCGTAAAATCCAAGCGGCCGCAAAAAACACAGGCGACTCCCGCATTTAAGAAGAGAAAGAGAATGAACCAGCGAAATTACGAGCAATACACTTAACATCGGTGCGCTATAGAATTCGTGAGGATGTTCTGTTTTCGCATACAATAAACTTGCTTGAGATAGAAAATCTGTTCACAAATCAGCACGGGATTAGGAAACATCAGTCGTGTGAAACTCAGCTCGCCCATTTCTTCCATGATATGCTGCAAACCATAGATGAAGAGCAACAGACACAAGGCTTTTGACATGGTGTCCCATTGCAGATTGTTAAGAAGGTCTGCGAATACGAAGCGAGTTCATAGATATGTGAGAGGTTCGTATACGTCTTAAACAGAGGGTGACTAAAAAGAACGGAAAATTAAGGAATGGAGATTAATGAATGTACATTTTGATGTCTCTCGATCTTCCACCATAATCGAATCCATCGACATGAGGTGGCAAATGTGAGGTAGCCAAGGAGGTGGAAATGTGGGTTCTACTATGCCAAGACTGCTTGGTAGCTACAACAGGAGTACAAAATAAGAAAGTATTTATTACTTAACTTTGCTGTAGTCCTTGATCAGTAGGTTGACAATTATAGAAGACGCGACTCGACTTGGCTTCTGTAGAATGACACGATTTACAAGCCACAAATCTTCCAGTGACGAATTCATCTCTCGTAATTTGAATGTCGAATCCGGTGACTTTGAAGACTAACTTGGAACGGAGCTACAAAGACTTGATGGCAGCAATGACTGAGCTGCAGACGATGACTAACATCGGCGCTGGCTGACCACTGAGCGCGGCTACGAACTGTAGACCGGCACAACTGCACTACACTCCTGCTACACATGAAGTGGCCTAGCGGCGCCTCGCGGCGAGCATAAGTACTGCGACTGGCTGTGTACTCTTTGGCTAACACAGCCGTTCTTCTGTTCCGTATATCGACAGAATCGCATCCGGCGAATCGATTTCTCAGGCGGCGATGTGGTCGTATGACTGACGACATCACACATTTACTTTACATATCTTTATTTATCTCAGTGTATAGTACAGAGTATGTCATTATTGAATGTCATAAGCATTTTTATTGCCTGAATATCACATCCGACGGATGAGCTCCATCTCGGCGCACATATTCCGGCAGCCGGATAGCAACGTTATTCATGGCTCGACTTAAAATTTCAATAGGAATCCTGCAGATTTCCTGTGATACTATTGCTTTAAATTCTCCGGTCTTAGCAGTTAGATATGGTAAACCGCGCTCTTAAGGTGACCCCTCAAGAAAAAATATCAGACGGTGTCGGGTCAGGCGATTTCGGGGTCCACGAAATGTCACCGTGCATTGTAATGATGCGGTTAAGAAACAATCTTCGCAAAGCTCCCATCGGTATTCGTGCATTATGTGCCGCTGCTCCCTCTTCTTAAACCCAACTGCTGGCTGTAAAATGGAGCAGTTCGTGCGCAACAAAAATTTCCATCACGGCAACATACCGAACAGACGTTACAGTGGTTGCACGTTCATAATATTAAAAAAAAGTAGCCGTCAGTAACGTCCCTCGACGATCAGGTGAACGATACAACAACATTACTGCTGTACATTGGACGCTCGGCGTAGCTGACATGGATTTTGCCTAGGCCAGTAGCGAAAATTCTGTCCTTTGACAAAGCCATTAACGTACAAATAAATTTTATCCGACATCCATTGCTTGTCAATGAAATTGTTGTCGTCGCTCCTTTCTGCCAACAAGCGATCAGCAAATTGTCTGCGCATTGGCAGATCGCTAGGCTGAAGTTTCTGAACGATCAGTAGCTTGTATGTATGGACATTTAATTTCAGTTTCAGTACTTGTTGAACACTATAGCAATACAACTGTAGAGATCCAGAGTGACATCGAACAGAACGGCTGTGGTCTTCTTACGAAAGCAGTTCGCACAGCCTCGATACTGTGTCCCATACGAGCGGTTCGGTGACTCCCTGCACACTGCTTCTTCAAATAAGAAGCCGCTGTTTCTATATTGCGTCTACGGGCGGTGATTGCATAGGCTGAGGGAACACGACCGTGGCGTCTGATGTCGAAGTGACGCCAAAATTCGCGACGTGCAGGTTCCATACTTCCATTCATGTAATAGGATTTTACCGCAAAGACAAACCGCACAGCGTTCCATTGCTCCACGTTTACTGTTCACTAAATGGCAAAACAGTGCATGTAGCATTCTGAATGTTATTCGGTGCCACTTACCTCGCAGCGCTTCCACAACACTTTCAAAAATCTCACATTCTTTTCAGTCACCCTGTAATAGAACCCAGTACGTTTTCCTCGGCGGCGAGTGTTTCTCAGAGGCAAGGGTATCGTCAGGAGCGCCCCAAGAATGTGTGATAGGACCGCTCTTATTTCCTACATACTCGTACATTTCGGTATATGTGAAGTTACTATTTCATCATGATTTTCAACAATCTGACAATGCCACTTACGGCTACTAATTTTAATTGATTTCTGTGTTACCTTCACGCAGACAGGTATGTTCTGATCACTTTCCAGTCTACATACACACACCTCATAAAGTTTTGGATTGCTTCGTTCCAGAGAGTTATAGAACATGTGCAGAAAATTGGAATAGAGATCAACATAAACATCAAATGGTTCAAATGGCTCTGAACACTATGGGACTTAACATCTAAGGTCATCAGTCCCTTAAAACGTAGAACTACTTAAACCTAACTAACCTACGGACATCACACACCCCCATGCCCGAGGCCGGATTCGAACTTGCGACCGTAGGGGTCACGCGGTTTCAAACTGAAGCGTCTAGATCCGCTCGGCAACACCAGCCGGCCCATAAACATCAATTCGGCTCTGTTTATTGCAAATGAAAACCACAAATTGCATGTTGCATCACCATACTATGAGACCTTCAGACGTGGTGGTCCAGAATGTTGTACTAATAAATAGTAGCATGTAATCTTGCATTCATGCATGCCTGTATTCGTCGTGGCATACTATACACCAGTTCATCAAGACACTGTTGGTCCAGATCGTCCCACTGCTCAACGACGATTCGGCGTAGAGTGGTTGGTGGATCACGTCGTCCATGAACAGCCCTTTTCAATCTATCCCAGGCATGTTCGAAATGGTTCATGCATGGAGAACATGCTGGCAACGAGCTATTTCGTTGTCCTGAAGGAAGTCATTCACAAGATGTGCACGATGAGGGCGCGAACTGTCGTCCATGATGACGAATTCCTCGCCAATATGCTGTCGATATGGTTGCAATGTCGGTCGGAGGATGGCATTCACGTCTCGTACAGCTGTTACGGCGCCTTCCATGACCACCAGCGGCGTACGTCAGCCCCACATAATCCCACCCCAAAACAGCAGCGAACCTCCACCTTGTTGTACTCGCTCGACAATGTGTCTAAGACGTTCAGCGTGACCCGGTTGCCTCCAAACACGTCTCCGACGATGGTTTAAGGCATTTGCGACACTCGTCGATGAAGAGAACGTGATGCCAATCCTGAGCGCTCCTTTCGGCATTTTTTTGGGCCCATCTGTACGGCGCTGCATGGACGTAGGGAGTGACGTTGCGCATCATGCAGCCTGTTGCACACAGTTTGAGTCGTAACTCGAGGTCCTGTGGCTGCACGAAAAGCATTATTCAACATTATGGCGTTGCTGTCAGGGTGCCTCCGAGCTATAATCAGTAGGTAGCGGTCATCCACTGCAGTAGTAGCCCTTGGGCGGCCTGAGCGAGGCCTGTCATCGACAGTTCCTGTCTCTCTGTATCTCCTCCATGCCCGAACAACAGCGCTTTGGTTCACTCCGAGACGCCTGGATACTGCCCTTGTTGAGAGCCCTTCCTGGCACAAAGTAACAATGCGGACGCGATCGAACCGTGGTATTGACAGTCTAGGCTTGGTTGAACTACAGGCGACATGAGCCGTGTACCTCCTTCCTGGTGGAATGACTGGAACTGGCCGGCTGTAGGACACCCTCTGTCTAACAGGCGCTGCTCATGCGTGGTTTTTGGGCGGGTTTAGTAGCATCTCTGAACAGTCAAAGGGATTGTGTCTGTGATACAGTATCCACAGTTAACGTCTATCTGGGAGCCGAGGTGATGCAAAACTTTTATTGGTGTGTGTATTACAACACCACATACTACTGTAGACCATCTACCACTGTGTACATTTTTAAGGCATATGTATATTTTTGTATTCAGATGGATATGATGATGATCCAAGCGATCGAAACAGTTAACTGAGTGAAAAGAACGATTAATCACTGTTGTGTTTATAAATATTTAGTAACATTGGTTCATCTGTAAAGGAGACAGCAAATAGGACGGCTACAGCGAGCTATTCTTGAGTGCCACTCGAGTATTTGGGACAAGCACCAGGAAGACATCGAAGTAACTCAGAGAAGGGCTGCGATTTTTTTTTTACCGGTAGATTCGAACAATACGCAAGTTTTACGTAGATGCTTTAGGAACTAAAATGGGAAAGGCCACGTTCTTTTCAAGGAACGCTATTGAGAAAATTTAGAGAATCGGCAACTGAGGCTAAGTGCCAAATGATTATACTGCCACCAGTGTACATTTCGCTTAACGGCCACGTATATAAGATAAGAGGGATTAGGGCCCGTACAGAGTCATTTAGACTATCGTTTTTCGCTCGCCCTATTTGTGAGTGGAACAGGAAAGGAAATGACTAGTATTGGTAGCTTGCGGAGTGGCTATATAGATGTAGATGAGAACACTCATGTGGTTAATTTGTAATTACATATCGTATGGAACAATAAATAGTGGAAAAACACACAAAGCTTTCCAGGAGGTGATCTTGGAAGGAAAGACAGATATAAGGAAACAGGGAACAAAATATAAATCGTTCACATACGCAGATATTCAGAGCGAAGCATACAAATAACAGAATTACAATCCACTGTTCTTTCGGACATGCAACAGGAGCTATAATGTTTTATTTATTTGCCGACACCGAGTGAGCAATTTTCGATTAAATTTTTTCCGCTTTACAGGAATATAGATAAGGAATGTACAAGTGCAGGTTGTAGACGCATGGTTGACGACATATGGAAATTTGAGTCTGCCCGTGGAGCATACTCGGACAGTCGAATAGTAAAGCGACCGGTCGCGATAACCAGGAAATCCGCGTTCGTGTACCGGTCCGGCACAAATTTTCACTGTCATCATTCTATTATACAGATGATGTTCACACTCCCACCTGCGAATGCTTTTCATTCAGATGATAGTTCAACTCGTCCGGTCCATGCAAGAAAGATAATAGCAGGGCGCCGTACTTGCGACGACCTGATTGTTCAGTCAACGCTCTACACCCAGCTTGTAAGATTTCAGACCCAGTTTGTGCTCAGCTCTCTATCCACATTTTACTGACGCACCAGGTTAAAGTGCAACGGATTTCTCGAATTTACTTCCACGCCAAGTTTCAGATACAAACGACGCGCTACTTGCTACAGTCCGAGAAACGAGTAGGAGCGCTTGCAGCGATCGAACCTTGCCTCGTATGTGAAACGTACTGGGTACAATACCGCGGCTTACGCCGAATCATGACGTGGGCTACTTGTGTTCATAATTTCTAGCATTTGTCGGTATTTATTTGCTGTCCACTCACAAATGTGCCTAGAAGAGGGCAGAAATGATGGTGGTAGCAGAAACATTCTCAGCCACGGAACTCAAGATGGCATTCGCAGGATAAAAGTAGATGAGGCAATTCCGAGAGCCACAGTTTCAGACTCAACGTTTGTAGTAATGAGACATATGTAGTAACAATCTGTCCGGTAATTTCCACCTTCAAACCGCTCCAACGACGACAAGTTGCACCATTGCTGCTTAAGGAGAGCTGAGTGCTGAAGAACGCGCTTTGATCATTACGGCGGGCGGCAGTGTGGAACTGCCGACTGCTCCGAAGCGGCTGCGGAACTTGGTTCTGTGCATTATTAAGGCCCGGTGACCGTAATTCCTCCCGTGAGCGTCGTTAATTAGTGCTAAACGCGGTGTCTTCAGCTAGAAGACCTTTCAGCTGAACAACTGCGGCTTGTTACTGTTGGTACCTTACACTAGCGCTTCTGTAAATGCGCTATTTTACCTACTCGAGCTTTCTCCTACATTTGCTTAAATTATTTGCAACAATGTCTACTCACGATTGGAGTACCGTATATTTTAGAATACGGAAACGAAGATTATTCATCAAACATGAAGAAAACCTCTCCTGAACAATTGTACGTGCAACGTTTGTGAAGTTGTTTCCGATATCTCCCGTGGCCTTTCCACGCCCATCTTTGAATTTAACGTTTTGTATATGGCATATGCAAATACATTAGATCGCTTAGTTTGGATTTTTGGGAGAATGTTAGGAAAGTGATTCATCTGTAAAGGAGACCGCATATAAGACGTTGGTGCGACCTATTCTTGAGTACTACCCCGCTGTTTGAGATCCGTACCTGGTCGGATTGGAGGAAGGCATCGAAGCAGTTCAAAGGAGGGCTGCTAGATATGTTACCGGTAGGTTCGAACTAAAGATGAGTGTTATGGAGATGTTTCGGGAACTCAAACGGGAATTCGTGGAGGGAAGGTTGCGTTCTTTTCGGGAAACACTATAGAGAAAATTTCGAGAACCGTCATTTGAAACTAACTGCTGAACGACTCTAATGCCACCAACATTCACTGTTCGTAAGGACCACGAAAACACAAGAATTTGGGGCTCATATGGAGGCATACAGACAGTCGTTTTTCCCACCCTCTGTTTGCGAGTAGAACAAGAAAGGAAATAAGTAGTGCTGCAGAGTACCCACCGCCACGCACCATACGCTTACTTACGGAGTATTTATGTAGATGCAGATGTAGATGTAGAGGATGCACACTTACTTGTACTTTCGTTTTTGTTCTGCTTCTTCACAGTTACTGATGTGTGTCTAGAGCAATTTGTTAGTAGCGCTCTTCTTCATGGTATAGACTAATGACTTAGTAACATTAAATGCATTACAAAATTTTTCACAGAATATGCTGTAATATACAGGAAGTCTGCCGAGCGAGTATACCGGTAGTATTCAGCTATATCTCTTCAAAATATAAGATCCTCAGCTCCTGGTCTAGTGGTTACCGTTGTTGCTTCTGGACCACGGAGTCAAGAGTTCGATTCCCGGCCGTATTGCGGATTTTCTCTGCTCGGCGACTTGGTGTTTCTGCTGTCCTCATAATTTAATTATCTTTCATAAACATGGCGAGATTGGTCTGTGAAAAGATTGGGACTTTGAACGGGCGCTGATAACCGCGCAGTAGAGCGTCCCACAAACCAAACGTCAACCAAAATATAAGCCAGATGCAAATTCTCCCAAATATAAGTACAGTATGTGATCAAAAGTACCCGGACAAACCCAAAAAAATAGGTTTTTCATATTAGGTGCATTGTGCAGCTACCTACTGCCAGGTACTCCGTATCAGCGACCTCAGTAGTCATTAGGCATCGTGAGAGAGCAGAATGAGGCGCTCCGCGGAACTCATGGATTTCGAACGTGGTCAGGTGATTGGGTGTCACTTGTGTCATACGTCTGTACGCGAGATTTCCACACTCCTAAACATCCCTAGGTCCACTGTTTCCGTTGTGACAGTGAAGTGCAAACGTGAATGGACACGTACAGCACAAAAGCGTACAGGCCGGCCTCGTCTGTAGACTGACAGAGACCGTCGACAGTTGAAGAGGTTCGTAATGTGTAGTAGGCAGACATCTAACCAGACAATTACACAGGAATTCCAAACTGCGTCAGGAACCACTGCAAGTACTATGACAGTTAGGCGGGAGGTGAGAAAACTTTGATTTCATGGTCGAGCTGCTGTTCATAAGCCACGCACGCATCACGCTGGTAAATGCCAAACGACGCCTCGCTTGGTGTAAGGAGCGCAAACATTGACGACTGAACAGTGTGAAAACGTTACGTGGAGTGACGAATAACGGTACACAATGTGGCTATCCGATTGCAAGTTGTGGGTATGACGAATGCCTGGTGAGCGTCATCTCCTAGCGTGTGTAGTCCAACAGTAAAATTCGGAGGTGGTGGTGTTATGTGAGGTCGTGTTTTTCATGGAGGGAGCTTGCAAGGATGTAATGGACTGTCCTGCACAGGAGTCCTGACCTGAATCCTAAAGAACACCGTTGGTATGGTTTGGAAAGCCGACTTCGTGGCAGGCGTCACCGACCATCATCGATACCTCTCCTCCTACTCCGATAAGAATTGGCTACCATTTCCCAAGAAACTTTCCAGCACCTCATTGAACGTATGCCTGCGAGAGTGAAAGCTTTTATCAAGGCTAAGGGTGGGCTAACGCCATACTGAATTCCAGCATTAGCAACGGCGGGCGCCACGAACTTGTGAGTCATTAACAGCCGGGTGTCCGGATAATTTTGATCACATAGTGATCTCTAAGTGGAGATAAATGCCGAACTATATAATTAATTAGTAAGTCGCAGGCTGAATCAATCACTTTTTCCAAATATTTGGAGGAATAATGAGCTGAAATACAGAGTGCAATGAAGACATTGGCTCCTGACGTAGTGATTTTGGGCTGTTGATATTCAATAGTAGGTGTGACTCGCACGACAGTTATGGAATTACTACCGAAGTGAGCTTAGCTTATCATCGTGTCGAACGGGTGTCATCGCGCTTAACATCTTCCATAATTTGGACCATCCTTCGGCGTCACTGCCGTTGTGTTTACTTTAATAGTGTACTCCACAACGTCGTGAGCGCAGAGTTCATCTCCCCCACGACTGTCTGGCTTGTTTATTTGCTAATGGCAAGCCTTCACAATGGCTGACTGACGTGATCTCGTCTCTTTGGATACTTTAAGGGGACCACACGCTACCTATCTAACCCATGTTAATTTAGGCAAGTATTTGACCCATTTCTGGAAAAACCATTTGATGCAGGACCTTAATATTTTTACTGTATGTTATATGATGCTATTAGAGTCAACTGTACTAAAATCTACTTTATCCATTTGATAGTTTTGAAGAAATACTTTTTTAAATTTATTAACAAAAAATATTAAGTTTTTTCTGCAGAAAATATCTTTTTGTCAACTTCCTGATGGGGGAATATTAATGAATGTAGTACCAGAGGTGGCTTTTTATGTTATGCAGAGTCTCTGAAAATCTCATTCATTTATCTATGATAGTTTCTGATATAATGTGGCATATGTGCTGAAAATTTTAGTTTGCGGGAAATTGATTTTAAAGAAAAAACTTTTGAAATTTGTTACTTACAGTTAATTGAAACTCTCCTGCTACATATGATGGCCATTCTTTGGTCTCTTGCAGGTCTTCCAGCTTCTTTTTCACCTTTCTGGATGTTTGTCTTGCTTTCTTGGCCATATAAGATGCAGACCTGTCTGCATCGACTATCCTCATTTTATCGCAATGTTGCAGCCCAGTGATCATATTTTCACCAGGATTACTTCCCAGCTCTTTCAGTACCCAACACTTTCCAATATTACCACAACTGAACGTAATAATAGCATCATGAACTCCTAGTTTCATTGTATACATGACTGCAAATACAGTTTTAGGAAGGCGGTTCCAAATTATGCTGTTGAAACATTCATTTGGATTCTGTGTCTGCCCATGAAGACATTTACTTAGAAGGTCTTGATGAGCCAAGTCTCTGAAAATAAGTGTAGTTGCTGTAATAACTGCAGCAGGAAGAGAATGTTGGCGAAAATAAGATTCTCGAGTTGCCTGAGCCCTGTTGCATTTGCACCACGAATTGTCTCCAGATGTACAAAATCCATGACATGGCTTATCATCAGTAGAGGACTTATGGAAGAATGTGGCCTAAACATCTTTCATTGCCTCCAGATTTTCTTTATACCTCCTAATTGCCTGCCCATAGTATACCTGCAAGTTTTCTATTTCAGTTTTAATTAACCGACCCTGTCTTGTCAACAATTTTCCATCTTCTAGTTTTTTCCTCTAATATGAAGTTCGTTTCCTCAGCCTTGTTCCCAAAGGTTTTTCAACATGGCCTACACATGCTATTTTGCTAATAATGGCATCTCCATATGGCTTAGAGTCCACTACATTGTTGTATGCCTTACTGTCACTATCCCCCAAATATTTGGTGTAACGTACCTCTTGTTTCTACGGAGCTATGAAATATTTGTTGCACTCCATGGACTTCCATGGACTACCTCTAAATTTAGCCACACAGTTGTGTTCTTTATGTTCATTGACTTTACAACATTTGCAATATTTAGAAATTATCTCCACATCTAACACTATAACGATGTCTACACCCGTGGCAGTCACTACTCCATTCAGAGAACTATGTCCTCTTTTCTGCGAACTTCCATCGAGTGCAACTGCAATATACGAACATCCATAATTTTCTTCCTCTGCTTCCCTAGCAGCCAGTTTCATGCTTTCCTCATTGACCTCACATACAGCTTTCTCTAATATTGCAGTCAGTTTTTCAAACTTATTTGGTGGCTGATGTAAGTTCATCACTGAACAAAAAATTCTCACTGCAGCCATGCCTTTGCCAATGGATCATAAGGCATATACTAATCTAGTACTGATTTCATAAGGGCCACTTGCATCTGGTTTTGAAGAACTCATAAATGAAATCACAACTGAGAATTTAGTGCAAATTAAATCCAAGCAATTGCTAGGCCTTTTCTCCCACAAATTTTCATACTCTGTGACTCACCACACTGTCTACATTGTACAAATTTAGAAATTACATCTGATAATATTCTCAAATTTATAATAATGTTGCTGCACCCCTTGTCGCTTACAGTAAATTCGTTGTAACTCTCTTGAAATGGTAAGATCTTCTTTGATGATGCACTTGTTGAAGAATTACAATTAGAAACATTGTTGCCAGGTGACATAACCTCTTGTAGAGAAAGCTTTCTAAACTTGTTTCCTCTAAATTGTCGTTTCTTGAAAATGCCTTTATGTTTCTTCATCTTCAATAAACACAAGCAAACGTAAGTATAACAACTACTCGCAATCACACTTGAACAAAACTAACCGCGTGTTTGAAAGCCCGTTGTTTACAAACAGCAGAATCAAAAAAATACCAGCCGTTGCATTCCAAGGATAGCCAACACATTTGGGAGTAATAAAAAATCTCTAACGTGCAATGTATGGACATAAAGATGTAAAATAAATGCAGAAAAGTGGGTGTCAGAAAATTGGGCGTGGCACATAAAGACACGTGGTAGGAAAATGCACTTTAACTGCTGGAAAATAATTTTTTTCAGCAAAATCCTTTTCAGAGTACTTAAAGAAAACCTTAATATATTGAAATATGATGGAAACCGAAAATCGATATTTTTCGACCAAAACCACGGTGTCGTCCCATTAAATTTATACACTCCTGGAAATGGAAAAAAGAACACATTGACACCGGTGTGTCAGACCCACCATACTTGCTCCGGACACCGCGAGAGCGCTGTACAAGCAATGATCACACGCACGGCACAGCGGACACACCAGGAACCGCGGTGTTGGCCGTCGAATGGCGCTAGCTGCGCAGCATTTGTGCACCGCCGCCGTCAGTGTCAGCCAGTTTGCCGTGGCATACGGAGCTCCATCGCAGTCTTTAACACTGGTAGCATGCCGCGACAGCGTGGACGTGCACCGTATGTGCAGTTGACGGACTTTGAGCGAGGGCGTATAGTGGGCATGCGGGAGGCCGGGTGGACGTACCGCCGAATTGCTCAACACGTGGGGCGTGAGGTCTCCACAGTACATCGATGTTGTCGCCAGTGGTCGGCGGAAGGTGCACGTGCCCGTCGACCTGGGACCGGACCGCAGCGACGCACAGATGCACGCCAAGACCGTAGGATCCTACGCAGTGCCGTAGGGGACCGCACCGCCACTTCCCAGCAAATTAGGGACACTGTTGCTCCTGGGGTATCGGCGAGGACCATTCGCAACCGTCTCCATGAAGCTGGGCTACGGTCCCGCACACCGTTAGGCCGTCTTCCGCTCACGCCCCAACATCGTGCAGCCCGCCTCCAGTGGTGAATGGAGGGACGAATGGAGACGTGTCGTCTTCAGCGATGAGAGTCGCTTCTGCCTTGGTGCCAATGATGGTCGTATGCGTGTTTGGCGCCATGCAGGTGAGCGCCACAATCAGGACTGCATACGACCGAGGCACACAGGGCCAACACCCGGCATCATGGTGTGGGGAGCGATCTCCTACACTGGCCGTACACCACTGGTGATCGTCGAGGGGACACCGAATAGTGCACGGTACATCCAAACCGTCATCGAACCCATCGTTCTACCATTCCTAGACCGGCAAGGGAACTTGCTGTTCCAACAGGACAATGCACGTCCGCATGTATCCCGTGCCACCCAACGTGCTCTAGAAGGTGTAAGTCAACTACCCTGGCCAGCAAGATCTCCGGATCTGTCCCCCATTGAGCATGTTTGGGACTGGATGAAGCGTCGTCTCACGCGGTCTGCACGTCCAGCACGAACGCTGGTCCAACTGAGGCGCCAGGTGGAAATGGCATGGCAAGCCGTTCCACAGGACTACATCCAGCATCTCTACGATCGTCTCCATGGGAGAATAGCAGCCTGCATTGCTGCGAAAGGTGGATATACACTGTACTAGTGCCGACATTGTGCATGCTCTGTTGCCTGTGTCTATGTGCCTGTGGTTCTGTCAGTGTGATCATGTGATGTATCTGACCCCAGGAATGTGTCAATAAAGTTTCCCCTTCCTGGGACAATGAATTCACGGTGTTCTTATTTCAATTTCCAGGAGTGTATTTCAAGTTTCTATCGTGATAGAGCGCGGGGTTCTGACCTGTAATACGTTGAAAGTAGGGATGAATTAGCCTTGGACTAAGAAAATATTGTGTTTCATTTTATTGTCAAATGATGCTCGGGTAAACCTGGTACGTATTTATCTATCACGACACAATGAAAAGAAACTGAAGATCATTTCTGCGGTCAGAGACAAATCTATTCCTAATGTGAACTTTAAAATCAATTTGCAATCTCTGTATTGGTCAAGATATTTAGAATGTACACAGATTTATTAGGGAGTCATTACTATACATTTTACACAATGTTTCATTTTCGTATACTTTTTTCGTTCCTTAAAATTGGTGAATCGCCATTTTGCTTTTTAAATTATATTATTTTCTCACCATTCAGTAGCCGCTTCATATTGCATGCAATAACGTCACCTCATTCCCACGTTGCACATTTTTTAGCATATAAGACAAATTTGTGACTAAGCGAAATTTACCAATTCGCGACAGAGCGACACCAAAATTTAGCTACTTCATCGTCTCCAACTTCCTGACGCTCTGCTCGTAGCATCTTTAAAAATAGTACATCTTTACTTAAATCAAATGACAGGTTATAATTCATTATTAATGTGAAGATCCTATATCCTCTCACTGGTGTACTTTCAGCCAAACCTGGCACACCTGTACCTTACTGTTAGGCAACAAACGCTGTGGGGTTAACAACTACTTGCTTGTCTACGGGGTGGGTGTGAAAAAGAAGCCTAACTCGTGTTGCATAAATTCACAAACGCTATTCTCCCAGTATTTGAAAATGAGAGCGTTATCTACTTGCAAGTAACTTTGTACACAGTTCCAAACTTTTAGGAAATTTTTCTCTGTTACAACCGCTACAGAACGATGAAAGGATAAAAGTTTATCGCTTACTACTTTTACGCTGTTCGTGCAATATAAGTACAGCATGAGGTGTTACGTTATAATTTATTATTACTTTACTACTAATGGTATTCGCAGATTTTGCAGACAGAATGCATAAATAGCACCGACATGTAAGTGCAAAATTGTATCACACTACGACTTTCAGTTTAGGAGGTATGACGTCATATTCAATGAGACTCGAAAAAAACTGTCGCGTCATTGACGAAGTTTGAATTTATTACTTTCTTACTACTACCTGTATTCGCAATTAATGCCTTAGACACTATTTGCTGAGTGTACCTACAGTGTTGTACCGTTTACGACACTTTAGGAAATACGATGTCTTACATATCAAGCACAAGGCCAGACGCTTCGTAGTATGGGTGTGGACACACAGCTGTAAATAAGTACCTAGGCAACGCGGAGCTCTGCGCTACTTTCAGCAATAGATCGTAGAGTCTGTGATCCACCGTTGAACCCACCATCACCTGTTTCCTAAATTATCGACAACACAAATCACATAATTATATATTTTGAGATGATGAGAAGAAGATTACAGCAACATCTATGAATATGACACAGCACACGGTCGTGCTGCACATGGGGACCGGTGCCGGGAGCGTAGAAAGCTCCAACAATCTATCATTGAGAGCCCTCGACTGTAAACTGCATATGCAGTGTACATAGTTGAAGAAGAATGTGAGAATCGAGACGTAACTAACTAACGCGCAGGACAGTGTCGATCACATTAGTTTTAACATGAATGTTCTTTATGAATTTGGATTAAATATCAAAAGTAATGCTGTAAAGGCAATTGAAAACATAGCTGAACTTTGAACGCAGGCACTGATTTGCGAGAGGCAGGAACCGACAACAATAGTGTTGATAACGTCGTTAGGGAACATACATGCATAGTATATACGTACAATGGATTCCAACTGCAGCTTCAAAGAGCACACACTGAAAGCAGCATAGGTAGCTAAGCATGCGCTCCTGAGCAAATCTCGCAAAACAGTAGCAGGGCAACACGGAGTTGCATCACGTCCGTCAGCAGTTCGCGATAGAGACAATAAAACTCCCGTAGCGTACTTTGACTGAGCACGGAATGGTAAGAAATGATGAGGCATTACGTGGGGTAAAACGTACAACATATATAACGTGTAATCTAAGTGTATTAGAGATATATGGTGAAAGCTTATTCATACAGGAAATTTATAATGCCCTATCATTCCATGTAGGCTTTCACGGCCGGCGTCTTCATCAATAAACACTTCCGGGCTAAGTTGCCGTGGTCGATCTGTAAAACTTCTTCTCCCTGACGTTTCGTTCTCAACTACGGAGAACATCTTCGGAGGTGAGTCAACGACTGGCCGCTAGGAGCTGGGGCCGCCGCTTATATGGATATCGTAGAGGGCGCCACCGCACGTCACGTGGCGTCGATGTGCAGCTATCTCTGGCTATCGCCTGTTCTCTCGATTGCAGGCAATCGATTGTCACGTGATTGATGCAACGTCGACCGCCATATCTTATCCAAGTTTAATCCTTCTTCTTTACGATTAAAATTGTATTGATGTTTGTGGATTTCAATTGCCTCTCTACACATACGTGTATAATAATGTAACGTCCTCGCTAGCACGCTGGTTTCACCAAATTTTATTTCGTTATAATGCCCTACTTTCCTCCCCAACCTCCTCCCACCTCCCTTACTGTGCAGTAAACCCATTGTCTTAGCCCCGTTTGGTTTTCAACAGTGAATTTGAATATATTGATATACATTCATATTCACTGTTGAAAACCAAACGGCTAAGTCAGTGGGTTCATTGCTCAGTAAGGGAGGTGGGAGGAGGTTGGGGAGGAAAGTAGGGCATTATAAATTTCCTATATGGATAAGCTTTATCCATATATCTCTAATACACTTAGATTACACGTTATATATGTTGTATGTTTTACCCCACGTAATGCCTCATCGTTTCTTACCATTCCGTGCTCAGTCAAAGTACGCTACGGGAGTTTTATTGTCTCTATCGCGAACTGCTGACGGACGTGATGCAATTCCGTGTTGCCCTGCTACTGTTTTGCGAGATTTGCTCAGAACACACGTCTGTTCCATAAAAGTTACTGTTGACATTATGATGCATTTTTAGATGGTTGATGCTAATTTTATATTTGCTGGATCTGGGTCCTTGATGGCTGTGGAGCACCTAAACCGGTTGACCACAAATAAATAATATATAGAGACACACGGCTGACGGTCTCATTCATTGAACCACATATAGTTATCAGCTGCCGTCCAATTATTCGTTCGAAGATGGATGTCCGATAACAATAAAAGATACCGTACTGAAGCGTGCACTCACGTACAACGGAAATATAGTTGAACCAAGGCTCTAAATTAAGTGTAGGGTCACTTTGTTGAGGAAGGCGTCCATTTGCAGTGCCAAAAAGTAAACGGCAGTCATCTATATACATAGAAGCCCTGAGAGATGGAGGTGGACTAACGTAACTACGTTCAAGTGCAGCAAGAGTGGTAAAAGTCCAGAGAGGGAAACGGGACCTGGGACCCGCCTAATCCAACAGCTGAGGGCGTGTTTGCGCTGGCGTCTTGCACTCTCAGACTTTGTTTAAGCCAGGGCCTTAGAGGAATGGTGGGGTGGAGAGAGTAGGGTGTTAGGCAGGGAAACACGGGGTGAGGCCCAGTGACGGACCTTGCGGGCATTCAGCGCAGCGGCGGCGAGGGGAACTACTTTTCGGCTAATTCCGGCGAGCTAATCCCGCCTCTCTGTAAACTTGCACAGCCGGTGATAAGCTCGCGATGGCCAGGGAAGAGGAAGAAGAGGAGCCCGTAAAACAAGTGTTGCGTTTACGACTCTCGTTCCTCGCTCAGCCCGAACAGAGACTCCCATTGTTCTTGCCTCCCTGAGGCAAGACGACGCCTGTGCAGTTCTTCTCTCAGCCAGAGCCGAAGTGAAATGCCAGCTAACGCTTGTGTGTTCCCGCCTCTACAGTTCTTCCATTAGGAGATAACTACGTTTCATTTCCTACTTGATAGACAGCTGTAGGAGGCAAAACGTGAGGCGCGGATGTTTTGAACTCAATGCTCGCTCAAGTGCATCTACTCAGAGCTGTAACGCGGTGATGCTGAGCCCATGGCAGATCTTCCATACTTGCTCCCCACACTCTGCCACGTCTAAAAGTAAATTCCTACAAATTTTATTTCTACTTAGATTTACGTTTATAGTTTTGGAAGTAAAAATAAAGCACAGTGAAATAGATGGCCCCGTGATATTGGATACTACATGGGTTAAATAATAGCACGTGACTAGAAAAGAAACTTAAGACTTCAGCAAGTATCAGATTTCCCTTCGTGCTAGATTAAGAGCAAACTAACTAACATACAGACTGAAGCAACAGTCTGCCTATGTACGTATACAGGTTACAATGTAGAACAAATAAGTAAAAGCCGGCCGGTGTGGCGAAGCGGTTCTAGGCGCTACAGTCTGGAACCGCGCGACCGCTACGGTCGCAGGTTCGAATCCTGCCTCGGGCGTGGATGTGTGTAATGTCCTTAGGTTAGTTAGTTTTAAGTAGTTCTAAGTTATAGGGGACTGATGACCTCAGAAGGTAAGACCCATAGTGCTCAGAGCCATTTATTGAAACAGGTAAAAATCGTTTAGTAAACATGGGCTCTGAAATGCATAACCTATGATCACTTGTTCAGCAGAAAATATGTGTTTCACCGCTGAGGAGAGGAGCAAGTGATTTATCTCTTAAGGTATGCACTTCAAAGACGATGTGTATTATACACTTTTCTATTAATTTTGTCCACACTACTTCCTCTAAAAAATGAAAATCGGGGTCTTTATATAGAAGCTGTGTGTCTCAAAGCAGTGAAGTTGAACAAATGATGATAGCTTTAAGGTATGTAGACTTTAAGAAAACGAAAACAATCGCACCACAGAAGAATTACCCGAAAGGGACGGAAATCGGTAGATATTGCGTATATGTACAGACAAACAAATGATCACGGTTTCAGAAAAGTTAGATGATTTATTCGAGAGAAAGTGCTTCACAAATTGAGCAAGACAATAATTCATTGGTACACTCCTGGCACCTGTGGAACCTTTACTCAGGCTTGGCAATGACTGATAGATTTGTCGGACGTCCTCCTGACAGATTTCGTGCCAAATTCTGGCCAGTGGGTGCGTTATGTGGTCAAAATCCTGAGGTACGTGAAGCACTGTGCCCATAATGCTCGAATCGTTCTCGACTGGTGAGCGACCACGAGACATTGCTGGCCAAGGTAGGGTTTGATGGACACGAAGACAAGCAGTAGAATTTCTCGCCATGTGTGTTGGGCATTATCATGCTGAAATGTAAGCCCAGGATGGCTTGCTATGATGGGGAATAACGGAGAATAGAATATAGAACGACTTATCTCTGTGCTACAAGGATGCCCTCGATGATAACGAAAGTGGTCCTGCTTTGAAAAGAAACGACGCCCCAGATCATCACTCCTGATTATCGGAATATTTGCGGTATCTCACTGCAGTCTGGACTGTGTAAGGGGTCCGTAGGCCCATACTATAAGTTTGCACTCGCCACAGGTCGACAGAGCAAACAATCGATAGTGTCGGGTTGCGAGAGCGAGTGTGAGTCAGTCAGTTCCAGGCTGCGGGCCGAGCCGTGTGGAAGCCTGTCGGTGTAATGCAAAGCTTTACCGACAAAGGGAGTGGCCATCGCCGCGGTTTAACCCCTTTGTGTTAGAATAATACGGGAAAGTAAAAAATGTATAATTACGAGAGTGATCAGTGATATTTCTGTGCCGATATTTGTGGTTTCGCGTCTACCGCGCCGGCATCATTTGGATTGCAGTGTTGGATTGCAGTGTTGGATTGCAGTGATTGAATTAGCGTGTGACGATAATGAATAGCGAGGAAGCCTGTGCTGAGATTAGCCGTTATTAAATATTTATGACGAAGGCAGTGGCTGTCTCCTTTTTCTTGTGTTTTTGAGATGAATATAGGTCTTGATTAGTGAAGCTGTGTTGTTGTTCTCCTTGTTACCAGACACTTCATTATTACAGCATTTGAGAAGGACAAAATGGAATGTAACAACTCCGCAGCAGTCCATTCCGATTGCCAGCCCCATTAGGTACACGGTCACATCAATTAATTATTATTTGGGCTGCTATCAGATCCCGATCAAGCGGGATACATAAAATCGGAGTGTCACCACCCTTGGCTTACCATGAAAGGACTAGTGCAATTTTCGGACGAATCGTAAAGAACAGTAGGTAATTTTATCTTGCTTAACGCGAGAAAATATTTTTTCCAATTTTGGATCGGGACAGAGCATAAACTTTAAAATCGCGACAAGAATCAGTGCATTTTTGAACAATACGAAGTAACAGCATCTTACGATTGTGACTAAACTTCTTCCTTGCCATATTAGATAAGAATAATAGTGTCAATAAACTGTGTTATAATGTGCAAATGCGTAAATCCGCGCGAAAAACTGAAAAGTGAACACTGAAGAAAGACGCGTGTGAACATTACTACAGCAAAACGAACTAAGGATTCGTCACGAAAGCTGTACAGAAGTGTTTAATAGTAATATTGTGACTGGAATTGCTTTTTAAATAGTGAAAATCGGACAGCTTCATGTGGACCTATAAACTGTTATGCGGACGACAATTTGTGTGGCGACGCAATTGTTGAGTGATGTCACGCAGACCCGTGTAGCAGTTGCGCCAAAGAGCTTCGATCTGTGAGGTGATTTCACACGTCATCCCAACTACCTGTGCAAGGAGTAGTTCAAGCACAGACGCACTACACCGAGCGCCGACCTGGCATCTAGCGGCCGAACTACAACTACGCCCGCCTGCAGCGCCACGGAGCGGCCGGCTGAGAACTACGACGTCCCGCCACAGCGAGCAGCGCGACTTCGAGACACCGAGCGCCAACCCAGCATCTAGCGGCCGAACTACAAACTACGCCCGCCTGCAGCGCCACGGAGCGGCCGACGGAGAACTACGACGACTCGCCGCAGATCTTCAGCGCGACTTCACGCAGCTCCAGCGGCAGTACAGCGCTACGCCCACTTCAAACGTCAAAACATCGCGACTCATGGTAACGTCAGTTGGTGAATGAAGACGACTGGTTGGCCTAACATTAAATTGTAGTGCGCAGTCTTCGCGGTAAATAAACAATTATAAACGAAAGTTCACATTAGGAAAAGTGACCAATTATAGTAATTTCCGAAAAGTTTGCGAAACATACTCTGAAATATAGCATACTTATTTATGCATAATTCGCAATCTAAATAGTAATTATACAGATATGGTCATTGTTTTTGGGGATGTTACATTTATAGATTTTATGAGCGGTGTGATTTATCTTGTTTAGAACATTTTACATAAGCTGTGTATGTGAGAATTGATATTTGAAGTTATTAGGTTTTGAGAGTTGTTATGTTTGGTATTCATACGTATTGTACCAATTTTGGCATTAACTGAAAATACTGCATGTACTGTTTGGTTAGTTTCATGGTAATTAGGAGTGTTTTGGGTTACTAGAGGTTATTTTATATTAGTTGCCTGTGCATTAAAAATAAACCAAACATGTCTACTGAAGATAAGCAGGTTTGTGAGGCAGTAGTTGAAAGGAAAGGGATAGGACAGGAAGACAGAGATGATTCGGGAATCAGTGATTATGGATTGTCATTAGGAAGCCCATCAGCACATTCAACTAGTTATCCGGAGACACCGGGACAATCGACGAGAGCTAGGCCAGTTTCAGAGGATGTCGATAGGTGGTCGATGTTGGTAGACTTGATAAAGAAGACTAACGCATCACTAAAGGAAGATTTACGAGAATCGTTAGAGAAAGGTTTACAAGAAGCTAGAGAGAGGGAGGAAAAATTCCACAAATCAGTAGAGAAAAGTTTACAAGAAAATAACGCATCATTAGAGAAAGGTCTCAGAGAATCATTAAAGGAAGATTTACAAGAAACTAACGCATCGTTAGAGAAGGGTTTACAAGAAACTAACGCATCATTAGATAAGGGTTTACAAGAAACTAGAGAAAGCTTAGAAAAGTCGTTTAAGGAAACATCAGAAAGGAAGATAGAATGTAATCTGAAGAAGGGAATACAGGAATTAGAAGAACGACTGAAGATGGACATCAACGAGAGAGAGAGAGAGAGGAAGCTACAGAAGAGCATAGACCAAGTCCAGGGAGACGTGGAGAAGATGGAAGGAAAGTTAACAAAAAAGATGGAAGACGATATTGAAGAAACGAAAGTCGAATTGGGAGAAAGAATCAACAAAGTGGAAACAAATTGCAGTCATCGAATCGCCGAGGTGACGCAGATGCAGAAACAGTGCAATGATGCAGTTAAGGGGATAGGAGATAGGCAAAACCAACTGGCTGTCAATCTGAGAAATGCTATAGCCGTGCAATGAGAAGAGGATAACAAGAGGGTTGCAATGGAGGTCAGGCAATTACAACAGGGAGTGCAGCAATTAGAGAGCAAGACAGAAGAAATTGATAAACGAATTAGCAATGCCACTTTAACCGTTGGGGAAAGGTTCAAATGGCTCTGAGCACTATGGGACTCAACTGCTGAGGTCATTAGTCCCCTAGAACTTAGAACTAGTTAATCCTAACTAACCTAAGGACATCACAAACATCCATGCCCGAGGCAGGATTCGAACCTGCGACCGTAGCGGTCTTGCGGTTCCAGACTGCAGCGCCTTTAACCACACGGCCACTTCGGCCGGCGCCGTTGGGGAAGGTAGAGTCGTTATCTTGATGAGCAGTGATAATCGGTACGTCCAAAATAATACAGGGCAGAAATTTAGACCGAAAGGAGGGTTCCACCCAATGATATTTATGAAATGGCTAAAAGGGGTTTTCCCAGCACATCTTAAAGACTCAGACAAGATACAATTTGCAATAGATAGAATGGAAGGTGAGGCCATCACTTGGGGAGTCAGGAAGAAGGAAGGGACTACTAGTTATGATCAGTTTGAAGAAGAATTCTTGAAGAAATACTGGTCAAAAAGTCATCAGTGTGCAGCAATTGAGGACCTACTCCACCGCAAGTCACTTAGTACATGGAGAGGAACATTGAGAGAGTTTGCCGAACAGTTGTGGGAATTGAACAAGACCTTGGAACAACCCCTGAGTGATGTAATGATATCAGCGATAAAAAGAAGAATGAGCTGGAGAATGCAAGAAACTGTATCCGGGAGCCTAATTAAAGATAGGGGGGCTTTGATGGAAATACTGGAACAGTTGGAATCTGTTCGATCACAGGAACACAATCAAGCTAATGGTCAAAACCGAGGGGGAAGTAATGACCCAAGGAATCATTTTAATCATTCGTCTGATTATAGAGGAAGAGGTGGAGGGACCGGAAAACTGAATGACACTCCAGGTGAGGTCCAGTCAAGAGTGAGAGTTGCAAGGACCCGAATAAACCTACTAAGATATATTTAGGACATTTAGTTGTTAAACGGACATTTGGAAAAGGGGAATGTTTATTTATATTGTATTTTCTGATGTATTATAATTAGAATTGCATATTTCATATCGACGATTACCTGAGAATGGGTATAAAACCTCTAACAACTAATTTGTTGTATAATAATTCATATGTCATGTGTTCAAGTAATAATTTTTGATTGTATGTTGTGTGTTTCATTCAATATTGGACTATAGAGGACTATTGCTGCTTGATAAAAAAAATTGTAATTTGGACAATGCCATGATTATGAGATGTAATAACCTTTTGTAGAAATTATTGTGGAGGCAGCCCACTACCGGAGTCGAGGGATTATTTTGGTGAATTGTAATTTCATTAATTATTTACACTGTGTGTTTTGTTCAAATGCAGCAATGTTTAATTCCCTTGCCGATTCTTTTACGCCTGTGGCTCCAAAGAAGTTTTCGAGGGCGGGGATGTAAGGGGTCCGTAGGCCCTTACTATAAATTTGCACTCGGCACAGGTCGACAGAGCAAACAATCGATAGTGTCGGGTTGCGAGAGCGAGTGTGAGTCAGTCAGTTCCAGGCTGCGGGCCGAGCCGTGTGGAAGCCTGTCGATGTAATGCAAAGCTTTACCGACAAAGGGAGTGGCCATCGCCGCGGTTTAACCCCTTTGTGTTAGAATAATACGGGAAAGTAAAAAAGTATAATTACGAGAGTGATCAGTGATATTTTTGTGCCGATATTTGTGGTTTCGCGTCTACCGCGCCGGCATCATTTGGATTGCAGTGTTGGATTGCAGTGTTGGATTACAGTGATTGAATTTGCGTGTGACGATAATGAATAGCGAGGAAGCCTGTGCTGAGATTAGCCGTTATTAAATATGTATGACGAAGGCAGTGGCTGTCTCCTTTTTCTTGTGTTTTTGAGACGAATATAGGTCTTGATTAGTGAAGCTGTGTTGTTGTTCTCCTTGTTACCAGACACTTCATTATTACAGCATTTGAGAAGGACAAAATGGAATGTAACAACACCGCAGCAGTCCATTCCGATTGCCAGCTCCATTAGGTACACGGTCACATCAATTAATTATTATTTGGGCTGCAATCAGATCCCGATCGAGCGTGATACATAAAATCGGAATGTTACAACTGTCTCAAGAGACGTCTTCGGCCTGGGATCTCATTGACTGGGGTAGAATTGTCTTCAGTGATGAGCCCTGCGTCCAAGTGTGCCCCAATGACCGGCGAAGACGTGTCTGGAGACGCCTTGGACGGCGATGGGACACAAATCTGACTGCCGCCAACCATATGGCCTGACAACCAGGAGCGATGTTCTACAGTCCATTTCTTATCGTAGCAGGGCCCCTTTGGCTGTCACCCGCGGCATCCTTACAGCACAGCGGTAACTCAACGATATTCCACGCCCACTTTTGTTGCTCATCATGAAATGCCATTCTGGGCTAACGTTTCACCAAGATAATAGTTTCCCGCACATGAAGACAGCTTTTACTGCTTGCCTTCATGGTTGACGAACCCTACATTGGCGATCAAGATTGCCAGATCTCTACCCCGTTGAGAACGTTAGGAGAATTATGGGCAGGGCCCTCCAACCAGCTCTGGATTTTGATAATTAACGCGTCAGTTCGCCAGAATTTGGCACGATATACCTCAGGAGGACGTCCAACAACTCTACCAAGCATGGCCAAGCCGATGAACTGCTTGCGTAAGGGCGAAAAATGGACCAACGCTATGCTGAGTTGCTCAGTTCGTGAAGCTCTTTCTCTTAAATAAATCATCCATTTGTTTCTGAAATTGTGATCATTTGTTTGTCTGTACATATACACATCGGAACGGTTCAGGTTCAATGTCTATATGTGAAGCCTACATCTAGTGGTCTTACCAAACCAGATGCTTATGCTACACAGGCTGATGACCATAGGCAGAGCTTATGTTTACATGAAGTTTCAGCATAGACGAGAAAAATATAGCTGAGTAAGGCGCAACGACTAACATCTCCAGCTACGTCATTGATCAACCACATTAGCTTACTCTCGAAATAGCATATCGTACCAACTGATCCTAGCGAGCAGCAAAAATGGTGGCTGGAGGGGCAGGCAAACTACATATACCCTTCATCAGACGGTTCAGATGGCTCCGAGCACTATGGGACTTAACATCTGAGGTCATCAGTCCCCTAGAACTTAGAACTACTTAAACCTAATAAACGTAAGGACATTACACACATCCATTCCCGAGGCAGGATTCGAACCTGCGACCGTAGCGGTCACGCCTTTCCAAACTGAAGCGCCTAGAACCGCTCGGCCACACAGGCCGGCACCCTTCATCTTTTTTGCTTGTTTTCTCCACCGTCGTGTCTTGTTCCAGCCGTCAGTTAGCAAAATCCCGCAAAAATCGGAAGCCTCCGGCCTAATTGGATAGTTTCTTCTGCGTTCGTTCGTCGACCTGAGAGATTCTACAACACTCTAACGAATTAGTCGCAAGACCTACAGGGTTCAGTATCAGAGAACTGTGTAGCCGGCGCTGCAGTCTGGAACCGCGCGACCGCTACGGTCGCAGGTTCGAATCCTGCCTCGGGCATTGATGTCTGTTATGTCCTTAGGTTAGTTGGGTATAAGTAGTTCTGAGTTCTAGGGGACTGATGACCTCAGTCCCATAGTGCTCGGAGCCATTTGAACCAAATTGTGTAGCCGGCAGCTTTGTGAACCGAGTGCACTGTTTCCACATAAACCCTGTTAGCGATAGGCATCTTTCGATAGTAGTCGTTTATACTGTCTGCTACTTGGACTAAACGATAGCTTGACAACAGCGTACCGGCACGTTCACATTCGCTGGCTGACGGAATGGCTCCTCCTCCTAGGCAGAGCATAGCAAAACGATTGATAGGAGAACACTTCTACTGCATTCGTAAACAGTCTTTCATTGTTCTTTTCTCTTGGTGACTTTTCGCTCCATCTATCTGCATGAGTAGGAGACTGGGTGTTATTGAGTCTCACCACCGGTACGGCCCTGCCAAGTGTCAGACTATGGATCCACAGGTCTCGGGTTCGACCTGCAGTCAGTACATAACAGGATTTTTACCTTCCACTTTTTCACTACTTTGCCTTCTGGAGTGTTTGTGAAAAATGCGAAGTTGCACCGTTGTACGTGAACATGTAACACGTCAGCCTCAATTGCAAATACAAACCAAGCTCTACCCAGGTTTCCGCAAAAATAATTTGGCCTTCTTCAGAAGCGAGTGACACTAAACTACTGCATGGCAAAGTTTGGACATGTCAAGTGTAAAACTGTAGCACCGTAGTAAGTAGTCATAATCTACATTAGATTGTGACTAGTTAATATTAGATTATGACTAGTTACTATAGTGCTACAGTTGTACACTTGACATGGTCAAACTTTGGCATGCAGTAGTTTAGTGTCATTCGCTTCTGAAGATAGCCAAATTATTTTTGCTGAAACCTGGGTAAAGCTTGGTTTTGTATTTTCAAGTGAGGCTGACGTTTTTCATGTTGATTTATCACAGTTGCTGACAGGGCTGCACAATGTTAAAAGTTCTTACCGCTATATGTCTCTCTATAAGCGTCAGTTCGGAGGTTGGAGGAATGCAACAGCATACCACTTCAAATAGCCACTCCTGACGAGGCTGTGTTTCGTTCAAAGGAACCTTGGTTCTGATGACAGCTTTTGTAGATGGTATTCACATTACGATGCTGAACATATCATCTGAAGGTAACATTTGGCATATAAAGGATCTACATGTCTGCTACGTGCTTACCATTTACATGTTTTCGATTGATTATTTATTTTGTTGTTGCTGCTGTTGCTGTGGTCTGAAGTTTGAAGAGTAGTTCGTTGCAGCTTTCATGCTAGTCTATACAGTGATTGAAGCCTCTTCATCTTCACATAACTACTGAAACCATCAGTTAGAACTTGTTTAGTGTAGTAAACCAAGCCTTGGCCTCGTTAAATAATTTAACCCTCCTCCCCCGCCACTTCTCTTCATTAACCGAAGTTATGATTCCTTGGTGCTTCTGAATATGTCGTATTAACCGACCGCTTCTTTTTTCATCTTGTACCATAACTCCCTTCTCTCCCCAACTGGAATCTGTACCTTTCCATTAAGCCTGTAAACCTCAGAACCCAGTTAGCAGCTAACATCCTCTTCGACATTACTTTTATTATGCCGAGCGGTCCAAGGAGCTGCAGTCATGGACTGTGCGGCTGGTCCCGGCGGAGGTTTGAGTCCTCCCTCGGGCATGGGTGTGTGTGTTTGTCCTTAGGATAATTTCGGTTAAGTAGTGTATAAGCTTAGGGACTGATGACCTTAGCAGTTATGTCCCATAAGATTTCACACACATTTGAACATTTGAACTTTTATTATAACTCACACTGAGCTGTTGACGTAATCTCTAAATTTCTTGAATGGGTTTTTCTTTATTTTTATTTTTCTCTGTACAATCGTTGACTGGTAATGAACCTATCTTACGCTACGTTCTGTCTCAATCGCAGGACATGATGAAGACTGTTGCCCAAAAATGTAAATAATGTAAGAGACAAATCAGGCAGTCGTTCAGCGTTCGAGACGCCTTTATTGGAAGAAATAAACTAAGCGAACTAGGTTTCACATGATCTGTACTTGCGGGAATCCTACTGATTGCTATAAAGTCATTTCTTGGTCCAGAAGAGTAATAACACCAACACGAAGAAGGTTAGCTGTGATACAATAGCTCGTTGTGCTGTATCGAACATGCCTTCTGAGTGGAGACCAGTCCCAGATCTACAATATTTCTGAACCAGGGCAAAAACTTGATAGTGGCGTCTACCCCCCCCCCCACCCTTAACTTCCCCCTCCTCCCGCTCGAGCGTTGAGATAGGACGTCAAAAATAAAAATTAATAAAGATTTTTCAAAATTATTTTGATTTTGTAGCGCACTTCTTTTCGAAGAGTTTAATATTTAGCACATATGTTGCCGGCCGAAGTGGCCGTGCGGTTAAAGGCGTTGCAGTCTGGAACCGTGAGACCGCTACGGTCGCAGGTTCGAATCCTGCCTCGGGCATGGATGTTTGTGATGTCCTTAGGTTAGTTAGGTTTAACTAGTTCTAAGTTCTAGGGGACTAATGACCTCAGCAGTTGAGTCCCATAGTGCTCAGAGCCATTTGAACCATTTGAACACATATGTTCGAGGGAACATAAGACGTGTTATTTGGTCTTAAGTGGGACAAAGTGCTCTGCCACATCTATTTAAAATGTCCTGTGGTGCCTCTCCGACTCCCAGTCGGCCGGTTTGATATCCTGCATCCCTTAAAATCTCATAATTGATGCTGGGTGGGATTATTTGTGACCGGGAGAACAAGAGTTCTTCAGAAATTTGTGCTCCTTAATGCCCATTAGCTCACATTCTTTTTTCCTTTGTGTGACATAAAATTAAATATAGGAAAAATTAAAACCTATAAAGACAAGAGACAAACAAGACAGTACACATTTCTTCAATCCTTAGCTCCCAGCATTTCTTTTTCTGTCAGATCTTGCTACAGCTTTACACGGCGTGCTTTCCTTTCTGCGAAAGAGTCTATTACCTCATCAAAGTTCGTCAAACGTTTTGATACATGAAAAATGAAAATGTCGCTGTCTGATACTGAAACAACTGTTAATACGTATAGTATCCAAGACTGGTGTGGTTTCTCGATTTGATTACGTCTATTTTGTCATTGTCCACTAGATAAAACGAAATAGGCCTTTCTCAATAATTGTAAAACTCTCCAAATAAGCGAGACTGTTTTGTCACAAGTGGTCATTTTTATCTATCTCATTTACTTAAATAAGATGACAGAATATAATTCACAAAGTATCAATGTCAAGTACCTAGTAGGCCGTTTACAAGCAAACTTTTTATGTTAGGAAAAAGTTTCACATTGCATTCATACGCTCCAGTTTCTCAAGCATGAGATCGAAAACTGGTAGAAATAAGAAATTTTTATAATTTGGAATCGTCATATTCTTCCAAATAGTTTGTGGTATGTTCCTGTCTCTTCTCCTTCCTCGCTCTAACAAACAATCTTGACATCACGAATTCTGTAACTATTCTTAACACTCCGGTTAACTTCGCCAACCCTTCCTGAATCACTGGTTTAGTTGAAACGTCCCCTTTTGAACATTTATATACGTGACTGGGCTTAAACTGACACGCAATATTTTTAGCGCAACGCAATCTGATTTTCAAAAATCCCTACAAAAGAATGGCCCTGACTATAACATTGACCTATACCTTTCACAAATCACTTACCTTCGTTACTCGAACTACTGCAATACAGCGAGCGCCACTACTGCCAGCTAAATGAAAGATTCAAACTACGGAAGGCACTAACTACTGATAGGCATCGTTAGCAAATGAAAGATTTTGATAGAGAACAAACAATGTATTTACCTTAATAGTCATCAAAAGTCATAATATATATAGGAGTTCATAACATCCATTCTTACAAATATCAAAACTCCGCCATTTCTCTCCCCATATCCACCACTGCTGGCGGCTCACCTCCAACTGCGCAACGCTACGCGCTGTTAACATCCAGCTGCCGCTGCCCAACACTACAATGGCAGACAACAATGCAAACTAGCCACAGACTGCACACAGCACAGCCAGTGATTTTCATACAGACCGCTACGTGGTGTTACCAATATAAGAACCTAAACAGCCTACTTACATAGTTATCCCGCGTTTATTATCCAGTTAGGCGTTATTACGTATTCTAACAACACTTTTCCGTCCCCATTGCAAGAATAGATCTTAACTGGCTGCTAACCGGGGACTGGACAGCTGGTCCTTAGTAGTGTAGCGATGTCGCAAAAATTTTCTAACAAAATTTCATTTTCCTGGATTCACTGAGAGGATAATACGTAATCTTCCTTGTCTGTTATTCTTGTTAGTCGCTTATTTCCACACTGGCAATCTGAATCTATGTTTTTCTCTAATAATTATAACAACACTTATCATTCGCAAACACAGTCAACCACATAAACAAACAGATATTGTTATTCAAGCGATCGGTTTTATTCGGCTCAGCTTTTATAGGCCTGTCCCCTTTCGTCTGCAGGAAAGCTCTTTATTTCTTGATGCGACGGGGATTCCCCTGGCAAACACATCACGTACAATATGCACGCATTCAAAAATCCTTACGATTCGTTCAGAAATAAATTCAGAATGTGTTCAAAAATGCGTTTAAAAATCATGAATAATCGATAGACCAACGTGTGCTGGATGCTAGGCCCTTTGTTAAACAAGTTGTGTCTTCAAGAATGTGTATTTGACACCACAGAAATTGCTGCCCGGAACAGATACCTCTGTCTGGTCCCTCCCGCCCTAGTGTAACCGAGGCTGGTGGAAACCACAATATCACCAATGGTACCGAATAAGTATCCAAGCCAATGGGACGAAATAAAAATAAATACAGCGCAACTCACTTTGTTAGACCTGATGGGAAGTAACGTGTGAGCGTGAGCCGAGGGAACGTGCATCTGTTTCACCTTATACAGTTCACGAACTCTGTACTGTCCTTGGTAGAGGATACATCGACCTAGTATTAGCTACTGTCTGTGCGTTTCAGGAGGTAAACTTGACCTGCACGTTGGATAAACGATTCTGGCGGAAAGTTTCTAGCATAATCTTCTTCAAATACCGGTTCCCTGAGAGGAATGTACCCCAGGCTTGTCACTTACTTGGGTAACAGTGTTATACCTAGGAAGGCACAATTTGGATTTCAAAATGGCTATTCTCCTGAGACAATTTCTATCCATTTACTGAGTACATGAAAAAAATCTTTTAACGATCAGATATAATCAGTAAGAATCTTGTGTGCCTTAGGAAAGACATTTGATTGTGTCGGTTGCATCAGCATATTCGATAAGTTAGATATTTATGGAATGTGTCGTTCAGCACATATATAATTTAGTTATTATTTAAGAATTATAGCACAAAGTTACCTTAGGGTGCACGGGTAACATACATCATTCGGATATGAAGAAAGATGAGCCAGGCAAGTTTCGATCCCTGTTCAAGTTTATGTTGTTGAACTATGAAACAAGCATTGTTTGAAGCCGAGACACGAAATATTAAAAAAAAAAAGAAGTAAACGAAGTTCTTCCTGTCGTTATTAAGTGATTTTGCACAAATGAGCTACCCATAAACTTTTGAAAAAGAAATAATAGAACACATCCAATTTTGTACTGTGAAAGCTATCCCACTTCCTATTAACCTGGTATACGAACAAGAATTCTTAGGTGTGCAAATTGATAGAAATTGAAACTGAAAAACTATATAGTTTATCAGCTAAAACATGTAAGATCGGCTAATTTTCGCATAAGAAAAATTTACAATTTTAGGGATACTGAACACAGTTACGTTAACACGTTTTGCATATTGCCATTCACTGATATCTTATGAAATAATATTCAGATGTAGCTTCTCATTTAGGACTTTTACGAAAAAAATTATTCATTGTCCAAAATAAAGTAACTTGATTGGTGTGTCGGGTTCACACACTTAGATTTGCATTATGAAATTTGTCATGAACAATCCATCAGAGTTTGAGACCAGCAGAGAAATTCACAGGTACGGCACTGAAAGGAAAAAAATATGTGCATTCCCCTCAAAGGAATCTAACTTTGGCATAGACAGTGGTGTTTTAGGCAGCTATAAAACTCTTGGATACTCTACCCATGAAAATAAAATGTCTGACACATGACATCTGTGTTTTCCCATATAAAGATTCAAAATTTTTCTCCTAATCAGCCCCTTCTCAACAACAGAAGAATTCTTGAATAGAAATAATCAATCATCTGCATAGAAAAAAATCGGTAAGTGATCTGCATGTAACCATGTAAAAATTGCTTACCCTAAAAATTTTTATTTATATTTTCATATGACCTGTAATGACCTTTTGCGACCCTAGAAGAATGTCTCTCAATTTTTTTCATGTCTGCAGCCATGCCAGAAGCAGCAACAGTAATTTATAACTGACTGTTCTACTATCGTGTATGCAACTTCCCTCGCAAACGTCATATATATATCCCCCAAAAGCCTTCAAAAATGGTTCAAATGGCTCTGAGCACTATGGGGCTTAACATCTGTGGTCATCAGTCCCCTAGAACATAGAACTACTTAAACCTAACTAACATAAGGACATCACACACATCCATGCCCGAGGCAGGATTCGAATCTGCGACCGTAGCGGTCACGCGGTTCCGGACTGAAGCGCCTAGAACCGCACGGCCACACCGGCCTGCCCAAAAGCCTTCCAACAAGACAAATTCTAACATACATTTTCTTTTCCTCTTATTTAATATCTCTTCTTAATTTAACCTCTGCAAGGATAAGATATTCTAGGTTTTCAAGCCGCGTCAACTCCAATAAATAGCCATCTAAAGTTCGATAATTTTACTGCAATTGACGCGGCTTGAAAACCGAGAAGATTTTATCCGGTCTTGTCGCCAAGAAAAACTCCGATGACACATAAGCTCTGTCTCTTTAAACCATGTGATGTGCTCTACATATTCACAAGGAGTTTTGCTTATTGGTGTAGGCACTATATTGTAGTCATCCACAATGAAAGATAGTTGCCTTTTATTACGCAAAGCGAAATTATTACTGAAGCCTTTTTTTTTTCTCACGATCGTCTAGTGACGATAGTCATGTGTGGGCAACAATGTCTAAGTCAACAAGAAGTATGAATCAGAATAATCGAAGCCTCAACGTTCAATGGGAGCGCAAAACATAGAATTTACTCGTCGTTCCTCCAGACTTCATGTCCTAGCTCGTATAATGGGACGTCATATATAGTGTACGCCGCGGTTGATGGATTGGAGTGGCATTGTCTGTGACAGGAGGTCCGAGGCGATTTGCAGGACCCCTTGCGGCAATCCAAAGGGATATCGAATGGAAAGGTTAGAGCCTTAGAGCAACGAGTGTAAAAGACACTGATGATAGAGGGCTCTTGTAGAACTGTGATGTTCTCTGATAGTGGGAAATGACTCAAACGTATCCATACCAGACGCAGCCAGACGAACGGTGGAAGTTTTACAGCTATATAACTGCAAACATCTTTGTCCTCAGCCTCACAAAATTAATATCAGGCCATTTTTTGACTAATAAAAATGTGAAGATGGAATGTAAACTGAGGTGGCATGAGCATTTGTGTACGTTAAGGAAAAAGCCCTTTTCTGTCTGCTTACGGTAGTAAATCTCTCTCTTTACACTGAATGTAAATGCTATTCCCGAATTATTACACATAATTTTCTATCTGCGATGTTACACCGCAATCTTCTAGGGAAATGTAGCTGAAGTCGGAAAAGTATTTATTCTGTAGAAGCGTGTAGTAAGAACTTACTCGAAACTAGATATTCGATCATTTTTAACCGACTTGAGATTCTTATAGTTATGTGCATATAAAGTGATTCCGTTATGATGTCACAAACTTTGAGAGACGATAAAGAATGGAAACGTATAGATTTGAGTTAAGGGACAATGGTCCGCAAACGACCATACCGAAAGTTATCGTTTTGATGCTTCCGACAGTTCACTATATGTACCGCTACTGTTGTTGGTGAGACTTTTCGTTAGCCAACCGTCAGAGTTGGTTGTATGGACTAAAACAATAAAAAATTTTGTACTAAACATCGGCTCCCAAATTCATACTTCCAAAGCTATGAGCACTTGTAAAGCAAAAGAGATGTGTTTCACATTGGTGAAGATAAACAAGTGCTCACAGCTCTGCATTTTAGAACCCACGTATACAAGATTTTATTTTCTCCTTTTGGTCCATACTGTCATCTATGGAGCGAACCTATTTTGCAATCGTTCATATGACCGGAAGCGCTGTTCAGCCAGGCCGTTTGTCATTGATCGAGAAGTTTGTAGATAAAGGGAGAAACGTCTGGAAAATACGACGGAAGGGGCTGGATTTCTAAGTACAACGTTTACATATACACTCCTGGAAATTGAAATAAGAACACCGTGAATTCATTGTCCCAGGAAGGGGAAACTTTATTGACACATTCCTGGGGTCAGATACATCACATGATCACACTGACAGAACCACAGGCACATAGACACAGGCAACACAGCATGCACAATGTCGGCACTAGTACAGTGTATATCCACCTTTCGCAGCAATGCAGGCTGCTATTCTCCCATGGAGACGATCGTAGAGATGCTGGATGTAGTCCTGTGGAACGGCTTGCCATGCCATTTCCACCTGGCGCCTCAGTTGGACCAGCGTTCGTGCTGGACGTGCAGACCGCGTGAGACGACGCTTTATCCAGTCCCAAACATGCTCAATGGGGGACAGATCCGGAGGTCTTGCTGGCCAGGGTAGTTGACTTACACCATCTAGAGCACGTTGGGTGGCACGGGATACATGCGGACGTGCATTGTCCTGTTGGAACAGCAAGTTCCCTTGCCGGTCTAGGAATGGTAGAACGATGGGTTCGATGACGGTCTGGATGTACCGTGCACTATTCAGTGTCCCCTCGACGATCACCAGTGGTGTACGGCCAGTGTAGGAGATCGCTCCCCACACCATGATGCTGGGTGTTGACCCTGCGTGCCTCGGTCGTATGCAGTCCTGATTGTGGCGCTCACCTGCACGGCGCCAAACACGCATACGACCATCATTGGCACCAAGGCAGAAGCGACTCTCATCGCTGAAGACGACACGTCTCCATTCGTCCCTCCATTCACGCCTGTCGCGACACCACTGGAGGCGGGCTGCACGATGTTGGGGCGTGAGCGGAAGACGGCCTAACGGTGTGCGGGACCGTAGCCCAGCTTCATGGAGACGGTTGCGAATGGTCCTCGCCGATACCCCAGGAGCAACAGTGTCCCTAATTTGCTGGGAAGTGGCGGTGCGGTCCCCTACGGCACTGCGTAGAATCCTACGGTCTTGGCGTGCATCCGTGCGTCGCTGCGGTCCGGTCCCAGGTCGACGGGCACGTGCACCTTCCGCCGACCACTGGCGACAACATCGATGTACTGTGGAGACCTCACGCCCCACGTGTTGAGCAATTCGGCGGTACGTCCACCCGGCCTCCCGCATGCCCACTATACGCCCTCGCTCAAAGTCCGTCAACTGCACATACGGTTCACGTCCACGCTGTCGCGGCATGCTACCAGTGTTAAAGACTGCGATGGAGCTCCGTATGCCACGGCAAACTGGCTGACACTGACGGCGGCGGTGCACAAGTGCTGCGCAGCTAGCGCCATTCGACGGCCAACACCGCGCTTCCTGGTGTGTCCGCTGTGCCGTGCGTGTGATCATTGCTTGTACAGCCCTCTCGCAGTGTCCGGAGCAAGTGTGGTGGGTCTGACACACCGGTGTCATGTGTTCTTTTTTCCATTTCCAGGAGTGTATGTTTTGACCAGTTTTGTCACGCTACAAAATCACTTTCTCATGTCAATCGCTCTATAGAAGCTATTCGTCTTTCAGTGCTCAGCCCAAATGCATCACGTGCTGTTGATAACTATCCCCTATGATTAATTTCATCGGTTTCAATAGCATCGAAAACCTTTTCTTTTCCAACACAATGCTGGTACTCGCAGTCAAAATCACCGTTCTTGAAGCGTTGCAAAATTATCAGGACGTTGTTTCACCAATCGGTGCCTCACCATGCGTCTTATCCAGCATTTTATGAGCCACAGCCGCAGATTTCTTCATGTTAAAGCAGAAAATTAAAACTTCTCGAAAACGTCGAGAATTAGTTTTTTAAGTTGACATATTCAATGGAGAATAACTTTGTAGTGCAACCCCAAATCGAGCAATATTTTTATGGCGTTATGGCGTTATGTCGGCAGATACCTAAGCTTATTGTATGAAACTTACGACCTATCGCGTGCACGGCCACTTGTTGGTACTGATATCTTCTGCAAAACGGCGGAAGCAGAGTTGTAGACCTAATAGAAGCGTGGGACAGATTTTAGTTTCATTAAACATTATTTTTCTTTATCTGAGAGACTGGGCTTGGAAACTATCGGTAACGGTAAGGACAGACTGGACTGACCACCGTTGTCGCTTTCGCATTCATAGGCAGCCTCGTATATTCCAGAGAGTCTGACCCCGAGATTGTCTTCAACTGGGCGCCGAATCCACTTTAACATTTTGCGTGGTAGCACAAAGAGAGAAGCACAAGACGTGATTGTTTAACATTCTCGCGTTTTATTTACTGGGAGGGCGCTATCTTTACATACTTCAGATAGTTAACCTTGGAATCCAGGTGCTTCTTATCACCAACAGTTATAGATACGCAGGTTAATGAACTAAAAACAGCCCCCTCTGTTCAAGAACGTTATCACGAGAAACTCCCATATCTACACTCCTGGAAATGGAAAAAAGAACACATTGACACCGGTGTGTCACACCCACCATACTTGCTCCGGACACTGCGAGAGGGCTGTACAAGCAATGATCACACGCACGGCACAGCGGACACACCAGGAACCGCGGTGTTGGCCGTCGAATGGCGCTAGCTGCGCAGCATTTGTGCACCGCCGCCGTCAGTGTCAGCTAGTTTGCCGTGGCATACGGAGCTCCATCGCAGGCTTTAACACTGGTAGCATGCCGCGACAGCGTGGACGTGAACCGTATGTGCAGTTGACGGACTTTGAGCGAGGGCGTATAGTGGGCATGCGGGAGGCCGGGTGGACGTACCGCCGAATTGCTCAACACGTGGGGCGTGAGGTCTCCACAGTACATCGATGTTGTCGCCAGTGGTCGGCGGAAGGTGCACGTGCCCGTCGACCTGGGACCGGACCGCAGCGACACACGGATGCACGCCAAGACCGTAGGATCCTACGCAGTGCCGTAGGGGACCGCACCGCCACTTCCCAGCAAATTAGGGACACTGTTGCTCCTGGGGTATCGGCGAGGACCATTCGCAACCGTCTCCATGAAGCTGGGCTACGGTCTCGCACACCGTTAGGCCGTCTTCCGCTCACGCCCCAACATCGTGCAGCCCGCCTCCAGTGGTGTCGCGACAGGCGTGAATGGAGGGACGAATGGAGACGTGTCGTCTTCAGCGATGAGAGTCGCTTCTGCCTTGGTGCCAATGATGGTCGTATGCGTGTTTGGCGCCGTACAGGTGAGCGCCACAATCAGGACTGCATACGACCGAGGCACACAGGGCCAACACCCGGCATCATGGTGTGGGGAGCGATCTCCTACACTGGCCGTACACCACTGGTGATCGTCGAGGGGACACTGAATAGTGCACGGTACATCCAAACCGTCATCGAACCCATCGTTCTACCATTCCTAGACCGGCAAGGGAACTTGCTGTTCCAACAGGACAATGCACGTCCGCATGTATCCCGTGCCACCCAACGTGCTCTAGAAGGTGTAAGTCAACTACCCTGGCCAGCAAGACCTCCGGATCTCTCCCCCATTGAGCATGTTTGGGACTGGATGAAGCGTCGTCTCACGCGGTCTGCACGTCCAGCACGAACGCTGGTCCAACTGAGGCGCCAGGTGGAAATGGCATGGCAAGCCGTTCCACAGGACTACATCCAGCATCTCTACGATCGTCTCCATGGGAGAATAGCAGCCTGCATTGCTACGAAAGGTGGATATACACTGTACTAGTGCCGACATTGTGCATGCTCTGTTGCCTGTGTCTATGTGCCTGTGGTTCTGTCAGTGTGATCATGTGGTGTATCTGACCCCAGGAATGTGTCAATAAAGTTTCCCCTTCCTGGGACAATGAATTCACGGTGTTCTTATTTCAATTTCCAGGAGTGTATATCAGACGGTGAACTGTGTACTAGGTGGATCCCGACTACTGACCTACGAAATCTAGTGAGTTACCCCGATATTCACTTATTTCATTATAGAAATTTATAGAGTTAATATCAACATTTATTTCATTACAGAAATTTTTCGAGTCAATATCAATTCCTTCCAGTGTTTTGAGTACACATTCAAACAACTACGCAGCTTCATTTCACTTTCCCATCAGACTATCACCAGATCACTAACTAAGCCTTTTCCCTCGCTGTGTTGTCATCTGATACTTGCTCAAGGGTTCCATAACCCATGCTGCAGCTGATTCGTAGATGCGAGACTGTAGTCTATTTGCGATCGTGAATCGGCAAGATAATTGGCTTGAAGTTTGCCACGATAAATTACACAAAGCATATAGTTTGTGGGTTAGCTAAATTAGTCATATGCAATATTTCATGATAAACGGAATTTCCATAAAGAAACCACTAGGTCCCCACTGGACACAAACTATTTAATATTCCAGGCAACCGCAGCTGTCGAAAGGCATGACGTCACGAAGAACTCCACATACAACTGATAAAACTTTTGTTTATTAAAACATGACTGGTTTCGCGGCTTTAAGCCGCATCATCAGGAGAAAAACGTTGAAAGATCATAGGCACACCCATCGCCCCTAGTCAAAACTTACTATTCAGAGAATATCTCCATGGTGTTGACAGTATTCTCTGAATAGTAAGTTTTGACTAGGAGCGATGAGTATCCCTTGATCTTTTAACTTTTTCATCTCATGATGCAACTTAAAGTCACGAAACCGGTAGTGTTTTAACGAAAAACAGTTTCAGCAGCTGCAAGTGGAGTTCTTCCTAACGTCACGCCTACTGGACCATGCTGCAAGGAAAAGTCAGTTTATTTCGTTGCGCAAGAAAGAATTATGCGAGAGGCAGGTAAAGACAAATTCATGACCAACAAGGGAAACGAGCTCAACTGTAGCTGGTCTGACTGGATGACAAAGGATCAGACGACCCTCTCTAACTAGGTGAATCGACAATCGCACTCTACCCAACAGAATAGTAAGACAGCAGAGGAAAAGTGTGCTGAGCGACAAGATGTCTTGCTGTTTTCATTTTCAAGTTTCTTGTATAGCTTTTCTAACCTTTCCTTCCAAAACAGTAATAGAAGTTTTTCAACAACGACAGAAAATATGCAGCAACTACATTACTCGCCACAGTCATAGCGTCATTCTATGAGGCTGAAAGATGTGAAATGTAAAACTCCGCTGGTCGAAAAGAGTGTTACATTAAATTTATAGCATTCTGCAGGATGTCAGTAATTTATTAACGCGATATTTCGGAGCAGAAGTTCTGGTAATCTTCAGGTATATACTGGCGAAAATATGCAGAGCTCTCCAGTTTAACGGTTTACTGGTGATTGCATGGAGAACCCAGAAAATAAACAGCTGTAGATTAACTTACGTAAGAATGAATATAGCCTGAGATTAAATTACAGATATGAAGCTATAATAAATAAATAAGTAGATGTACAAGTTGTCACTGCGCATGTGTTGCTTGTGCGCATACGCTCCTGCTGTACTGTCAATGAATCAGTGAAAATATTACTCTATGAGGCCCTTATCAATCGAGACAGCCGCGTGCAGTTCTGTATGGAATGCTGCTCTGTGCACCCAGCACCGTTCTATGATTTTACTGTGTGAAGACGATTTGGCGAGTTCGCATCACGGAAGCCGATCTCAGCAGCGTACAGATTGGAAGCGGAAAAGCATGCGCCCAGGCAACACATGTGCAGTGACAACTGCTTACACCACACATGCCTTGATTGGGCTCAGAATACTTTCCCAGAATGGCTCTTGGTTCAAGTGGCTCTAAGCACTATGGGACTTAAAATCTGAGGTCATCAGCCCCCTAGACTTAGAATCTACTGAAATCTAACTAACCTAAAGACATCACACACATCCATGCCCGAGGCAGGATTCGAACCAGGGACCGTAGCAGTCGTGTGGTTCCGGACTCAGGCGCCGAGAACCGCTCGGCCACAGCGGCCGGCTGTCCCAGAATACAAGTAAAAGACTGATCGCCGAAATGTCGTGGAAGGAAGTTACTGGCATCCGACAGTACCCACGAAATTTCATGGAACTTGCTGATAGACGCTGCACGCATTCTGAATGCAAAGCACTTAACATCGAAAGAACGATAGCCGATACTATAGAGTTATTTCGCAGACTGCTTCCGACTTAATATTTTCTGTTTCTTAAGCCTACAGATCGACGTACTATCTTAGATCTGAAGCACCAATACGTAAACTATGTAATTAAAAAAAAATTAATTTAATTTTCCGACTCTTTTCATAGCAAGAATTGAAGATCTGTGAAAATAATGCAAAATAAACCAGCTTAAACCAAACCCATCAAAAACAAAATGTGTGCTTTCAATCTGAGAAAAAGGGAAACCACGATCACGTTAAAGATAGAATCGTCAGAGGCTAAATAGGAACACTGTGACACTCGAATATACCTACGAATTATATTTCACAGATCTCTGACTTCTAAAAACGATGCATGAATTTCAAAAAAATGGTTCAAATGGCTCTGAGCACTATGGGACTTAACATCTATGGTCATCAGTCCCCTAGAACTTAGAACTACTTAAACCTAACTAACCTAAGGACAGCACACAACACCCAGCCATCACGAGGCAGAGAAAATCCCTGACCCCGCCGGGAATCGAACCCGGGAACCCGGGTGTGGGAAGCGAGAACGCTACCGCACGACCACGAGATGCGGGCAATGAATTTCAAATCAAAAGTCTTCACCAGGAACAACCTACTCAGAAAACTGGCCGGATCACAGTGGGACAGTCAAGCTGAAACCATCCGAACTTCTGCAATGGCATTATGCTACTCCGCTGCTGAGAATGTCTGTCCTGTTTGGTGTAAGTCAATACATGCCAAGAAGGTGGATAGTGCCGTAAACGATACTTGCAGAACTGTAACAAAGTCAACCTCAATGGAGTGGCTCTACAACTTTGAAGAAATTGCACCACATCCTGTTCGAAGAGAAATAGTAGCAAAACAGGCAAAGAACAAAACTGGAGCAGGAAAACACGCATCCCATGCATGGGCAACAACTCTACCCACAGTGACTAAGGTGAAGGAAAAGTTCCCTCAGAACATCAGAAAAACTAACAACCACTGATGAAGAAGCCAGGCTGCAACTGTGGTGGGCTGAGACATCCCACGTTCCTGGTTGGAAAAGAGCTTCAGAATTTTACCCATGCTCATGATGACAATTGGCCAATCTGGAAGAGGATGACAGCAGGAGTGGGCAGATCACGGTTTAACCTGGTAAAATTGGAATACATTGAAGAAAACAAAATCCAGTGTGACTGCGCGGAAGAACAGACTGTTGAACACATGCTTCAGTGTCGACTATGTCCAGTCACCTGAAAAGAAAATGACATTCACCAGGCGACGGAAAATACACTGTACGTGGTCAAAATTTGGTCTAAGATTATATAAACTGGGCCGATCTGTCAACAATTACATAAACTATGTTTTATGTATGTTTCTCAAAAGAAAAGAAAATATAGCAAGCATTTTACATATATTTTCTGTAGAAGATGTCTTCAAGTGATTCAGTAGCACGCTTTTGTTTTTATTTTTTCAATTATACTTTATGTTGCTAAAATTTATAGAAATCAGATCACAGACAGAATTAAACCGCCACCCCGCAGCGAGAGATACATGAAATGAACTGCTTAATGCTTCGAAATACGCCCAAGTCGATGTAATTTCCAAGTGGAGTAAGTCGCAGTCTCCAAGTGAATAGGTGCGAGATCTTCGGCTCCAGTACATCCACCCTTAGAGCAGCGGTGGATCGGACTGAGCTTGGGGTATTGTCGGAGCACCGCCAAGTTCTACAGAGAGTAGCCTGCGTACTCACCTACGACGTTGAGACGGAAGGCGAGGCTCATCTTGGGCTCGGTGTTCACCTGGCACTCGTAGATGCCCGAGTCACGCTCCTGCGGGAACTTGATCTGCAGCGTCCAGTTGTCGGAGCGGTCGGGCCGGATGACGGTGAAGCGCTGGTCGCTCGTGTACGTCAGTATGCCGGCCGTCAGGATGTGCAGGTCCCGCTTCCTGATCCACGACACCTGCACAGCGGAAAGAAGGGACATATGGTCACACCGATCCCCTGTAACACGCTCTACCAGTCAGTGTTCGCGTACATGAAGATGTCTGCCGCGAGGATGTGCACGTCGTCCTCTCTCATCCACGATACCTCCACAGCACCAACAATTGGTATACAGGGTGGTCCACTGATAGTGACCGGGCCAAATCTCTCACGAAATAAGCGTCAAACGAAAAAATTACAAAGAATGAAACTTGTCTAGCTTGAAGGGGGAAACGAGATGGCGCTACGGTTGGCCCGTTAGATAGCGCTGCCTTTGGTCAAAAGGATATCAACTGCGTTTTTTAAAATAGGAACCCCCATTTTCCATTACGTGTTCGTGTAGTACGTGAAGAAATATGAATGTTTCAGTTGGACCACTTTTATCACTCTGTGATGGATGGCGCTGTAATAGTCACAAACATATGGCTCACAATTTTACACGAACACTTGGTAACAGGTAGGTTTTTAAATTAAATTACAGAACTTAGGTACGTTTGAACATTTTATTTCGGTTGTTCCAATTTTATACATGTACCTTTGTGAACTTATCATTTCTGAGAACGCAAGCTGTTAGAGCGTGATTACCTGTAAATACCACATTAATGCAATAAATGCCGAAAATGATGTCCGTCAACCTCCATGCAATTGGCAATATGTGTAACGACATTCCTCTCAACAGCGAGTAGTTCGCCTTCCGTAATGTTCGCACATGCATTGACAATGCGCTGACGCATGTTGTCAGGCGTTGTCGGAGGATCACGATAGCAACCATCCTTCAACTTTCCCCACAGAAAGAAATCCGGGGGCGTCAGATCCGGTGAACGTGCGGCCATGGCATGGTGCTTCGACGACCAATCCACCTGTCATGAAATATGCTGTTCAATACCGTTTCAACCACACACGAGCTATGTGCCGGATATCCATCATGTTGGAAGTACATTGCAATTCTGTCGTGCAGTGAAACATTTCGTAGTAACTTCGGTAGAACATTACGCACGAAATCAGCTTACACTGCACCATTTAGATTGCCATCGGTAAAATGGGGGCCAATTATCCTTTCTCCCATAATTCCGCACAATACATTAAGCCGCCAAGGTGGCTGATGTTCCAATAGTGCATATTATGCCGGTTTACGTTACCGCTGTTGATGAATGACCCTTCGTCGCTAAATAGAACGCGTGCAAAAAATCTGCCATCGCCCCTTATTTTCTCTTGTGCCCAGTGGCAGAACGGTACACGACGTTCAAAGTCGTCGCCATGCAATTCCTGGTGCATAGAAATATGGTACGGGTGCAATCAATGTTGATGTAGCATTCTCAACACCGACTTTTTTGAGATTCCCGATTCTCGCGCAATTTGCTACTGATATGCGGATTAGCCGCCACAGCAGCTAAAACACCTACTTGGGCATCATTTTTTGCAGGTCGTGGTAGACATTTCACATGTTGCTGAACACTTCCTGTTTCCTTAAATAACGTAACTATCCGGCGAACGGTCCGGACACTTGGATGATGTCGTCCAGGATACCGAGCAGCATACAAAGCACACGCCCGTTGGGCACTTTGATCAAAATTGCCATACATCAACACAATATCGACATTTTCCGCTGTTGGTAAACGGTCCATTTTAATAAGGGTAATGTATCACGAAGCAAATACCGTCCGCAGTGACGGAGTGTTACATGATACCACGTACTTATACGTTTGTGACTATTACAGCGCCATCTATCACAAAGCGAAAAAGTGGTCCAACTAAAACATTCATATTTCTTTACGTACTACAGGAACATGTAATAAAAATGGGGGTTCCTACATAAAAAAACGCAGTTGATATCCATTTGACCTATTGCAGCGCCATCCAGCGGGCCAACCATAGCGCCATCTGGTTTCCACCTTGAAGCTAGACGAGTTTCGTTCTTTGTAGTTTCTTAGTTTTATGCTTATTTCGTGAGATATCTGGCCCGGTCACTATCAATGAACCACCCTGTATAGTCATATATGTTCATTGAATCATGGCTGGCCAGCCAGTGGTCGTGTATGTCAGGATGCCTAACACGAGGATGTGCATGTCGTGCTTCTTGCTCAAAGACAGCTGAACAGCGCAAACAATGGGCTTAATCAGAGCGATCCCTTGTATCATGGCTGGTCAGTCGGCACGTGAGTGTATGAGAATGTCAGGAGGTATGACGTCAGGATGTGCATGTCGCAGATCCTCGTCACGACACGTGTACAACAGAAAAAAATGAACTGTACTCAAACAAATACCTTGCATCGTCCCAAGCTAGTCAGTGCTTGTGAACGTCATAATCTCTGCCATCAGGACATAGAGATGGCGCTTATGATCAATGATATCTGCATAACACAAACATTTCATAAGTTGAACAAGGTTATTTGCTGTTTTGATGCCCGAAATCTCGGCTCCAAATGGCTCTTTACAGAATATTTCGTTACGATAGCTACCCCGCTTGCCTTTGCGGCTGAACTGATAATGAGAATACTTCCACACCAATGCACCATGTGTGTGGAATAGGCTTCTTAAAAACACCTACCTACACCTTTTTCCCCGTCATCGCCACATTTCATGAGTCATAAATTTATTGCGCTGGTTTGCTCACGAGACCTATTCAGAAAGAGATTTCTTTAATCCTTTGACACACTGGGCTGCAGCATATCCCATGTCCACTTATCGTCAATTTTCAGTATGTACTCGAGTCTACGGCATCATCTGTTGTGAGTTCGATAGTACCAGTAACCCTGTAAAGCCAGTGGCATTACACTGCAAGCGTCAGTCTGTCTACGGAAACCGACCACATGCGGCTGGGGTTGCCTACAACGCTGTGTGTCAAGTAAGGTGGAGAGTGTGAAAGTAAATGCATTCTGTTCCAAGCGTATTTTGGCATCAAACAGAAAGATAAAGTATTTTACAATGTCTAATTTTTCTATACGATTGCTAACATATCGTCAAATAATTAGACAGGGAATAATACGCAAGCTCCAAGAAAGTGTGGGCAATTGCTTGAAGTTGACGATAATCGTTATCCGCGACGAATGTGCCTTTTAAAGATATATTAATTTGATTGAAATTCCTTCATTTTGTTATTATGAACATTTTTCTTACATTTTATCATAAAAATTGTATGAACATTGTGTTTAAGCAGTAAAAACATTGCTTATTCTCATAAAAACAGAGTTCTCACTTTTTCACGATATTCCTTCATTTTACTTTCCAGAACAAATATCTTTTTCGGATAGTTATGTAATAGACTACTTTTATCTTGTGGCACTATATTTTGAGAAACTGAATTAAATTTTTAGCCATTTACATGAAAAAATAAAAAGTTACAATTTTTAAAAACGTACAATAAAGTTTTTAAATTTCTTCGATATTTGAATTTTTATTCTTACTTTTTGGTTGCATGATCCATATAACATCAAACCGTAAACTTTTGAAAAGACATAACAAATTTTCAAGCAAAAATCTCCATCAGATTATTGTTATAACAACTCTTTACGCTGGAATGCGATCCAGCGCAGTGTATCAAGTATGTCACTCAACAGAACTCTGTCAAGTAAGAGCTCAAAATAAAAAAAAAGGAATGAAAGTAGTAATGTGCAGCGTAGTTTTCTCTCCAATATCAAAATCTTTAATATCTACATTATGATGTTTCAAACACATCACTGTCGATACTATAACAACCGATCATCAAGTCCCACCGTCGAGATTTTCTGAATATCGATGATAATCGAATATTCCTCGTCAGACCGACCCATTGTCTCAAGCCTCGCAGATCAGCACACATAGCACACTGCCCAGTGGGACTTAATGGCAGGAACGAAAGAGGATGATGTACCTGGACGCCGCTACAGCAAGACAATCGCCATCTAAGGATCCAAGAGTCTGTTAAGATCAACAGAACAACTCCATCACCCACCCCAACACCATGGTGAACAAAGGCAAATCGTGATGGAACCTGGATTTATGGTGTTGGGTTCTCTTTACCGATGAGTTCAGGATTTGTCTAACGCCAGGCGATCGTCGAAATGGGGTGTTGAGGCGGCCAGGTAACAATCCATGTCTCTGGCACGCAGTCCCAAAGGATAATACAGGGAGCAGGGCAATCACGCTTTGTTCCGTTGTCATGTACAGATGTTAGACGCCTTTCGTCGCTATAGAACGTAATTTTAAGTCTTTACGGTTTCTAGACATACTCTCCAACCTTCTGTCTACCCATGCAATCAACGTTTCGGCAATGAGTTCGTGTCCTGAGACAATAATTGACTAAAACAGCCCTCCCAACTAGAGCACACTTTTTTTTAAGAAGGCACGAATGAACCAAACGGAATAGCGCGCGTTGTCTGCTAATATATAACAGTACCGACCATGCTTGAGAGCTGTTGAAACTTGTTGCTGGAAGCCCCCTAGCCCACTAAATTAAGTCCGGTGCGCCGCAGTCAGAGCGTACAACGGCCTCGAGCAGCAACATTATCTGCTTGTGGACGGCATGCTAAGTAATATCCAAGGATATTACGATACATGGTGTGGTGCTACACAGTATTACATGTTATATAGCTGCATATTCCTATTTTCAATGCGTGAAATTATATGCATTTGCCAACAGATTTGTTCTTATTTCAAAGGAAAATTATTCTTTACTTCAATAAGAATGAATCTTTTATTTCCTCGTCCCCGTTGAATCAAAAGCAAACAAGCATTCGCAAGGATGCAGGTGAGGCAGAATATTTTAGAATACACCATACTTTGAGATCCTTTGTAACTTTTTAGGTCAATTCTCTGTTACTTAATTAACCTACATATGTCATAATATGGTGTGTAAGCCTCATTGTTGGAACCCCTTGAACATCTGTAATGTCTGCCTTCAGTTCTGACAGTTTCCCATTTGCTTTACCATTACTCTGTTTCTTTTGAGTTTCAGTGATGGCAGTCAAGTGCTTACTTTCCAACACTCTTCATTCTATGATCTAACTGACACATCCGAAGTGTCAAACACTGTTTATATGTTCGTATTCCGTAGTGTTTCATTTACAAATGATAAATTTAGAGTAGATGAATGAAGTGTCTTCAAAAGAGATTTCTGGGTCAGATTTTCACTGCGTTCGATGAGAATTTATATGCGTTTGACTGTTGCGATTTCACTGTCCGCTACCATCCTAAACCATTAGTGAAAGTTGAGCCAAACATCTTACTGTCACTTTTTCTTCCTCCACATTGGGTAATCTTCCAGTGATTTTGGTTTTCTAGCTATTTTTCCAGTTTCCTAACAAAAATATCTATGATGGGATTGAAGAAGAATGGCAACATTATGTCTCCTTGGCGAACAGCGGTTTTAATTTGAAAAGGCTCCGCTACTTCCGTCATTAATTTTCCTGTGGACTTGGTGCCAATGTTCCCTTGATGAAGTTTACTGTCTCTGGGGCTGGTCCCTGCCTTGGGTTTTCCAAAAGAGAATTTCGGTGAATCTTGTCTTATGCCTCCTTGCTGTTCTGTTGCGAGTTGCCTTATAGTTCAATATTCCATTAAATGCTCTGGTTGAAAGCCCGCCTGATATTCACTGGTATTATGTTCAATCTGTACTGGTGTTCTTTGAAGTTACCTTGCTAGGGATATACCTGAAGGCCGGAGATACCTCTGTAGATACGTCTGTCCGGCCACCCAACTTTCGGTGTGGGTGGATGAGTGCGCCCTTCCAGTCTTCAGGAGATTTTTTGCGTACCAATTATCAGTACTGATTTGCTTAAGATACTTCAGTGGGTTTTTCCATATGTGATTCAATGACGCCGCAATAATGCCGTCTTCCCTAGGCGTCGTTTTGTTCGTTGGCCGAAGGATGTGCGTGTAGAAGCTATTGTTGTTGGGTGATTGAGATTATGGGTGTGTATGTCTCTCTGGGAAATCTAAAAGTGATTCTGGACAACTGAGTAGCTCAAAGAAACATCGGAACTATTTGCTTACAAATTGTCGTGATATGTCAAAATGTGTTTACCAAATGGTTCAAATAGCTCTGAGCACTGTGGGACTTAACATCTGAGGTCATCAGTCCCAAAGAACTTATAACTACTTGAAACTAAATAACCTACGGACACCACACATATCCATTCCCGAGGCAGGACTCGAACCTGCGATTGTAGCGGTCGCGCGGTTCCAGACTGAAGCGCCTAGAACCGCTCGGCCACACCGGCCGGCATAAAATGGTTCAAATGGCTCTAAGAACTATGGGACTTAACATCTGAGGTCATCAGTCCCCCTGACTTAGAACTACTTAATCCTAGCGACATCACACATCCATGCCCGAGGCAGGATTCGAATCTACGACCGGAGCAGCAGCGCGGTTCCGGACTGGAGTGTCTAGAACCGCTCGGCCACAGCGGCCGGCAAAATATATTTACAGTTCAACTTTCTAGTGCACATATTCTTCTGTGCGTATCAGCTGATTTTTACTCTGAACTTACTACAAAAGCCACGTGCATTGTGTTCATTAAAGCTATTTCCAATAGAGTCCAATTCTTATTTAATGTGTTTCCTCTTCGTATGTTTACTTAATGTTGCCCTACTGAACCACATGATGAACAATGAGGAGTTAGAAAGGTTTTATATCCTTTATTCGTGCCTATAGTCTCATTATGTACCCTGTGCTTATCCTCAATAGAAATGGTTTGGGTCTTTTTGACGTTTTGTGTGTGGGAAACAGCCCAGTGGTAAATTTCTGAAAAACAGCTTTCTATCTTGTATTTTCAGTTCCTGCTTCTATATCGATCCATTTTGCTGTCTCAGTTTTGGCTCAATTTCAAATTTCATAGAACTCAGCTTCTAGTCAAGTTAATATGGTTGGTCCATTCTTTATATATGCTCATATTATTGTAGTGTGCAACTTTTATATTCAAATAAATACTGATTATGGCAGTACCGCTACGTTTTCCATAAAAAACTACACTCTTTTGGTCATTTGTCTCATAAAAATATCACCAGTTTCATTCTGTACTAGTGTTTTTCTCTTATGTAATTGTTTCTAATTTGTAATGTAACTACTGTATTCTTCTTAAAAGATTCCTTACTCTAACCGGTGTATTACACATGAGTGAAGTGTAACTTTCAACGAAGTGGCTAGTAGTGTGATAGTGGAATACGAGATCGATCTACGCACAACGTAATCTGTGGAGAACCCACTCTAGCTGACAACTTAAAAGTTAACGTCACACGTAAAAGTAACAAATGACTCTACGTCAGACGTGCGTACGAACTCTCGTTACACTCTTTGAATGTAATGATGTTAATGTTCGCGTTAAGTATATCGTTATGTTAACCATAGGGGTATTATGACTTTGTTACTAGAGCAGAAGGGAAATAGTGTTGATTACTACTGCTGGGAACTCTCGTACTACTGGTCTCTTTTTTTTAATTGTTTGCATTGTGACCGGATGAAACATTCTGCTCCAAATGAGTTCTGCGTGAATAAACGTAATGAACTCGCTCGTACGATTTATACGGCTGTGGACATCGTTATTTGCCTGTTTACCGCTTCGCTGCATCAAGTGCATTAATTTTTACTTGAATAATTTACTACTCGGACGCATATCTGGGAAACGGCCTTCCTCCCTTTTACATCACCTGCCTTTGCTTTCGTGGTTGGCATGTTGCAGCACGAAGGAAAGAAGCAGACTGCAGAATAACGTCCACTCGACGACCGTGTGGTATTTGGCTGAGCGTATTTACGCACCTGTATTAATTCTCCCAAGCCCCCTTCCCTCTACCGTCCGCGGAAAGGTATAGCTTACGCAAATACGTCTGCTTACGAGTCTAAGTTTCTTTAAATTTAGGGCAGTGCTCATCATGCGATACGTGTGTGAGAGGTAGCAATGTTTCTAGGCTCCCAGGTATGCGATATTTACGTTGTAATGGATATCAAGCAAGGAATTTGAAGCGAATTGTCTGTTGATGGTTGAGAACTCGCACTTAAATTGGATACACGTGGGTTGCACAAGAACAGTACTCGTAGTATCAAGGTTTTTGTTAGAGACTGCATCATGATGGCCTTCATACCTTATTAAATTTTCAAAACTATAGGTAGTATAAAGTTTTCCTATTCCCTTTTACTCATGCTGTGGCAAAAAATTTATTTGAGTCAATCGTACCCTCCCCGTGGCAATTTCACAAAGAGAAATACGTTAGAAAGGAAGAAATCTCGTTATTCAATCTTGTATAGCACATCTTGCTGTCTATGACGTTCCCTTGTTCCGGTTATTGAAAGAGTGAATCCAGTTCTTCTTTTTTTCCGGAATTCTCTCTTGCAGGAAGCTAATTTCATTAATAATGTAAACATTTTGGACTAGTTGCTCCCTCTCATTTAAAAAAATGTTATTTTGTGTTATAAACTGGTACACTTTTTATCGTAGATAAAACAGAATTTAACTACCGTCTCGCAGAGATAAAAATTTAACTTCGAATCTGTATACCTTATTCTTCTTCTTCTTCTTCGTCATCTTTTTCTTGTATCTATGTCCACCATTGGCGAAGGTTCGGCAAACGACTTTTAAATAAATTTCGTGGCTAAGGAGTATCGTCTGAGTTGTGTGACAGTATTCATTGTTTCCTGTCATAAAGGTCAGAAAGTCATTGAGCAAAACAGAAGTATTACGTAGCATTGCCGAAGAAAGTGTTGTAGGTCCTCTGTTGTTCCGAATCTAAATAAAGGATTCAGGAGCCAGTTTGAGCAGCCCTCTTAGATTTTTTGCAGATGATGCTGTCATTTACAGTCATCCAAAGTCATCGAATGGTCAGCATGAATTGCAAAATGATTTAGACAAGATATGTGTATAGTGCAAGAAGTGGCAATTGACTCTAAATAATGAAGAATGTGAAGTCATCTACACGATAACTTAAAAATGGTTCAAATGGCTCTGAGCACTATGGGACTTAACATCTGAGGTCATCAGTCCCCTAGTACTTAGAACTACTTAAACCTAACTGACCTAAGGACATCACACACATCCATGCCCGAGGCAGGATTCGAACCTGCGACCGTAGCAGGCGCGCGGTTCCGGACTGAAGCGCCTAGAACCGCTCGCACACCACGACCGGCACACGATAACTAAAAGGAATTAAATGTCAGTTACACGACAAATGTCACAAATCTAAAGGCTGTGAACTCAACAAAATACCATGGGATTACAATTACGAATAACTTAAATTGAAACGACCACATGGATACTGTTGTGGGGAAAGCAAACCAAAGACTGCGATTCACTGGCAGAACACTTACAAAATGCATCACGTCCATTAAAGAGGCTGCTTATACCGCACCTGTCCGGCCTCTTCTGGAGTACTGCTATGCGACGTGGGATCCTCAAATAGGATTAACGGAAGGCATCCAAAAAGTTCAAAGAAGAATTCCACGTATACGACACACGAATTGGGGTGGCAGTCATTAAAACAAAGGCGTTTTTCGCTGCGGCAGGACCTTCTCATGACATTCCAATCACCAAATTTCCCCTTAGACTGTGAAAATATTCTGTTGGCGCCCATCTACATAGGGAGAAATGATCATCATAATAAAATGAGACAAATCAAAGATCTTATGGGAAGACTTAAGTGTTCGTTTTTCCTACGCTGCTCGAAAGTGGAACGGTAGAGGAGCTTCAAAGTTGTTCGATGAACCCTCTACCAGGCACTTAACTCTGAACTGCAGAGTAATCATGTATTTTTTGCTTTACTATTATCTTCATATCAGAGCAGCACCTGCAGCCAACGTCTTCAGTAAATTGTTTTATATATTCCTATCTTTACCTACCCCTACAAGTCTTAGCCCTTTGTCTCACATTAATTTTTAATATTCTCCAGTAACACCACAACTCAAACGCATCGATTTTCTTCATTTCCTGTTTGAGTACAGTCTATTATAATTGTCACTTATTTTATGTCTGCGTCGTCTCGTTACTTCTATCTTACTTTGGTTTAATCTCATTCCGTGTAATTCTATGTTCAGTAGGATGTTCGCTTCGTGTACAATGTTCTCAAATTATTCCTCACATTCACAATGAATAGCAATGTCATAAGCGAATACTGCCATTGAGAGTCCTTCATCCTGAATTTTATCAGAATTATGAACGTTTCTTTGAGTTCCTCTACTGCTCCTTCGATATTCCCGTTGAATAATAGCTAGCAAAGTCTGCATCACTGCCTTATTCCCTTCTGGTCTTCCTTCCGTATACCTCCGTCTTGCTTATTTTACACATCGTTAAGTACCCGCCTTTCTCTCTTACGGTCATCTGATTTTGCGTTTATCTGAAAAATTTCACACCACTGAACACCACTGCACAACTTTTCTAGGATTCTATAAAAGCATCTTTATTAATTCTTGTTTCCAAACGTAATCGTTAAGAGTGAACTGCCTTTCTGGTGCCTCTGCATTTCTTAAAGCGAAACTGACAGTCGTCTACTAGATCTTATCTTTCCGTTTCCCTTCTTTTTTTTCTTTTTCTTGCCTACTATTCTGGCCAGCAATTTGGATGCTTGAATTGCCATCCTCACAGTATCGCAGGTCTCAAATTTAATTGCCCTTCCTATCTTCGTGATTGTGTTCTTGATATCCTTCCGAATGTCCGTTGTCCCAGCCCAGTGGATTCTAGAATCAAGCACAGCTCCAAACGTGAGTAATTTGAAGGCAGATAGAGAAGCAAGTCATGTACCAAAGGAAAGCTTTCCGGTAGAGACTGTATAGCTATTAGGTTCATTTTGCAGTAGGCTGATGAAATAATTTTTCTTTAGCAATCATAAATAACCGTTGGCTACTAGAGAGATCGTTACCTAAGGACTGGAAACTTGCAAGATCCCACAAGAAACGAATCAGAAGTAATTTGCTGTACTATAGAAGAGAAACTTCGACATAGATTTTTAGGAGGATTTCCGAACGAATACTGTGATCCAAAGGTCAGAAATACCACGAAGAAAACGATCTGCTGACACATAACCAGCAAGGATTCTGGAAACATCGTCCTTGTTAAACACAACTGGTTCTTCATTCCCACGAAGTAATAAGCGCTGTCGACGGAGGATATCAAGTTGATTCTGTGCTTCCTGATTTCCAGATGGCTTCTAACACCATTCGTGAAAAGTACTTTCCACTCAAATGGAGTACCTAAAGAGTACCGTCTCAGTTGTGCAACTGGGTTCATGATTTACAGTCAGAAAGATCATAGTTCGTTGTAACTGACAGGAAACTGTTACAGAAACCGGAAAGGAATCTCTGGTTTCAGAAGAAAGTGTTACAATTCCTCTATTCTTCGTAGGAGACAGTCTGAACCGCCCTGTTATATTGTAAATGATGCTGTCATTTACTGTCTAGTAAAGTTCTCGAAAGTTTAAAAAGAATTGCAATACGATATAGGTACGTTAAGTGCGAAAAGTGGTAAGTGACCTTTAAATTCTGGCACCCTTCACACGAGTACTAAAAGAAATTTCGATATACGATATATAACACCAATTTTAAGGTTGTACATTCAGTTAAGTAGCTAGGAACTACAATTAGAAACTACTTACAGCGCAGTCACAGCGTAGAAAATGTTGTGGAGAAGACGAACCAAAAGCTGCATTTCATTGGCAGGACGCTTGGAAATGGAACATATCTACTAAAGAGACTTCATACAATACGCTTGTCTGTCGTCTTCTGGAGTATTGCTGCGTGGTACTTTCCAGAGAGGATTGATGGAAGACATCGAAAAAAACGTTCAAAGATGAACAGCTCGCTTTATCTCATCGCGAAATGGAGGAGAGAATGTCACGGACATGATACGAGGTGGGATTTCAGTCGCCGTTTTTTGTCGTGGCGAGGTCTTCCTACGAAATTTCAGTCACTTTCATTCTGCTCCGAGTTCCGAATATATATTACTTGCACATACGTAGGAAGCAATGATCATTGTAACAAAATTGGGGAATTATAATTTCAAGCGGAGATTTAGATGTTAATTCTACTCACGTATATTCGAGAGTGGAATTTCGAGAAGAAATTCGATAGGGACCCTGTGAACCCTCTGCTAAACACTTCAGAGTGAACTGAGTGCTAATCACGTTGATGTAGATACAGACAGTTGAGAGTTCCTTTGCCTAGTAGAGGTCCACAGAGCAGCCTTATAACCTACCCATTCTTTTCTCTATGTTCGGCCACTCAATTTGTTTATTGTCTCAATTTAGATGCTTTTAATCCTAACTCTTATTTTATATTGTCTCTTTGTTGAATTGGTTCCGCTGACAACCATTTCCCTTTCACTTTCTTCGCAGTTTTGCTGCTGCTATTTCAATTTAGGATCCCTGCCCTTCCTTTCACGTCTTTCCTAAGTACATTCTACCATCGTATTGCCTGACATTACTGTATCTCCTCCATTCATCAATCAACTGATCTATATCTTATGTTGTGAACAGTGTTTTTCCGCTACCACTTCTAATACCTACATTCTGTTAAGGCAGATCGCGCTCTGGTTGATCAGTAAAAAACTTATTTGACAACATTCTAAGACACTGACATACCTCATACCTGAACAAAAGAAAAATGCAATTCAACGTTGATAATTCTTGACATCACCGAGGCATGCTTGAAACCAAGTTTTCCGTGTATCCAAGTGGAAGAGGCATCCGAACTTTTCAAACTTGCGTTGACAGCAGTTTCAAAGTGGAGATATTGCTTTCCTTGTACCTTGTTTTTATGTAAGATCGTACATTTTCAATGAGGTTCGCGTCAGGTGACTGTAAGGGCTAATACACTAAGTTAACACCTTTCTCCTTTTTCCAGTCGCTGCAGATCCTGCTACTGTGCCTCTAGCACTGTGTTCCTGCAGTGTTCACTCATCATTTCTGTCGATGGACCAACGGTTGGTAATCGGTATCTAGCATCTTTGATAAACGCGAAGCTCAAGCTGTATTCGTGTGCCTCCTTGTGTATCTTAGCCAAGAATTCAAAGTAAAATAATGCATAAAGGACAAAGATACCCTCTATTGGATGCTGAAAGAACTAAGAAAATGCCTTTTACCGTCTATCTGTAATGTCGACCGTGCTCTTACTTAACGGACTGTACATTTGGCTGTCCCTCTACTAGTAGATGTCTCCACAGTTGAAACATCCATCGTTTTTCAGTGTTGTCGACATCTGTGATCTCTGTAATTTTATACCTAAGGAAACTGGACGCTGTTCGCACACGCCGTGTGCAGTTGTCCTCGCAGTAGTTAGCAGGCGAGCTCTTTGTTTGTGTCGCGGTAAATGGCGAGGAAAGGCAACGCGTTCCACGTATGTGGGACTACGGCCGGTGCGGCAGTTGCTAACGCGCTAAAGCAATTAATGCGGCCGCATCGGCCGGCAGCTGGAGCTGGCCTCCTGCAGCTTCCAGTTCCAGCCGTGTGACCCCGGCTTCCTGGCGGCCCGTGGCGCGATAATTAGCGATGCGCCACGCACCACACGAACTGGCCGGCGCCGACGCCGCTGCGGCTTAATTGCTCTCACAATTAGCGAGACGCGCGTGGGGGCGGCGGCGGCTGCTGTGTGCTCGCCCTCTGCCGCCCGCGCCGCCTCCACAGCCGCCACCGCCGCGGCCAGATTCCGGCTCCTAATCCGTGCCGTGTAATTGGCCGATCGCGTCGCATCTGCGTCTCGCCCGGCGTAATCCAACTACAAAGTCCCCACTCGGCGCCCGCGCCGCGTCCACTCGCCACTGTGCGACTGAGGCCGCAGCAGATTGGCTGGGTCGCCTCAGCGGTTGACCAATCGGCCGCCGCGGCTTTAGCGCAGCTCGCGTTACGCCCCACATCAGCATCGGTTCTCGCTAGCTGAGGGAAGCCTACACCGATGTAGTACCACCAAATCTGTGTTACATTCCCTAGCATGACAAGCAGCTCCTACGCACAGTGCTTAGAAGGAATTTTCAGACAAATTTAGTTATCAACTAAATTAATCAAACTGCGATTTATTAATGGTTTACGTCCTCCTCTGACATCGCTGGGGCAGCCACCTATGACAAACCTGTACCACCTGATGTGCAAGATATATAACACAGACAAATTCCCATCAGACTTCGATAGGAATATAGTACGATGGTGTGTGGTAAAGTAATGCCTTCGCTTCATCTGTGTGAAAGCTCTTGAAGTTTTGAAATAAAACAAACTTTATTAACATTCTACATCTTTCTTTATCATGTCTACATATTTATTTCTCAACGTCGTGACCATGGGAACAAAGACATTAGACGGCCGGTGTGGCCGAGCGGTTCTAGGCGCTACAGTCTGGAACCGCATGACCGCTACGGTCGCTGGTTCGAATCCTGCCTCGGGCATGGATGTGTGTGATGTCCTTACGTTAGTTAGGTTTAAATAGTATTAAGTTCTAGGGGACTGATGACCTCAGAAGTTAACTTCCATAATGCTCAGAGCCATCTGAATTTTGAACAAAGACATTACTCCCAACATGACACAAGTTTGTTAATACAATTACTGTAGAACGTTTGACACTGTCAACAAAGCCAGAACCTCACCTCTGCTAGCACCACTTCATCACTGTAAAAGTGAAGTTCTGGTGAAGACCTCGAAGTTTTGGAAACTAATGAAAATCGTTTGGGGCCAAGTCGGGAATGTGTGGAAGATGATCGATGACAGTGAACCCAAGGCGTTGGATTGCTGCAAAACGTGCAGCACTCGTGTATGGTGTGACATAGTTATGCTGAAGGAAAGGGTGTTCCATGTGTAGAAGCACTCTACGAATTCGAAGCTTAATTACAGATAAATTGTTTCTCATGCTCCGCAATGTTACACACTACAATTCAGAGCCATCTAGCTGCAGACGGCTGCAAATATGTAAACGTGAGGAATAGGGATGTAGGACGTTAATAATATTTGTTTCATTTAAAAAGCTTCAAGAGTTTTCATATAAGAAATTCGTAATTAAAATTCCAAAGAAGGAATGTGCTAACTGTTAAGTGCACTACCAAATCCGGTTAGTTAGTCATGGCTGCTAACTAATGAAATGAATTATTTATGGAAGACTGGGAAAGAAAAAGTGCAAGCCATTCTTGATGAAGATCATTTTGTAACATTAGGAACATTCCAGGCAATACTGACCCTATGGATTCTCCTAAAGGTAGTTAAAAAGAAATAGTAAACCTACATTCATAGCACCTGTTAAGTTACAGAAAGGGTTTGACAATGGAGACCGGAAAGTATTCCATGAAATTCCCAATGGACCTGGGAAAAAATACAAGGAAGGATGGTTATTCAACAACTTGTACAGGAACCACATTGAAGTTACAAGAGTCGAAGTATATGAAAGAGAAGACATAGTTGAGAAAGGGGTGAGGCAGGGTTGACACCTACCCTGGATGATATTCTGTGCACTGAGCAAGAACTGAAGGAAACCAACACGATATTCTGGAAGAGGATTAAAGTTCAGGGAGGAGAAGTTCTGTTACAGACAGCAGAGAACTGGTAAGTGCACTGAACGGAGTAGTTAGTGTCTTGAAATGAACGTATAGGATAAGCATCAGCAAAAGTGAAACAACGGTAATGAAATTTAGGCGAACTAAATCGGGGGCTGCCGAGGGAATTACATGAGGAAATGAGGCACTGAAAGTAGGACATGCCTTTTTTTATTTGTACAGTTAAAGAACTGACGTTCGCCGTAGTAGAGAATATATAAAATACAGACTTGTCGTAGCAAGGAAGTCACTTCTGAAGAAGAGGAATTTGTTAATATCTAATGAAAGTGCAAGAAAGTAATTGTCTAGAGCACGGGTAGACAAATTATCTTAAATGGGGTCCTGATACTTTTGGAAATTTTTATCTAGGTTCAGAAGGAAAACCTCATATTCGTTACTAACCTTTTATTTTAATTTTCACTCACAAAATAATATGAAATACAACTGATAGGCATATCCGTATTCAAAAATCCAGAAATAAGTCCATTATCGTTACAAGATTTTTTTTTCGCTCTAAAGCTGATATGATAGGCATATTTGTATTAAGAAATCCAAAAGAAAACTTATATTCTTCACTTCTTTTTATTTTTAATTTCGCTCACAGAAAATATTAAATACAATAGATAGATATAATTGTAATGAGATATACAGAAAACGAAAGTTTATTCAGAACTATTCTTTATTTTAATTTTCACTCACAAAATATGAAATACAGAAGACAGGCATATTTTTATTAAAAATCAATGGGAAAAATTACACTGGCGTTCCTGAGCTAGTTTCTTAAAGTTAGGTACACGTGGGGGGCAACTTATGCAAAGAGTGTCTTCAAGCTGGGCAGCGGTTAACCTTCAGCAGTAGTTGTTCTTGAAAAAATTAATTTTGGAAATGAAAATTCACAAGTGTAATTAGTGTCAAACATAGTAGCTAGCAGATATAAGGCTAATTTTTTGATATTTTCGTATTTTCTGGGACATATTTTCTCCAAAATTCTTCAGCAGATGCAGTTTTATATGTTTGCACGGAATTGTCTTTCTGCACGTCTGTTATGTCCATTTGGAGCAAACTCTTTGAAAGGCAGAGCAACTTCAGAGCCAAATCCATCCATTCTGCTGCTGTAGAAATTTAAAAGGTGATGTTTAAGAATCGCGACAGCTTCTCTACTCTGGAAAGTCTTGGAATCTTGTTACAAATTCCTTCTTAGATCTGATGTAATGTCTACTTAAAAATTACTTTTATATCCTAAAGTTGTCGGAAAGCGAAAAAATCTACATTTGCAATGTCTTTTCCGGCTTGTGACGGAAAGAGGAGACATTTTGTATCAGATCATATATTAATTCCCTATTTTCTTGGAGCTCGGTACTGAGCGCATTTAAATGTTTCAAAATGTCTTTCCAAAAAGCTACAGCTAGCTTACTGCTTTGGTTTGCCAGGAACTCCAAATGCATTCTTGCTTCTTGTGAATCCAAGATTTCTAAGAAATTTATTACCTCTTTTTTTATTAGTCGAAAACGTTCAGTCACCTGACCATTACTTAGACAACGAACATTGTCGTTCTGCAATAAGGCAGAATGCTCCGAATCACGGTCATAAAGAAAATCTTTGAACTGTCTATGCTAAAGTGCAGAACGAGACCTCACATATTTAATCAACTTGATCAACCTGTCCATTACTTCTTTTAGATCACATTAAGTTTTCCACAAAGGGGTGCCTGGTGAATTATGTACAGATAAGTAGAAGCCCAGTATCCTTATCATTGATTCTCTTTACTAGTGCTTTTTCTCTGAAGGTCATTATTGGGTCTCCGTCAGTTGAACGAGACACCATTCTATTATAACTAATGTAGGACTTTGACATGAAGTCGTGAAAAGTCTTGAATAATTCTTCTCAGTGAGTCTTGCGTTTCAGTGGCAATATTGTTAGAAATTCCTTCCTTTATTCTTTACTTTCAGTATAAAATATCGCACTGAAATGGACTTTTCTCCTTCATCAACACCTAGTGCTTTGGCGTAGCAAGGCGCCTTCTGCATAACTTCCAACAAACTGCTGTTATTGTCAACAGAAGAAATTTTGGTTCTGCTTGTATTACGTCTTGGCGACAATGGAAGACAGCATCCATTTTCTCTTCAAAAAGTGGCACGACCCTTTCCAATACACATTTCTTTTACTATTTCAGAATCTGAAAATGGCTTCTGGTGTTTACTATGCTTATAGAGTGATTTAGGAAGGCAGTGCTTGTTTTGTGAGAAGCTAAACATGCCTGAAGTTTTTCTTGATGAGCATCAGTACCTATGAAAAATTTTCAAGGAGCTGCTAGTGAGTTGTTTCGTAGTGTCGCTTTTAATTGACCCTTTTAACAAGAGCTACAGATATATTTCATATGAGGCTGAGTGGAACAGCTCCAGGCCTATAAAGCAGCGTAAAACAATACTGGTCAGTCCACTCAGTCAAAAACTTCCAATTTTCAATATGAACTTCACGCATTTTAGAATCGTTATAGATGCAAAATACACACTATAAGCCTCGACAATAACGAAACGCTCCGTGGGAGAAGGCACCAACTACTGACGTAGTGGCGATAAAAGTTGTGCACTTCGTATAGATTCTTTCCTTATAAAAATACCGGCACTCGCACACAGCATCTGCTGACGGACAGCACAGGAACTACTTCCGTGTGAAAGTGTATGCTGCCATACACCAAAGGATCCTTACTGCAAAGGACAAGCTCCGTTGTCGAAGATCGCCGCCACCGAGTAAACTCACCCTAAGTTTCATATATTTCGAGTTAAGAGCACAAAAAATGATGTTTTAGTGTATGTATTCTTTGATTTTACAGAAGTTTCAGAGGCTGCCAGACTCTAAACTCGATACGTGAAGTTTCCTTTTCATTAAAGAAAATTCTTGTGTTGCATTCGTGTGCGGATCAAAATAACATGCTGCGCCGGCCGGCCAGCTCCCTCATTCCCGCCTCCCGCTCTTCAGCGCCCTCTCCTGCGCTCCACAGCACAGCAACTATATATTTAATGTTACTATGCCAACGGCTGTGCCACAGTGGTAACACCGGTACCTGTCAAATCACCGAAGTTAAGCGCTGTCTGGTTGGGCTAGCGCTTTGATGGGTGATCATGCGTCAGTCGAGCACTATTGGCACGCAGGATGCACTCAGCACTTAGCCGTTGTGAGGCAAACTGAGGAGGTCCTTGATTGAGAAATAGCGGCGCCGGTCTCGTAAACTGACAGACGACAGGGAGATCGATGTGCTCACCACACGCCTCTACATGTCCGCATCTTGTGACGCGTGTGAGCTGATGACGACATGGCGACCGGTAGGTATCGTTGAACCTTCATGGCCTGTTTGGGCGGCGTATACAGGGTGGTCCACTGATCGTGACCAGGCCTAATATCTAACGAAATAAGCGTCAAACGAAAAAACTACAATGAACGTCTAGCTTGAAGGGGGAAACCAGATGGCGCTATGGTTGGCCCGCTAGATGGTGCTGCTATAGGCCAAACGGATATCAACAGCGTCTTTTTAAATAGGAACCGCCATTTTTATTACATATTCGTATAGAACGTAAAGAAATATGAATGTTTTAATTCGATCACTTTTTGCGCTTTGTGATGTATGGCGCTGTAATAGTCACAAAAATATGCCTCACAATTTTGGACGAACAGTTGGTAACAGGTAGCTTTTTTAAATTAAAATACAGAACGTAGGTACGTTTGAACATTTTATTTCGGTTGTTCCAATGTGATACATGTACCTTTGTGAACTTATCATTTCTGAGAACTCAAGCTGTTACACCGTGATTACCTGTAAATACCACATTAATGCAATAAATACTCAAAATGATGTCCGTCAACCTCAATGCATTTGGCAATACGTATACCGACATTCCTCTCAACAGCGAGTAGTTCGCCTTCCGTAGTGTTTGCACATGCATTGACAATGCGCTGACGCATGTTGTCAGGCGTTGACGGTGGATCACGATAGCAAATGTCCTTCAATTTTCCCCACAGAAGAAATCCGGGGACGTCAGATCCGGTGAATGTGCGGGCCATGGTATGTTGCTTCGACGACCAATTCACCTGTCATGAAATACGCTATTCAATACCGCTTCAACAGCACGCGAGCTATGTGCCGGACATTCATCATGTTGGAAGTACATCGCCATTCTGTCATGCAGTGAAACATCTTGTAGTAACATCGGTAGAACATTACGTAGGAAATCAGCATACATTGCACCATTTAGATTGTCATCCCATAATGCCGCACCATACATTAAGCCGCCAAGGTGGCTGATGTTCCACTTGTCGCAGCCATCGTGGATTTTCCGTTGCCCAAAAGTGCATATTATGCCGGTTTACGTTACCGCTGTTGGTGAACGACGCTTCGTCGCTAAATAGAACGCGTGCAAAATATCTGTCATCGTCCCGTAATTTCTCATGTGCCCAGTGGCAGAACTGTACACGACGTTCAAAGTCGTCGCCATACAATTCCTGGTGCATAGAAATATGGTACGGGTGCAATCGATGTTGATGTAGCATTCTCAACAACCACGTTTTTGGGTCTTTTCGATTCTCGCGCAATTTGTCTGCTACTGATGTGCGCATTAGCCGCGACATCAGCTAAAACACCTACTTGGGCATCATAATTTGTTGCAGGTCGTGGTTGGCGTTTCTCATGTGGCTCAACACTTCCTGTTTCCTTAAATAACGTAAGTATCCGGCGAACGGTCCGGACACTTGGATGATGTCGTCCAGGGTACCGAGCAGCATACATAGCACACGCCCGTTGGGCACTTTGATCACAACAGCCATACATCAACACGATATCGACCATTTCCGCAGTTGGTAAACGGTCAATTTTAACACGTGTAATGTATCACGAAGCAAATACCGTCCGCACTGGCGGAATATTACGTGATACCACGTACTTCTACGTTTGTGACTATTACAGCGCCATATATCACAGAGCTAAAAAAGTGGTCCAACTGAAACATTCAGTTTTCCTTACGTACTACACGAATATGTAATAAAAAATGGGGGATCCTAGTTAAAAAGACGCAGTTGATATCCGTGTTAACCATGGCAGCGCCATCTAGCGGGACAACTATAGCGCCATCTGATTTCCCCCTTCAAGCTAGACGAGTTTCGTTCTTTGTAGTTTTTTCGTTTGATGCTTATTTCGTGAGATATTTGGCCCCGTCACTATCAATGGACCACCCTGTAGTTTAGTTTTTAATGTACCTGTAACTAACCATTAAGAATTCTAATTATTCATAAGTTAATTGTACACTACTAGAGAGAAAATTAATTGTGGCGCTCAGGCGAACTATTATTTACAGAAAAATATTTTAAAACAATTTGAGAAAGTGATTTTGACTCCCAATAATTTTTGGCGGGCAAATTTTTGACCTTCCTTGGTCCGAACCTGGACCGCGATCCGCCAATTGCCTACCGCTGGTCTAGAGAGTTGCGTCGTGTGAAAGTAAAACTTGGACGACAAGCAGTTCAGACAAGAAAAGAGTAGAAGGTTTTGAAATGTGGTGCTGTAGAAGATTGCTAAACTTAGATGGGTAGTTGGAAGGGCTAATGAAGAGGAGAAAAAGTAAAAATGAGCAGTGCACGGCTCGTGTTTATTCTGTCTATTGTTTGTCATCTCTTACCGTACTGCCGCCCCTTTTTCTTATTACATTTACGGGCGTCATTAACTTTCTGCGTTATCTGTACGTGACTGGCAGCAGCAACGCTTATCGATAAGTGCTCTGTCGTACTATCTCTGGAGCGACCAATAGTATTTCCGGGTCGTCCTCTGTCGGGGAGAGTCAGTTAGTTGGGAGATCAGTCGGGACACAGCAGCAGTGAGTCGGCGACGGAGCGCCAGTGAGGTGCGGACAGCCAGTGCTCGTCGACTGCTAGCGTCACACATTAACTGTCCGACGGAAGAAGATTGGAGAAGGACGACCGTCGGTTGGTCGTCTCATCGGGCGACGTGTATTTGGTGTTTTGACCGTTTCTGGGCCTCGTCAGTTGGTCATCTTTCCAGACGTGGGTCGGTTCCTTCCTTGTGCAAAGATGTCTTGGTCAATGGGCAAGAGTTACTTCCTCATGTGTAGCCGTGTCTCCGAGTTCCGAACGGACATAGAGGGTGAGTCGGGTTGGAGCTGCAGTTAGCTTCGGACGGCCAAGACTCGCCCGACCGCTGCCGACACGCATAACTTGGGTGGGAACGACCTGTGTTCGTCGTTCGGTCGGTCGTCTCTTCAGACGACGTGTATTTGGTTGCCGACCGCTTGTGGAAACGCTCTGTGTGTCGAACTGATTCGTCCTTGTTGTTCCACAGTGATTGCTTTTACGATTATTCGAGTTCTTGTGCGAGTTTGTTTACGTGGAACTGTGTGTAGCTTCTGTGATTTCCACTGAGCAGATGAATGCTGTCTGCATACTGGAGTAGGCAGTTGGTTGGTTGCGACAAAAGGAATTGGTTAGGTTGTTGGTTGGTTCTTCAGTCGTCCCTAGGTCGTGCTGCCACCCGATTATTCAGTGTTAAGCTTGGCTGCCTGTCTCACCTAAGCACAGCTTAGAGTTTCCTCCCCAGGTTGACCCTTGGAACACTTCTGAGCACCACTGTTTGTTGTTTGTGATTGTCGTTTTATTTGGTCGCATGTACTGTGCCAGGCCTTCAGCCGTGTATAAACATGTCTAGTATATGGCGTTCAGCCGAACTTCATAACAACTTTAACATTAGGCCTTCCGCCGTGTTTCATTTAAAATTCTTGTTGCTCTGTATTTAGGCCTTCAGCCGAGTTTGTTTCAGAATCTGTGGCTTTAATATGTAAATCCTTGTCTGTAAGGTTTCTCTTTATTATCTTGAATTCTTGGAACGGCCTTCAGCTGTGTTCTGTAAATGATTATCTTAAGATCGTCTTTAATTATTCTTGAGTAATTGCTTGGGCCTTAAGTCGACAAGTTTTCTTAAGATGTTTTTCTGTTGTACTGTGTAAATGATTATCTTTAAAGTCTTTCAATATTTTTAATTGGGCTTTCAGCCGAAAAATTAACTTGTATTTTCCTTAATATGGCTTTTAGGCAAATTTGTAACTGCTCTGCTTTTAAAGAATTTCCTTAGCGGATCTGAAATATTATTTCGGCCTTTAGCCGAGAAGATATTGTAATTTTATTAAGTAATGCTTTCAGCCGTTACGCTAAATCCTGGTGTTTCGAAAGCAATCATTTAAACGTATTCTGGAGAGGTTACTTGGGTCCTCAGCCGTGAATTGATCTTTGTTGCTTGGAAAGAGGAAACTGTGCGTTCGTTTGAGGAATAAAGTTATGTGTGTTCTTTTATAACTAACAGTAATTGACCTTGGCACCTTTCCACAACCTGATCCGCTCTATCCTGCGAAGCCAGATTTGAAATTTTGTCACACAACTTGACTGTAAGGAGGGACTAACTGTATAAGGAATACTGATATCGATAGCAGTATTATATATACAAAGCTGCTTCTTACAGCCAGGACTGTGTTGCCTTCCTGAACTTATTAAACTGCCTCATGCCACAGTTTTTAAATTAAAGATACTACTATAGGCCCTATGCAGAAATGTTTTTTTTTCGTACTTGTGTAAGTTTATGGAATATTCAAAGAGAGCTTATTCCTGTTTCTATAACAATGGGTATGTGAGTTTCTGTCATGTTCATACCGCTTGAACTTGATTTGGATAAGGGTGCGACAAATGTATAGACCCTGGACGAATGACACAAGCATTAGGTGGCGTTTTTCTGCAAAAGAAGAATTCTTCTGGCGCCAGCAGAGATATCAGAAGTCATTATATAATTGTTTACGTGAGTGTGGGAATAGGCACACTACGTAAGGAGTTGCTGTTTCACACTAGAATTTTTAATTTTTTTATTTTCGGATAAAATAAAATACAATGGAGAGTTCGTTGCGTAAGTTGTCCAAGTGAGTATGCCAGTTCAGTTTCACGTCAAAGTGTGAGCACAGCAATGCGTCAAAACCTTTGCTACGACAGTAACTAAATGCATGTTATAGGGAGAACACCATCCTATGTTTTACTATTATTTAATGTTAGCTTTTATCTCAAACGTACAAAGTTTTATTGAACTACTTAAGGCTTTTTTTTTAATTTTATGACGCACTATTCACATTTAGCAGTAGCAGAATAATCTTGAGATTTCCACTTTATATATGTTCATTTTTCGTCGCCTATTTTAAGAGATAATAGAAATGTTGTCTTTCGGCTGGACAATACGCAGAAATATTAAATTACTTTGCTGACATTTTGTTAAAGTTAAGTAGGTATCTTTCTCTGTGTTTGCTACTCGTTTTTTTCTCTAAGATGAATCGAGATGTACCTTTAGATTTAGCGTGACTTTATGTAAGGGTTTTGTGTAAATATTCTGTAAACGTTTTTAAATTTTAATGGTTCTACACTGGCGGAAAAGGAACATAACCACAGGAGGGTGTGCGGCATAAGGGAACTTGGTAAGCATCATTCTACATCTGAAAGAAGATGTCTTTTCAGATTTCACGCATATAGCAAAAGTGGCGCTAGTGACGCCAAAATGAGGATGCAAATCAGGTTTGCTTTAAATACACGCTGGGACGGTCGTGAGCGCTATATACCTTTGATACTGGACGTGGTGAATCGATGTTGGTCAAAAATGCCTTGAAGATGACAAAGACGCCATTATTAGTAACTTACCAGTTTTCAACAAGGTCGTGTAATGGAGCTACGGGAAGTTGGATGCTCCTTCTGTGGTACTGAAGAAAGAAGTATCCGCTATCCTTGATTGCCGGCAGCAGTGGTGACGCCAATTTACGGTCGAAAGAAGACGGGGCTCCGGACGGACACGTGGGACTACCGACACTGCAGACCATCGTGTTCGACGTGTGCCTCTGGCGCTGGCTCCAAACCATCATCATCAGCGACATCACTGGTGTCAAGCGGGAGCTCAGACGAGGACAGGCTGGAAGTCTGTTGTGTTTCCTGATGAAAGATGTTTCTGCCTCGATGGCAGTGATGGCCGTGTGTTGGTTAGGAGGAGGGGAACGAAGGTCTGCAGTCATCCTGCAATACCTTGAGTTATCGTCTGGGGTAAAATTTCGTATGACAGCGGGAGCACTCGCACACCCTGACAGCAATTTGTAAGTCAGTCTGGTAATTCGAACTGCTGTGCTGGCATTCATGAACAGCATTCCATGGGATTTTTCCAACTGGATAACGCTCGCCCACATACGCAAATTGTAAGCAAACATGTTCTACAGATCGTTGCCTTGGTCTGTTCGATCAACAGATCTGTCTCGAGACGAGGACATATAGGACATCATCGAACTACAGCTCCAACGTCATCCTCAAGGAGCATAATCCGTCCCTGTATTAACCTACTGACAAGGGAACCTCCCCATCGCACCCCCCTCAGATTTAGTTATAAGTTGGCACAGTGGATAGGCCTTGAAAAACTGAACACAGATCAATCGAGAAAACAGGAAGAAGTTCTGTGGAACAGTGGAAAAAATTAGTAAAATATTCAAACTGAGTAGTCCATATGTAGGATAGTTATGCAACCTCAGGGAAAATGCGAGCGCAGCAGCGCCGTGGTCCCGTGGTTAGCGTGAGTAGCTGCAGAACGAGAGGTCCTTAGTTCAAGTCTTCCCTCGACTGAATATTTTACTTTCTTTATTTTCGCAAAGATATGATCTATTCGTTCGTTCATTGACGTTTCTGTTTACTGCAATAATTTTAGTGTCTGTGTTTTGCGACCGCACCGCAAAACCGTGCGATTAGTAGAAGAAAGGACGTGCCTCTCCACTGGGAACCGAAAACATTTGATCGCAAGGTCATAGGTCAACCGATTCCTCCACGGGAAAACACGTCTGATATATTCTATACGACACTGGTGACGGCGTGTGCGTCACATGACAGGAATATGTTGTCGACCCACCTAACTTGTACACTTAGCGAATGGGTAAAAAGATTCTTCTACCTTGCCCGATTTAGGTTTTCTTGTAGATGTGATAATCACTCCCAAAATAGTGATGAAAACATAAGAGTTTGTCACATAAACTGAAAATAAAAAATTAAAATTTTAAGTCGAAGGAAGACTTGAACCTACAACCTCTCGTTTCGTAGCTGCTCTCGCTAACCACAGGACCACGGCCCACCTATACTCCCACTCTCCTTGATGTTGCCTATCTTCGCATGGACTACTAAGTTTGTATATTTTACTAATTTTTTTCATAGTTGCACACAACTTCTTCCTGTTTTCTCGATTGATCTGTGTTCAGTTTTTCAAGGTCTATCCAATGTGCCAACTTATAACTAAATCTGAGGGGGGTGCGATGGGAAGGTTCCCTTGTGAGTGCAACAAGGTTGAAACTCCATCCCACAACTGCCATACGGCACATATACAGTACAATGCATGCACGTCTGCATGCTTGCATTCAACAGTCTGACTGTTTCATAGCGTATTAATGTACCAGCGTATCAAATTTGCAATGGCTTATGAAGTGCTTACATTAACCATTGACATGGCAATGCTACCTACTTACATTCATTAACTAGAGAACTACATTCCCGAAATTTTGTTACTCTAGATTAATTATGTTTTGGAGTTGCGACTTTTTTCTGTGAGTGTATATTTACTACGATGCGTTATGGCCAGATAGCATGTTGCTGTTATTGCTACAATGAACATGGTTTCCTGTCTTTAATTTCATGCATTGAATGATTTTTCACTTAAGCAATTGTGTATTATTTTGCTTCAAAAGATTTTTGGCAAGTAAGGTTGAGGATACACCTATTAAATTACTTTAGTTCATTACAGCAATGAAGTGCTAGATACAGACATACGTTGATGATGATGATAAATCCCATACTCCTTCACAGAGCGTGGGGCAGACGCGCGGGAGACCCGCGCCGCCTTACTAGGCAAGCAAGGTCCTAGCGGAGGTGGTTTGCCATTGCCTTCCTCCGACCGTAATGTGGATGAATGATGATGATGATGATGAAGACGACACAACAACACCCAGTCATCTCGAGGCAGAAAAATCCCTGACCCCGCCGAGAATCGAACCCGGGACCCCGGGCTCGGGAAGCGAGAACGCTACCGCGAGACCACGAGCTGCGGACATACGTTAAATGCAACAAAAGTTTGCTCACTTTTCACTTACTATGGTGACGTAAGATATATATGCCTCCCACAAGGCCCAATACTAAATTTATTACATTGTGTAGCTACAAACGTGGAATCTGATCACTTTTTGTAAGTTAGATAATGCTGTGTTATTTGCTTAAGTACATCACTGTTTATGTGCGACCTCAACAGTCAGCCTTAGTGAGGTGCGTAAATTGTCTAGAATGACTTGTAAGGATGCCAGTGTATTAGTGGCGCACAGCCTTCTAGGATATTGATAACTGTCACGAAGGATATTTAGTAGGAATGAGAAGAACGATCGTTGTTGGCAGCATACAGTTCACAGTTAACAACCCTGATCCCAAACTCTGGTCCTATTGCCCTTTGGACTAAGCACTGTCACGGTCACAAGTCTGTTAGCTCCTCGTCTGTTATGCACTTGCTGGATGAAATTCTGATATTCCTCCTATCACAGTAGCAGTATATGAAGCGAACTCATAAACTTTAATAGACGATCGCATGAAATCCGGAAGAAGTCTTCTCCATGCAATATATTAAGTGCACAGTACTTCACAACACACACTGTAAATGGTTCAAATGGCTCTGAGCACTATGGGACTTAACTACTGAGGTCATCAGCCCCATAGAACTTGGAACTACTTAAACCTAACTAACCTAAGGACACCACACACATCCATGCCCGAGGCAGGATTCGAACCTGCAACCGTAGCGGTCGCGCGGTTCCAGACTGTAGCGCCTAGAACCGCTCGGACACTCCGGCCGGCCCTCTCCCTGAGATACGGAGTCCATCCCAGTGTGTAACGATTTCAGGTTAATGGTAAGGAATTCTCCATTCTCCCGCCACGATCCGATGTAGCCCTGGTGTGCATTAGAGAGCATCCCAGTTTCGGCTAGTTGGTAGTACTATATACTTACGCGGCTCTCTTAATGGCGCTAGACTAGCCGCGGAACTCTCGTCCCTATCTGCGCTGCAGGCCATTGTCTTCGTCTGCAATTACGGAGCAGAAAGTCGGCGAAGGGCCAGCTCTTCTAGAGGCGCAGCGCACTCCGTGTATCTAGACGAACCAAGTTACATCATTTTCCAGTGACGCTACATTGTTCATTGTTCGAGGGATGTTCTGTCGTTAACACTGTACAAGTCCAAAATTACGATATATTGCAAGACTACAAAGACGTATAATTAACTGACGAATAACTCTACCGTAAGCTCACTGATGGATCCATGGATTGTACTAAACCATTACAGATTAAGGCAAGATACACTGATTGATAAATAAGCCACAACTTTACCTGTTCTTCCACGGCAGAGTAACTCAGGCTCTTTTAGGGGAAGTTAATTAAGAAGAACGTCCGCATACGTCGACAGGTTGTCTCTTTCTTCTAAGAGACACCTTATTTTAACCCTTGCTGTAACCTGTTCATTTCTGTACACAGCTTATCCAACATTCAAGATACATTCTTCACTCATCGAAGACGACAATATGTAATATGGACATCTACATACACAACTACGTCAATACTATGCAAGGAAAGAACAGTAGTTGTTAAGCCTTCGTCTCAGCTTTACGTGAGATATACGCAGGAGGATGCAATTGACTCTTCTAGATACGTAAGCCCTCGGTATTTTACGCTGTGAATTTGTGAATTTCAATTTGTGACCCGACGCGCTGCTCCTTTTTTTCGTGGACTACACTTCCTAAGAATTTTTCCAGTGAATCTGATCAATGAATTACATGCGAGTAATTTTACAAGGCCGCTCCACTTTTAAATCACACCGCACGCGTACTACAAGATGTTTTCTGGATGTGTCTGCTATCAATCATATTTCTGCAATCGTGTGCCAATACAATAACGGCGCTTTCTATTTACGCACAATAGGTTACATTTGTTCACTCGACGCTCAACTACCAGTCCATACACTAAGTGCCGATTGTCTGTAGGTCGTCGTGTACGCACATCCAAAAAAGTTTTGCTTCACCCCAGTTCCCACTGTGGTTATTGTATCACAGACACAGTTCCTTTGACTGTTCAGAGATGTCACTAAACCCACACTAAGATGTAAACAACCGTGAATAAGCAGCGCCTATTAGACGGATGGGGTCCGATCATTCCACCAGGAACAAGGTACACGGCTCGTGTTGTCTGTAGTTAAAACCATGCCTAGACGGTCAATACCACGGTTAGATCGCGTCAGCATTGTCACTTTATGCCAGGATGGGCTCTGAACAAGGAAAGTGTCCAGGCGTCTCGGAGTAAAGATAAGCGATGTTGTTCGGAAGTGGAGGAGATACAGAGAGACAGGAACTGTCAATGACATGTCCTGCTCAGGCCGCCCAAGGACTACTACTGCAGTGGATGGCCGCAACCTACGGATTATGGCTTGGAGGAACCATGACGGCAACGCCACCATGTTGAATAATGCTTTTCATGCAGCCACAGGCCGTCATGTTACGACTCAAACTGTGGGCAATAGGCTGCATGACGCGCAACCTCACTCTCGACTTCCATGGCGAGGTCCATCTTTGCAATCACGACAACATGTAATGCGTTACAGACAGGCCCAACAAGATGCGAAATGCACCGCTCAGGATTGGCATCACGTTCTTTTCACCGATGAGTATCGAATATTCCATAAACCAGACAATCGTCAGAGACGTGTTGGGAGGCAACCCAGTCAGGCTGAACGTCTTAAGACACACTGTCCAGCGAGTGCAGCAAGGTCGAGGTTCCCTGATGTTTTGAGGTGGCATTATGTGGGACCGACGTACTCCGCTGGTGATCATGGAAGGCGCCGTAACAGCTGTACGATACGTGAATGCTACCCTCCGACCGATAGTGCAACCATATCGACAGCATATTGGCGAGACGTTCGTCTTCACTGACGTCAATTGAAGCCCGCATTGTGTACATCGTGTCAATGACTTCCTTCAGGATAACGACATCGCTCGACTAGTGTGGTCAGCATGTTCTCCAGAAAGGGACCCTATCGAATATGCCTGGGATAGATTGAAAAGAGCTGTCTATGGACGGTGTGACCGACCAACCACTCTGATGGACCTACGGCGAATCGCCGTTGAGGAGTGGGACAATCTGGAACAACAGTGCTTTGATGAACTTGTGGATAATATGCCATGACGAATACAGGCATGCATAAATGCAAGAGGAGGTGCTACTTTGTATAAGAGGTTCCAGTGTGTACAGAAATCTGGACCACCACCTCCGAAGGTCTCGCTGTATGGTGGTACAACATGTAATTTGTGGTTTTGATGAGCAATGTAAATGGCGGAAATGATGTTTATATTGATCACTATTCCAATTTTCTGTTCAGGTTACGGAACTCTTGGAACCGAGGTGATGCAAAACATATTTGATGTGTGTATTTCGCTACAATTTTCTAACAGTGCGAATTTCCTGAGTATGACAACATCGGCTGCGAAAACTCTCTTAAACCTTACGACTTTATCCACGAGGACACGTATATTGAAAAGAAACTGTCCTGTGGAGTGCGTTCAAATATATTTTTACGTCTTTTCTCTCCTTTAAGAATGACATCTTGTCCTCTGCTTGCTAGGAACTCCTGGATTCCATCCGGAAACAATTTCTTTTCATGTTTGAGCTCACTGTACGTAACTCACTTTACGTAACTCTTAATACAATAATATTCATGAGAAACAGACAGGTACGCCCAGCATGCAACTCGAAACTCTCATACCCGAAATGTTCGAAATGAGGAACAGGCAGACTGCTTCGTTGAGTGTAACAATACCTTCGTTCTCACTGATCGTACAACGCAATTCAAAATTCATCAAAAGAAACTTGAGCACTTCCCCAACCGAGCTTCACTGACGCTATTTTTCAAAATGTAATTGAGGAACGCCAAGGGGAAATTTCATCAAGGTGTGAGCTAGACTGCGAGACAATTATTCACCCTTAACATTCCGTGGAGTGGTGGTGAAAGCATTCTGAGAGTTGTACAAACAACCACAAAATGAAAGAGGCAAAACGGCGGTCAGAATGGGCTGCAGGAACGTTGGCCCGATCATCGATTGCCCAGCTTTTGCAGATCACCTTACCGGATCCACTGACTCAGCCACGAAACAAACGAGTAAACTCAAAACGCAAACGTTCAAGACAGACTTTCCGAACTAATTTGGAGGGAACGGTGTTGGTGACTTGCACCTAGACATTGCACAGAGACCTAGACGTAAATCATGGAAAAATAAGTCTGGCAGACAATATAAAGTGCTTAGTAAAGAGGACGACATCAACCATGGCTCAGAAAGAATCATTAACTTCTACAATCACCAAGATTGACATAGTACATGTTCTGGAGAAAGGAGCTACAACGAACGGTCCGTCTCGTTTAATGCCAAGATCATACACAACCATATAGTCGTTCAGCCTTTAGCTCCGCACACGGCAGAATACCTTCGATCAATACGAAGGTCTAAAATAGGTGATATAGGGCAGAGGAAGATATTAGGCCCGATAAAAGCGACTGATGTTTAAGGGAGAAGAAATAGCACGGAACTGAACTTCCAAGTCGAAAGCGTGTCAGACACCATGCGAAGGAGGACGATTTCTATGGCTCGAAATAAAGGCATGGAGTAGGTTTTTATATTTTTTCTGTAGCAAGTAAAGTAATGATTCTGTTTCAGTGAGGTTGAAAGGGCTCTTAAGGGCTCGATCTTTTCAAAAGAAACTTGCAACCTAACGGAGTTTCCGAGAAAAGTGAAGGTTGACAACTGATAAGGCACAGACTGGAGAAAGAAAAAGTAGACGTTCAGAAAATAATTTCAGAAATAGTGGGTTTAGGTTGAACCGCTATGAAATAAACGGCAGAAACAAAGCTGTAAGAATCGAAAGAGGAACTGACAATCACTATCTAATATCAACAAAGAAAAACCTACGTGATGTTCTGCAACCGATTCGTGATTAAATTAATAAGAGTTGTAGTGAGTGTTTCCTTTTTTACATTATTGTTATTTTCTGTAATTCACCGACAAAGAATTCAGTTAACAGGCGCAACTTGTTTACACTGCGTTAATATTTGCATTACTAAATTCATATTCTGGTTTTAATTTTTAAATTCTACCCTTTTAGTGTCTGCTAAGGTCCAGAAAACATTTCAAGAGACAAGTGAAGAATTATTTTAATTGTATTATAACTGCGTACATTTAATGTGAAGATCAGCTCCTTCTGAAGTTTGTAACAGCGCTTCGCTAGTAAGGAAGCTTAGTTTCTAACACGGTCACATACAGTTTTTTTATGTTGAACTTCCTTGTAATGTGGTGCATTCGAGTAACACTTGATTCTTCAGGTCACTTCGAAACAGACCACATGCTGTTTAAAATTGGGTTCGAAAAGCGGCCGAGGCGAGGCGTTACATTATTACAAGTTGTGATGTACATCTTATTTTTAGTCTGATATCTGATGCATGATTTAACTGTACGAACTGTGGGAAGAGACGTACGTATATCACGGCTATTAATTTATTGTTGTCATCATAATTAATTTCCTCTCTGTAGTAACATTATTTGGATGCAATTTATGTAAATTGGTCAGAAGAACATCGACATGAATATCACACAAATTATTGGATATTACTAGCAATAATTGCGAAATTAAAGTTTCTATACTTCCAATTTTTTTAACCATTTGTACAAGCAGAGCAATATTTGTGATTTGTCTGTTTTTAATTATCTATCAATTCGTTCGACTGTTATCGTTTAAAATTTAACGAGAAACCACAGAGATGGTGAAAAAATTCCGTCCCGTAAAAATATACGTCGCCAGAGTGTGAAATACTAAATTTGAATCCTGCTTGTAGACTAGTTATTGCAATTTTAGAAGGAAGGAAAATGAAGCACATTCAATCTGTCAACGAAACGAAAGATGGTTTTAATTCCTTCCATAATTATTTCTTCGATTTCTCATATTTTAAACGTTAGATTATAAAGATTATACTAAATTTCAGTCGGCCGGGATGCCCGAGTGGTTCTGGGCGTTTGAGTCTGGAACCGCGCTACCGCTACCGTCGCATGTTCGAATCCTGCCTCGGCCATGGATGTGTGTGATGTTCTTAGGTTAGTTAGGTTTAAGTAGTTCTAAGGTCTGTGGGACTGATGACCTCCGATGTTAAGTCCCATAGTGCTCAGAGTCATTTGAACTTAATTTCACAGGCATTACTATCACTATCATCACCTGCAGGTCAAATGGTTTTCCTCGCACAGTGGTAAATTGCCTTATTCAGGTGGGTGCTGTGAGGCAATAGTGAAGTTAGTGAGTAAAAACTCTGTATTTATTTCACTAGGTATATTTTCCGCTGTTACAACGTTGTTACTTCCAGTTTTTTAAATATCTTATCTTATGTTCTATATTTTATGCCTCAGATTTAGTAATGGTGTTCTCCCTAAAGTCGTCATGGAATGACATATCTGATTATTGACGATCAAGTCAAGTATTTAACTATTTGAAGTTAATATGATCGCAAAACTCCTAACCGGTTCTTTGTGTAAAGTTGTAAGTAGGCTGTTTAGGTTTTTATATTGGTAACGCCACATAGCGCTCTGTATGAAAATCACTGGCTGTGCTGTGTGCAGTCTGTGGCTGGTTTGCATTGTTGTTGGCTATTGTAGTGTTGGGCTGTTGGCTGTTAACAGCGTGTAGCGTTGCGCCGTTGGAGGTGAGCCGCCAGCAGTGGTGGATGTGGGGAGAGAAATGGCGGAATTTTGAGAGCGGATGATCTGGACGTGTGTCTATCAGAAACAGTACATTTGTAAGAATGGATGTCATGAACTGCTATATATATTATGACTTTTGAACACTTTTAAGGTAAATACATTGTTTGTTCTCAATCTAAATCTTTCATTTGCTAACTATGCCTATCAGTAGTTAGTGCCTTCAGTAGTTTGAAACTTTTACTTAGCTAGCAGTATTTGCGCTCGCTGTATTGCAGTAGTTTGAGTAACGAAGATTTTTGTGAGGTAAGTGATTTGTGAAACGTATAGGTTAATTTAGTTAGGGCCATTCTCTTGTAGCGATTATTGAAAGTCAGATTGCGTTGCGCAAAATAATATTGTGTGTCAGTTTAGTGTTGATCAGAACAGGTAAACAGCGAAATGTCTGAGTACGTTCAATTCTGCTCAGCTGTTTCAAAATTAAATAATGTAAGAGGTTTATCAGCACAGTAATTCATTAATTTTTCTAAGGGGACGTTTCATATGTCGATCTTTAGCCGAGGATACCTCACTGGAATCTTCTGATTTTTTCTTGTAGTTTGTGTAATTAGTATAGCTTTTGTTTATTGCTAGCGCGTAATTGTAGAGATGATCTCCTTTGTAGTTGCAGTTTTCTATTGTTGTACAGTAAAACAGTTGTGGCATGCATGTAGATTTGCACCAAGTATTTCGCAGCTGCGCTTGCAGTTAACTATATATTATTTTCAGTGCTATGTTAATGTGTTCTCTTATTTTTGACCTTCAAATTGTGCTTTTCTGTGTTATCGTGTGAAATATTGTGACAATAATGGCGTGTGAAAAACGTAACACTAGGCTCCAAAGTAAACTGAGAAATAATAGTGACGACGAGCGAAGCTTATAAGCACCACTGTGTAATGAATTAACAGACATTCGAAGTAGTAATTTGGTAATTGTGCATAGGGAAATGGAGCGGGTGGCAAATAATGGTGTAGACAGTGAAACAAGTAGTGAACAGGGAAGCATTATCGATCGATCGGTCGGCAACAGCTCGCCTCAGGAATCCGAAATGACAGAACGCAATATTGCAAATACTGTAGACTCAGGCTTTGGGTCCTCACCGTTTTTTTATGAGTCAAGACACATTTTCTGCTTGTCAAAATGTGAATGTTGCCGGTGAAAATGCACTGCCAAAAAGCACAGAGAAACAGATTCCAGACACTAATACATTATTATTGTAATTAATGCAACAAATGGAACAAAATCAGAGACAAACACAGCAAAAGCTTCAAAAGTTAGACACAATGGAACAATATCAGAGACAAACACAGCAAAAGCTTCAAAAGTTTGACACAATGGAACAAAATCTTCGGAAGTTAGACACCACGCTTGAACAAACACGTGAAAATTTAACTACTCAATTACATAACACTGAATCGAAATGTCAAAAAGTCTGTAATGACGTAAAAACACAAATTTGTGAGCATTTTCTACTTATTTTTTCGCGGCATGAAAATGCATTACAGAATCACGAAGCAGCCATAAAAGAACTGCAAACTATTGTTCATGAAAATCATGAGATCTTGCAAGCTAAAATTGACTCAGTTGCATCTTGATTCGGTTACCCAACTTGCAAAACTTCAGGAAAACTTAAAGGACACAGTAGATACTCTGAAAATTGGTTCAGAAAGACACATGGAGGAAATTAGTTCATTATCAAAGAAAGTAGTTGAACTTTCGGATCAGCTAAATAGTTTATCTACGAAGGTTGATGATAATCTGAATGACACAAGACTGGTAGTCTTTAATGACACAGAAGAGTGCGAACAAACTAGTAAATTCAAACAAAATCAGAATCAAATTAATACGCAACACCAAAGAGACATCCGGAAAATACAAGATCAGCTGACACTGGTAATACAAGAATTATGTACTTCAGAGGACACTCGCGCTCCAATACGGGAAGAGGGACATAGAAATACGGAACAGCCACAAAAGAATTCCGGCAACGACATTCATCCACAAGCGTGGCTTCATCAATTCTCTCATTGTTTTCCTCCCAACTGGTCATTAGAGCACAGATTAGAATTTATGTGTGGCTATTTAGAGAATGAACCAGCTGTAAGAACGCGATCGGTCATTCACTATTGCCACAGTGAAGGAGAATTTTATCATGTCTTCCTCTCAGCATAATGGTCTCAAGCTACACAAGACTGAGGAAAACATAGCATCATAATGATGAAACATTTCGAACAATCTGAATTTTCCAGTCTTGTGAAATATTTTGAAGACATGTTGCACAAGAATCAGTACCTGTCAAACCCATACAGCCCCTCAGAACTCATCCACATTTGCTTAATCAAATTGCCTGAACATTTACAACATATTACTTTGGCAGGACGTTGCAAAGACGACACTGAAGCTTTTCAGGGATCTCTTACAAGAATTGGAAATCGACACTGACAATAGCGGGACGCGAAAACAGGAGCACAAGAATTACAGGTCACATCCGTCAAAATTCCACGATGCACGAAATAATAACTGGACATGACAAGGCTATTCTTACAACGTAAATCGTGACCAAAACAGACACCACCTGTACGACAACCGTTGGCAGAGTAATAGTTACAGAGAAAGATCGCATTTCTGTAGTAATGAATATGACACAGACAATCATAGACACAGACAATATGGCAACCAGAACTATTATTATCGCGGGAGACAGAATAACTTGAGACGCAACGGTCCATTGTGCAGTGATAATTCAGGGAGAAATTCTCCACTACTTAACCGACAAGAAACAAACCACAGGAACTACCGACATGACGACCGTCGATATAATCATAACGACAGACCTGAATTTCATCGGAACTGGTGGGATTCAAACAGGGCAGGGCCTTCTCGTCAAGGTGAATTTGTAGAAGTTACGTCTCCTAATCCCAATAACGACGCGCGCCAACAAAGAGACAACAATGACTCGCACCGCAGGCTGCCACGTGCGCCCGCTGGCTCAGAGACAAATAACATAGACGCTAACCTTGAGAAAAATTTTAGCATTCCTTACCGATGTATACAACTTGATAATTGCTTTGAATTTGAAACTCTGCATTCTAGGAAGAGTAAGGGATTGCACCACATTTCACATGTAAAGACGTTTATTGAGAGATAATGTGCTTTTTAACTTAGTCTTTGCTATAAAATTTTTCACTTCATGTTACTAGTATGCATTGTTAGACTTAAAATCTGCTAACCTGCAACAATGTTTGAAGTTAAATATCCAGTCAAGAACCAAGAGAACTTATTTAAACAGAAATTACGAATGCATTGTTATAGTGAACACACAATACATTGTTGTTATTTGTACATTCTTGCTTGTTAGTTGCACGATTGCATAACGAATATACGGCTTACTTACTTAGAACATATACTGCTAATGAGATTTTAATGTATCATTTTGGTTTACTTGAAAAGATACTATTTATTTGAAGTACAATCGGTGAGATTAAAGATGACTTAGCATTTGGTTTCTTTGATAGCTACACGATTATATCATGATGCTACTAATATGTCACACAATTTACATTGTTGCTTTTGCGGTGTATTTGTTTTATATCTGCACAGTTTTTTGTATTATTCTGGAAAGTAAAACATGTTTTAGTAGTAACTTTTGTGGTATAGCTACAATGAGACAGCCTTTTTCGTAGCACAACAATACGTTACATTATAGTACTTTCTTGATCATGGTAAGGTACGTAATAACTACGATATCTATCCGCAAAGTATTTCACTTTCGTTTATGATGAGGTAAGTACATTGACTTCGGCAGAACTTTACTTACAGAGGACGATAACTACGACACTTCCACAGAATAATCTTACAGCAAGACCCCACATTTAGCGCTACATGACACGCGTTTGAGTGATTAATTTTGTACTTATACCATTTATTTTTCAAGATTTTTTAATTACAAAGAAAGTTTTCCGTGATACATTTCATTCCATTGCTGTAATCTGTAACACCTGAGGGTATAATTACATAGCCGGCCGAAGTGGCCGTGCGGTTAAAGGCGCTGCAGTCTGGAACCGCAAGACCGCTACGGTCGCAGGTTCGAATCCTGCCTCGGGCATGGATGTTTGTGATGTCCTTAGGTTAGTTAGGTTTAACTAGTTCTAAGTTCTAGGGGACTAATGACCTCAGCAGTTGAGTCCCATAGTGCTCAGAGCCATTTGAACCATTTTATAATTACATAAATCCTCAGTGGGGTACATGCTTACTTTCTGTACCATGTGTGTGGCAAGCACAAGGAGCCCTAGCTAATATGGTATTTGCTTATACCACTTTACACATCGGTACCATATTTCTCCAACACAGAATTACACAGCTACCTGATTATTTAACAGAGAAACAAAAATTTTTTTACTACGTCAGTGACAGATGTTTACGCAATTACACAGTTGGATAACTTCACACTTATGAAACTGAATTTTGTATGTACTTTGTGAATTCTTCATATTTTTTCAGAACCATTGTGATACTATGAGAGCTTTGAATGATGTATTTGGTATGAGATCATGATTTTTAAAGTACGTTTGAGGTAGATGACACTATTGAAATGAGCAGGGAATATTTTTTAGGGTTTGAAATTACTGCAGAAAGCTACTGCGTTTTTGAGATTTGGCTGAGGTTTTATGATGTTATTATTACGATGACAATGTGTATTATGCTGTTGTGGTATGTTTATGATCAATAAGCTGATGCTATATGAGGAATTTGATTATTCTATGTACTTATTATGATGAAATATTGAAGTGTCGACGAATATGTATATAGGTAATAAGGTACGGAATAATTAGTAGTGGTTTGGCACTTTGATTTAAGAAAAAGGATGTTGGAAACCAAGAATCGTACTTTAAGACATGAAATGTGTGTAAATGCGTGAATGTATCACAATGCCGGTGAAAATTTTTTGGACACTGTTATATTTATAGGATTTGGTTTCTACACATTTCAACTGTAATTTCTCGACTTGTGAAATTTTATTTGTATCAAACTGTCACTGTAGCGGAAACTTCTGTTGTAAATTTCGGTAAGAAAGCTAAGTGACCTCGACGTAATGCGTAGTTGACGCCCAGCTGTGCGTCGCCTGGAGAAAAAGCCATTAGGTGGAGAAAAAAGAGGCCATTAACCTCGATATTGACATTTCTTTGTAGAAAGCATCGCAAATACGACATGCTCAAACTTGAAAACATATGGTTACACTGTGGAGCTCTTAATTTATGATATTTACTAAAATACCTAATGAAATGATGAGAAACATTTTACATCTATTGTCTTTCTAGTTGAGAGATTTGCTCATTTCGTTTAATATCTAGTTTATAGCTACACTGCAGCATTGGTTAAAATGAAATTTAATAGATGTACTAATATCACTATTTTCTGTCTACAGACCCAATAAAGAATATGAAGTACTTTCTTAGAAAAGAGAGCACAAATAGACGTTTCCCTTCACAGGAACTGCATAAATAATTTTTTTAACGATTTGGTACCTTGTCTGCTAGAGTAAGTTCTCGTGATGCATCACTCTAGTGTTAAGATGTGACATAGGTATTAAACATGGCCATTTTTACTGTAATATTTTTTCTGCTTGAGCTTTGCCATGTTTAGGTATAAGTTATAGCATTTGCTGCTGCTGTTTGCCAGGCATAGTGCTACTGAATTTCACTTTGTATTACTCTGTTAAGCTAGTTTTACTACTGATTTATTTTTCTTGTTGCTGTGCATTGGCTCATATTAGTTGTAATGTTGCATTTGCTCTGCTAATTTATATTTATTGCTGCTTGCTTTGCCAATTTGCATTTTTTGTCATTGCTGTTTGTGTTAATTGTTTTGTGCTGCTGCATTGCCTCGTCTCTTAGTTTAGCATCTGAGCTCAGTAGATTTAAGTTAGCTTGAGATGGGGTAGGCTATATAAGAGAGCGAGTTGTGATGAATTGGAAGAAATGCATCGAGAAGCTATAAGAAAAGGGTTTGGCCAAAAAAGGATTTTGAAAGAGGATGAATAGAATAAAGAAAGCAGGCTTAGATAGGACTTTTTGGGAATAATGTTGAACGAAGGGAGATCTCCATGCAAAATACTGCAGTAAAACAAACCCTGTCCTTTCCTTTTGTGTTATCCCTCTATGCGTTTGTGTACCCTTGTGTATTTGTGTTGTTCCTGTCTTTATGTGTTTAGATAATAAGATTTATGTTGTGGAATTGTTCTACTACTAAGCTATATTCACTATGATGAGGAATACTGTTATGCTCAAATATAATTTGCATTAATAATATGTTATTTTATTTGTAAAGATGTTTATAGACATTATTAATTCTGTTCTGTTTCAATGGTCATATATGAAATTAATGTTTCGAAAACTATTCTCATTATTTTATATATTTACTTATGTCATAATTACTGTAACACTGATGTATATATTTATTTCTATTCTTTTGTAAAGCCTGTATTACTACAAATGTTACCTGTATTATTATGATTTAATGATGTTTTCTGTATCTTTGTAATTGTATTCTCATGTTGTAAATTTATAATTGTATAGACACCAGTTCTTCAAATTAAGTTACATTTCACTGCACACGTTTCTGTTGGTCATAGTAATGCACAATATGTGAGAAGTTGGGACTGTTAGTGTTTGCACATCTGTTAATAATTCAGCAAGGGACTGGATAACAGCATTGCTGGTTCTAAGGACACACCAAAAAGTTTGTGAGTGCTAAAGCGGTGGTTTATGGACTTGCTATATTCTCCGCAAGACTCTTCGATGGTGATTGTGCACCTGCACAGTCACAGCAGATGGCTGCTGGCCATCTCTACAAGGACTACAGTGGATCTACATTTTGATGAGTCACCAATATCATTATTTCTACAAGGACTGCAGTGGGTCTGCACCTCTGGTGGCCCACCAATACCGTAATCTCTAACAAGACTACAGTGGTCTGCTCTGTGATTACCTACCTACCAATATTCTTCAAAACTTCGACTGACTCTGCTGTGGGTTTGCTCTGTTGTGGACCATTACCTGTCTGCATGTCAAGAGTCAGCACTGTCTTTGTGTTGGAAGGAGAACACTACTTCTTCAAGACTGCATTGAAATCCACTACTTCCGTGTGCATTGTCTTTTATTGCTCAGATTTTGAGAAAAAAATAACTGCAATTTTACTGTGATGAATGATCATATGTAAGAATATGAGAAAATTTTAGCTTTTGACCAACATTATATCAATAAGTGTGTGCATTTGATTTCTTTGATATTGTAACTGTGAAAAGATTTTAACAAATATGTATTGCCCAGTGCCCTAAACAATTTGTAAAATTATTTGTGGGGAGCATGGAGGCTATGTAAGTAGGCTGTTTAGGTTTTTATATTGGTAACGCCACATAGCGCTCTGTATGAAAATCACTGGCTGTGCTGTGTGCAGTCTGTGGCTGGTTTGCATTGTTGTTGGCTATTGTAGTGTTGGGCTGTTGGCTGTTAACAGCGTGTAGCGTTGCGCCGTTGGAGGTGAGCCGCCAGCAGTGGTGGATGTGGGGAGAGAAATGGCGGAATTTTGAGAGCGGATGATCTGGACGTGTGTCTATCAGAAACAGTACATTTGTAAGAATGGATGTCATGAACTGCTATATATATTATGACTTTTGAACACTTTTAAGGTAAATACATTGTTTGTTCTCAATCTAAATCTTTCATTTGCTAACTATGCCTATCAGTAGTTAGTGCCTTCAGTAGTTTGAATCTTTTATTTAGCTAGCAGTATTTGCGCTCGCTGTATTGCAGTACTTTGAGTAACGAAGATTTTTGTGAGGTAAGTGATTTGTGAAACGGATAGGTTAATTTAGTCAGGGCCATTCTCTTGTAGCGATTATTGAAAGTCAGTTTGCGTTGCGCAAAAAAATATTGTGTGTCAGTTTAGTGTTGATCAGAACAGGTAAACAGCGAAATGTCTGAGTACGTTCAGTTCTGCTCAGCTGTTTCAAAATTAAATAATGTAAGAGGTTTATCAGCACAGTAATCCATTAAGTTTTCTAAGGGGACGTATCATAAAGTGACAAGCCTACGAGACAAAGGTCTTATACACATAAGCAGAAAATGGTGTTGGAAGTCGCCTTCTGCTATCTGTTCACTTGAAACATTGAATGTTATTGACAGAAAATCCCACTTGAACTCCATATTTCAAGTTTTCCTGAAGTTTTTTTGTCTTTCTTGCTCACAAGCGTCATCTAACCGAAGGATATCGCTTCAGCTACGAGACTCGCTTCGCGGTTTCCGGTCAGAAAGTTCACATTACATAGTAAGCGACGACATTTCGTGTAGTGAATATGAAGTAATATCTGATGTTTTGCAAGGAAGCGTGTAGACATCAACAGTCTGTAACACACTCTCACCTACCATCTTCAATAGTTTGCGATGATGTCATTCTCTATGGTCTAGTGGGTTCAACAGGCGAAAATGAACGCGAAAATTATGAAAGTGCTTGAATGGTTCAAGAAGTGACAACTGACGTTGAACAATAAAAATTAGGAAATCCACATGAACACTAAGATTATTTCATCGAGTTTCTGTTTAACGATGAACGACACAAATTTAAATTTTGTCGATTTATCGAATTACAGAGGCGTTAGTGTTGAATAAGTTTTATTTCGAACCATAGCGTAAATTCTTTGTAGAGGAACCAAATAAAACACGGCACTTTGTTAGGGATAGACTTAATAGTGGAACAAATTCACTAAGGAAACAGATTACACTAAGCTTGTCCCAACTGTTCTGCCCTATTACTGCGCAGTATGGGACTCTTACCACAGAGATGGGGTGTCCTGTTTCATGTTATCATGAAGATAAAAAAATGGTTCAAATGGCTCTAAGCACTATGGGACTTGATTTCTGAGGTCATCAGTCCCCTAGAACTCAGACCTACTTAAACCTAACTAACCTAATGACACACACACATCCTTGCCCGAGGCAGGATTCGAACCTGCGACCGTAGCGGTCGCGCGGTTCCAGTCTGTAGCGCCTAGAACCGCTCGGCCACACCGGCTGGCTATCACGAAATTAAAGCGAGTGTGTAACTAATATTGGTGAGGTGTTGTGGCTACAAATAAATGTAGAATATTTTTCATTGTGGCGAAATGTTTCCACGCAATTCCAACCGATACCTCTCCACTCTGCCGGCCGAAGTGGCCGTGCGATTAAAGGCGCTGCAGTCTGGAACCGCAAGACCGCTACTGTCGCAGGTTCGAATCCTGCCTCGGGCATGGATGTTTGTGATGTCCTTAGGTTAGTTAGGTTTAACTAGTTCTAAGTTCTAGGGGACTAATGACCTCAGCAGTTGAGTCCCATAGTGCTCAGAGCCATTTTGAACCTCTCCACTCTGAATATTGATATATGTACCGTGTCCCATACATCTAAAGTTGAACGAACATCACGATCAAGTACGAAAAATTATCGCTCGCATTGAATGTAATTTGGAAATGGTACCTCCAACCCTGTGCTTGCAATTATGTGCAGTCGACGTGTAATCTCGTAAATGCAGATGTAGAAGTAGATAAGGAAGCGGATTAGGAACTACTGAGCTCGGTGTATGGTGGAGTTTTCAAATATCATACACAAATGCGTGGCGTCTATTCTTTTGGAGATGTCCGAAACAACAGACTCCACGCATTGATGTAATTGTTTCGCACTGATTCGATAGGCGATGATTCCTCGACCTTCATAGCGGATGCAAATTTCGTTCGGTCTCCAGCGTGAATCTAAAAACTATGGAGCATTGAGGCCCCAAGATTCCACGCGAAGCACTGACGGGTAGCCTGCATTGCTTCCCAGTACACCTATGACGCTAATGAAGTTCCTAACTGTGTGTCTAACAGACACGACTCCTATCAAACCTCTGCTCTCACTGCTCCTCATAACTAATTCAGCAACACATAAAAACTGATGAGACCTCTTGATATCAGAACAATTCCTACTAGACACTGTATTTATCATATTTAAAGTGCATAGAAAACATGCGTAAGACGTGTTAGGAATAGCGGCTTGCGGAATGTGTATGTACACTGCTGGCCACCGTAAATGCAACACCAAGAAAGACAAGAGGTAGCACAACAAAATTTATTTTGTAGATAACATGTTGACCAAGTATCAAATGATTACGTTTACAGACGTCTGTGACATGTGGTTCCTGTCAGAATCAGTAGCCACAGTAGCCGCCATTGTTGGAGATCACCGCTGCCATACGTCTCGGCATTGAGTCAAAGAGACGTTGGATGTGTTCCTGGGGTACAGCAGCCCAAGCAGCTTCCACACGTTGCCAAAGACCATCTGGTGTGGCAGCTGGGGATGTAATCTGGGTCACTCGTTGAGCAGCCATGGACCACATGTTTTCTATCGGCGAAGGATCCGGAGAGCGAGCCGGCCAGGGAAGCGATTCAATCTGGTTATTGACGAAGAACCTTTGGACAATGCGTGCCACTTGTGGTCGCGCATTATCCTGTTGAAATATGGCTGTGGCCGAGCCCTGAAGGTAAGGAAGGACAACTGGCTCCAGCACCTCGGATATGTAGCGCCGGCTATTTAAAGTACCGGCAATGCGTACTAGAGGCGTGAGAGAGTAATATCCAATATCGCCCCATACCATAATACCCGGTGCAAGACCAGTGTGGCGGTGCATAATGCAGCTGTCCAGCATCCTCTCTCCACGGTGTCTCCACACTCGAATCCGACCATCGTCGTGCTGCAGACAGAAGCGTGCCTCGTCAGTAAAGACAACGACATTCCATTCTGCCGTCCACATCCGTCCGTCATCACACCATTGGCGACGGAGACGTCTGTGGTTCTGCGTCAATGTTAGACGAAGCAATGGGCGTCTTGCGGACAGACCACTCTGCTGTAAACGGCGTCGAAAGATACGCGCAGACACTGGATATGCGTTACAGACGCAATGTGCTGTGCTATGGTTCGGGATGTCACTGAGCGATCCGTCACTGCCATGCGAACAATTTGCCTATCAGCACGTGCAGTGGTGCACCGAGGTGAATGCGATCGACCACGTCGGTCCGTCGTACCCTCCTGCATCCAACGGTCACATATCCGCATTACAGTTGTTTGGTTTCGTCCAACACGACTAGCGATTTCTCTGTATGTTAATCCACAATCTCGGTAAGCCACTATCCTTCCTCTGTCGAACTCGGATACTTGATCAAACGATGTTCGCTGTTGTCTACGAGGCATAACTGATCGTCTTGTGAATCAACCACAAGGTAAACACACGTGCCGAACGTACACTCGTCGAAATCGCCAAGCCTTAAATGACGCTATGAGGTGGCGCCACAGGCGCGCGTGATGTGCGTCTGCGCTGAAATTCTAATCAGTTGCATATCTCATCGCTGCAAACTCATGGTGTAAATTTCACTCGATTCGGATGCTTCCTTCAGGGTGTTGCATTTACGGTGGCCAGCAGTGTAGATGCAGATGCGAAATTTGCTACACCTCCAAAATATTCTTTGGTCAGTCACATTTTACTGGTGCTGAACTGTGACTAGATGTTTAATAGCCCATTTTATCCGATGCAGGGCGGGCTTCGCTGAACAGTGGAAAGGAATGGACAGTACTTAGCACAGAATATGGGCTAAGGATATCCAAAGAAAAGATTACGGGGATGAAGAGTAATACGAAGCAGAATAATGAGTTGCTTAACAGACAACTTAGGAACGACGCTGTAGCCTGAGAAGTGCAGGTAGGGATACCCAGAATGGTCAAACTAAGGAAGTTCTCTGCTGCGGACTGGCATACACGAAATCTGCTACGGAATCCAACAAGAAGATAATTTGGTGCTGGATGGAAAAATTAAAGGGAATAAATAGTAGGTACAAACAAATATTGGAACACGCTACACATATTATAGAGGTTATTGGGCGTAGGGGTAGGGTGTGTTGAACGACGAATTTTAGTTGGTGAAAAACGCTAGAGTTAAAAGGAGAATGGCTGTGGTACGCAAATTCGAAATAGAGCAAGAATACTAGATTACTGATGTAATTTGCTTTTCACTAGAATACGGAAATAATAAGACAATTTTTTTTTATCTTCGTGTAAGGAAAAGTAAAAACTGAAGTAATGTACTTAGCTACACTATGTGATCAAAAGTATCCGGGCACCCCGAAAAACATAAGCTTCTCATATTAGGTGCATTGTGCTGCCACCTACTGCCAGGTGCTCAATATCAGAGACCTCAGTAGTCATTAGACATCGTGAGAGAGCAGAATGGGGCGCTTCGCAGAACTCACGGACATCGGACGTGGTCAGGTGATCGGGTGTCACTTGTGTCATACGTCCGTATGCGAGATTTCCACACTCCTAAACATAGGTCCACTGTTTCCGATGTGATAGTGAAGTGGAAACGTGAAGGGACACATACAACACAGAAGCGTACAGGTCGACCTCGACTGTTGACTGACAGAGACCGCCGACAGTTGAAGAGAGTCGTAGTGTGTAATAGGCAGACATCGAACCAGACCATCACACAGGAATTCCAAACTGCATCAGGATCCACTGCAAGTACTTTGACAGTTAGGCGGCAGGTGAGAAAACTTCGTTCGAGCAGCTGATTATGAGCCACACATCACGCCGGTAAATGCCAAACGACGCCTCACTTGGTGTAAGGAGCGTAAACATTCGACGTTAGAACAGTGGAAAAATGTTGTATGGCGTGACGAATCACGGTACACAATGTGGCGATCCGATGGCAGGAAGTGGGTATGACGAATACGCGGTGAACGTCAGCTGTCAGTGTGCGTAGTGCCAACAGCAAAATTCGGAGGCGGTGGTGTCATGGTATGGTCGTGTTTTTCATGGAGGGGCTTGCACCTCTTGTTTTGTGTGGCATATCGCAGTACAGGCTTAAATTGATGTTTTAAACACCTTCTTGCTTTCCACCGTTGAAGGGCGATTTGGAGATGGTGATTGCATCTTCAAACACGATGGAGCACCTATCCATAATGCACGGCCTGTGGTGGCGTGGGTACGCGACAACAACATACCTGTACTGGACTGGCCTGCACAGAGTCCTGACCTGAATGCTGATTGAACGTATGCCAGCGAGAGTGGAAGCCGTCATCAAGGCTAAGGTTGGGCCAACAGCATATTAAAACCAGCATTGCCGATGGAGGGCGCCACGAACTTATAAGCCCTTCTCAGCCAGGTGTCCGGATAGTCTGATTATATGGTGTATCATGACGTAGACTACAAATACCACTCCTACATCAGTAGATAAGGTATTTCTGACTGCAAATAATCAATCGTAGTCAGTACTGACGAAGTTAAGTGCAAAGAAGAAAAGGCTATCAGGAATCTATGACAAACTCCCTAATCTACTAGAAAATTTTTCGTAAGTAATGACCAATAAGCGGCGACATTTGGGGTACTTTGGAACGTTTACGAGTAAAGTTAACTGACTTCCAACTTAATTCGTAGGTCAGATGCAATCTAGATTTACTGATAATCTTAGATGCGCTGTGGTCGACATTATTGACTGTGGCCGGATACCAATATAAGGCTTTATCTTCATGTAATTTATCGTAGTTTGAACTAGTGTAAAATTTCTCACAAAAAGACCGTGAAGGTCAAATAAGAGAAATACAAGTTCGCGGGAAGGATTCCAGCGCATCATCCGAGAATGGGAAAAGTAAAGGAACAGGAGGCAGTGGGACACGAAGCACCCGCCACAACTCATCTAGTGTTGACCTTCGGAATGTACGTGCAAATATAGGTCTATCTTAATGCTATAAGGAATCAAACTACCACCTTAAAATTGACATAAAACTTCCGACGTGCCGGCCGCGGTGTTCTAGCGGTTCTAGGCGCGCAGTCCGGAACCGCGCGACTGCTACGGTCGCAGGTTCGAATCCTGCCTCGGGCATGGATGTGTGTGATGTCCTTAGGTTAGTTAGGTTTAAGTAGTTCTAAGTTCTAGGGGACTGATGACCACAGATGTTAAGTCCCATAGTGCTCAGAACCATTTGAACTTCCGACGTAGTATTCATTTCTTAATAGCTTTTATGCAGTCGATGCTCCAATTACACCACAGATTGTCGAAATCTGCGAAGGAGTACATTTACTTTTAAAATTGTAGTTTTTTTGGACTGAATCTTTACAGTCGCCAAAGAAAAGAAAACCTCTAATGTCAATGAAAATTATCTGTGGAGAGCTCATAGGGAGGTAAGCGGAAGGCATCTTTGGATGGCATACAACCTAAATTATCTTCGTTGCTGAGACCTCGAAAAGAGTTTTTACACGAGTGTTGAATAATTAAAAATACACGGAAGAATGAAAGTACAATATTAGATCGCCTAATATTAACAAATTGTTGTTATTAGTGTTCTTGTAATGATATTATTACATTTATATGGAACGCGAACAGATCTTTTCAGAGATCGGCTTCTACAAGTTTTTCCATTATTCTGTAGGTAATTCGTGTCAGTTTTTTGCATCCATATCTTCTATATCTTATTACTCCAATGGTTTGATAAGATTCACACCAGTCACGATTGTATTCTTTGAACTAGTATTATTAAAACATTTCTGTAGCCTGAGGGTTATGTGGGATCGTTTGTCGTGGTTGGCTCTTCCAAGGATCTCAGTAATTCTGAGGGAACGTTGTTCCCTCCAGGACCCTTATTTCGATTAATGTCTTTCAGTGGTTTGTCAAATTCTTGTCCCAGTTTCGCATCCTCTGTTTTATTTCAATCCATTTCTTGTTTTCTCTTTTAGAGCCCTTCTATATATTTCTTCCACTTTACGGCCTTTTCTTGTTTACTTAGCACGGCTTGACATCTGAGCTCTTGTTCTTCAAACAGATGCTTCTTTTTTCCCCAAAGGACCTCCCATATTCATTAATACTTCTACAGCCTTATATTTCGCCTCCTGTCATTCGTACTTTTCATTTTGCACTTCCTGTCAAATTCCTTTTATGACGTCTGTATTACCTTTTGCCTTTTTTATTTGCTGCATTTTTATATTTTCTCTTTTCTTCAATTCAATTCGACATCTGGTGTGTTATCCAAGGATTTTTTACTAGGGGTCATCTCTTTACCCCTCTGAATTTCTGCTGAAACCTCTATTTCAACTCTCAAAGCCATCCATTCGTCTTCTGTTGTATTGCTGTCCAGTAACATATGGTTCTTTCAGTTCATCCGCGTCTCATCTCTTCAGTATCTAATCGTTCTGCATTTTATTCAGATATTTGGCTACAGTTCAAAACCGATAAATTATAGTCATTGTAATGTAGAAACCATGTATCAGTCCGCTCATAAGAAAACCCAATCTGAGGCCCCGAGCTGACGTGGCGTATTTTTGTAACCGACAGAACCAGCACAACACTGAGGATATCTTACCCCCAGCTTGGTCCTCGCCTCTTTCCCGAGAGCAGGCGTGCTGCTCCGACTCGAGACCGGATTATACCGCCGTGGCCGGCACCGGAAATTTAAGCCATAGCTGTGCGATGTTGGCCCTCAATCCGATAGCGTGCTTTTCAAGCCTCTCGTGTTCTGCTGCCCGATTAGCCGGAAGAATTTTTTCTTTGAATGGGTCTGCCAAAAGTGCTGCCCGATTTACTCTGCCGAGGGGATTGGTTTCCCACAGTGATATATTCTTAAATGAAATAGATACAATAAAACAGCTTACTCCTACGTGGAACTGAATGAACCCTTTGAAACACAGAAGCCGACACAGTGCCTTGAAATTCACTAGCAAGTATTCAGCACTTCGCTAACATACACACGAACAAGAGGTCGCAATACGCTTATTCACACTGCAATTACAGACATTCAGTATCACTTACCAAAGGGTACTATATCAAAGAGAAAACAAAGTTGGCAATATGTCTGCAATGTTTTTTGTAAGCACATAAGACCCCCACATAAATTTAAGAATTTGCTTAGTACTGAAAGGCAGATTAATGGAAATTGTGAGGATAGTTTTGTAGCATGTTCGCACACGTAGAAAACCTTACAGTGAGTAAGACGGAGTCAGATGTTCACAACACTTAGATTGTTTGTTAAGTTCAGATACAAACTAATATCTGCAACACCTTGAAAACTGAGTGGAGGTAAAGAAAGGAGGATATAAAAGTAAGAAGTGTTTAAGGAACTTTGATGCCTACTACCATCTTCATCTACACCCGGCTGGGGAGGGCGATTTTCTCCCCTCAGGCACTGAGTGTTTTGCTGTCCTCATCATCATTTCATCCCCATCGTCGACGCGCAGGTCGCCCAATGTGGCGTCGCACTCGATAAGACCTGCACTCGGCGACCGACCTTCCCGACTGGCGCCATACGCTCATTTCCATTTCCATCTTCATCTACATCTATGTCTCGTGCGCTACCTTACGATATGTGGCGGATGTTACTTTTTATTGCCAAATCTGTTCTCCCCTTCCCTGATCCCTTCACGAATGGCACGTGGGAAAAATGATTGTAGGTAAAACTCAGTATCAGCTGAAGTTCTTCCATTTTCTAGTTTTAATCAGTTTGCGTGATGTACGCTGACGGATATAAAATATTTCCCCACTCTTCCTAAAACGTAATCTCTTTCAGCTTCACCTTTCAAACTTTTCGTGATGCACAAAGCCTCTCTTACAGCGTCTGCCAATTTCTTGTTAATGGTCCCAGCATCCTGAACAGTAGTCAAGAATCGGTCGATCAAGTATTGTATAAGCTACTTATGTCGTGGTATGAATTATTTTGCCATAAGATTCTCTCAATGAATCTCAGTATGGCATCTGCTTTTCCGAAAGTTGTTTTATGTTATCATTTCACTTCAGGTCGCTCCAGATGAGATGGTTATTCTTAACGCACTTTATTATAATTACCGTTTAGAGTGACATATTGCTACAGTGTAAACGAATAGTAGTGGATCTCTTCGCCTGTTTATGCGCAATACAGAACATTCACTTACGTTCAGGTTCAATTGCTAGTACCTGCGCCAGTTGTAGAACTTCTTGTATTTCGCTACAGTTTTCTGTCGTTGAAACATTTCTTTTACTCTAGCAACAGCATCAATTGAGAATAGCCTCAGGCAGCTTGCAACGGTATTCACTAGATAATTAATATTAATTATCAATAGACGCGGTTTCATAACACTTTCTTGGGGTACTCCAAAATTAATCTTCACACTTTTCCACTCTGTTCCGTTAAGAGCGGCGTATTGAGTTTCATCTGCAAGGAAGTCCGGTATCCAGTCACAAAACAGCTCCGACATTCGATAAGCTCGTCTGTCCGACTTCAGCGCCGAAGAAGTAATAAAGAAATCCAGCGGAAGAATGCTCCTATGGAAGCACAAAATAATGCGAATATATTCCGTTTCTTTAAAAGACTGAATACATTGTGGAGTATCACAACCTTATTCAACCTTCAACGGACCTTTTAAAACTTTCCCAAAATATTTTGACATGCGAAGATATTCGCGATATTTTTAACATGCATCTCACCTCAATCTCCCACAGTTCTCCTAAGTATAACTCACTCACACCCACTAGTCCATCGCAATAAGTTGCTCCTATACATCCACTCCTCGTTGACCTTTCTCACTCACTCATTCAGCCCACCTGATGGTCATTATCTTTTTGTTTCTCTCTGTAACTATCTCCTGTGTCACAAATACAATCCCAGTATTCTGTCGTTCTACTACTTCTCCTTCTTCTACAAGCGCTGTATCATTTGAAAGATATGGAGGCGAGCGAGTGTGCCGGGATTTACCCCAGTTCGCTACTACTAGAGCCACATCATAACAACTCGCCTGTGCATAGCATGCAAGTATTGCTCCATAATTTATGAATGAAATGAAAAATTAAAGAAGCCTTGTGTGTATATGTGTGCGTTCGTGTGTGTGCATGGGCGTGCGCCAACTGTATGCTTCTCTTAATAAAACGCTGGAACGCCTGCAACAGTGTCTACCAGAAATGGCACATACTCGACTTACTGTCGAGAAAAGGTAATTTTGAGAAAGACAGCCGTACGGCCGTGTGTTTAGAGTATTTGTAGATCTAGAAAAAAAAGAAAGAAAGACAGTGATATTTGGAGTACACTCTTGTAAATATGAATGCAGTGTTGGTAAAATGAAGGGGAACGAATGGTTTATTGCAGCTCGTCCAGAAACCTCACTCCATTTGCAAGAGTAGAAAGACATGAAATGGAAGCAGTAACTGATAAGGGAGTGACATACAGATGAAACGTATCCTCGATTTGATACGAGTACAATATGTACACTGAGCAAGCAGAAAAAGAAACCAACTAGAAATTTAGAACGCCAATTAAAGTTGAGGGAGAATAAAGTAAAAAGCTTTTTGGTTTACCGATTACATAGTAATTCATCCAGAGAAAGCAAGAAACACAAAGATCTTCAAAACAACAAATAAGATTAAGACCAACAAAAGTAAAACAAGAATAATGGAATGCAGCCGTGTAAAATCAGGGGAGACTGAGAGAATTAGATAAGGGAACGATGCACTAAAAGCAGTAGATGAACTCTGATACTTGAGCCGTAAATTAAACCTACTGTGGGTATAGTAGGAGGATATAAAAGACACTCTGGCAACAGTAAGAAAATTGGTTCAGAAAAGGAGAAATTTGTCAGTGTAACGGTAGGGTGCTACGTCGGTGGTAAGCAGCTGTGTTTGTTGTTGTTGTTGTGGTCTTCAGTCCTGAGACTGGTTTGATGCAGCTCTCCATGCTACTCTATCCTGTGCAAGCTTCTTCATCTCCCAGTACCTACTGTAACCTACATCCTTCTGAATCTGCTTAGTGTATTCATCTCTTGGTCTCCCCCTACGATTTTTACCCTCCAAGATGCCCTCCAATACTAAATTGGTGATCCCTTGATGCCTCAGAACATGTCCTACCAACCGATCCCTTCTTCTGGTCAAGTTGTGCCACAAACTCCTCTTCTCCCTATTCCTATTCAGTACCTCCTCATTAGTTATGCGATCTACCCATCTAATCTTCAGAATTCTTCTGTAGCACCACATTTCGAAAGCTTCTATTCTCTTCTTGTCCAAACTACTTACCGTCCATGTTTCATTTCCATACATGGCTACACTCCATACAAATACTTTCAGAAATGACTTCCTGACACTTAAATCTATACTCGATGTTAACAAATTTCTCTTCTTCAGAAACGCTTTCCTTGCCATTGCCAGTCTACATTTTATATCCTCTCTACTTCGACCATCATCGGTTATTTTGCTCCCCAAATAGCAAAACTCCTTTACTACTTTAAGTGTCTCATTTCCTAATCTAATACCCTCAACATCACCCGACTTAATTCGACTACATTCCATTATCCTCGTTTTGCTTTTGTTGATGTTCATCTTATATCCTCCCTTCAAGACACCATCCATTCCGTTCAACTGCTCTTCAAAGTCCTTTGCTGTCTCTGACAGAATTACAATGTCATCGGCGAACCTCAAAGTTTTTATTTCTTCTCCATGGATTTTAATACCTACTCCGAATTTTTCTTTTGTTTCCTTTACTGCTTGCTCAATATACAGATTGAATAACATCGGGGAGAGGCTACAACCCTGTCTTACTCCCTTCCCAACCACTGCTTCCCTTTCATGTCCCTCGACTCTTATAACTGCCATCTGGTTTCTGTAAAAATTGTAAATAGACTTTCGCTCCCTGTATTTTACCCCTGCCACCTTTAGAATTTGAAAGAGAGTATTCCAGTCAACATTGTCAAAAGCTTTCTCTAAGTCTGTATCAAATAAATTTGGACAATTTCAATTAGTTTATTTAACAAGAAGATCAAATATCAGAAACAAGAAGAAGTTTAGGCTCCCTTAGAGGAGGCCACTTTATAAAACCAATTTACTCCAATTACTATTGCGTCCTAATAAACACTCAGAATAATAAGGGCACAAGCAATAAAAAATAAGAAATAATTGCAACCACCAGCCGCCTTAGAAGGCAATAGAATAAAGAGCCATAGTCCTTAATGAAGCACCTTTACAGAGACGGATGCGTTCACACACAATTTCAAAAGTTATAATTAGTAGCTCGTCTTAGTCGGAAAACCAAATAAAATAAAAATAAAAAGTTACCTTTGGGAACTAGTCGTGACAGTAGGCAAATTAATGTGCCAGACCAGTGAATATCAGAATTCAACTATCAGCCTCAGACCCCCAACTACGTATGAAATGACGTACCAAAACTTAGCCGGCCACTGCAGACGAGCGCTTCTAGGCCCTTCAGTCGGGAACCGCGCGACCGCTACGGTCGCAGGTTCGAATCCTGTCTCGGGCATGGATGTGTATGATGTCCTTAGGTTAGTTACGTTCTAAGTTGTAGGGGACTGATGACCTCAGATGTTAAGACCGATAGTGCTCAGAGGCATTTGAACCATTTGAACCAAAACTTAGAAAGCAGCTGTTGCACAGAAACTGTATGGGTAAGAACGCTCTCTACTGGGAGTCTTTTAAGATTTTAAATTCCTTACAATGTGGAGACCTATAAATAGGTATAGACTGCCTCAAACAAACCTGACGTCTTTAACCTTTTAAATACTACTACGGTAAGCACACAGAAATAAAACTGAATTTAAAATACACGCCTCAGCTCAGATATTTAAGCCTTCAGTCACTGAAACAAAAAACAAATTAAAAAGGAAGCAATCACCAAAAGCGATCACCGAAAGATGAAGCAAGTATCAAAATGAAAATACCAGTAAACAAATGATTCAAATGGCTCTGAGAACTATGGGACTTAACATCTGAGGACATCAGTCCCCTAGAACTCAGGACTACTTAAACCTCACTGACCTAAGGACATCACACACCTCCATGCCCGAGGCAGGATTCGAACCTGCGACCGTAGCAGTCGCGCGGTTTTGGACTGAAGCGCCTAGAACCGCTCGGCCACCGCTGATGGGTACCAGTAAACGTCGAAGTGGCACAGAATAAGTCGAAAGGCAAGCAAAGAGAACTATGAGCAGTTCGTCTGTCAGTGCGGTAATGCAGCTTTGTATGTCACGTAATAGATTACATACGGGCAATGTCCGTTCATCAGCCTGCTGCATGTACCCTCCGCTAAATGCGAGGCAAAAGCGTATAAAAATTTAACAAGAAGTAACCCATCTGTTTATTACAAGAACAGAGCATACAGGCCCACACGGTAGAATATTACAGCACAGTGTGTGTCTATTGGCATGATGGCAGGAACTTAAGGTAGAACACTAGTATATCCCCAAATTCCTCTGCCCGGCAGCCAACGGCAGTAAAGTACATGCTCACCGCTGTTTCCACGATGTTGGTGAATGAAATTACAACTACCACAGGCCCCCTGACCACCAGGCAAAGTGGCATGTGTTCTGTGACTTCCTTTCCAACCCGCGACTCGCCACTGCCAAAGCAGGAAACAATCATCCACTTCCGACAGCGTGGTCGCCCCATTAACGGTCAACATGTCCGCCTCAGTATTCCAGGCCAGTCACTCAGATGGTACACGAGCCGTCAACAAAACGTCGCCAGCAGGTCACAGTACTGCAGCGCACGCTCAACAAACCTCCTTGACTTAGCTCATGGGCGTGCTCCTGTCCTCTCAGAGCATTACATCGTTACGTCCTTCGATGGCGTCGAGCCGCAGTTACCAGACAAATGGCCAAAGACGTTACGTAGTAGTGTTTTCATCACAGGAATAAACCCGATGTAAACTTTACTCTGTGTATTCTTCCGCGTCCACAAGAACCAAATTGGATTTTGTTTCACGAGGAGTGGAAGCCAATCTGTCTCGAATACAGTCAAGTACGATACTAAGGATACACTTTATGCTGTGCGTTACGCGCACATCGACTCAACGAAAATAGGGGACAACAGCTTTAACGGCGCATATAACTTGGACAGCACTGGTCAGTCAGTTAGTACAACTAACCTGCAGTGACCTCAACAGCTTCAGTTAAGACGTAAAAATACACCACTACAAAAATAATACAGCTTTGAATGCCATTCTCTTTTTAAACTGAAGTAAATTATATACTGTAAAATTCGGGCAATATGATTCTTAGAGGACGAGACGAGAAACATAACATACTCTCGTTCTGAGCTAACCTACTATTGTAATTAAAAACAAGAGTCCTGAAAATTCCTAATTGAAACACAGGGTAATTTTGTGCGTAATCTATGTGCAACGTAAGAGAGTACTTTGGGGATTTCACAGTGTAGGTTAAATATTTAACTCACTGAATATATTACTTACAGTCTGTCGTCCGATAATCTCTGAACTTCTTCTGAGCAATATACAAGGTGATTTTTTCCACCGTTTACAAACTCTAGGGACTGATCGATTAAAACGTACGGAACAAAAAAGTTCTAATGAACATACATCCGGAAATGCGTGGTTTCCCTGCTAGTGACTATTTATTCAGTCACACTTTGTTCCAGAAACTGTGGTCAAATACGCTCTTTACCGTGCATCCACAGTTACAGTATGTATGGTTTCCTCCTAGAGGGTGGTATACGTCAGGCCCTAACGCTCTCTCCTCCCATAATAATTTGTAATGTTGTTCAAAAATGGTTGAAATGGCTCTGAGCAGTATGGGACTTAACTTCTGAGGTCATCAGTCCCCTAGAACTTAGAACTACTTAAACCTAACTAACGTAAGGACGGCACACACATCCATGCCCGAGGCAGGATTCGAACCTGCAACCGTAGCGGTCGCGCGATTCCAGACTGTAGCGCCTAGAACCGCTCGGCCACCACGGCCGGCTGTAATGTTGTGCCCGATTCACTTCTCCTGCTGACTCGCCTCGTAGTGGATGTAATACACAATGGTTCCGTATTCGAATCGAGAGCTTACCGACACAATGTCTACTTACGGAAAGGCAAATGGCAACGGGCGGCTGGCAGCAAGGTTGTATCAAGACTCCTTCCCCGCCGACAACAATCACTGCATTCAAGGTTAGCAACAGTTTTTCTCCGTTTGTCTTTGAAAGGGTCGTTTCAGGAAGCAGGAAATCAGAAGGACGTACCAGAAATGTTCGGGCACCAGAATTGGCAGAAAATGTGATTAACACTGTGGAAGGCGACCGCCGTCTTAGTACTAGGCAGTTGGCCCGCCAGTACAGGGTAAAAAGACGACCGTGTGGAACATTCTCTATGAGAACTGTAACCACCCTTATCACTAACAGCATGTGCAGGGCTCACTAGCGACAGACTTTCCACGTCTGGATTGCGGAATTTGTGTCATCCATTCTATTCACAGATGAGACCACTTTCACGCGGAGTGATACCTTCCACTTCAATAAGAGTCATCTGTGGGATACTATGCAGAACTCCCATGGCATTGTGACAGCGAATCATCTGCATCGGTGCAGCCGGAATGAGCGGGTCGGAATAATTGGGTACCTGGTTTTGGCACCAGTCTTCCTTCCACGTCGCCTAACAGGCCGGAACTATCGGCGTTTCTTGTGAATGACTTTACCTCCTGCGCTGGAAGAAGTGCCATTGATGATTTGATGGCTTGTGGGGCTGCTACGTGAAGGTGCTCCAGCCCACTTTGCCGTTAAAGTATGGACACATCTCAATGGTGTCCTCCCTGGTCGATGGATCGGACAAGGGGATCCAGTTGCATGACCTGCTCGTTTGCCGAATCTCAACCTGTGTGATTTCTGGTTATGGAACATCTCAAAAGCTTCGTGTACGCAAAGCGCATTGCAGATGTGGAGACACTGGAGCAGCGTATTCATGTTGCCTTTGACACTGTTCGGAGGCATCCTGGCCGATGGGAACGTGTGTGACAGGACATGCTACGGCACGTACACGCATGCGTCGAGGCACATGGAAACCATTTTCAACACCTACTGTAACTGTGACTCCATGGTACAGCGCGTATTAGACCACAGTCTCTGTACAATGTATGACTAAATAAATAGTCTCTAGCATGGAAACCATGCATTTCTGGACTTAAGTTCGTTAGTCACTTTTTGTTCCGTATCATCCCTGTTCTGAAGCAACCACAAGAGCCGGAACCGAAGATGAAGACTGCAAGAGGCGGTGAGACAACGTCGGCCAATAGCGCGCTGACCAGGACGTCACCACGATAGGAGCGGCATCTAGCCGAAGTGAACATAAGCGCCGCTTCTGCCAGATTCGGCCGGACATTAGTGGACAGTATTCGCAAAATTGTCGACCGGCACGCGCAAAACAGTTATTAGTGATATATATCCATTGCTTAATTGGACATTGTCTATAACGAAGAACGTTCATGTTGCATGTCGCCCTTCGCTTGCGACACCATTATATATTCCAAGTTAAGAATTAGCATTCTTCTTATTTGAAATAAAAAACTAATGTTATTTGCTTGAACTGTAGTACAGCATTCCCAGAACATCGTATCCATTAGGCACCTATTACGTGACGAGTGGGCAGGGCCCCACACTCTCACAGTTCAATCCCTAGTGTTTGTACATGGTGGAAAAAGGCACGCTGTATTTCAATATTAAAACTATCATCTGCTTGTTGATAAGGAAGCGATCAACAATAGAACGCACGAAAGTATACAAGGTTAACATTGTCTCCTCTTCCTCCACGACGTCTTCTTCATCCCGCCAGCGTTCGGCAGTGATGTGTGACAAAGCTTCGTGCATTAGTTCAGTACGTCTGGCAGTTTAAATGTCTTATTATTTCTCGCAAAAAATTCATTAACCTGGCTCCATACAAGTTCTGTTGGGTTAAAATTGCAGTGATAAGTTGGCATTCTAATGACAATGTGACCTGTAGACATAGCAACTTCATCCCTAGTCTACAGTATAACATTCAACCCATTGCAGCAATTCAACCTTAACTGCGGTAGGACCGATAATTGCTCCCTTTTCTTCCAGACAGTTTATGATGTCTTGCTTTTTACAACAATTTTGCGTAGTACGCTCAACTTTCACGCTGTGATACGTTGCATTGTCCTTTACAATAATGCTGGTGTGCTCCAACTTGGGCAAAACATCTCTGAACCGCTTAAGAAACACTTCACCATTCATTTCTTCGCGATAATCTCCGGTTTTATTAGACTAAAAAATTATATCACCACTTACCACAAAACCACAGTTGCTACCTGTACGCACCGTGAGTAATCTCTTTAGTTTTCACATAGGGTTTTTATCCCCTGTATATTGAGCAAGCAGTAAAGGAAACAAAAGAAAAATTCGGAGTAGGTATTAAAATTCATAGAGAAGAAATAAAAACTTTGAGGTTCGCCGATGACATTGTAATTCTGTCAGAGACAGCAAAGGACTTGGAAGAGCAGTTGAACGGAATGGACAGTGTCTTGAAAGGAGGATATAAGATGAACATCAACAAAAGCAAAACGAGGATAATGGAATGTAGTGAAATTAAGTCGGGTGATGCTGAGGGAATTAGATTAGGAAATGAGACACTTAAAGTAGTAAAGGAGTTTTCCTATTTAGGGAGTAAAATAACCGATGATGGTTGAAGTAGAGAGGATATAAAATGTAGACTGGCAATGGCAAGGAAAGCGTTTCTGAAGAAGAGAAATTTGTTAACATCGAGTATAGATTTAAGTGTCAGGAAGTCGTTTCTGAAAGTATTTGTATGGAGTGTAGCCATGTATGGAAGTGAAACATGGACGATAACTAGTTTGGACAAGAAGAGAATAGAAGCTTTCGAAATGTATGCTGAAGATAAGGTGGGTAGATCACGTAACTAATGAGGAGGTATTGAATAGGATTGGGGCGAAGAGAAGTTTGTGGCACAACTCGACTAGAAGAAGGGATCGGTTGGTAGGACATGTTTTGAGGCATCGAGGGATCACAAATTTAGCATTGGAGGGCACCGTGGAGGGTAAAAATCGTAGAGGGAGACCGAGAGATGAATACACTAAGCAGATTCAGAAGGATGTAGGTTGCAGTAGGTACTGGGAGATGAAGAAGCTTGCACAGGATAGAGTAGCATGGAGAGCTGCATCAAACCAGTCTCAGGACTGAAGACCACAACAACAACAACAACAACATGTTAGATGTGCAACAAAAGCGTGTCTCTCAGTACTACTTGTTGTGTCAGTCCATACGTTTGTGTACATTACCGCAAGTTTTATCAACGTAGTAAATATTACGTTTCTAATTCGTAAATTCGCGCTGGCTATTACTATATCATTTTGTTTCCTATTTTGAAACTGGACATCAGTGTTTCTCATTAGTTTGTAAAATGATACCCTTTTAAAACTAGACAAGTTTTCATCTTCATTTACTACTCCACATACCTTATTTATTGCGGGTGCCTCGTTTCTGAAGAAAAACAGTGCGTCTTTGGCCGCACAGCATTTCTCACAAAGCCATCACACTTTCGTAAGGCACACGAATGACATTCGAGCGACTTCCGTGGAGAGGAAAGTTCGCCGGTATTCTGTTTTCCTTTCCGCGTACTCAGTGTATCCTACACAGAAATACTAGTAAATTCCGATATAATTTCTGCAATTTTCCGTATCGCTAGCGATGGATATTTTTATGTAAACTTATTGAAAACATTCAGAACATTATGTTTCTCGCTATTTTAAGGGTATTCCACTCGCGTGTTTCACTACGGAGCAAGAAATAGCGTCAGCCATTTTCGCAGTACGTATTACAAGCGCGACAGTAAAGACACATGTAGCGTTTATATTGACTGCGACTGTACACAAGTTTTGATATAAAAACTGTATAGCTAATGCATGACTAAGAAACATGTCGATGGCTGTTACTACACTAGAACACCTTATATCATCATTTACAGTAATATGGAAACAACATATCTGACAGATTATTAGGCTTCCAGGAGCATAACAGCATCAATGTACGTGCGCTACGGCTGCTGAGCAATTATCACTTTCATATCAGATATATCTTCAATGGACGAAGTGTAGGGCGGCAAATATAGATAAAGGCTCTCGCACGGCTTAACATCGAATACAAATTTAATTATTAGGATACCTTTTATGAAGATATTTGTTTGGAGAGTAGCATTCCATAGAATAAATACACATACGATTAACATTTAGAATAAAAAGAGACAGAATTTTTTGAAATGTGGTGCCAAAAGAGAACGCTGAAGATACATGAGTATATCGGATAACTGATTAGTAGGTACTGTAGCGAATTTAGGGAAAAGGATATTTACAGCACACCTTGACCAAAAGAAGGAATCGATTAACAGAATAAATCCTAAGATGTAACGGAATCGCCACTTTTGTAATGGATGGAGGTCTTGAGGGGACAAAAATTGTAGAGGTATGCCAAGATGAACTAAAATAATCGGGTTAAAATTGAGGCAGATTGCAGTAATTCAGGAATTATGAAGGATGTAGAGAGCAGAGCAGCATCGAACCCGTCTTCAGACTTAAGATCACGACGACGACAAGTCCTTAACGGTTTTTGTGCATTACGAAGAGATCGTGTAAAAAGATCGAAAAGGGATAAAATTAGAGTCCAAACCATAGTATCAGGAATCCAAATGCTGACTGGTGAATACACACGTGTGGCCTCACCATTCTGTGTAGTGTGTGACTGTTTTGATTAACATTGCTTACTAATATGGGAGAAGCAGTATTAATAAAATTTTAAACACACCATGAACTCATCCCGTTCTGTGCGAGTGTAAGAAGGATAAATTTCAGTTACGAATTGAGCTGCTCGGGGGAACACAATGGTAAGCGCCATCGCCGTGTATTTTGCGGTAGATGGCTAATGACACCACCTGTGGGATGCACAATGCAGTAAACTTACTAGTAGTTCCAAATTTACTCATCAGATGTCAGGGAGGAGCTTAATGGTAAGCGCCACTGTCCGTCTGTTGCGGAAACATAATGGTAAGTGACAGAGAGAATGGCGGCAAGTAAGAACATCTCTGAGATTATGGCAACAATGAACATGGCAGAAGACGAGGAATATACTTCCACTCATACTAATATCTTCGAGAGGGATCCAGAATACATTCCTAACGATTCAGATGACTCAGAGGTATGTTATTTTGTAAATATACTGTCTTTAGTACGTTTCACGAACATAATGGTAAGTGCATGTACGTACCATTATGTTCTTGAAGTACAATTGAAAATTACGTTCGCCGACAAGTACAAGATGTGTACAGTCCAGATCAGTGGTGCGAGATAGTCAAGAAGTCGGCAGACATGTAATATGAAAAGAGAGGATTTCTATCAAATACGACACTCTAAAGAAGCGTTTGTCTTCAGAAAGAAGACAGTTCGTGATTGAGATGTCAACCTAAGGAAAATATGTAGGTGGAAGGTGACCTCCGAATATCCATCATCTTTATTCATCAGCGAGACATTTTGTCATGACATTTGGCATGAAATAAGCTTCAGGAAACGTGGAAGGCAAGGACCAGTTCCTACGCTTCGACTTAAATGCAATGGGCCAATGCTTATTGAAAAGAAGGAAGTTGCTGACGTCCTGTCGCTCCTAAATTACATACCTCCTATCCACATTGAATTTTTCCGGTCACTAAAGCCAACAGTTTTAGATGAAAAAGACATTAGTAATGAGAGTGATGAATGATTTTGCAGTTTCAGTAGAGTGTTGAAGACTTACTATAAAATTTAATATGTAATGTTCTATCAGTATGTGTTGCTGATGGTGTATGGTAATGTAATAATTTTTGTATATTTCATTTGTTTTAGTCAGTTCTGAGTTTTATTTATGTCTGTGTAGTAGAAGATAGATGTTAGAATCACTACAGAATACAAGGACTGTTAAAAAAAAATTATTCAGATTTGCAGATCAATTGAAACTTTAGATGCGCTGTATCTCGAAACTGTGATTTTGGCGCTTGCCATTTTGTTCCCCCGAGCAGCTCAATTATCCGTCAGAAGTGGAAGAATTTGGTTTCCGGCAAATCGTCCTCTGCGTCTTGCTTCTTCCTTTACCACAGATTTTACTCAATAGCTTATGAAATTCTGATGTAAATTTACACCTGTGTACCACTAAAAAAACGCGTGTTTTTGCAGGGGAGCGCGTGGACCGGGGGAAAGTCAAACACGAGTCTAATTTTTGCATGGGCGTCAGAGTCTGCCAGTTCATCTGACACCAACTTCTAAATGAAAAACGACTGCTGGCTCCTCGTGCTCGCTACTGCAGGTGTTGTCGGAGCAGCATGACAGTGTTTCAGCAGTCACAAAAGACATTTGAGAACAGAAAATCCTGAAACGTTAAAAGCTCCCCGGATAGCGCATATTAAGGCAATGATCACTAATGTTAGAGACACTGTAGTCTTACTCCTTCAGTTCGCCTTCCCTGTCACCGATGTTGAGAGATCGTCCTGTTTGATACTCATTCTTAGCATTACATCTAAATACTCGTTTCAGTATCGACATAGTTACGATATTCACCACTAATCTTGTAATCGTAGTTTCTCTTAGTTAGAGGCTTTACTTCACCTTTATCCAAATTTAAAGAGATCTGCTGTTCGTTACTTCTGAAATTCCTTACGATTGCCCAACGATGATACTTTGCTGCACACATCAGTAACTGAAGCTAACGAGTCTATAGTGCTGCTCATTCTATCTCATAAATCTGTAATATATAATGAGAACATTATGCGCCCTATAACACTTCATTGGTGCGCAATTGATGTTCATTTCGTTTCCTGTGGTGAATTTGTTGTCTTGAGCACCGTACTGAGTTCTGTTTGTCAAGTGTTTCTCGAACCAGTCACACTTTTTCACATTCACCCGTATGATTGTATCTTGGTTAGTAATCGGCAATGTGTATAGTGCTGAACGACTTTCGCAAATGTAGGAAGACGGGATGTAAAAGCTGTAGGAGTATCTATGGTTTGCAATACATCGCATGTGAATAAATTGAGCTGCGTGTCACATGAGGGGTTTTCGTTAATCACTATAGCCAGAGGGATGTTTGAACGAAGGTCATCCAAATTCACGACTCCAATTTTGTAACCGCCTTGACTTGATTGGTAAAGCTGAGAACGAGAACTTACTCAGGCGGGATGTGGGTGACCACAACTACAAGTAGTCTCCCTCATGAGGAACTTCCTGCAGCGATTCAGCAGACAGACCGAAAGACCCGCAGTACACTCGTAATATGCCTGTTGCGCTGCAGCTGATGAACCAGTTTCCCTCATACGCGCAGGATCCCAGCGGACTTCCAAGTCTGTCCCTAGACGGCGAACTTGGTAGCGCGCTTGCTTGCAGAAGTTTCGCCATTAATATGCAAACGCAATAAATGCCGTAGTTCTCCATGCAGCCAGGCCTGGCGATATTGTTTCCCACTTCACAAATTGTCGGCTTAATATTCAGCCAAGAACACGACTGCAGCATACACCGAATCCATACCGACATCTATCCTCTGCAGGCCGCCGTACGGAAGACGCTCCACTGCATTCCTGTTAACTGTTTCCTTCCTGTACGATCCACTAACACTTCAAAGACATAAGTCACATGGTAGATAGGGCCAAAACTCCTGTGGGACAAAGGGACTGTCAGTTGCCGATATTGTAGTCTGCAGGAGGGTATGCACGGAGCATCCACTTGGTGCAGTCCTCTTCAGAATGACACGAATACAAGGCAATTCTTACGCCGAAGGACAATGCCCAGCACATCCAATTATATGACTAGCGGTGAACATGTCAGGAACGTCATAGTGCCGACAAGAGTCGAGTAAAAAAAAAGAATCGTTTCAAAATGAAGTAAAAAATAGGAACAACGTTTCAACAGCTATAATTGTACATGAAAGCCTGGACCTTAATTTCCTTTTCAAGATAATTTCTACCTGTATCAAGGGAGTTTTCGTATTGTATGACCGGCTTCTAAAATCCACCTATATCTTTTAAACAGTCCCGTCCTGACGCCCTCTCGTGGTCATTTTTCTCGTAGCAAGGGCTTCTTTAAACAGAAGAACACATGATAGTCACTTGGTCGTAGGTCAAGTCCAGTCATGAAACTGTTCTTAGACATACGACGCGATTAGACGTCGAATGTCGATCAGCAACACGATCACTGTACCAAGCGTAGCACGTCTTTCGTTTCGGATTTCACGACGCAGTTTGCTTTAAGAATTGACTATAACTGTGTGCTTTGGCTGCGCTTCACCGAGGAAAAAAATCGACAAGCAAAATATCCTGACCAACTCAAAACACTGTGCAAGTGATGATTTGTGATGTAGTTGTTTGCTGTAGCTTCATATTCTTGGTAGATGTTGAACGCTTCCATTTCAAGATGCTTTGTTTCTTTCCGGTGTAATCTGAGAAACTTTCGTCACTGGTGACAGTTTGGCTTACAACTCATTTCCTTGGATTCACTAACACCGGACGAAAGTGTTAGCACTGGCAAAGGATTGTTTTTGAAGAACTTAGCATCTTTGAAACTCAGCGTGCAACAACTTCCGATACGGTAAGGCTTGTGTCCAAATTTCGTACTGAAGACTTCATGAAACGTGAAGAAGGGATAAGATAGAAATTAAGTCGTCTAGCGTCTCTCTTCAGGTATTTTTTATCAACTTTCTGCTCCTGGTAATCATTAATGAGGCACAGCTGCTCACTTCGTGTTTCATTGTGTACATTTGTGTGTCAATCTTCAAATACGTTATCCAATTTTCTAACCATTTCAGGGATCATAGCATTTTATCCACAGATTTCAGATGTCTTGTAGTTAGTATACAAATAACAGAGCGTATTTCAAAATCGACCCATGATCAGTGAAGAAACGTAGAGCTTCGGTCTCACATGCACTGAGGTGGCAGAAGTCGAGGATAGTGATTTGCAGATATACAGAAATCGGTAGTTCAAATGGTTCAAATGGCTCTGAGCACTATGGGACTTAACATCCGAGGTCATCAGTCCCCTAGACTTAGAACTACTTAAACCTAACTAACCTAAGGACATCACACACATCCATGCCCGAGGCAGGATTCGAACCTGCGACCGTAGCAGCAGCGCGGTTCCGGACGGGAGCAAATCGGTAGTATCGAGTACACAAGGTATAAAACAGCAATCGGCAATGCCTTGGCGGAACTCTCATTTGTATTTAGATGATTAATGTGAAAAGTTTTCGACGTCATTATGGCTGCACCATGGGAATTAACAGATCTTTAACGTGGAATGGTAGTTGCAGCTATACCCGTGGGACATTCCATTTCGGAAATCGTTAGGAAATTCAGTATTCTGAGAGTTACAGAGTAAAGAGCTTGCCGAGAATACCAAATTTCAGGCATTATCTCTCACCATGGACAATGCTGTGACCGACGGCCTCCATTTAACGACCGGGAGCAGCGGCGTTTGTGCAGAGTTGTCAGTGCTAAAACACAAACAACAATACCGAAACAACTGCACAAATCAAGATGAACGTATTCGTTAGGACACTGCAGTGACATTTGGCGTTAATAGGCTATGGCAGCAGCCGAACGAAGCGAGTTCAAACGGTCCAACTACTAGAACTGACATGTGATTACATTTTCACGCAATTTGGGTGCATAGATCCTGAGAAATCAATACCCAGAACAACCACTTCTGGCCGTAATAACGGCCTTGAAACGCCTGGGAATTGAGTCAAACAGAGCTTGGATGGAGTGTACAGGTACAGCTGCCCATGCAGCTTCAACACGATATCACAGTTCATCGACAGTAGTGACTGGCGTATTGTGACGAGCCAGTTACTCGTCCAGACGTTTTCAATTGGTGAGAGATCTGGAGAATGTACTGGCCAGGGCAGCAATCGAACATTTTCTGTTCCAGAAAGGCCCGTACAGGACCTGCAACATGCGGTCGTGCATTATCCAGCTGGAATGTATTCGCTGGGATCGAATGAGGGGTAGAGCCACGGGTCGTAACACATCTGAAATGTAACGTCCACTGTTCAAAGTGCCGTCAATGCGAACAAGAGGTGACCGAGATGTGTCATCAATGGCACCCCATACCATCACGCCGGGTGATACGCCAGTATGGCGATGACGAATAGAAGCTTCCAATGTGCGTTCACCGCGATGTCGCCGAACACGGATGCGACCGTCATGATGCTGTAAACAGAACCCGGATCCATCCGAAAAAATGACGTTTTGCCATTCGTGCACCCAGGTTCGTCGTTGAGTACACCATCGGAGGCGCTCCTGTCTGTGATGCAGCGTCAAGGGTAACCGCAGCCATTGTCTCCGAGCTGACAGTCCATGGCGCTGCAAACGTCGTCGAACTGTTCGTGCAGATGGTTGTTGTCTTGCAAACGTCCCCATTTGTTGACTCAGAGATCGAGACGTGGCTGCACGATCCGTTACAGCCATGCGTATAATATGCCTGTCATCTCGACTGCTAGTGATACGAGGCCTTTGGGACCAGCACGGAGTTCCGTGTTGCCCTCCTGAAACCACCGATTCCATATTATGCTAACAGTCATTGGATCTCGACCAACGCGAGCAGCAATGTCGCTATACGATAAACCGCAATCGCGATAAGCTACAATACGACCTTTATCAAAGTCGGAAACGTGATGGTACGCATTTTTCCTCCTTACACGAGGCATCACAACAGCGTTTCACCAGGCAACGGCGGTCAACTGCTGTTTTCGTATGAGAAATCGGTTGGAAACTTTCCTCATGTCAGCACGTTGTAGGTGTCGCCACCGGCGCCAACCTTGTGTGAATGCTCTGAAAAGCTAATCATTTGCATATCACAGCATTTTCTTCCTGTCGGTCAAATTTCGCGTCTGTAGGACGTCATCATTGTGGTGTAGCAATTTTAATGGCCCTTAGTGTAGCTTTTTAGATGCTGGTGATAGAGCGCCTCGAGCCGCTGTCGATGTCCAGCGCAATGCAGAGTGCGCGGGTGGCAGCCAGGTGGGTCGGCGACGCTGAAGCAATTACTGCGGAGGCGTCATGGCCGGCGGGCGGCTCGTGGTGTGGCGGCGTAATTGACGCTGATGGCCGCCCAAGGCAATGAAGGTGGGCCAGCGATGCGTGGCATGGCAGCTCATCCCAGCAGCAGAGCTCACTGCGCGCTAGAATGCGTACGTAGGCCAGTCCTGGAGAGAAATGATAACTGTTCACTGTTACGTACCTCGTTGTGTTTCATCTGGACACATTCAGAGGACTCGTTTTTTCTTGCGACCAGGTACGGACATACACTGGCCTCTGTAACCAGAATTATCAGATAACATTAATGAACTTGTGCCGTCACACAGAAGTACAACGCTGGCCATTCCAATTGCAACACCTTGAAGATAGCGTGCTACATTCGTTCAATTGACGTTAGGTGTGCAGCATGCTTGGGTATGATTATGATCAGCGGGTAAAGGCACCTATCGGAGCACAAAAATGCAAATATGTTCCTGTTGATTTAAAAAGACTCCGACTGAAAAGTGGCTTACCTGTTGCCTCATTCTGCCTTCCGCAGCACTCACTCCGTCTTCAGGCCATGAGTGGCCTACCAGTACCATCCAACCGTCATGTCATCCTCAGAGGAAGATGCGGATAGGAGGGGCGTGGGGTCAGCACACCACTCTCCCGGTCGTTATGATGGTTTTCTGTGACCAGAGCCGCTACTATTCGGTCGAGTAGCTCCTCAATTGGCATCACGAGGCTGAGTGGACCCCGAAAAATGGCAACAGCGCATGGCGGCCTGGATGGTCACCCATCCAAGGGCCGAGCACGCCCGACAGCGCTTAACTTCGGTGATCTCACGGGAACCGGTGTACCCACTGCGGCAAGGCCGTTGCCCCTGCCTTCCTCAGCACCTTTAAAAATGTTTCCAAGAATTTTGACATGCTAGTGCATTGGCGCTTTTTTAAACGTGTAAGATAGCTCAAACTCCAACAAGCAGCCCTGACTGTAACTCACTCACACGCACTAGTTCATTTCTCTAAGTGCCTCATATCCATCCACACCTAGTTGCCCTCTGTAACTCACTCATTCCACCAATCTCATTGTCGTTATCTCATTGCGTCTTTCTGTCATGTCTCCTGTGTCACAGCCATAGTTCCCCTCTTCCTGTCCTACTACTACACTCTCCCCCCAATTATCACTTCTCCTTCACGCTCTCTCTTACTGCTAATACTCAGTCCTCCCTTCCCATTGATGCTGCGTCTTCTCACTGTCACTATCTCTCTCTTCCTCGTCATCATTGTCATATGCTGTCTCTCATTAACACTGTCTGTCCCTACGTCCACTTTCTGTTCCTTTTTATTCCTCCTTTCCCCCTGGCACTTCTCCCTCTGTCTTTTCCTAGTATTCTTCTGCCACTTTCAACTACGTTCCACTGCCACTGCAGCCCTCTCTTTCTCTCACACCGCCGTGGACTCTTTCGCTACTTCTACAACACAACAACTATCTTCTTTTTCCGGTATTTATTACTTTTTCCATTTCTGTGCCACTGCCGCTGTCTTCTTATACCTCAGCATCAAAAAGCACGAATATGTCCGCAACCCAAAATTTTTAGGATAATTTTTAGTGGTGCTGATGAAGACAGAATGAGGCAGCGGGTTCAACACTTTTCGGTGATTGACTTTTAAATCAACAAGAACACATTCGTGTATTTTGTGCTCCCTTAAGATCATCTTCACCCTGGTTCCCTTCTATTCCAACCTGCTGGAGAACATGTAACTCATATGAAGGGAAATGTATTGCTCAGTAAAAGTTAGATAGTTTACCTAGGTGAAATTAAAATACCGCAAAATTAATTTTACATCGCAGACCGGATTTTACGTGGAAAAAAATTTTGCAGGTGCTTCAGTGCAAGGACATGAAGTTCCCAGATCATAAGGAAAGCACTTTACAGCACACGTCTCTGTGAGTCTTCACTTTACAAACTGGTTTTTGCCTCACACCGAATTTTACGTGCATATTTTACGTGCATATTTTGCGTGTACGATTAGAGTAACTTTCAACCTCTGTATCTCAGAAAGGGATAAGGAGGCGCAGAAAACTTTCATCGTTTTTTGAGATCATGATCTTATAAACACATCTTGAAAATGTCAGCCATTTGCTGTGAAAAGCCGTTTTGAAATCCACGGAGGGGTTTTGGTTCACTGGTGACGGCGAAAATATAGTTCTAAGAAACCATTTTTAGGGTTTTACGAGGGACCGCCAATGAACTAATGGCTCTTTCGTAAGTTTCACCAAGCCCACGGCAGATCACATCCAATAGAAAAAAAGAAAACGAACCGATTTGTTCCACTTGCCGAATCAGAAGGAAGTGTGTAATATTAATTCTTTGAGCCTGTACTGTAGGGTAAGTAAGACGACTCCGCTGTTGGGTAAACAAATAAGAGCTCTTAGATGAGAACTACCTGTAGGCATATAAAAGCTCTTATTGTCTGCAGACACTGTGTACTATATGTAGGCACATAAGAGTTCTTAATGTATTGCTCGATTCAGTGCTGTGTTACTTATTACTCCTGCATATTTTTTAGGACAATCGAGCCGGCCGAGGTGGCCGTGCGGTTCTAGGCGCTACAGCTGGAGCCGAGCGACCGCTACGGTCGCAGGTTCGAATTCTGCCACGGGCATGGATGTGTGTGATGTCCTTAGGTTTAATTAGTTCTAAGTTCTAGGCGACTGATGACCTCAGAAGTTAAGTCGCATAGTGCTCAGAGCCATTTAGGACAATCGAATTTTTCTGTATGCAGTTTACTATTGACACTCGCAAATATTGCAATAAGCATATCTTTCTGAAGAAGGGCACTTATGCCTGAAACGGGTAAAGAAATTAAATTTGTTTTATGCAAGTGGCTGCTTATTATTTCATTACATACGACTGCCGTTGCTGGAGATGGTTAAAATAATAGCATTCTTGTAATTACAGCTATGTGAGAAAGCTGGAACTCTAACAGCGAATGACGTAGAATTAACACTTGATGCCTCGGGTGGAAACATGATCAAAATCTGACAATGCTGCGGTAAGAAAGTAAAAAAATGAACGGAAATCTATAGTAGACAATGACAATGTTTCAAAAGACTATCAACTAAAATCTGAGCTCCCAACATTACAGTTAAATTTAGAGAATAATTTAGTATCAGTCATTGGCACTATACAGGTCAAATAAGTGATGTACAGGGTGGTATGAAGCGAGACGGCGCACTGGTTAGCACACTGGTCTCGAATTCGGGAGAACGTCGATTGAAACCTGCGTCCAGCCATCCAGATTTAGATTTTCCGTGGCTTCGCTAACGCCAGAATGCTTCCTTTGAAAGGGCATGGCTGATTTCCTTCCCCATCTTGACACAATACCAGCAAGTGCTCCGTCTCTAATGACCTCGATGTCGATGGGACGTTAAAAACCAATCTTCCTTCCTTTCTCTTTGGAGGGTGGTTATAATTCAATTTACGCTGCTTGAGAGGGCCCCCATGGCAAGAGAGTGATTGTAGGGCAATGAAACACTATGTAAACATTTGGAGAAACTTGCTGAAGAGAAATAACGAAAGTGTTGTGGTCTTCAGTCCAGAGACTGGTTTGATGCAGCTCTCCATGCTCCTCTGTCGTGTGCAAGATTCTTCATCTCCCAGTACCTACTGCAACCTACATCCTTCTGAATCCGTTTAGTATCTTCATCTCTTGGTCTCCCTCTACGATTTTTACCCTCCTATCTGCCCTCCAATACTAAATTACTGATCCCTTGATGCCTCAGAATATGTCCTACAAAGCGATCCCTTCTTCTAGTCAAGTTGTGCCACAAACTCCTCTTCTCCCCAATCCTATTCAGTACCTCCTAATTAGTTATGTGATCTACCCATCTAATCTTCAGCATTCTTCTGTAGCACCACATTTCGAAAGCTTCTATTCTCTTCTTGTCTAAACTATTTACCGTCCATGTTTCACTTCCATACATGGCTACACTCCATACAAATACTTTCACAAACGACTTCCTGACACTTAAAACTATACTCGACGTTAACAAATTTCTCTTCTTCAGAAACACATTCCTTGCCCTTGCCAGACTACACTTTATATCCTCTCTACTTCGACCATCATCAGTTATTTTGCTCCCCAAGTAGCAAAACTCATTTACTGCTTTAAGCGTCTCATTTCCTAATAATTCCCTCAGCATCACGCGATTTAATTCGAGTACATTCCATTATCCTCGTTTTACTTTTGTTGATGTTTACCTTACATCCTCCTTTCAAGACACTCTCCATTCCGTTCAGCTGCTCTTCAAGGTTTTTGCTGTCTGTGACAGAAATACAATGTCAACGGCGAACCTCAAAGTTTTTATTTCTTCTCCGTGGATTTTAATTCCTACCCCAAATTTTTCTTTTGTTTCCTTTACTGCTTGCTCAATATACAGATTGAATAACATCAGGGATAGGCTACAACCCTGTCTCACTCCCTTCCCATCCACTGCTTCCCTTTCAAGCCCCTCGACTCCTGTAACTGCCATCTGGTTTCTATACAAATCGTAAATAGCCTTTCGCTCCCTGTATTTTACACCTGGCACCTTCAGAATTTGAAAGAGTGTATTCCAGTCAATATTGTCAAAAACCTTCTCTAAGGCTACAAATGCTGGAAACTTAGGTTCGCCTTTCCTTAATTTATTTTCTAAGATAAGTTGGGGTTTCAGTATTGCCTCACGTGTTCCAAAATTTCTACGGAATCCAAACTGATGTTCCATGAGTTCGGCTTCTACCAGCTCTTCCACACGTCTGTAAAGAATTCGTGTTAGTATTTTGCTGCCGTGGCTTATTAAGCTGATAGTTCGGTAATTTTCACAACGCCTGCTTTCTTTCGGATTGGAATTATTATATTCCTCTTGAATTCTGAGGGTATTTCGCCTGTCTCATACATCTTGCTCACCAGATGGTAGAGTTTTTTCATGGATCACTCTCCCAAGGCTATCAGTAGTTCTAATGGAATTTTGTCTACTCCTGGGCCTTGTTTCGACTCAGGTCTTTCAGTGCTGTGTCAAACTCATCACGCAGTATCATATCTCCCATTTCATCTTCATCTATATCATCTTCCATTTCCATAATATTGTCCTCAAGAACAACGCCCTTGTATAGACCCTCTATGTACTCCTTCCACCTTCCTGCTTTCCCTTCTTTGCTTAGAACTGGGTTTCCATCTGAGCTCTTGACATTCATGCAATTGGTTCTCTTTTCTCCAAAGGTTTCTTTAATTTTCCTGTAGGCAGTGTCTATCTTTCCCCTAGTGACATACGTCTCTACATCGTTACATTTGTCCTCTAGCCATGCCTACTTAGCCATTTTGCACTTACTGTTGATCTCATTTTGAGACATTTGTATTCCTATTTGTCTGCTTCATTTACTGCATTTTAGTATTTTCTTCTTTCATCAATTAAATTCTATTTCTCTTCTGTTACCCAAGGATTTCTGTTAGCCCTCGTCTTTTTACCTACCTACTTGATCCTCTGCTGCCTTCACTATTTCATCTCTCAAAGCTACCCATTCCTCTTCTACTGTATTTCTTTCCCCCATTCTTGTCAATCGTTCCCTAATGCTCTCCCTGAAACTGTCTATAACCTCTGGCTCTGTCAGTTTTTCCAGGACCCATCTCCTTAAATTCCCTTAGTTCGTAACCGGTCAGAGTCCACATCTGCCCCTGGAAATGTCTTGCAATTTAAAACCTGGTACCTAAATCTCTGTCTTACCATAATATAATCTATCTGAAACCTTCCAGTATCTCCAGGCTTCTTCCATGTAATAACGAATAAACCGTTGAAAGAATCACACTTTTATTTCCACATGACAAGTAACATTTTTTAACTGCATACCCTATTTATTTTGCTCAATGTGACGACCATCTGCGTCCAAGACACCCTGGGAGTACTAGAGGTTCCATTTCATAGTTGATCACAGCACTTTTAGAACGGTGGACCAAGGAGTGTTCAGCTATCGTGACACAGCAAGTGCATTGCTTGAGGATCGAATATTGCGTCCAGCGTTGTCAGCCATAGCAACAATTTCTCGCTCAATTGATCTTCGGCCTCCCCCATAAGCAATTTCCAAATCGCTACTTAATTCGAACTTTAGAATTATGTTCTTCAACCCAGGTGCGGAAAGAGGACCTCTTCGTATATCTTCAATGTGTCGTTATTTGCGATGAGCAACACCATTATTGCTATTGTTTTGACACAATGGTTTTACGAGTAAAGGCCTGCTCACATGTTTCAGGCCCATGTCTGCAATTCTAGCGCACACTGATGCTTTTGTCTGAACCCTACGCCGCCGTACCAGTACCGACGCCTAACGGTAAGTTATGACACTAACACCACTAACAACGCAAATCCTGCACCGCACTGTCTGAACATCGTTCCTATGAAGTTGGGTACGAATACGGTAAATAGTTTCCCGTCTACACAGGCTCAAGTAGCGAAAGTCTAAATATAACTGCCCTGTACATAATAAAGCTTAGTTCGCGTGAGATTCTATGGTGCAAAAGAAAAGTAAACTAAACAGATCAGAAACTGAAACCGATGAGCAACTGCCAGATGTTGATATCAAATAACAGAAAGTACGGGAAGTTGGTTTTTCGGTCTATTTTCACAGTAATGTAACTTAGGTCAGTGTACCAGTCAGACCTTTTTCGAGGGAATGAAAATACCTCCCAGTGGAAGAAAAAAGAATTCTGCCAACAATCTACTGTTTATGCTCATATATTAATTAATGTTGATGGTGACTCACGAGAAACATCCGTTTTCGCGTAATTCGCTCGTCGTTATTGGTCAAAACGTTTCCACCGAATTCTCATCAACATCGCAGGTCGTCTTTTCTAATTACACTGTAGCTTAGGACTACGTGTTTAGTCAACGTGCTTTAATTAACATTTTATGTTTCATAGAGCAAACTCTTTCCGCTCCGCCTTCCTAATTGCACTTCCATTATCCATTTTTGCAATTAGTGTTACGCTGTGTACGCATTTACGTAGGATGTTCATTTGATTTTTACTCTTCACTAAAACGACAATTTTCAAAAAATAAATCTCCTTCATTACTTTAATACCGTTGTTCTCATTTCGTGCGTAATGATACACTTCATAGCATCCATTTTCGCTGTGTTATTTTTAAAAGCAAAAATTAGATATTCATTTCGCCGTATCATCACCGTTCGCAAACCATCCACGGCTAATTTAATGAACACCTCATTAGATTTTCATCTCATCAAAATCGACTCACCAATTGTGACTATCATAAGTATCTTCCTTGTTTTTTAATTTTTTAATTAATTCACTTCCTGAACTAATTAGTTTTTCTCTCCCAAAAAGCCAATTGATTTACATGGCTTCCTGGAAGCTAGACTCAAGGCGTCTTCAAAAAGGCATTTTCTGCGAGATTACGACTACCCTGGTGATAAAGACTTACTCCATAACATGTACATCACATCTCTCATACGTTATACCTTTCGGATATGGGTTCACCAAAATGCTGCCTTCTTTGTTGACCATTGTCAGTTATTTTCACACAAAATGGAAACTTCATCCCTTTAAGACAGTTAATGTTTCCACTCAAAATACTAGTCTATAAATCCGCCAACTAAATGGCAAGTCATATGTAGGGAAAAGCAATTACATTGTTAACTCTGTCAGTAATCTCGATTGCATTAACATTGGTAAACGACGCTGCGCATTCATTACCATACGAATGTTGGAAATGTTGTTCTGTTAATAAAATTATACACGACAGCCCTTCACAAGTCTGTATAGCAACAAAATCATCTACATCTGTGCTCCACAATACGTCAATGTGGTGGAGGGTACATAGTGTCTAAGTATCATCTTCCATCATTCCTATTTCTTTAGCAGACAGCATGCTGTCTGTACCCATATGTATCGACCTTAATAACTAATATCTCTCTTGTCAGCGTCATATACGTCATACGGTTTGTACACTAGAGGAAGTAATATGTTTCGTGACTCGTTTGGAGATTTGTGCTTTTGGAATTTTGAGCACCGTGTTTTTCGTCTCCCACTGCAGACTGTTGAACATCGTATCTGTGACATTGGAAACGTGGCTGTATATGACGGAATAAACATTCACTACTCTCCTTCTATTCCTTCAGCAGACGATACGTCTGTTTAAGCAAGGATAACCTAACACTATCGATGCAATAGAAGTAAGAAAGTATTTTGGCCCGCGCCATGTATGAGTCACTTTCGTTTTCTCTGGTGAGGTTTGTCAGAGTATGTGGCGTCAACTTCCGTAGCCATAACGGCAAGTAAACGTCTTGTGTGAGCAATAGGTTGCTTGACCTCAGTGAAGAAACCTACTACCCAGGGAGCTTAAAATGGGCAGCGCAATAAACTGTGGAGTTGGAAACAAAAACCATCATCATTACTGTACCCACGTCGATAGCCCTTCCGCCTACCTCTCATTAGGAAGAGAGAGCATAGATTGAGATTTCTAACGATGAAAACATGCTATCGCTATTAACTTGTAAAGGCTCTATGGGAAGTTTCAGAACTAGTCTATATTTTTGGGGCCCAGTATCTTCTGTAATCATCCCTAAGATTTGCGTTAGTTATTAGTCAAGTTTAAAGCCTCAAATAGGCCGTATTGTGGTGGCGTATGATGGCACGCAACAGAAATCAAAACAATTTGTCGTGGAGCTTATCGTAAAATTGGCAGCCGTATAAGGTGTAGCTGCAGATAGAGTGATATGTTTTATAGACACGGAAAAAACAAAAATCCAGATGCTGAATTTGTTCAGTGGTTCCATGTGGTACGAACTACTATGTCACACACGCTTCAGGAGGGATAGTTTACCCTAAGGGTCTGTGTTTTTTATACCCAGGCCAGGAATCAAGAAAAATCAAGTACTTTAACGAGCTATTGGCCAAAAGCAATAGTCACACGGAAGTTGTAGTAGTCATACGCCCATTTTACCACTCTTGCTTGCTATGACGTAAATATTCCCTAATGCCTCTGCTAGATAGAAGGGGCAGTGCTACTCCAACTTCTCGCAGCACATTAAATAACTTTCCAGCTAACTTACGACATAGATTAAAAAAAAAAGTTCAAATATGTGTGAAATCTTATGGGACTTAACTGCTAAGGTCATCAGTCCTTAAGCTTACACACTACTTAACCTAAATTATCCTAAGGGCAAACACACACACACACACCCATGCCCATGCCCGAGGGAGGACTCGACCCTCCGCCGGGACCAGCCGCACAGTCCATGATTGCAGCGCCCTAGACCGCTCGGCTAATCCCGCGCGGCCCTAGGTTAACAATAGGGATAATTGTATACTAATGTGCTAAGGCACTGATGTTAGTTAATGTTCATACAACTGTCTTTGTGGCTTTAATTTCTAAGGTTTCATTCATATGCATTTCCTCTTCTTGTCGGAGTTGAAAACAAATTTATTTCTTAACGACGGAATAAGTTTTTTATCTCGTACACAAATTTTTTGACCGATTCCGCAGTTTACTGTGGACAGCCAAGCTGGCGCTTTGCTTGAAACCTCGTTATATTATGTCTTCCAATTGTGTGGCACTGTTTGAGGTTATGCTCCCCTTGAAACCATGGCGATCTATGTGGCGCGCAATTCGATGTACAGAACGTTGTAGGTCACTATCAAGCATATCCTGTAAATTGTTTCGAGCACCTTGAAACGCGAAAACACAAAATTTTGCCGTGTCCTCCCTCAAATATCCGTAGATTTTCTTAAGCATGATATACACGAACGCTGCGCCGCCAGCGACGACGGTAACCACGTCGCCGAGGCATTGCTGTGGCACGTTAATACAGGCCACAGTGCTGCGGACTTATTCGAAATCCGTTCGTAACTGTGTTTTTACTATGCTGCGAATGATATTCCATATACGTAGTAATTATGTTTAGTATCCGCTCTTTGGACAACAATTGTCCTTTACTGCGTTTCACTGGAGGTGAGATTTGTGGATCCCTTTCGGACAACCATGGTGAACTACATGGCCAGACATATGTTTCAATATCACTTTCACTTGTTAAGTACATATCTCATCATTGTACTCCTCATAGTGTAGCGTGTACGACACCACATACTGACTCGTCTTACAGAAAAGCTAATGTTGAATCTGCCACTTCTTTGTCACTCTGGGAAATTCCTTGGGTACCTTCCTGACGAAATGTCCGCTTATACAACTTTTCTGTTTATCGTTTCCATTATTCTGCTTTGTGTCAACACCTCTAGCACTGTAGCACTGCAGCACTGTACCTGCTACTAGGTAACGGAGTACTTGATATCCAACAAGAAGTTTCACCACACATCGTCAAGATTCCAAAGAATTTTTACTGTGAAAAAGACAAAACAGTAGAGAAAGTATTTCAAGCCAATGCTATTAATGCCGAAAATGTGCAGGAACTGATCAACACGTCAGTATTTTTCCAAAAAATGAAAAATTCACAAAAATGATTGAAGAAATTGTGAAGAACATTGGAGATGGTAATGTAAAGTTTTACTACAGTTGTGGCTTCGTTCAGTCCGACGAGAATAATTACAACCAATTGTATTGTACAGAATTCTTCCAGTCATTACATCCGTCAGGATTACCGCCACATAAACTGATACTAAATGAAAACACTATTGTATTGTTGATAAGAAACCTGAAGGCTTAATAGGGCTTAGTCAATGGAATACACGTGGTTGTGACAAAACTCAATGAATTTACAATTAATTCTCAGACGATTGTCACCGGTAAAACCTACGGATAAACATAACACCATCTTATAAAAGCATGCCTTTTCAATTGAGAAGATTGCTTATTAAAATTGCATTTGGTGTCACAATAAAGAAGTAGTAGGAACAAAGGAGCTGGATTGTTTTTACCAACTTTCGTATTTACTCATGGACAATTGTATGACACCTTCTCAAGCGTAACTAAATCAACTAAAATTTTTGTATACCTTAAAGAAAAGGAGAAACAAAGAGTATGCGAAGATTACCTTCTGACGTCAAATATCGTTAACAACTAGATACTGTAATGACCTGTGAAGAATTTCGTCCAAGATTATGTGCATGGATACGCATATACAACAATATATCATACACTGAGTTCTCGCATTCGGGAGGACGACGGTTCAATCCCGTCTCCGGCCATCCTGATTTAGGTTTTCCGTGATTTCCCTAAATCACTCCAGGCAAATGCCGGGATGGTTCCTTTGAAAGGGCACGGCCGATTTCCTTCCCCATCCTTCCCTCACCAGAGCTTGCGCTCCGTCTCTAATGACCTCGTTGTCGACGGGACGTTAAACACTAATCTCCTCCTCCTCCATACACTGAGTTGACGGAAGTCATGGGCTAGCGACATACATATATATACAGATGGTCGTAGGGTCCTGTACACAAGGTATAAAACAGCAGTGCATTGTTGGAGCTGTCATTGCCTTTCAGGTGATTAATGTGAAGATTGTGGCCGCATGACGGGAATTGATAGACATCTAACGCGGAATGGTAGTTGGAGCTAGATGCATGTAATGTTCCATTTGGGAAATCGTCAGGGTATTCAATATTACAACATCCACAGTGTCAAGAATGCGCCGAGAATACCAAATTTCAGGCATCACGTCACACCGCGGACAGGGTGGTGGCCGTCGGCCGTCGGCCGTCGGCCGTCACTTCACGACCGAGAGCAGCGGCGCTGCGTACAGCTGTCAGTGCTAAGAGAGAAGCAGTACTGGGTGAAATAATCGCAGAAACGAACGTGTCTGTCAGGACAGTGCGGCGAAATTTGGCATTAACAGGCTGTGGCAGCAGACGCCCAACACGAATACCCTTACTAACAGCACGACGTAGCCTGAAACGCCTCCCTTGGACTCGTGATCAAATCGGTTGGACCCTAGGCGACTGGAAAACCGTGACCTGGTCAGATGAGTCCTGATTTCAGTTGGTAAGAAGTGTTGGCAGGGTTCAGCTGTGGCGCATACTCCACGAAGTCAAAGACCAAAGTTAGCAACAAGGCACTGTGAAAGCTGGTGGTGACTCCATAATGGTGTGGGGCTTGTGGTTATATAGAATGAACTGGCTCCTCTGGTCCCATGAACCGAACAGTGAATGGAAATGGTTATGTTCGGCTACTTGTGGACTATCTGCAGCCATTCATAATCTTCAAGCTATCAAACAACGATTGAAATTTTAAGGATGGAAATGCGCTGTGACACCCGGCCACAATTATTCGTCATTGCTTTGAAGAACACTGTGTACAATTCAAACGACTGATTTGTCAACCTAGATCGCATCATGTATCACATTGGACATCTATGAGATACAATCGAGATGTCAGTTCGTGCACAATATCGTTCATGGGAAATAGTTTCGCAGTTATGGACGGCGTTAGAGGCAACATGGTTCAGTATTTCTGCGGGGGACTTCCAACGACTTGTTAAGTCGATGTCAGGGCCACTTGCTGCAATACACCAGGCGAATGGAGATTCGACACGATTTCGGGAGGTATCCCATAACTTTTGTTACCTCAGTGTAAATGCATGATTATTATTTCATGTTGTTCGATTCATTTTTAAAGCTGTTTTCTCTCCATTTACACGGCTACCCTTATCTCAGCGACTACACTTCTTCGAAATTTTCTCATTATATTAAACTAGAAGAGTGCGGAAGCTTAGCCCAGATCTCCTGGTATAGATTTATTCGCAATTGTATATGCTGATTTCAAACGTCCTCTGCACGTCCTCCCGCAGTATTCCGTCTGTCTCTCCAATGTTCAAAAACTCGTCTTTCTGAAACATCCTGAGCTGCTTACATTGCACACACAGGTCTATGAAAGTATTTTCTTGTGGCGAATTAGTTGAGTTCGTTACCCTAGTAGATGCAGGATTGGAAATGTCTTTCACTTATGATTACAAGTCTTACAAAAACGTTTTCAGTTTCAGCGTCTCCATCTGTCAATATATTTACATTAAGTCGCGTCTGCACTGGGCGCGCCCAGGGTGCAAAATGGCGCAGACTGGAGTTGTGTGTTCCTATGTGCGGAGCATGATTTCAGTGATTAAGCGAACGCTTCAGTAAAATTGCAAGTATTGCATTCACAGTTGTTTATCATCAGCTGAAAGTCGAAAATCGTAGAAGAGCCCTGTGGAGTCCAAAGCTATGTGGCGAAAATAATCGTATGTGATATACGTAACAGTAGTGATCAGTAGGAAATCAGCAATAAGACTATCTGCTGGTACTGCTATCCTCATTGAAAGTGAGGAAGACTTCCGGTGCATAAATAATGAAATGAACATTTTACGGGGCACAAACTATGCACTGGAGGCAAAGAGAAGAAAGACGAAAGTAATGCAGAATAGAAATGAGGTTAGTAACTTAACATCACATTTGGGTAATGACTACATTAAAATATTACGTACAAAGCTATGACAATTTCTGCGTACTCCTCGTGGTTGAAGTCACAGCATAATTCTTTCTCTAGGAATCAGAGCGTAATGACGTGCTACATGCTGTAATCCGGAACCTAGAACCCGTCATATGTTCCAGGTTGCCTATTTAACGGTTTTGAGGGGCAAAAAAACCTTAGTTGGCACTGTTTCGTGTAATTATTGATAGAATTTAAAATTTTTAAAATCTGTCATAATCTACTTATTACGAGGTGTAATCTCATGTTAAAAATTTCACACAATAAGAGACGTATTACAGTTAGTAACTGTCTGTCTGTCCCGAGGCAATGTTAGGTGACGGCGGGCAAAGCGCGGGATTCTTTCATTTGAGAACGACGGCACTTAGCCATTTCCAGTTAACTTCACACACAATTTCTAATCTTTAGAAAATTTCTTCTCGCTGACACTGACACAAAATGATGAAATAAGAAAAGTGTATCGTTTACAACTTTTTCGCTGTTCACGCAGTAAAATTTCAGCCTCTGACACCAATTTTAAATTTAATTTATTTTAACTGCTTACTCTATTCGCAACACAGTTTTCTGACAATATGTCATTATTACTATACGACAAGCAGTTTAGGAGATAGGACGCCATAAACATCGGACAGGTGGAAAACGAGCTTTTGCTTAAAATAGAGCGAAAATATTCCTCCAGTGTTTCATAATTAGGGCACTTAACTACTTCCAACAAACTTTAAGCATACTCTCTAACTTTTTGTTCTGTGCCTGTTCTTGTTTGCACCCGCATCGATGATGATGTCCGCATACCTCTTAACGTATGTACGTTAGAGGCCACCTCTATTAGAATTATTTTTGCTTCGTATGACCTTTCCTGTAATGTCCCTGAATAACGAACATTCCACCTGGGACACCGTGTATACTGGCATTACCAAATCGCGTGGGACCATCATAAGGAACAACGTCCAATACGAGTAGGAGACAGGCGTTTTATTTGTGCACCAGCCAAACCTGAAGTTAGTTTTTAATAAACACCGTAGATACCTGCCGATATTTAAGTTATAATTTTCGTCAAGGGAACGTACAGTAAGTGAAAGTTGGAAAAAAAGTTTGGAGAATTAAATAATAACGCTGAAGTCAACTGATGGCTAAGTTCTTTTAGAGACGGAAAAAGCGTTGGAAGTGAAGTTTAACAGAATAGATTCTATCTAGAAAATTGATACTGACCCTGCTTTCCCAGAAGGGCCAACGGGAACAGCTCTAAGATTTTATTAGTGAAATGTCGGACCTACTGTCTCGTGTACGCAGTGCAGTGTGTATTTGTCTCTCGTACAGGCAGTGACCATTGATGTGACACAAACGAATGAAGTGAAATTCTGAGTTATTTGCAAACTAGCAAGTAAGTGTATACAGAAACACAGCACACAACATATAAAAATTTGTAATACAACACGTTAATGTATACCTACATGGCATAATATTACTGCATACTTAATTAGCTGCTTTTTATAAATGTTCAAATGTGTGTGAAATCTTATGGGACTTAGCTGCTAAGGTCATCAGTCCCTAAGCTTACACACTACTTAACCTAAATTATCCTAAGGACAAACACACAAACCCTTGCCCGAGGGAGGACTCGAACCTCCGCCGGGACCAGCCGCACAGTACATTACTGCAGCGCCTGGACAGCACGGTGTTTTTTAAAAAAATAGTTTCAATTTTAGTTAAGTAAAAAAAATCCTTTAACGAGCTGAGATAAAACGTTTATACTCACAATATATGTTCAATGGTGTATTCTACAGAAACGATTAGCATTTGAAGCATGTGGGCCTGCGGGTTCAAGTCAACATGGATACCTGGCATAGCACCACCTACCTTTAAAATGTGGCTGATGCTCTCGTTGTCGCTCTAAGCCGAAGGTAATAGATTAGTGTGACGTGAACAGATGTGCAGTATGTCTCGCAGGCGCATACGTGAACCGCACTGTCAAATGATTCAGTTTGAAAGAGAGCGCTTGATTGGCATTAGATGTGTCCACCCAGGAAACTGCTGCTCAGTTGGACGAAGTTTTTCGGCTGTGCAATGGGTGTGTGCAGAGCGGTGCATGGAAGGCCACAGAACGCGCACTACCCAGATAACCCCCCTAGAAGATCGACACCCCATCCGAATGGCACTTGAATAGGACAGCTCTGCGTCCTCCTTAGCTATGGCCCAATAGTGTAAAAATGTAACACATCATACACTATAAGGGTGACAATCGATCGACGTTTATTATGGCGACGGTTACGTGCAGAAACGTGCTAGACGACAATGGTGTATGGAATGACGTCACTGGGAGTAATGGGGTCAGGCCCAACCCTGATGTAGGCAATCCGCACTAACACAATGCACCAGCTGTCTCCTAGCCCCACTACTACTGGGGACAAGAATGGCATCAGATAATGTTTTCGGACGGATCCAGGATATGTTTATCGGAAAATGACGGCAGCATTTTCTTTCACCGCAGACAGGGGAAGCGACATCACAGTGACTGCATTCACACAAGACATACAACGCTGAGTCAAGACCTTATGGTGTGTGGGCCTGTTGCGTACAATCACAAATCACAGTTGGTGCGTGTCAGGATACTGTGATCATTGTGACTTACGTGAATGACATCCTGCTGCCCGTTGCCATACCCGTTCTCCTCAACAGTCCAGACGCCGTTTCTTAGCAAGACAATGCACGACCACATGTTGCTGCACGAACTTGTGCCTTCTTGATGTCACAGCATGTCAGCCTTTTCCTTGGCCCGCCAGATCACCAGATTTGTTGCCAATCAAAAGTGTGTGAGGCATGGTGGAACGACGGGTGCAGCGCTGCGACCCAATGGCAACGACCACAAATGAACTTCGGAACTAGATGGATGGCTATACCACAGGAAGTCATTCGCGCCTTATATGCGTCGTTGCCATCACGCATGTAACAAGTTAACAATGCCCATGGCGGAGCCTGTGCCTACTAGTCACCAGGACTCATGCTGAACCGAGGCGACTGAAATGCTAATTACTTCTGCAGAGCATACTAATGTACATGTCCTGTGGATAAGAGCGTTCCATCTCTACTTATTGAAGGTGTTCCTATTTTTTCTGAACATGACTGTATATGATATGTTTATTTAAGTGACATACGGATAAATAATCAACTAACTTACAAGCCAGGTTATAAGATAAAGGTCAACAGGTGCAAAACAAGAGTAAAGGATATTAAATCATGCGATTCACAGGGAATTAGATTAGGAAATGAGACGCCAAAGGCAATAGATGAATTCAGATATTTACGCAACAAAATAATTGACGTTGACCAAAGTAGAAAGAAAATAAAATGCAGACCGGCAACAGCAAGAAAAACTGTCCTGAAAAATATAATTTTCGAAGCACTGAATGCAAATTTTAATGTTACAAAGTTCTTTTCAAAAGGAAATTTTTGTAGTGTTGCCGTATAAGGATGTTAAATTCAAGCAAAAACACTACAAATTTATTGAAATGTGGTGCTATAGAAGAATGATGATTATTAGATGGGTACATTGAATAGATAATCAAGATGTACTGAAGCTAACTGCAGAAAAAGAAAATTATTGGCACAATTTGACTACAAGAAAGGATCGAATGATAGGATATATCCCAAGGCATAGGGCTAATGTCATATTGGTAGGGGAGACAAGGGTAGGATACAAAAAGTGTGGAGTGAAGGCAATGCTGGTGTAAAGTAAGCAGGCAAAAATATATGAAACAAAAAATAAAACATTATGTTGCTCTAGAGTTACCCATGCTTTAGAAGAATTTTGAAGATTAGGTAGGTACAGTGAATAGTTAATGGAGATGTACTGAATATAACTGCAGGAAAAGAAAATTTTTGGCACAATTTGCCTACAAGAAAGGATCAAACGACAGGATATATTCCAAGGCATGAGGCCATTGTCATACTGGTAATGGAGACCAGGGCAGGATATAAAAAACGTCGAGGGAAGCCAAAACCTGTATGAAGTAAGCAGGTACAAGTATATGAAACAAAAAATAAAACATTATGTCGCTGTCGAATTATTCGAAAACTAAGGTGATAACAAGACATCAGCGCATGTCAGAAGCTTTGGTAGCTGCGTGTAGATTCTGCACCACTGGCATTTGCGCTGAAACACCTTTAACCTTCCATTTATTAGAGTCGCTTTGTTATTATATGAATTCGCGACACTCGGCACAAAGTGGTTATTGTAAGGCACACGCATGCAGCGACTGAGCAACTCTAGTCTGCGCTCTGACCATTAGGACGCATTATTACAGCCGTTCTATGCGCTATTTCCAGATTCTGTAGTACCGGTTTTTGCATCTGAGAATTACTTTCCTGTCACAACTCTCTGACAGATGTCATACAAGAACCTCTGATCGGTTTCGTTTTTTAAAAACATTCCTGTTTTACACGGGGTTCATAAATACAGACATCCTTGTTAACATCGACAGTAAAAGCATACATGCAAATGTCGGACGTGCCCGCTCAGTGACAAGAAAAAAGGCGCTGGTGTCCCTCGTTCATATTGTCACAGCAGACGTGAGGCCTGTCAATAGTAATACAGGGAAGCGATGACTACATTTCCCGGGCGGCATTCCATCGAAACATTGGTCATTCGTTCGCTCATTTTTAATGCAGAATCACACAGTTCACTGCTTACTGCTCTTAAAATGGTTCAAATGGCACTGAGCACTATGGGACTTGACATCCATGGTCATCAGTCCCCTAGAACTTAGAACTACTTAAACCTAACTAACCTAAGGACATCACACAACACCCAGTCATCACGAGGCAGAGAAAATCCCTGACCCCGCCGGGAATCGAACCCGGGAACCCGGGCGCGGGAAGTGAGAACGCTACCGCACGACCACGAGCTGCGGACTTACTGCTCTCGTTGAGAGTTTCAAATTAAAAGGAATATATAAAATACTCCATTTCTCTGACGAGATTTAAATTTAGTTTTTGTATATTACTGCAAAAAGCGGTTTTAGAGGACCTAGTAAACCCTTGATTCTGTAAAGAATTGATTTTCTGTGTATGAAATAGTTTCAAACATCTGATTGCTTTAAAAATTATTTAATGACTTATATATTTTACTTTAGGTATGTAAGCGTAATGAACTTTGGAAAATATTGAAACTATGTTTACAGTTTGTTGGAACTCGCTAAATGTTCTTATTATCTTACAGTGGACGAGTGTAGTCTGATAACCTGAGCTCAATTTTAAGCAAAAGCTAGTTCAGCAAGCATTCCATTGGTTACGATGCCGTATCTCCTGTACTATGCGTCGAACAATGATATACATTTGCAGGTACATTCAGTTTAAATGTAACAACAAGTTGACTGTTACCAGTGACCGTTTTATTTATTTCCACGACGCGTTTCGAAGGTTTAAACCTCCATCATCGGGTGGATTTACATTAGTTTGTATGACATTTGTGTGTGTGTGTGTGTGTGTGTGTGTGTGTGTGTGTGTGTGTGTAGTGTTACGATTTTTTGGAGGAACCTGTGGCACTGCCTAGTGGAGAAACAAGACACTGTTTCAGAACATGTTTTTGGATTTCTTCTAACAAAAAATGAAACTGATATATAATGGTAAACATAAAATAAGTAAACTAGAGTACCTCCAGTGATCACAGGTTCCTTTCGCTGTCGTAACACATCACATGTATACTGTCACATTTGTAAACAAATATGGCGTCTGGGCAGTGTCGGCAAAATGTGATGCGAACGGAGCTTTTAGTAAAGAATTAATAAATTAGAACGTCATGCGTGATGCGGCAGTTTTACAGAGTGAACCCCGAAAACACAGTAGGCGACAAACATTCTTCTGCGATGTATCGACAAGAAAAGTATTAGTAAAGGTCTTATATTATATTAAAAGTTTGTTGCAAGTCACTAAGTGTTCCGATTCATAAATACGGGATGAATATAATCTAGTGATCTGAGTGCCATGACTTACACTGTCTCGAAACACATACATGTTGTCTATTATTTGCCTTGCTGTTACAAACCTTATCTTACATGTTACTGTTGTAACTTCCTTTGCACGCTTTGTTGTCCTTCAGCGGCTACAGGAGCGAGAAACAGATGCCATTGGTGGACAAGGAATGCCCATATTAACTTATCACATATCTAATCTCAAACAGTAGAGGTAACATACAATTTTGTTTGCTGCGGTTGCAGCGTTAGTTGCTATCAGTAGATTTGAACTGGGAAATATACAGGTTGTTACAAAAAGATACGGCCAAACTTTCAGGAAACATTCCTCACACACAAAGAAAGAAAATATGTTATGTGGACATGTCTCCGGAAACGCTTACTTTCCATGTTAGAGCTCATTTTATTACTTCTCTTCAAATCACATTAATCATGGAATGGAAACACACAGCAACAGAACGTACCAACGTGACTTCAAACACTTTGTTACAGGAAATGTTCAAAATGTCCTCCGTTAGCGAGGATACATGCATCCACCCTCCGTCGCATGGAATCCCTGATGCGCTGATGCAGCCCTGGAGAATGGCGTATTGTATCACAGCCGTCCACAATACTAGCACGAAGAGTCTCTACATTTGGTACCGGGGTTGCGTAGACAAGAGCTTTAAATCCCCCATAAATGAAAGTCACGAGGATTGAGGTCAGGAGAGCGTGGAGGCCATGGAATTGGTCCACCTCTACCAATCCATAGGTCACCGTATCTGTTGATGAGAAGCGTACGAACACTTCGACTGAAATGTGCAGGAGCTCCATCGTGCATGAACCACATGTTGTGTCGTACTTGTAAAGGCACATGTTCTAGCAGCACAGGTAGAGTATCCCGTATGAAATCATGATAACGTGCTCCATTGAGCGTAGGTGGAAGAACTAAAATGAGCTCTAACATGGAAATTAACCGTTTCCGGACACATGTCCACATTACATCTTTTCTTTATTTGTGTGTGAGGAATGTTTCCTGAAAGTTGGCCGTATCTTTTTGTAACACCCTGTATACATGTTTTCAATTCAGTCAACGTTTAGTACAACGACTATTCCGTAGATGACGAGCCCTGACCGCTACTAAAGTCTGTAAATGTTATGAAATAGCAAACATACAAGTCGGATCTATGTGTCGGTGTTTTAACATAATTAGACCTGCCGCTGGAGCTCCGGAGATGGAATGCTTACATATCTTTGGCACCGGCGTAAAGTTCATGGCAGCGACCTCGTATTCCGGTGGCAGTTTCAGGAAACGCGGCGGCGTGACAGGAGGTGCGCGTATTTGAAAGTGCGGCAGACCCTACGGCGCCTACTGCAGTTACCGATACCATTTCACCAGTACTTTAGTACACCAATGGTACGATACTGGACGAAGCACTAGTGGGATTTTAAGAGTGGAAGGTCAATAAGGAATAGTCGTGTTAAGAAGAATGGAAACGTATTACAACTGTTGTTCAACTTGAATACAGGAAAAGAAATGACGCGAAGAAAATTTCGAAAGAGGTATAAAAGTGCTGGAGGAACAGATTGGAAAGTGTTAGACATCTCGGAAGGAATGGACAAACACTGAGTGCCCTAAGGATAAACCAAACGTAGAAAAGATTATGAAGAGTAGTGGATAGGAAATTAATAATTTACTTAACGTCAACCTTTGACGACAACGTAGAAGTGAAGACATGAAATAATTTATAGAAAGCCAGATTACACTGGACACCCGAAACAAAAAAAGATATCTGCATCAGACAGGCCCAGGAAACATTCTTAACTGACAGAGTCACGCCGTGTATGGAAGCAAGTGCTCTGTTTGTATGATGGTTCACGTTACGCCATGAGAGATCCGGGATGTGTACCCACCGCTTGTTGGAGCCAGCGTGTGAATATGACGGAAGCTTGGCTATTAACTAACTACTACGCCGTATCACGTCTTTAAAATGATTGTTGGTTGGTTCAAATGGCTCTGAGCACTTTGCGACTTAACTTCTGAGGTCATCAGTCGCCTAGAACTTAGAACTAATTAAACCTAACTAACCTAAGGACATCACACGCATCCATGCCCGAGGCGGGATTCGAACCTGCGACCGTAGCGGTCGCGCGGTTCCAGACTGAAGCGCCTAGAACCGCACTCTTCAATACATTGAAAACAATATATCCAACTTAACGGTATTCTTTGCATTGTGTAAGCACTCAGATATCGATAGTAACAGCCTCTGGGCGAAACATGGGAGATAAATTCTAAGTATTTTTGTGTGACGAGCTCTATCTTCGACACTGGAAGTAGTAGTGTCGGTCGAGAGCTCGAGACAGAAGACGTGTCACGCAGCCCTCACATCGGTGATGGAAGATCTTACCAAACTCATTGTCTGATTTCAAGAGAGATTTAGATGGCTTAACTATGATTGCAGATGGAATTCAAGCTAAAATTCGCAAGCATAGCCCAAAAGCTATTGCAGGGTTAGGCACGTGATTTTTAGTCCGAGTTTGCAATAATCTCATGTTTTGTTTGCCAGTTAAAGAAGCCTTCTTACCCTACAAACAATAATAATTATGCTCCACAACTAATTAATAAATATGTTGTGGTTATTAAATGTCAATGTAACTTTTAAATAGAAATAATTCGTTAATCTGGTACTCAGCAATTACTGATAATTATGTCATTGTAATTGGCATTGCCTATTATTGGTTATGGGTTATGATGATTTTGAGGTTTTTAAATAGACTGAAGCTATGAAATGCCTTCTCACAAGCTATTTAGTTTGTAACAAGACCCAAGGGAACTCCATTTTATTAAATTCATTGTTAGTAACAATAAACTTTAGCTGCATGGTGCAGCGTATTGCTGTAAACCACATAGAAAAGGCAATCATCTAAAGAGGTGAGTGCAAAACTTAGGACCTAAACTGAGAGACTTACACACCACAACACGCCTCTTACACCAGTCCAGTAAATTCCGGTGCACAAGCCAGATTCTGCATCATTTGTAAATTCTTGTTCGAAAACGCAATCGGATAGCTTAGGTATTCATTGTTACAGGTTCATTTGTTCCTATAATTTTTCATATTCAAAAACGCAGTCAGATAGCTTATCAAAATGTTAGTTTTAAGTTTTTCATGTAACGATCTGTTGATGGTTTAAATGACAATGAAACTGTCACTCATACAATACGCGCGCAGTCCTATGCAGGTTAGATTCCGTTTACTGATCGCTCAGCTTGCTTATCGAGCCCATTTTCAAAGACAAACATAGGAAATACTTGTTGTAGAAACGTTACAAAGTCGAAGTCCTTAACAGTTTCATTTGAAGGAGAAAATACGGCTTCCGTGATTACGAACGACTGTGAGAAAATTTAGAGTTAACTTACTAATTGAGAAACATATTTAGAGTTTTGTTTGATGTGAAGGGCATTTCTTTCTGTAGTAGAGGGCTCGCGGCAAGGAACTTAAGCGACCCCTACGACATCTGCACCAACGAACGATATTCAATTTTTTCTAGAGCAATTTTATACATCGGTGCAGCAGTCTGAGAAAATATTAATAGCCAATCTGGGCAACTGGACTCATTGGTGACCGACCACGCGGTGGCAGGACCTAATGCGCGTTTGAGTACACGCAATAAGAGAAACTGTTTAAGTTTGCTTGACACTATAGATGACAAACCTATCCGAAAGAAACTAATAACCACAAAGCAGAGTATTAAGTAGGCTTGGAGTGACTATACTACAAACAAATTGGACTTGAGATATCAAGTGAGTGAGCAGTCGCCCAACCAACACCAATCCGTCTGTTCGACCGGTTCATCCCGAGCAGCCTTTGTTGTCAGTCCGTACTAATTAGTGCTAATTTGTCCAGTCAATACTAATTAGTACCAAGTTGTCGGTGTAGAAGTTCCTACCGCATGTCTTGGATGACTGAATTAGGTCAATGACGTACTGTGGTAAGGGCAATGCTAATATTTTATAAGAGTTTACGAAATTGACTGTTTCAAATGATAATTTTGTAACTATGCTGACAGTGAACTGCAGATTAAAGTGTCTCAGATTTGGCGGTAAGCTTTTGGACACCATCTGCATGAGATAAAGCGCAGTAATTGAGATATTAAGTCTTTCCACTTTTAGGGCGAGCAAATTTACTGCTGACTTAAACCGTCAATAATTATTTCCGTTAGTGGACTTGAACATTGAAACATTACTAGACTTTCAACTCGTGCGTCTGCCAGGTGCTGCCTCTTTGCGTGTTGTAGAAGGGTTCGTTTCGTGAAGTGAATTTTCAAAATCTAAGTTACAACAGTTTCTATGAGATTCAGTTTTACGTTATCTCTCGAAACTCATACCTTACTATATATTGCCACATATCAGGTAGTGGTTTTCAGGGAACAGAACTGAAACGTCAAGTGCACTGACCTTTACAGGTAATGCTGATTACCGTAAAGCAAAATTACGTATTTTACAGGAAATTTGTCATGGTTAGGTGGTGCAACTACTGAAATGCATTTGACTTTCCAGCTCCCATAACAAATAGTCAAATACGAACGGGGATCTCCACCACATATATTGTAGGCTACGTCTGGAGAACAGCATTGTATGGCAGTGAAACATGGACCATTAGCAATGCGGAGAAGAAAGAAATGGAAACATCTAATATCTGCTGCTATCGACGAACATTACAGAGTAAGTGTAGAGGGAATATATTAAAAGGAGTACTGAAGACAATTGTGATAAAAGAAGAGGATGGGAGGTCCACACCAGTAGAAGGGGCTGGTTAGTGGGGCACCCACTACGGCTTGGCCCAGGAAGGAGCAGTAGAAGGGAGAACTGTTAACGGAGACTAAGACTAGAATACGCAAAAAATTCCATAAAAAAATGGTGGATGCAGCCATTACGTAGAGATAAAAACATTACCGCAAGATAGGCGATGATGGCACGAAGCCGGTCCAAAGACGTCTTTAAAAAAAATAAGTAAAAGGTAAACAGATTTTACGCGGATTGTACTTTCATTTTCAACAAAAAATGTCTAGCGCCGAGCTATTTCCGTTTCTTCCGACATGGTAGCACTGTCGCGTTTTCTGATGTCTAACGAAAAAAGTGAACAGAAAATCAAAAATAACTTGACGACGTGCAGTAATTCTCATGAATTTACCACTTACAACAATTAGTTATCGACAGTAAGCATTTGACGAATGTAAATCCAGTTATTCTGCTTTCGTTGAATACAAATATTCACATATTAAATGTTGTATCTCATGCTACATAATATACATATTCGTCCGCACTATAAGATTTCTTGAAACTGACTATCTTTTTACACGTTTTTACTTTACATACATTAACGCAATAGACTGTCAACATATGGTTAATGCTTTGAAATTTGGTTGCTGACCTTTATTGACAGTGAGAGCTGTCTTGTATTTGCAATAAGATAATATGTTTTGTGGGAGCTAATTCCACAAAATCGAAAGCCCTGCAGTGCATAGATTTACATTAAGTTCAAATAAGGTCTCATAAAATAATTGGGCTACCTTAGTCGATGCCATCATCTAGAGAGAGATTTTATTTAGTGTGAATGAGTAGAAACGTAGACCCTAAACATAGATTTGTTTGTAGGTATTGTGTCCAAATGAAATTTCTTTGTTTAGCTCCAGACAATCATTACAAACAAATTGGCGACTGACTACAGGTATCGGTCCCAGTGAACATTTTCAACATTGAATATAACGGAAGGAGCCTTCTATTATGCTAATATGACGAAGCCAAAGGGGCATCGTCATTAGAGATAAACAAAATTGGCTTTTGGCTGTTCATGTCACAATATAAAGCTTTTTATCTTTTATTCAGATCTGAAGATGGTCTCTGTAGGGCGAAACCCATAACCTGTCGAAAATCTGTTTGTGATCGCTGCCTTCAAGTAAAGAAATTCTGTAGCTCCTGCTTCACTGTCGTTATCCGCGACTACATCGATATAATATAAAACAAGATAAATTTAATTGCAGAACTATACTCCCTAAGTCAAGTTTTATCGTAACATGCGACACAGGCTTTTTACTCCATTTTTACTCCATTTTTACTTCGTCATTAATACTGTTTTTTATGGTTCAAATGGCTCTAAGCACTATGGGACATAACATCTGAGGTCATCAGTCCCCTAGTCTTAGAACTAATGAAACCTACCGAACCTAAGGACATCACACACATCCATGCCCGGGGCAGGACTCGAGCCTGCGACCGTGGCAGCAGCGCTGTTCCGGACTGAAGCGCCTAGAACCGCTCGGCCACAACGGCCGGTACAGTTTTTTTATGTTTGTAGCATCACATCCCTGTAGTCATCTCAGTTCAATGAGTGTCACGTAAACATTACTCGGGCGTACATAGAGGAGACAGTCTGTGAGAGAGCGCTTGAGCTGACCGAGGCCGTGTCAAGACACTAAACCCGCAACCCAGAGGGCAGCAAATCAGATCCGCATCCAGGAGTTCAGATTTACGTTTCCCGTGGTTTCTCTAAATCGTCCAAAACAAACGCTGAGTTGGCTCCTTTGAAGAGTATACGGCTGAGTTTACTTACCGCCCTTCGTCGATACTAGTTCGTGCCCTTTGACGTTACATCAATGTGCAGCAGATGGACTCAAACGCTAAATTTAGGTTAGTGGTCAGAGGAGATATGGCTGACATAATAAAACGGAATCCCCTAATGGCTGCAATGGTACTATGATTACAAGTGGAATGTCTCTGGAACGCTACCTTGAAAGATGCCGGCCGTTAACGTCTGCGATAGTTTGAGTCGACTGTATACGGATTTCATTGTTTCTGGATGAGGCTCCAAAAGATGCTGAAATTATAGCTCTGCCTCTCCATAGACTTATGGTCTTTCGTGGTCCCGCCATTACAACTAACCATAAATGGTTCGGAGTATTCACATTTCATTTTCCTGTACTAGGATGAGGACAGCTACAGTGGCCAGGGAGGGTAAAGTGACCACTTTGTTTTATTCTTCCGAAGATTGCTGCAGTCTAGTGGCGAACTCTTAAAATTGTAAAAAGGGACTTCTTAGGTTCTGTCATCGAGTTTTGTGACGATGATTGCGCGTTCCTCTGCAGTGAAGTATTAGACCTTTCCCTGCGTCTGGAGAAATGCTTGTTACAGATTATTTCCATGTACTAAAAAATACATATATTGTGACATTTAACTGATACAGTGCTAATAAAGCATTGAATTTCAGTGTTCGAACCCACGTATTTACGTGTTGCCCGGTTATGTAATTTCGTATTCAGACAACATTTAAAGTAATGGCGTCCAGTCGGTCATAGTGGAAAGTCGCCTGTGGGCCGAAGTCTTCAATTGGCCACATGCTTTGTAATGTATTTACTTTGTATCAAGACAAAGGCATTGATAATATTACAGTTGTATTCCATAAAATAAGTCTTAATAAGCCGCTATTGTATTAATAACTTCGTGAAAAAATGTTGTCTTATTACAGGCGTATAATAAGCTGCCATCAAATAATTTACGGAAGTCACTACTACAATCAAGGGATTCCGAAGCAATGTAACAAACATTGGCCGGCCGCAGTGGCCGAGCGAATCTAGCCGCTTCAGTCTGTAACCGCGCGACCGCTACGGTCGCAGGTTCGAATCCTGCCTCGGGCATGGATGTGTGTGCTGTTCTTAGGTTAGTTGGGTTTAAGTAGTTCTAAGTTATAGGCGACTGATGACCTTAGAAGTTCAGTCCCATAGTGCTCAGAGCCGCCCTTTAACAAATATTGGATGCTGTTAGAACAGGAAAGATCATTTTCCCTAAAGCATCTGAACTATTCATTGTTTCAAGAAACAACCTCAGAATAAGAGTTCTTATAGAAGTCGGGATGCTACTGAAGTTAAGAAGAATCAGTTTCAGATGTGTACTCAGCCAAGAGTAAGAGAAAAAACTCTCTAACCCTATTTTTGAGGTGGAATTAATATTTTACAGCATATCAGTAACTGATATACGCTACTTGTCATTTAAGCCTGGAGAGCGGAATGGTCTACCACGTCCATTCAAGAAAGAGAAAATGAGAGCAGACAAGGATTGCGTGACAGCGTTTAGGAAAAAGACACCCAAATATAAGCCTTGGAAAACCAGACTTCATTTCATCTGAATTTTTCCAGTTCTCTGTCTCTGACCACTTAGTCCAACTTACCGGGCAAAGTGCCCGATTTGCGGACTTCGACTTAAGATCACTTTCTTTTCTTTTCTTTTTTTAAAAAGTGAGTTGTTACATATATGTTTCTTATGCTTATATATGATGTAGTGTCAGATAAAATCGCCATTTTGTGTAGGGTGGTCACTTTATACATCCTTCATGTAGAAGCACTGTGGGAAAACCACAAAAGAAGAAGATCGAGGCATTTGAATTGTAGTGTCATACAAGAGTGTCAAAAATACTTTTGCCCGGTAAGAAAATAAATGAAAAAGTTCTCCATCGAATAGTCTAAATCACCAAATTAGTAGCCGGCCGAGCGGTTCTAGGCACTACAGTCTGGAACCGCTTGACCGCTACGGTCGCAGTTTCGAATCCTGCCTCGGGCAGGTTTAAGTAGTTCTAAGTTCTAGGGGACTGGTGACCACAGCAGTTAAGTCCCATAGTGCTCAGAGCCATTTGAACCAAAACAGCAGCACTACAGAAAGCATGACAAGAACGGAGAGAATAGCTTCGTAATACTGGAGGGGAAACTATTTAGAGAAAGACAGAGATTGCAATACGTCAATCAAATAATGAAGGATGTTTTGTATAAATGACAGAGGAAGAGATTACCACACGAGATAATTTCCAGAATGAGATTTTCACTCTGCAGCGGAGTGTGCGCTGATATGAAACTTCCTGGCAGATTAAAACTGTGTGCGCGACCGAGACTCGAACTCGGGACCTTTTCCTTTCGCGGGCAAGTGCTCTACCAACTGAGCTACCGAAGCACGACTCACGCCCGGCCCGCACAGCTTTACTTCTGCCAGTATCTCGTCTCCTACCTTCCAAACTTTACAGAAGCTCTCCTGCGAACCTTGCAGAACTAGCACTCCTGAAAGAAAGGATATTGCGGAGACACGGCTTAGCCACAGCCTGGGGGATGTTTCCAGAATGAGATTTTCACTCTGCAGCGGAGTGTGCGCTGATATGAAACTTCCTGGCAGATTAAAACTGTGTGCCAGGAAGTGGTTAGAGTGAGCATCTGCGGAACGAGAGGTCCTTGGTTCGAGTCCTCCCTCGAGTGAAAAATATACTTTCTTTATTTTCGCAAAGTTACGATCTGTCCGTTCGTTCAGTGACGTCCCTGTTCACTGTAATAAGTTTAATGTCAGTGTTTTGCGACCGCACCCCAAAACCGTGCGATTAGTAGACGAAAGGACGTGCCTCTCCACTGGGAACCGAAAACATTTGATCGCAAGGTCATAGGTCAACCGATTCCTCCACAGGAAAACACGTCTCATATATTATTTACGACACTGGTGACGGCATGTGCGTTACATGACAGGAATATGTTGTCGACCCATCTAACTTGCACACTTGGCGAATAGGTAAAAAGATTCTTCTACCTTGCCCGATTTAGGTTTTCTTGTGGATGTGATAATCACTCCCAAAAAAGTGATGAAAACATAAGAGTTTGTCACATAAACTACAACAAATGAATGCAACAGTTTCACAGTTGCACAGTTTTCCCTGTGCTCTGTCAAAACATATGTTTTTTACGTTTTGAAATGTTTCCGTGCGTAGACCGTCAAATCCTGCATATGTCCAAGCAAATCTGAACATGTCCTGGAATTTTGGAGAGCGAAGTTGATTATGTGTGAGTGCCTGAACTTTGATAATTATCTGAAAATAAAAAATTAAAGTTTTCATCCGAGGGAAGATTTGAACCAAGGACCTCTCGTTCCGCAGCTGCTCACGCTAACCACGGGACCACGGCGCTCGTAAGCTGACACTCTCCTTGATGTTGCTTATCTTGCACATGGACTACTCAGTTTGTATAGTTTGCTTATTTTTTCATAGTTCCACACAACTTCTTCCTGTTTTCTCGATTGATCTGTGTTCAGTTTTTCAAGGCCTATCCCTGTGCCAACTTACAACTAAATCTGAGGGGGGGGGGGGTGCGATGGGGAGGTTCCCTTGTTAGTAAACTGCTCGCGTGCCGTCGTGATTGAAGTACACCGTGCATGGCAAAAGGGCCCTCTCCAAGACCAGAGCCAAGGCAACTGTGCTCTACGACGGGCCGTAGGTGACAGGGGTGAACAACAGCTGCAGAGGTTTCTACGGGGGGAGCAGACATGCAACTGTTGAGCAACTAAGTGCCCACATGAACTCAGGAGCTCCCAAGTGTGCCTCCTCAACAACCGTAGACCGTATGTTGGTGCGTTTCGGCTCCACAGTAGGCGCCGGGTTCAAGCATCTCCGCTGACTCCTGTTCATCGACGACGAAGGCTGGAAATGGCAAGCCAGTACCACAACTCGATGTCCACTGCGATATGTCTGCGTAAGCAGAAGAAAATAATGATCAAAGTCCGAAAACAATTTCTTGGACTGTTCAATTAACCAAAACAAATTCTCCAAGTATAACGCTAACAAAAATAGTGATCCGTCTTCGAATCAAATGGTTCAAATGGCTCTGAGCACTATGGGACTTAATAGCTATGGTCATCAGTCCCCAAGAACTTAGAACTACTTAAACCTAACTAACCTAAGGACCTCACGCAACACCCAGTCATCACGAGGCAGAGAAACGTCTTCGAATCACAACTCCATACAAGAATAAGATAGAAAACAACTGAAATAATTTCCTCCTAGTCTCCGCCAGAGACCTCCGATATACGAAGCCTAATTAAGAGATCAGCGAGAAAATCCAAGCCACGATGCCTGGGCGGCAGCTATTCAAGTCTGCTGGTGGGCGATGAACTGACGATGTGCGTTTTTTTTTTTCTTTATTGTGATTTCATTCCCCTGCCCCAGACGGGCAGGGGAGGGCTGTCAGCAGCGCAATCCGCCGCTCTTCAGCCGAGTGATATGACAATTAAAACAGGAATAAAATAATACATACATAAGGAGGTAAAAAGGGGGAACATAACACAGAGTAAGGGGAGAAAATGGAGGTAAAAATACACTGAAATGTAGACGTTCATTGGGGACAGTTAAAAAAGTCACCAGAAAGTTAAAAAACACAATTGGTGATTCTTAAAACACATGGAAGTCACTAGATGCACAGGCACAGGTTAAAAGTCGGCCACAGTATTAAAAACACTCCGAAACAACACACTTAAAACCCACTCGGAGCACACACGACGAAGAATAAAATTACCAGGTGGGACCTGCCGAGGGAAAGGGCAGAGAGGATGGAAAAGGAGGGGAGAGCATGGGGCAGCTGGGGAAGCGGCGGGAGGAAGGGAGGAGGGGTAACCGTGGGTTCACGAAGAGGCAGGAGACACATGGGGCGGGAGAGGAAAAGGGAAGACAGGGCAGGAGGGAGCGCAGAGACACTGAAAGAAGGCACAAGAGATGGAGGGGGAGGGGAAATCCGCTCAGAAGGAGGGAGGGGGAGGAGAGGGAGCCCGGAGGAGGAGGCAGGACGAGGGGGTTAGAGTTGGTAGGAAGGGTAGATCTCAGGGCGAAGCTCATCATCCGGGAGCGGTAGACGGTGGAAGTTGTGTTGGGAAAGGAGATGGAGGGTGTGGAGATGGAGAGAGGGAGGGACACAACGGTAAAGGCGCGGCAACTGGTCGGGAGTGGAGAGGAAGGGAGACACCAGGGGGTGAGGGGGATCAAGGCGACGGACAACATGGAGTGTGCGGATGTGTTCAAGGAAAAGGAGAAGGTGGGGGAAGGGGATGAGGTCATAGAGGATGCGCGTGGGGGACGGAAGGCGGATGCGGAAGGCGAGGCGGAGCGCATGGCGTTCGAGGATTTGGAGGGCGTTATAGAACCGGGGAGGGGCGGAAATCCAAGCGATGCTGGCATAACAAAGGATGGGGCGGATCATGGATTTGTAGGTGTGGAGGATGGTAGAAGGATGCAGACCCCATGTCCGGCCGGACAGGAGTTTCAGGAGGCGGAGGCGGTTGTGAGCTTTGTTTTGGATGGTAAGGAGATGGGGAGTCCAGGTGAGGTGGCGGTCGAGGGTGAGGCCAAGGTATTTGAGGGTAGGAGTGAGGTGGATAGGACGGCCATAAATGGTGAGGTAGAAATCATGGAGGCGGAAGGAACGGGTGGTGCGGCCTATGATGATCGCCTGGGTCTTGGAGGGATTAACACGGAGGAACCACTGGTTGCACCAAGCGGTGAATTGGGCAAGGTGGGTTTGGAGAGTACGTTGGGACCGTTGAAGGGTAGGATAAAGGGCTAGGAAGGCGGTGTCATCAGCGAACTGGAGAAGATGAACAGGAGGGGGAGGTTTGGGCATATCAGCAGTGTACAGGAGATAGAGGAGAGGGGAAAGGACAGAACCTTGGGGCACGCCGGCAGAGGGGTAGAAAGTACGGGAGTTGGAATTGTGGATAGTCACATAGGAGGGACGATGGGACAGGAAGGAAGCAACGAGACGGACGAAGTTGATGGGGAGAGCATAGGTCTGGAGTTTGAAAAGGAGCCCGGGATGCCAGACACGGTCATAGGCGTTCTGGAGGTCAAGGGAAACAAAGATAGCAGAGCGACGGGAGTTAAGTTGGAGGGAAAGAAGATGGGTAAGGTTAAGGAGCTGGTCGTCAGCAGAGAAGGAAGGCCGGAAGCCACATTGGGTAAGAGGAAGGAGGTGGTGCTGGTTAAGGTGGCAGTGGATACGGCGAGAGAGGATGGCCTCAAAGACCTTACTGAACATGAAGGTGAGGCAGATGGGACGATAGGAAGAGGTAGCAGAGGGGGGTTTGTTAGGCTTAGGGAACAGCAGGACACGGGAAGTCTTCCACAGGTCAGGGTAAAATCCAGTGGAGAGGAGGACATTGTACAGGGTAGCAAGGACAGACAGGAAGGATGGAGGGGATTCCTTGAGGTGACAGTAGGTGACGCCATCATGACCAGGGGCGGTGTTGCGTTTGGAGCGGAGGACGAGTGTGATGTTTTGCATGGTGATGGGAGTGTTGATGTCGGAGGGGGGTAGCCGATCCAAGTACTGGAGGCTAGGGGCGAGCGGGGGGACCGAGGTGTCAGTGCGGTCTAGGACAGTGGGGAAGAGGGAGTAAGCAAAATGGGGATCGTCAGGAATGGAGAAGACCTCGGATAGGTGGGAAGCAAAATGGTTAGCCATACTGAGGTTGTCAGGAAAAGGGCGATCGTCATGGAGGATGGGGTAATGCGGGGTGGGATGGCTACCAGTAAGGCGGTGGAAGGCTGACCAGTACTTGGAGGAGTTGACAGGGAGGGTGGAGTTGAGGCGTGTGCATGTCTGACGCCAGTCCCGGCGTTTCTTTGCTGTAAGGAGGTTCCGGATATGTCGCTGTAATTGCTGGTGGCGGGTGAGAGTATCCCGGTCACGAGGGCGGAGGAAGGAGCGGTAGAGCCTGCGGGATTCACGCAGAAGAAGGACGGCCTGCAGAGGAAGCGTAGGGCGGTGAGGGTGTATGAGTTTGGTAGGGACATGAGCCTCCACAGCGTCAGTGATGGTCTTCTGGAGGAAGGAAGAGGCATGGGTGATGTCATCAGGGTGGTGGAAAGTGAGGGGGTGGCTGTCGACCTGTAAGGCAATGGATTCCCGGTAGGCATCCCAATTGGCACGGTGGTAGTCATGGACAGACTTTGGAGGGGCAGGGGGGCGGGTGGCTGCAGTGGCAGGACGGGTAGAGGAGATGGTGAGAAGGACAGGGAGATGGTCACTACCGACGGGATCGAGGACATCAACGGCAATGCGACCAAGGAGGTTGGGGGAAGCGAGGATAACATCGGGGGTGGAGTTACTTTCAGGACGGGTGTGCTGTGGGAGAGGAACAGGGTCACCATGGAGGGTGGCAAGGAACTGATGCCACCGCCGAAGGGTGGCAGGGTCACGGCTGTGGATGTTGAGGTCAGCGGCGATCACATAGGTGGAGAAGGTACGGTCAACATGGGAAATGAAGTCAAAGGGGAGAGGAGCTGCGGGGCGAATATAGATAGTGGCACAGGTGACGGTGAGGGAGGGAAAAAAGAGGCTGAGGAGAAGGTGTTCGGTTGGGTCATTGAGGAGGGGTTGTGGCCGGACAGGGAGATGCCGAAGGTGGCCGATAGCGACCCCGCCTCGAGCTAGGGGAAGGAGATAAGGGGAGATGCGGACCACATGGTGGGGTTGGAGGAAGGTTTCATTAAGGATGAAGGAGTCAACCTGGTGCTGGGAGAGGGTATGCATGAAGAGGTATTTGTTTGCAAGGAGGGAGCGAATGTTGAGGTAGAGGAGACGATACTGTTGACGAGCCATGAGAGTGGGTGCGGGAAGGGTGCGGGAAGGGGAGAGGGGCTTAAACGAGGGTGTCTAGACGGGTGAAGGTAAAGTGGGCCTGGTTGTGGGAGTATGTGGCGTAGGTGTTTAAGTGGAAAACAGAGCGGGCAGCGAGGGAAATCTGCTGGAGTGTGTGGGGGCGCTGGAAGGGGTGGATGTTCTGCAGGACGACGGTGAGGAACCGGATGATGTCTTCCGCCGTAGGGGGAGGGTGGAGGGAATTGTTAGGGTGGATAGGTGGGTCAATGGGGCGAAGGGGGACAGTGAGTTCAGGGTTGGTGGGAGGGGGCTTGGCTTTGCATTTGGAGGAATCGGTGGGGTGAGGTTCATTGCAGGTGTTGCAGGATGGGGGGGAGGCGAGGTTGGGACACTGTTTGAGGAAGTGGGAGGCTTTACAATGGGGGCAGGTGGGTGGGTTCTTGCAGTTCTGGGTGAGGTGGTCATTGTACAGAAGACAACGCTGGCAGCGGTAAGATTGAGGAGGGGAACGGGACGGGTCAACAGGGTGGCGGCGGTTGAAAATCAGGGCTCCCTGCGTGAGGAGGTGGTCGATGGAGGAGGCGGACTCTGTAAAGATACGCTTGAGGAAAGTAGGGCCAGAGGAGTTGTAAATACGGCGGGCAGAGCGGATTTCCAGGGAGGGGTGGGCATTCAGTTCCGCCAACACCTCAGCCTCCGTGACCACAGGGAGGAGTTTTGTGATGACGGCAGTGAGGGTCGGCGGACGATGAGGCGGTTGGGGTTGGCGAGGAGAGGAGGATGTAAGGAATGGGGTGAGGGATGCGTGGGGCCCAAAGGTGATGCGGGGAAGGCGCCGGAGGAGATCAGTATGGAAGGATGGAGAGGGAGACTTGATGAGAACAGAGTCTCTGCGAGGGATAAGTTGGGTGATGGGTGCACTGGGGATGTACTTCCGGATTTCAAGGGTGAGGGTGCGGGCATCCAGGAATTTCGGATCAGGGTTTGCGAGGACAAAGGTATACAGGGAGGGGGCTGGAGAGGAGGGAGGTGGGGTGGTATCCATAGTGGGGTCAGTGGGAGGTGGGGGAGGCGGGGCGGGCAGTGGCCTTTTGGAGGAAGGAGTAGAGGAGAGGTCGCCACTGGGCCGTTTGGAAGATTTTTTGGCGGGTGTTGCCTGGGAGGAGGGATGAGGGACTGGATGGATGGGGAGGTGGTGGGAGGCAGGGCCCTCCTGTGAGGCAGGAGCACCGGATGAGAGGGTAGGGCGCTCTGTGGCGGCGACTGTGGCGCGGCGGGTGGAGACTCCGGTAGGGGAAGCAGCGGTAGTCGCAGGGGGTAGAGGGGGGAAGTCGTCTCGGCGGGCGACAGGAGTGGGAGGGGGGTTGGGAGCAGGGGCAGAGGCAGTAGCGGGAGAAGTAGCAGGGGCAGTAACAGGGGTAGGAGCAGGAGTGACGTACAGGTGGGGATACATCGATGGAGAGGAGATAGATGGGGAGGAGACTGAGTAGGGGAGGTGCATGAGACGGGTGAATCCCAGAGGAAGCACTCCATGACGTTACAGTGGGGGCAGGTGAAGGAGAGGTGTAGATGATGGTGGTAGTTGGGGCGTCCATGATCGCAGGCGGCAGCGAACACCGAGAGACGGCGGCAGAAGAAGCGGTGAGCACCAAGAGACGGCGGCAGAAGAAGCGGCGAGCACCAAGAGACGGCGGCAGCGGCGGCGGCGGCTGAAGAAGCGGCGACCAGGTGGCGGCGGCAGAAGAGGAAGCGGCGAGCACCGACAGACGGCGACCAAGAGGCGGCGGCGGCGGCGGCGAGCACCGACAGACGGCGACCAAGCGGCGGCGGCGGCGGCGGCGGCGGCGGCCAGCAGTGACGGCGTGCAGACGGGCAACAACGCGACAAGCACGAGTGGGGCTTGTCCACGTCGAAGGTACACCCTGAGAGTAGCCCAGGCAGTGCGAGTCCTCGATGAGGAAGTGAGGGTATCCAACCCTCGAATGGACGATGTGCGGCCTGGCGCCGGCCTTTATAGCGCTTCGGCGGATGAGTACCTCGGAACTATTTTCCATCACGTGGTTTGACGTGTGAAAATAGTTCCGGGATCTGCAGCGACCTCTTCCTTATGTTTAGGTGGGCCGGTAGTGACCCCTGGTGACCGCTGGTGTCTTTGCTGTGGTGATGTTGTTGTGGTTGTTGCTGTGGCCGTTCATCAATATTGCCTGCGGATGTGTAGTGCTTCGGTGTGCCTGCGAGGCATGCAACCCGTGGCTGCAGGCTGTCAGTTTGGTTGCATATACTCTAGCCGTGATGGCTGGTGGAGAAGGCCACAGCACACTGAATGGCGATAAGCAAATCTTTCAGATAAATTATGTTTAATGCTGCATCGGAGATGTAGCCGTTGGCGTGTACTGCGTGGAACATCTGACAGTAAAGGTTCTACGCCCGAGGAGGTAGCGTTATTGTCTGATAACTGTTTCCGTGGCATTTCATGTGTGATCTCGTCATTCTAGAAGGCACAGTGAATCAACAAAAGTATTCATCTATCTTTCACAACAGTACCACCCCACGTGCAATGGGTTATTCCTCGGCAGGATGGCATCTACCAACAGGACACGGCAACGTGTCACACATCCGCAGAGTACATGCGTGTTTCGAACAGCTCCAGCACTAGGTTACCGTACTCGACTGGCCACCAAACTCCCCGGATTTAACCCCAGTAGAGAATATGTGAGACTATTCCGATCGGGCTGTTCGCGCCACAGATCCTCAACCGAGAAAACTACCGCAGCTGGCCGCTGCATTGGTACCTGCATAATTCACATCCATGTCGGTACCTTCCAGCTCCCCGTCTTCAGGCCGCGAGTGGCCTACCGGGACCATCCGACCGCCGTGTCATCCTCAGATGAGGATGCGGATAGGAGGGACGTGAGGTCAGCACACCGCTCTCCAGGTCGTTATGATGGTATTCTTGTCCGAAGCCGCTACTATTCGGTCGAGTGGCTCCTCAATTGGCATCACGAGTCTGAGTGCACCCCGAAAAATTGCAACAGCGCATGGCGGCCGGATGGTCACCCATCCAAGTGCCGGCCACGCCCAACTGTAACTCCGGTCATCTCATGGGAACCGGTGTATCCATTGCGGCAAGGCCGTTGGCCCGGTACCTTCCAGAACCTCACTGAATCTCTCCCTGTAAGTATCTTAGCGGTTTGCGCAGCAATATGTGGTTATTCAGGCTTTTGACAGGTTAATGTGGCGTGGACAGTGCAAGTGCAAAGTTGTTTCCTCTTGTGCGCACTTCATCGCACATAGTCACGCGGTCAGCTACGATTGTTGTAAATGAAATTATGTGCAAACTTCTAGCGTACCCGAAGGGGCCTACAAAATCAATTTCAAATATGCGTACATACTCTTGTTTAAGTGAACAACCCTTGAGGAGACAAGTAAACGGTGGACGGGCTTACCGGCCGTTGTGGCCGAGCGGTTCTAGGCGCTTCAGTCTGGAACCGCGCGACCTCTACGGTCGCAGGTTCGAATCCTGCCTCGGGCATGGATGTGTGTAATGTCCATAGGTTAGTTAGGTTTAAGTAGTTCTAAGTTCTAGGGAACTGATGACCTCAGATGTTAAGTCCCGTAGTGCTCAGAGCCATTTGAACCATTTTTTTGGTGGACGGGCTTGCTGCAACAGTGTAGCCGTCATGAGAACCCCACTTAACGGTTTTTAAACTCCATTAACGAATTATGGTGTTTGGGTTTTAGCACAATTCTCGGATATTCTCGCGAAAATATCAACGCCAAAATTAACTGGCGTCATTTGACTGAACTCGTCTCTTCAAGAGTTTTAGACTCCCATTGAAAAAAAAAAAAAAAAAACATTTAATATGTCGATTGATACAAGAGCTAACAGTATTAATTTTCAGCGTAATTATATATTATACTACCATTCATCGTAAACTTCGTTTTTGTGCACTTTTGTGCATTTGTATATTCTCACCTTGTATTAGAATTATGTTTTTATTTCTCCTAAAAAAAATATTTAATATGTCGATTGATACAAGAGCTAACAGTAATAATTTTCAACGTAATTATATATTATACTACCATTCATCGTAAACTTCGTTTTCGTGCACTTTTGTGCATTTGTATATTCTCGCTTTGTATTAGAATTATGTTTTTATTTCTCCTACGCCTCGGAGTTCATGAAGTGTCCCCTAAAATTTTTTGTTATTTTCCGTGGTTTATATAACTTGCTGATTGCAAGAGTATTGTATCTTCTGAAACACATAAAATGCACTTGTTTAAATTTAACTTATTCCTTTCTTTTTTAGTTGTATTGCGGACGCCACGTTGTCAAGAGTAATCTTTACAAAGAAAATTTTGCCAATGAGGACAATAATCACGATTTAGCTAGTAATAGATTCCCTCTAATTCATTATTTGACCTATGATTCAGTGCCCGACTTGACTCTGCAACACTTTCACTTTGGGGGAAGGGGATTTTGGGGGACGGGGAGCAAACAGTGAGGTCATCGTGATGTGTCGGCAGCTGGGCCAACACCTTGTAGATAGAGGTGGCTTAAAAGGCACGCTAGACTAACGCAGACGGGCGTGAAGTACTGGAACAGGATACGTAATTAATGCTATGAAGAAAAGTACGTAGCTGGTATAATACTTATCTTTAATCAATCATTGTGGTACATCGCACAAAGGAGACTTTAATTACAATCACTGTAAGGCTAATGGCGCCTTGCTAGTTCGTAGCCATTAACTTAGCTGAAGGCTATTCTGTCTCTCGGCTAATGAGAGAGAAAGGCTTCGTACGTCTAGTCGCTAGCTCTGTCGTCCGTACAACTGGGTTGAGTTCGAGTCAGTCTCTCGAGACCTGCCCTGTGGTGGCGCTAGGTTTGCGATCACACAGTGGCGACACGCGGGTCCGACATGTACTACAGGACCGCGGCCGATTTAAGCTACCACCTAGCACGTGTGGTGTCTGGCTGTGACACCACACATCGGTCCCATCGGATTAGGGAAGGATGGGGAAGGAGGTCGGCCGAGTCCTTTCAAAAAACCCTCAGGGCATTTGCTTGCAGTCTTTTAGGGAAATCACGAACAACCTAATTCAGGATGGCCGGACGCGGGTTTGAGCCATCGTCCTCCAGTCCAGTGTGCTAGCCATTCCGCCATCTCGTTCAGTCGTTTCATTATGGAAAAGCGGTTTAGGTTAATTTACTAGAAATAACAATTGTGTATATTGGGAAAAGGTATGTTACTGAAAGTGAAGAGAATAGGCAGGAAGAGGAATTTTAAAATTTTTCACAGGTATTCGATTGGTTCTATCCATTTTTGATTAACAGAACCTATGTTATACCGGAAGACAAATGTTCAACATTAACGAGAAACACATCAGATGTGCCTGAAGGAACCATACTGCCACCTCTAACTTTCTCAAAATAAATAAATAATTTATCAGGAAAAATCATATATTGCTAAACTATTTTTACAGCGTACACGATTGGATGCTGAACAATGCGGAATGCCTCTCTTGTAAAGTCTGTCAATTTGTCGAGGCGAGTTTGCTGACCATCTCTGTGCTGCTCAGGGGCCGAGTAAACGAACCCGTGACGAAAAGTGCCGATCTCCGTCAGATCTTCTCTATGGCTCCTACGAGGATTAATCGGACCGGGTACGGGTACCATGCTGGATTAACAGTATTCCGTAATGGAAAAATCGTTCGAGGAACTTCTTTCGAACCCATTTCTTTCGTGGACGAATTACAGTTCCTGTATTCTCACAACAAATCTTAGTCAACCATTCGCTTTTCCTGTGATTTGTTTTATGCGATCTTTCCACTTTAGATAGCTCCAGGTGGTTACTCCTCAGTGTATTACGGTAGTTCATGTTTCCAGTGACTTGTCGTCAGTAATGTAACTCAACAGTAAGGGATCTTTTCATCTTTTATGCGCCTTACTTTATATTTACTTACTTTCAGGGACGTCCGTCAGTCCTTTCATTCGTAAATGAATGCATAGAGCTTCATTGTATTCCCACCATAATTATATGACACAAACAGAATACAAATGAAGGTGCTAGCTCTGTTATGATAGAATAGATACTGAAGTTAAATTACACAGCGAACACTATATAACGCAAACACCTCCACTAAAGTACCCTTTCAAATATTCTATTCGTCCATTAGCGTTTTTCTCGCTCACTGTTGTCACATGACGTTTTGGGAGACGCATCGATCAGTGTCAGACGAGACACGTCGACATGGCGAATAATTTATCACTCGTTGTCGCAGCCAGAACTTGAAGTACATTTCGCCGTCATGTAAATGGACTCCGCTGTCTCGCAGACGTCCCCAGTTCCTGCTTTATCGTTTGCCGATCACTGACTGCAGCGAGACATATCGAGGTCTGTAGACTGAGAGATCGTGCAAAAGAGGATTCAAATTAATATCATCAGTAAATCACGTATCCATGTTGTCATAACGAAATTGTGCCATGAGATCAGCAAGTTAACGCTGAAAGGCTGCTTCATCAATCATCTTCTGATGGCAAGAAATCACAAAAACTACAAGGGGATCGTAACATGTTACCTCGCCTCGTCTCCTAACATAACAACACTATGACACGGACACAAACACCACATTTATATATTTCCTTACAACAGTAATTGAAGTAAATGAACGTGTAATAGAATTTCTTTGAACACAACTGAAATCGTTCCCTCCTTACTGTGTAACTTAGTCACTTTCGAATGTATAAATAAAAAGACATCTAAAATGTATTTCACAAACCACTGTAAACTTTCTTATCACACCCTGGATAGGTAACGGTTTTAGAGATGTTGAACATTGTCCCTCGTGGATCTCCACGATACGACGGTGGACTATCAACAGGTATCAGTTGTGGACTGGCAATGCCAGTGAGCGCACACATCGGACCAGCAGTTGCTTATGAGGCAAGAGCTTGTGTGTGAGCAATTCAGTGGACTGTCAGCCTTGCTCAGTTTAAGTAACTGTGGATTTGAGTGAACGTAAAATTAGATTTACAGGTTTCGAATAAACTCACTTCAAGTATAGTCAGCCAGAGCCAAGAAGAATGTAAAAACGAGACCTCTGGAAACGAGGTTGGCTCCAATGAGCATTAAATAATAACTTGCGTTGTTCTTCCACATACTAACAATAAATCTGTTTCCAGAATGAGATTTTCACTCTGCAGCGGAGTGTGCGCTGATATGAAACTTCCTGGCAGATTAAAACTGTGTGCCCGACCGAGACTCGAACTCGGGACCTTTGCCTTTCACGTGAAAGTGCTCTACCATCTGAGCTACCGAAGCATGACTCACGCCCGGTACTCACAGCTTTACTTCTGCCGCGCTCTCTGCCGCGCGGCTTCTGATTGGCTGGGTAGCCTGTGGCGCGCGATTCAAACGGCCTGGGCAACACGCTCCCTTGTTTTACTAGGAGCGTGTTGCTCAAAAACTCAGCCGTCGCTATTGCGCAACACTATGATAAGGCGCGCTGGCGCCGAAGTGGCGCGGAGGGACAGGACGTTGACGTCACGATAGGGACTGCTGGCTGCAGCTGCGCCGCAGCACGGAGCGTCATTCGCTCTGCGAACGTCGAGGAGTGCGGACGCATAGCCCTGGGTGTCTCGCTGGGAGTTGGCTTGCTACGTTTACCTGTATTAACGTGCCACAGCAATGCCTCGGCGACGTGGTTACCGTCGTCGCTGGCGGCGCAGAGTTCCTGTTTATCGTGCTTTGAAGGCGATAGACATTGATCTTTCTGGACAGTTCAATAAACAACAATTAATTGGAGGTCCTAACGTATTTCGTGGACTCCGTTTGAACTTTACATGTGATGCACAAGCCGTGTTTGGAGGTAGTACATGGCTCACACTTGCTGTAGTATGGGGCAATCATTGTGATTATGGTGGCCTTGAAGCTTTCCCAGATGCAAATATTCTTACATGGAAGACATGGAGTATAGCAGAGACAACAGGACTCTTAGCAAAAGATCCATATGGTACACTTGTTCCCAGTACGCCATTTGTGTTGAGTACTAGAAGGAAGAAGAAACTAAATGCCGATGAGTATCTGTTTATATAGGCTAAGGTTGGTAATGGAAATTGTAAAATAAAAATCAATGGTGACTGTATGTTATATTACAGGAGAGCTTCTGTAAAGTTTGGAAGGTAGGAGACGAGATACTGGCAGAAGTACAGCTGTGAGTACCGGGCGTGAGTCGTGCTTCGGCAGCTCAGATGGTAGAGCACTTGCCCGCGAAAGGCAAAGGTTCCGAGTTCGAGTCTCGGTCGGGCACACAGTTTTAATCTGCCAGGAAGTTTCAATAAATCTGTTCTTTGGATCATCTGAAATTGTAACAGTGTGCTGAGAAACTTAGTTTGCGAAAGGATTAGTTCAAATACAATGTCGTATTAACTTACCCTGTCTTTCAATAATTTATTGGTTCCGTTCCAGTCTGTATCAGTTAAATTAACTTGTGAGGAGTGAAATATTAATGCATAAAATAGATGTATGAACAAAAAAGTAAAGTAACATTTATTTGATGCTACGTCGTAACTTCCACAAAATCTTCTTCATAAAATAAATGTTTTTGATAAATTTCGCGTAACTTCCAACAGCTTAAGACATTCTCCCATCTACACTAATTGGAAATGATTAAATCTGATTTTAAAGTATAGCTTTATATCAGTAAACTTATTAAACGCTAGAAATAGTAATATATGTGCATTTGCTGTGCTGCTTCGTCAAAATCATAAAATTATGCCACTCTCAGTAAAGTCAGATACAACTTCTTTCTTTCGCTTGCGCCTTTTCCCGCAGGTTTCACAGGGTCGGCATGGTTACAACGGATTTGGCATGGTTAATGGAAAGGGTGGGCCGGATGCCCTTCCTGCCGCCATTCCATAGCCCGCCATGAGTACCATCACGTTTCCGACTTTGATAAAGGTCGTATTGTAGCCTATCGCGATTGCGGTTTATCGTATCGCGACATTGCTGCTCGCGTTGGTCAAGATCCAATGACTGGTAGCAGCATATGGAATCGGTGGGTTCAGGAGGGTAATATGGAACGCTGTGCTCGATCCCAACGGCCTCGTATCACTAGCAGTCGAGATGACAGGCATCTTATCCGCATGGCTGTAACGGATCTGCAATTCTTCTTGGTGTAGCAAATTTAATGGCCAGTAGTGTATAATTCGCTCTTAACCGCAACTATCTCGAGTTTCTAAATAACCTCCGAAAGAGCTTATAAATGCTAGAGACTCACAAACACTCGTCCGTGAACCCGCAAAAAAACTCCGCACTAGCAAAGTGCGTGCGTTTAGACCGTTTCACGGCTGTAGCAGCGTAGCTCGGCGGTATGAAAGGCAGTGTTACATACGAGACACGAGGACTGCCGTAGGCACGCAGGCGACTACAGCTCGTTGCCGTACCTTTGTAGTCTGGAGTAGCGAGTTTTTTTCAGGCGCAAAAGTCAGGACCGCGTGCAAACGTCGCCCGTGCAGACGTCGACAAACAGGCATACCGGTTCCAGTTCGCCGCGCATTCTTCCAGCTCTCAGGCAAAATTCTTCTTCTGCGAATTTTGCCCTTTTTATTCTCTACCTTACGGTTCTCTGGCTGGAACATGTTGGCTACTCTGCTCTGTCATTTGGAATGTACAATAAATGTAGAAGTCACACAGAAGTGCATTTATTATTCTACGATTTTTGTGAAGTGATTTCGCCAGAGTTAACCCCCATGCTCTGCTCTAATTTATTTTCCAAACGTACTGTTCGAGCAATTATCACCCGATCTGTTAAAATTATACATAAACTAAGAAATAAATTGCTAAAATCTAAATTAAAAAAAATTATTAGTAATCCCAGTACGTAACTGCAAATAATGCACTTATAAGGGGAGGCCACGACGTTTAGAACGCGGATTTACTGCAAACTTCGTACAATCGTAGTACTTCATGAGAACAACAAAATGTGTAAGCAGTAGCGCGTACTTCTCAAGCGTTATTGACAAAATCGCAAGATAATTTCGGTCGTCGAATATATATATATATGTATCAGTGCGTGGCCAGTTTTACCATGAAGCGGCTGCAGCCGAATGGTGCCTGCACAGTAGCTCAGCGTGTTCGGTCAGAGCGTTAGCTACCCTTTATAATAAAAAAACTGAGCGAACGGATCATCGAACAAACTGAACGGGTGTCATCGAACGTCCGCCCTGATGAAATTCTACGAACACTATAGAACAAGATTTTTTTTTCGCTCGATCGACTTCCGTTCGTCAATTTTTATTTTTAATTTCAACACAGTCATTTTCTTTATTATTTATATTACAATTAATATAATGGGGATAATACCTGTAATCGGATGAAATTTTAGTAAAGTTAACAATTTTATTTGGCAGTCTACAAATTTTTATTATCACAAATAATGTAATAATCATAACTATCGACTAGTAAACGACCAAATGCATGAAGTCATACTGAAAATGTATGCTTGTCCGTGAATTGAAAAATCCCTTATACCTGGAAGGAGCCCGAAACGACATGTTACTTCCAAGTTTTGACTGGCACAGACAGCTTTCGAAAGATGTACAATTAACCGTTGCTTTCGACATTACGAGTACAAGTTGAGGATGGTACTTTTTGTAAAAACGTGGAAAACATGGAGTTAAACGGCACCGCATACGTAAGGTCTTACTACGTTTTCTGTGGAAAAACAAACCTTGTTAACATTTACAAAAACCTCTCTTTCAGACGGTAGTTTGGAAGCAAACCATACATAACACAGTATTTCTTTAAAAATCGGCGCTGATAATTGGTCTTCCGAGAAGCAGTTTCTCGTTCTCTTTCGATTAAATACGAACAGTTTTGAAGACACGGACAAGCACACATTTTCAGTATTACTTTATACGATTGATCGTTTACTAGTCGATAGTTATGAATATTATATTATTTGAGATAATAAATATCAGCAGACGGCCAAATAACATTGTAAATTTAATAAAAGTTGCACTCATTTTTCCCATTATATAAATTATAATATAAATAGTAAAGAAAATGACTGTGTTGGAAAAAAAAAAACTGACGAACGGAACTCGATCCAGCGATCCAGCGGCTTGAACGCCAAACACTTTTAAAAAAATGTGTTCTATATTGTTCGCCGAATTTGTTCAGGGCGGAGTCCGATGACACCCGTTCAGTTTGTTCGTTCAACCGTTCGCTCACTTTCTTTTTTTACTTGAAAGGGAAGCCAACGCGATGACCGAACACGCTGAGCTACCGTGCCGTCACCACTTGGCTGCAACCGCTTCTTGGTTAAAATGGCGACGCACAGATATATATTCCACGACCGATATTATTTAGCGATTTTCTCAGTAACGCTTGACAAGTACGTGCTACTGCTTGCACATTTTGTTGTCCTCGTGGAGTACTACGAATGTACGAAGTTTACAGTAAATCCGCGTTCTAAACGTCGTGGCCTCCACTTGTTAGTACTAATATTATTAGATAGTTTTTTTTATATATTGCACTCCTATCACAGGACAAATACAAAGATATATTTGTGCATACAGTTCGAACATAATATTGCTATTATTTTCTTGCAGTTAGGACACCAGTAGGGTACTGTACTAAACGAATATCTCTGTCACAGTTTCCAGAATTTGCTGTGTGCATCTTTTAAAGACACTCCTTGACTTGAACAGTGTTTTCCGGTTTCTAGATGTTCTGGAAAAACATTAGTGATGTGTTCCCTTGCCCTGTGCCACAGGACGATAGCTTGAGGCGACGTGAGTGTCGGAACGAAGAGAAGCCTCTCAGATCGAGTGACGTCAAGCGAGAGCGGTGTACTGCAGTGTTGCCTAGAGAAATGGCACAGTGTCGGAAAGGAACTTAAGGATTCATGCAGCTGCAGCTTTGTCGATTTCAAATACATGGTGAGCACAAATAAAACGGAGCCGCCAGTTTTTCTGTCTGTATGCGAAAATCTTTATCGGTTTGTGCGATGCATGGAAGTTGCAACGTGATTAGTATGTAACAAAGAAGTATGGGGTATTAAGAAGTGTGATTTACAACGTCATTACTCTGACTGCCACGCAAATGAATATGAGAAATATTAAGGAGGAGAATGTGCAGGCCCGCAGGTCGTGGTCGTGCGGTAGCGTTCTCGCTTCCCAGGCCCGGGTTCCCGGGTTCGATTCCCGGCGGGGTCAGGGATTTTCTCTGCCTCGTGATGGCTGGGTGTTGTGTGATGTCCTTAGGTTAGTTAGGTTTAAGTAGTTCTAAGTTCTAGGGGACTGATGACCATAGATGTTAAGTCCCATAGTGCTCAGAGCCATTTGAGAATGTGCAGCGTTAATATGAGAATTACAGGAGTGTGCTGATGTGGAAGACTATCAAAATAGGGAAGTGATTCATATAGCAAAAACGTAAGTCAATTCACTGAAGGAGACTTTGCGATGGCCGCCGAAGAAATGTGTCAACATTTGGTAGGAAACTTTGAAATAGTAAGTTTGTCTCCGAAGACTATTATGTGGTGTAGTCAGGAAAGGGTGCAGATGCCCAGGACGAACTAGATGTTACGGCATGTAAGTTTGTACACTATTCCTTAACCGTTCATGTGAGTGCTGAGATATCATATTGCAAGCAATCAGCTGTTTTCTTGTGGGGGGCATCAATGAGAAGTTGAATGTCAGAGAGGAATTGTTGGATTTACGCAGTTTCCCATAAGGATACCACCACGGGATTGTAGAAGCTGTCGAAAACTCTTACCTGAGTTGAAATAAGCTTGTTTATGTCGCAACAGATAGGGCTCTGTCTATCATAGTAGTCAATGTTTGATTAATAACACAGATAAAAGAAAATCTGGAGCATGTTCCTGGTGCAACACATGATGTCACTGCGGTCCACTGCATTCTTCATCAAGAGAATCTTTGCGCCAAGTACATTAAAGATTAAGCTGTTACGGATACAGTGGCACAAGCTACAAATTCTGTCCAATCAAGAGGCCTTATACATAGAGCGTTTCAACCTTTTCTTGAAGATCGTTGGTATCAGTATAATAATCCCTCTTATCACCGTAATGTGCGCTGACTGAGCAGTGGAAAGGCATTGAATCGATTCTTTGAGTTAACAGGTGAAATAGCATAATTCATGGCTAACGAAAATTAGCCTGTTCCTCTGTTGCAAGGAAAAAAACCTGGATTTCTGACTTGGTTTTCCTTCCTGATTTAACAGGTCATTTGAACTATTTAAATACGTCACTCCAAGGTCAGGTACTCAACATAACATATATATATTACCAGAATAAATGCCTTCAAAATGGCATTGTATCTGTGGATGAATCAACTGCTGGCTGTAAACACTATACAATCTACGAAGTTATCCCAAGTACATACACCAGATACTAGTCTCTCTGAAGAATATGTGCACATCCTACAAAATCTTCGTGATCAATTTTAGTACAGTTTAATGTGTGGAAACTTTGCCTATTACCGTTCACCTCCTTGTAACCCCGCATTCAGTGACTGTGAGCTTTGTTTCTACCAGGTACCAAATGCAGCTGCTAAATTTACAATGTGACGATTTGGTGAAGGACAAATTTAACCAAAAAATGTAGCTGATTTCAACAAGAGTGTACCCCAAACCATATTTACGAGGTTGTATGCACCTGCTGCACTGATATTATGTGTGTTCGGTTCGACATATATGTGCGAAGTTTTCTCTTCTGTTATGAAATTATGCCAGCCGCTGTGGCCGAGCGGGTCTAGGCGCCTCAGTCCGGAACCGCGCCGCTGCTACGATCGTTGATTCGAATCCTACCTCGGAAATGGATGTGTGTGATGTCCTTAGGTTAGTTGCGTTTAATTAGTTCTAAGTCTAGGGGACTGATGACAACAGATGTTAAGTCACATAGTGCTTAGAACCATTTTTTTGTCATGAAATTAGCAACCCCCAAATCCCGAAGCGCATTGTCAGATCTCGACCTAACCTACAGTCTTCGATTATAAATATCCCAAAAATTGTGTCCTTTCATTCGTAAAACAGTAAAGAAAGACGAAATAGAAAATATTGGAAAATGACCACAATACTGTTCAGCACGGCTCTCTTCTAAATTTTAGCGACAATCGCATTTTTTCTGCCATATTTACGTTAAAACATGATTGTCCTCAACATTAAGATACAATGTTTAAGTATTTTCTCATAGCATAGGGTGGGAATGCAGTTGTATGTAATCTGTAACTTTTATGTAATTGAAACAGTGACATCGGCGCTATCAGTTCTCCACGGTCCTGTGGTTTGTTATTGATGCAATGTGTTACTTTATTGGCGATCATTGTAGTCTTCTAAGAAAACTCTTGTTCCTGTCAATTTATCTCCGTACAACTGGAATCAACCAAAGGGTTGTACGGAAAAAAGTCTAGAACGTTGTAAAATACTAGAATTAGCTTGCAATTGGTCTTTCATTTACGTGTGTAAGTATGTGTTGGTTAATCGAGTGTGTCAATAAACTCTTTAGTTATCTTTTACTAAAGATCATTCATTGTTTTTCGTCATCTCTGTTGCTCTTTCTGATCATTGTGAAGCATGGTACTAGTAAGTCTGACATTTCTGTTTTCCCCTGTGATATAATTTATCATCATAGTGCCATTCATGAAGTAGAATGACGGACTATGAACTGACCTACTCGTTATTTGGTGCGGAATTTCTGACCTTTTTTATCTTGGAATTCATATGGTTAATACATCATTTATTAGAATCTGCTGCACCGAACCATTAGATACATAAAAACGTTGACATTTCGACTCCTTCTCTCACAAAATGGGAAGGCGGCGGCTCAAGCAAAACCTTTGTTAACCTTCAGTATTTGGCACTGCAATAGATTCATTTTATTTTTTCATATCAAATATTGCTTCAAACCAAATTTTTATATCAGTTATTCCGGCAGCTGCGTACCTTGAAATGCCAGGTGTGCATTATGTGATGATGTCTGTAGGAAGATGGCTGTGATGGGGTGGCTGACGCGGCTGCTATTCTGTTGCATCATTTCTAGAGGCAATAGTTCGCACATCGCTGACAAAACTTTGACCTTAGGAGCTAGAGCCATTAATCATTCGACTATCAATTTCAGAAACTAAGACTTTACTATTAGAAATGTTTATATTAATTTATTTCTTTTTATCTTAGCATTTGTTCGTTGTGTTGAACATTCACGAACTGTGTTACGAACTAGAGCAGTCGTTCAATATACAGAGCTCACTACCACTGGAATTTCATGTGGGATAACGCAAAACAAATCAGAATTTAATCCTTAATAACACTATCGTATGGCTATGGATCCTGGAAAATATACTTATGTCAGACGCTAAAGTAAAAAGAAAATATATACGAAGACAGTAACTTGTTCTCGAAAGAACAGTTACTGTTGAAAACCGTGCAGCTTTTCCCTGGAATGAATGATGACTAACTGACAACCTCAGCTGCCGACAGGGTGTTGTTGATACGCCTCGATGTGGACAGCTGAAAATGTGTGCCCCGACCGGGACTCGAACCCGGGATCTCCTGCTTACATGGCAGACGCTCTATCCATCTGAGCCACCGAGGACACAGATGAATAGCCCGACTGCAGGGATTTATCCCTTGCACGCTTCCCGTGAGACTCACATTCCCAATTGCCCACAATTCTACATATGTATTGTACCTTATAGACATTTGCCCACCCACTCATTACTCGTGCACGCTTTGGCGATTCCCGTAAGAGTTTGGGCAACCTGTGCGCATTGGCACAGACGAAGGTCAATGGCTGGGTAGCCTTTAACTATATATACGAAGACGGTAACCTGTTCTCGAAAGAACAGTTACTGTTGAAGACCGTGCAGCTTTTCCCTGGAATAAATGATGATTAACTGACAACCTCAGCTGCCGAGGTTCCAGGGAAAAGCTGCACGGTCTTCAACAGTAACTGTTCTTTCGAGAACAAGTTACTGTCTTCGTTTATATAGTTAAAGGCTACCCAGCCATTGACCTTCGTCTGTGCCAATGCGCACAGTTTGCCCAAACTCTTACGGGAATCGCCAAAGCGTGCACGAGTAATGAGTGGGTGGGTAAATGTCTATAAGGTACAATACATATGTAGAATTGTGGGCAATTGGGAATGTGAGTCTCACGGGAAGCGTGCAAGGGATAAATCCCTGCAGTCGGGCTATTCATCTGTGTCCTCGGTGGCTCAGATGGATAGAGCGTCTGCCATGTAAGCAGGAGATCCCGGGTTCGAGTCCCGGTCGGGGCACACATTTTCAGCTGTCCACATCGAGGTATATCAACAACACCTGTCGGCAGCTGAGGTTGTCAGTTAGTCATCATTTAAAAATAAAATGTTTTTAGGCCATATTGACCCAAATAATACGTATGAAACATTTGCCATTTGGGGAAAAACTATTCAGAAATCAGAAACATATCTGGGTCTCAGAAACTCATGCAGTTACACCGATCAGCCAGAATACTATGACCCACTCACTACTATCGGTATAAACCTGTCCAGGCGATAGCAGTGTCCCCTGGCGAGTAAGGACTGCTAGTCAGATAAGCGTTTGGTTCATGCATACCATTGAGCGTGCTGTCCGTGTGTGGAATGGGGAACGCGCACGACCTATCTCAGTTTGACCGAGGGCAGATTGTGATGGCTCCGAGGCTCGGCAAGAGTTTCTCGGAAACTGCACGACTTGTCTGGTGTTGGAGGAGTGCTGCGGGAAATGTCTTCAGCACGTTGCGAAACCTAGCTGAAACCACGTCCAGACGTCGTGGTGTTTGGCGGCCACGCTTCATTACGGGTACCGGACGTTGTAGACCCGGGAAGACTGGGAAAACTGGACAGGAGAGAAATGTGGCAGAAGTAATATCAGACTATAACGCTGTACAAGTACGTGTAAACACACAGTGAACCGGTCACCCCCATGAACGGACTTCCGCAGCCGACGACTCATGTATGTGCCAATGTTAACACCACAACATCGGCAACTACGACTGAAATGGGCATGTGTCTATCGGCACTGGACGTTGGTCCAGTGGCAGAGAGTTGCATTGTGTGATGAATCACGACACTTTCTTCATCATGCCGATGGGAGGGCGCAGATCCGTCTTCTTCGAGGGACGAAGAAAGGCTGGCGCGGATCTATTATGGTCTGGGGAACATTCACGTGTGTAGAGGCACCATTATGACCAAGGAGTATCGTACACTACTTTGCAGACCACGTACAACCCTTTATGATGATCATGTTTCCTGCGGGCAGTGGTATTTCTCAACAAGATAATGCACCATGTCGCAAGGCCAGGAGATTCATGGAGTGGTTCGAGGAATACAGTGGCGAGTTCCAATTGATGAACTGACCCCCAACTCGCCAGATCAGAACCAGATCTGACACATCTGAGATGTGATTGAACGTGGCGTCATAGCTCATCGACCCGTCCGCGGAATTTACGGGAATTAGGTGACTTGTGAGTGCAGATGTTGTGTCATCTCCGTCCACCGACCTGCCAAGGTCTCACTGCTGCTATGCCACGACGCGACCAATGATTTGTTTTAATGCCTGTACGCGGCTGAAGCCCTGATTTCTCGTAATATAATTTCTTTACAGACGCAGCGCCACCAGTGGTATCTGTTCTGTCGGACACGATAAACAGGAAAATGCTTGACGAATGAGAACTTCTCTGCTCATCTCGGTTAAGAATCAGTATACACTAAGGGAAACACGAGACTGGCCCAGGTGAATCTAAAAATGCAAGTCACACAGTATTCATCTTCATGGCTCGATTCGAACAAGAACAATACTTTTCAAACGTGGCTCACCAAGCTCGCAGATGTCTGCAGTATTACCTGATTCAAGTCACTCGTGTGTAGAGAAAACATGGTTCGCCATTCTCTTATTTGTATCACTGAAACAAACCCTGGCTGCACTTATACAGCACCCTGTTTCCTTCTCAGTACGTTTCAGTAGCCTCGTTTCTTACCACGCCACAGAACAGGAACATTTAGAACGAAAAAGAAAAGACAGAATTGTGTCCTTCAAACTTGGAAGCCGCTCTGTCTCGACAGCAGTCGTGGAATTGCGTTGGCTGAGCACCGCTTGCCTCAGCGCCTTAGCTAAGACAACCAAGTGTAGCTGAACAGTAGTGACTATACAGATAATCGGTTAGTGGTTGCAGATATTACAGCTCATGACAGCTCGCCAGTAACAGATGCGTGAAACTTAAATAATGGAAGCTGGAAAAACGTTACGGTGAAATATCTTCTGGTAAACCTTCCGGGATGTAAGGCAAGACTCACCGGAGGAGAAACACCCCTCTGAAGATGTCCAGTGCAGCTCTGGACAAAACGTTAGGATCTGAAGAGTTTCATGGACCACGACCTTACATCCCGGAAGTTTTACCAGAAGATATGTCATCCGGTCGTGAAAGCTTTCATACTATGTTACGGTGAAAGCCGAAATAGGGGTGTCTTTCCAAAATAATAAATGGTGACACCAGCTCTAAGTAACACTGCAGTACAAACCAGAGATTAAAACCTTACATTGTCAGAACTATCTGACATAGCACCTTTATTTGTTGGCACATAACCGTCATCATCAGTATCACTGGAGGACGTATCTCATAACTACCGCTACTGTCTCCATGTGCTCATACTTCCTCAAAAGTGACTACATTCCTCTACATTAAATAAAATGTTGCATGATTCATTTCCTATGAAAGAACAGTTTTCTTCAGAATGCCTGTACTCATTAAAATGTAACCTTTAAAAAAAATACGGTCACAAACTTTTGGAATTATTTCTACCACGGTAATGTTTCACGCGAATGTACCTCAAAATTACGAGTGTGTTCGATAAGTAATGCAAAACATTTTTTTTTCTGAAAGCAGATGCCTGTTATTCAGGATTCCAACATAACACATTATTTCCCACACTTTTGGCTACACAACCCTATTTTACAATATAATGTCCGTTCAATGCAACGGCCTTATGCCATCTTACCTCAAGGGCCGTATGCCAGCATGGTACCACTCTACTAGTCGACATCGGAGCCTACTTCTTTCTGCAGCATTAATGTCCCCATGATGCATGTACTACTTCATGCGGAGGGCATCCTTCATTGCGCCAAACACACTCATTCACACACACATTCACACACCGTGTGTGGCCGACAGACACGTGGGAGACCGTACAGCTTACCGTGACCTTGTTGTTATGATGACAGACACTTCGTCCAATGACTCAGCTTATTTTGTTCACTGAAAGTTCCCCGCAGACATTCTGAAAGATCCTATTAATATCTGCGATGCTCTGCCTTTGCGCCAAAACAGACTCAATAACAGCTCTCTTCTTGAAACACAGGACGTTGAAGACGACGTTCTGAAAACTGCATTTGGCGCCGCCACCTAACGAAATTTTATGAAACTATAGGAGCTGAAGGACGAATATTCCACAGTGTCCAACAACAAATTGCGCATTTTTTTGAACAGAAATTGGAACAGAGAAATTATTTATTGAACGCCCATCGTTCGTATATCATGTACTATTCTTTTAAAAATTCATAAGTCAATTTTTTAAGATCGGTATTAATGCATACTTACTGCTGAAATAAATGGGTCCAGCGGTATACAGAGCTCCAAAGATACAACTTCTCAAATGGTTCAAGAAATTGTCACAGCGCGGCATGTGTTACCGTTCCTTGAATACACTACCGGCCATTAAAATTGCTACACCAAGAAGAAATGCACATGATAAACGGGTAATCATTGGACAAATATATTATATTAGAACTGACAAGTGATTACATTTTCACGCAAATTGGTGTGCATAGATCCTCAGAAATCAGTACCCAGAACAACCACCTCTGGCCGTAATAACGGCCTTGATACGCCTGGGTATTGAGCCAAACAGAGCTTGAATCGCGTGTACAGGTACAACTGCCCATGCAGCTTCAACACGATGCCACACTTCATCAAGAGTAGTGACTGGCGTATTGTGACGAGCCAGTTGCTGGGCCACCATTGACCATACTTTTTCAATTGGTGAGAGAGCTGGAGAATGTGCTGGCCAGGGCAGCAGTCGAACATTTTCTGTATACAGAAAGGCCTATACAGCACCTGCAACATGCGGTCGTGCATTATCCTGCCGAAATGTAGTTTTTCGCAGGGATCGAATGTAGAGCCACGGGTTGTAACACATCTGAAATGTAACGTCCACTGTTTAACGTCCACTGTTCAAAGTTCCGTCAATGCGAACAAGAGGTGACCGAGACGTGTAACCAAGGGCACCGCATACCATCACGCCGGGTGATACGCCAGTATTGCGATGACGAATACAAGCTTCCAATGTGCGTTCACCGCGATGTCGCCAAACACGGATGTGACCATCATGATGCTGTAAACACAACCTGGATTCATCCGAAAAAAATGACGTTTTACCACTAGTGCACCCAGGTTCGTCGTTGAGCACACCATCGCAGGCGCTCCTATCTGTGATGCAGCGTCAAGGGTAACCGCAGCCATGATCTCCGAGCTGATAGTCCATGCTGCTGCTAACGTCGTCGAACTGTTCGTGCAGATGGTTGTTGTCTTGCAAACGTCCCCATCTGAGACGTGGCTGCACGATCCGTTACAGCCATGCGGATAAGATGCCTCTAGTCTCGACTGCTTGTGATACGAGGCCGTTGGGATCCAGCACGGCGTTCCGTATAACCCTCCTGATCCCACCGATTCCATATTCTGCTAACAGTCATTGAATCTCAACCAACGCGAGCAGCAATTTCGCGATACGGTAAACCGCAATCGCGATAGGCTACAATCCGATGTGATGGTACGCATTTCTGCTCCTTACACAAGGCATCACAACAACGTTTCACCTGGCAACGCCGGTCAACTGCTGTTTGTGTATGAGAAATCGTCTGGAAACTTTCCTCGTGTACGCACGTTGTAGGTGTCGCCACCGGCGCCAACCTTGTGTGAATGCTCTGAAAAGCTAATCATTTACATATCACAGCATCTTCTTCCTGTCGGATAAATTTCGCGTCTGTAGCACGTCATCTTTGTGGTGTAGCAGTTTTAATGGCCAGTAATGTAGCTGTCTGCTGGGGGGGGGGGGGGAAGGGGGGCGGCTGTAGATTATTTTCAGTACTTTTCGCTGGCTTGCGTTCTACATGGATGCTGATATGTTGATGTACATCTATTCTGTTTGTAGTCTAGAGGCAATTATCGAATTCACTTATCAACATATCGTATTAGCATACGAAGCAATGTGAAAGTCGTACACCTTCAGGATAAACATTAAAGTGCAAGGAAACCAGCACTGATAGCGGAAATATAAAAAAAGTTCACAGCATATCAGAGCTTATTACATCACTCGTTTGGCTGATATTTAAGAGCCCCATGCTTCTTATCGTTCAGACAAAATTAGAGTTCCCTGCTTCACGGAAATTATTTTAAACATGTTTAGCTAGCTTGTACTCTATCGTCGAGTTGTACGTTTACATCTACAACTACGATCTGCTACCCACCATACGGTGTGGCGGAGGGTCTATTACGCCTTCCTCTCTTCCATTAGTGAATGGCGCATGGGACGAATGTTTGACTGTAAGCTTTGGTATTAACTCTAAATTCTCGCATTTTCTAACTGCGGTCATTTTACGAGAAGTATGTGGAAAAGTAATATGTTGTCCGACTCTTCCCAGATCGTACTATCTCGGAATTTCGGTAGTCCTCCGTGATGCACAATGCCTCTCTTTCAGCGTTGGCCTCTGTAGTTTGTTGAGCAACCCACTAACGCTTACGTGTTTACTAAACGATACGGTGATGGTAGTTGTTGCACATTCTTGGATTTTATCGATCTCTTATATTAATCCATCCAAGAATGGGTCGTACAAATCGGTCTTACAATTGTTTTGTAAGCCACTTCTTAGACTCTAACTGGCAGTTCATTACATTTCTGCCAACTAGTCTCAGCCCGACATCTGCATTTTACAGTACGTTTTATGAGGGCATTCACCGTTAAGTTGCCCAGGGAGGTTACCCCAAGGTATTTTACGCTTATTACTATTTCCAGTGAATTATTACCATTAAATCAATAGAACGGTAAAGGCTCTCACCGCTCATTTACACGCGTAATGATAGATTTATTTACGTTCAGCGTGAACTGCCGGGCATTGTAAAAATTATCGATGCTCTGCAGAACTTTCTGCAGTTCTCTGCTGTTTTCTAGCTTCTATACCTTTTTGTGGACAACCACATCGTCTGCTAACAGCCTCATGGATGAACATTCCGAAATATATATATTTCAGAACACACATTCTTGGAGTATTCCTGTAAGTACCTTTTCAACAGTCGGTTTTGTTACTTTATAAGCGATGTGTTGAGTTTTATCCGCTAGACAAGTGCTGAGTCTGGTCCATTATTCGATAAGCTCCCATTTTTTTCAGTATACGACAGTGACATAACTGCAGTGAATGCGTTCATGAAGTGTAGGAACACCGCATCAACTTTCCTGCTGATGTCAATGGCGTTCTGAATCACATAGACACAAACAACGAGCAGAATTTCGCAAGACCTCTGCCTTAAAAATCGATGTTGATTGCTATAGAGGTGATTTTCATTCTCGAAAAGCGCTACAATGCATGAGGAAATTCCTACGTGGCTGCTGGTGCGTTCGTGTATATCTACTCGGTTTGTAACTGCGTCGTACGCTCTAGGTAGTTATATCTTACACTTACCTCCAAATCTTAATGGAATACGAAACAGTTTGTCGATTACAGAGATGCAGTATCGATTACATTACATAAATGTTAAACGTTACTAGTAAACATGATAGCTACATAAAATTTACATCTCATGTACTCATCCAATAGCTGTCAATGTTTGTGCACTTTTTCTGTAGTTTCTTGTTGAAAACTTTTTCTTTTGAAGATTGAATTTGCTTTAAATCGTTTTTATTTGTAATTTATTGAAAAAAGAGAATCAAAATACGCCTTTCTTTCGCTGATGGCATACTCTTGCCTTCAGTGCAGAATATCTTCAGCAAAGAGTGTTAGGTGTCAGTAAATGTGAGAATTTATTGCCACAAGTCTCTAATAATTTATAGCCAAGTCGTCCTAAAAATTTTACATCGGAGTCATAGAACTAGGCGATAAGTTTTTACCTTTAGTATAGCTGAAGAGGTTGACAGATGGCCAGCAAGAAAAACAAGCAAAAGTGTAGATATTGCAGGGAGCGTCACAGGAAAACTAAATAGCGCTCTGAAAACGTAGTTCATGATTTGTGTGAACAAATAATGTAGGGTATCGCAATAGTCCACGAATTCTTCTGAGCTACGTTCTAAGGCTGAGGGTCACTCTACGAGCTCAGGAGAGATGCACGTTGAAAATCAGTTAGGGAGACTGTAAAGCAAATTAATCGATCAGGGAACACACTGCAATAGCAAGCACAATAACAATTGTAATTGAAATCGAATTTGACGGGGGGGGAGGGGGGGGGAGCCGTAACGTAATCAGGCGAAAGCGAAAGAATGTCCACGAAATTTCTTTTCTGGTCTTGAAGAGGTAAGGAAAGACTTATTCGAAAAAAAGGAATATGGGTCGATCATTTTATAAAACATTCACCAGCGCTGTGGATGTTTGTGGTTGAAGACCGTAATGCAAGTAAACGTGGGGGGGGGGGGGGGGGGGCACAGGTAACGCAATGTCCGTAAATGATGAGACAGTGGATTGTGGGCGTGGAGCAGGCGCCGATACTGCCCCAGATGTGTTGGTCGTCAAACCACTAAAGCACCATTCAACCCATGTGACTTAAACAGTCATCCTGCTTTCGGATGTCAAAAAAGGAGACAGGAAGGTTAAAGCCTAACGTCCCATTGACAGCGATCTCTTTAGAGATGGAGTACAAACTCGAATTAGCACAACATGGGAAAGTAAACCGGTCTTGCCCTTTTCAAAGGAAACGTCTCGGCATTTGCATGGAGCAATTTGTTGAAATTGCGGGAAAATTAAATCTAGAAGCACAAACGGGAATTTGAACCGTCGTTTTTCTGAATGCGAGTCCAATGCTAACCACTGCATCCCTCGCTCGGGGTAAGATGCCATCGCCGTCGGGGCGGGCATCAAGCTTGAAGGGATACACAGATAGAACGCAATACTGTTCAAGTGGCGTCATGTGCGCCCTCGATCACAATCACAGTACGTATGGAAACACAGGTGAATGTCTCCCCTTGCATAATACTGTCACCACCGGCTTGTGCCCGTGGCGCTGTGAATGCTTCGGCAGCCGCTCGCCTGGATGATGGAGTATAGGGACACGATCTTCGAACGGGTGTATTAATAAACACGACTCTTTCGACGAGGCCGCATATATCTATTGATATGTGATGCAGTCTCGATGACCTCTTCCTCACTGATATGGTAATTAACGATGTCACTGGGTCAGCATGGCATCACAAATGGGACGTCTCCTGTGTCGCCTCATGTTCAACAGTTTCCTCTGAACAGTGTGCTCAGAGATGGACGTCCGACACGTAATCGCCTACAAGTGGGTTTACCGTCCTTAGACAAATTTCCATATACGCTCAAGACAGCAGAACGCCGACAGCGGAACAACTTCGCCGAGCCAAGACAATCTATCCTTCTTCAAAAGCTCTCATATAAATGGATTTTCCTATCTGCGGCCCTTATCGTCGCTATAGTGATCTCCAGTCGTCTCTGCTCCCCTTGTATATTTACCTTACCAAGCAACGCGTCTGCTGTGTTGGCAGGCAATATTCAATCTCGTGGTGGGCAGTAGTAATAATTTCACGGTCCATCAGTGTAGCAATCTACGCCAAATTTATGATGATGTCTTCGACGATGATGATGATGACAACAGTTGTTTAGGAATGTCTTGTCTAATTTGTACAGGAAAGAAATGGAAATGCGCGTTTAGCATCATTGGCCGTGAGGTCCCTTACGGGACAGGTCCGGCCGCCTTTGTGCAGGTCTTACTACATTCGACGCCACATTAGGCGACCTGCGCGCCGGAGGGGAATGAAATTATGATGAAGACAGCACAACACCCAGCCCCTGCGCAGAGAAAATCCCCAACCCAGCCGGGAATCGAACCCGGGCCCGTAGGACGGCAGCCCATCACGCTGCCCACTCAGCTATCAGGGGGGACATTTATATAGAAATAATTTGTTCTCCATAAAATCCAAGATGTTTACAATTATTCTGTTGCAACAATTACATTAGGTTATTTCAATATGGAGTAAGCATGTAACGCCGGAAATGCATATCCTCCTATTTCCATCTATTGTACTGTAAGTTTTTTCCTTATTTTGTTACCTGAATATATGACATTTCTGTGCCTTTATATATTGTAATTGTTTTACTATTTGTATATATATATATATATATATATATATATATATATATATATATATATGCATTTATGTCGATGTATAATTGGTTTGTTTCGTAAATATTATTTGTATTTTTACGCTGGGTCTTGCCTAGGGAAAACTGCTATCGAACGATTACATCGATAGGTCGTGTGAAGAATCAAAGTGTGTAGGATCTTTGGTAGTGTTAACTCTGCCGCGTGGAGCGCGGGCAGGGCAGTTGGGGTCTGGCTGGAGTAGCGAGTGGAGCAGGTGTGTGGTGTGACGCTCCCGCGAGTTGCCGCGCTTTCGGGGTTTAGCAGCATGTAATTGCGCTCGACTTGCGATGATAGTTTCTGACATGGTGTCGCGGACGGGAAGCATTAGCTGGCGCACATCAAGAGCCCGTTTCGTCTGGTGACCGTGTTGAGAAGAACGCGCGCCAACATCCAGCTTCTGCAACAGCGACGGCCGACAATGAGTGACTGTCGCCACCTCCTCGATCGACGGCTTCAAACCTTCAATCAACTAACAAGGAAGACCAAAAGCACGTAAAGTTTCAGAACAGTATGGCAGACCTCAGCTTTTCACATTGTTCCATTTGCCTCGCAAAATTACAGCAACTTAGCATGAACCTTTGTTGCTCATTGTCCCAATTGCATTACCAAGCAGGGTCCCTTCCTTTTTCCGAAATGAAACCGAGTGTCGTTGAAATTCAGACGCCAGCATTAAAGTACTATCATTGCATTTCATTACTTTAGTTTCAAAGTGCAGTTAAAGCATAGCTGGCTACAATAGTTAGATTACACAAGCACAAATTAAGAGTGCGAGTTTTGTTAGCATATTTTAGCTTATCTGTGACTGCAGCTCAGCTTGGTGCGTACTAAATTTTACTATTGTTAATTATTCAGAATCATTTAATTCAAGTTCAAAGTTAAATCTCTTGTTTCTAAATTGCGTAGAGTCAAGTTGCTTTTGAAATGATTGTTGAGGTAGTCCAAGGCTAACCGTATTCTGCTGGATTTCGATGTGCTTCAGAAAGAAAGCTCACTATTAACTTTAGTCACTAAATTAACTTTCGATTTTCCGGATTTATTAATTCTTTTGCTAAATTAAGTCAGAGTGTAGCGAAATTTATTACTTCTGACAAACTTGCAGTTTTCACACTACACGTGTCAACCTTCAGTTGCCACGCTTCTAGTGCTAATTATATGTGTAATAACCTTTCTTTTTCAGTTACTATAGTAATTGTCCTTAGGACAGGCGACCGTGATTTCCCCCAAATCTCAAATATCTAATTACCGCTAGTTAATTGTTGACGTAACGGCCGCACATTTACTTTCTTTATTAACTTTACCCCTTTTCAAAATTAATTTCCACCAGTTTCATTTGCATTTTTCCTTTCATTTAGATGTAACCCTTTCCTCCCTCTTTACCGACAGATTAACTTCGGTGACGATTGCTTTTCCAAAATTCCCATTAGGTACACGCGGTTTAATTTTTCACTGTCATTAAGGTCGATAAGTGAGGGGGAGGTTACACGTGGCGACCTGGTGACAGGACAATCTTCAAATTTGAGGTTGTTCTGGACACGAATTTTGCATTGTGCAAATCTCGTAACAAAGTACTGGTTACGAAATGGTCGATACGTCAGCGAGAATATTAGTCTGAGGAATCCTAATTAGATTTGAGATTTGTTATTTATATTGAAAATTATTAAAATGAGTGAAGGCAACAATTAACAAAATTTGGTAGACTTGGGTACGGAACAATCGGTCGAACAGTGGGAAACACGCACCGCGGTACCCATTGTTCAGGGGCAGGCGGCTAGCATGAAAGACGCGACCGCCGAGACGCAACAAAGAGCAGAAATGGAATTCCAAACATTAGAAAATGTTTCGGAATCGGAAGTGAAAATCAAATCGGAATCCCCTGATGACGAATATGGGGGGACAATTAAAGAGGAAGCCGCTACGGAAGTAAAACCGGTAGTTTCCGGGAATTTAACTGATTTATTGAATGTTTTGATTAACGAAATCAAGGCTCAGTCTAGCAAGATAGAAACTCAATCGGCAGAAATTAAAGCTCAGTCTGAAAAAATTGACAGGAAGCTAGACAATCAGAACAAAGCTATTAATGTTGTTAACAACAATGTTGGAGTTGTTAACACAAAAGTTGATAAAATCAAAGAAGATATTGTTGTGATTAATACCGAAATCGGTAAACTTAAACAGGAAATGATAGGCGTTCAGGCGGAAATTGCGAGCATAAATACGCGTTTTAATTCCGAAATTAGCAGAATCGAGAAAAGTGTAGGAGACGCAGTTGCTCCGATCATCGAGAATAAGGTGACGGAAGAAATTCAATTAGTGAGAAAAGACGATCAACAGAAGGTGGAAACTTTAAAGGTTTTAGTATCCAAAGTAGATACCAAAGTGAGGAAGCAGGCTAATACCTGCGAAGAGAAAAAGAGGGAAGTGGAAACGCTTGCGACAACCACTTGCCAAGTGATTACGAGAGTGTCGGAATTAGAAAAGAAACTTGAAGAAAAACAGAGCTATGTGCCAATCTGTGCACATAGTTCGGAATTGTTGACGAAAGAGGAGCGGTTCGACCCCTTGAAAAAAGGCGGTATACACGCGACGGATTTCATTAAAAACTGTGAAAGAGTTTTACCCAGATCATGGACTAATGAGAGAAAAATTAATGCGGTTATTGATGTGTTGGCTGGTGATGCCAAGCGTTGGGGCTTAAACCTCAACATTACGAACCTGACCTTTGACGAGTTTAAAAATTTGTTTCTGGCTGAATACTGGTCAGAGCAAAACAGCAAAGTGTCTGGCGCGAATTTGTCGTATCGAGGCCTTTCGATGCGAATTCGCGCGGCTCGATGAAGGAGTTTTGTGAGGGCTGGATCCGCAACTTGGAATATTTGCGTAATCGCCGCACGGAATCCGAAATAGTCTGGGAACTCTACAAGAAGCTTCCAGATGATACAAAACGCTACGTAGGAAGCAATTACAGGACAATCAATGATTTCCTGGAAAGAGTTGAGGACGAGGACAATTGGCGCAATAATCGCGATACTGGTAGAGGCCGTGGTGACAACAACGGGTACCACAGCAACCACAACAATCATAACTATGGGAGTAATGCATACCGCAATCTTGGCAGCAATAACAATAGTGGTTCGGGCCGTAATGACAATCGATACACTGCAAATAATAACAGGAATGACGGAAACCAGTATCATACTAGCGTGATACGGGCTTCGCAGAATAGTAATAACGCCAGAGTGTGTGATCAGCCGCCTCAGCAGCATCCGGGGAGCGTATCTGCTGGGACGAGACAGGGAAACCATTAGCCGCGCCGGTGAGGGGCCGACCGGGCGTGGAGAAATTTTGGCGGCCCAATAACAGTAGAAAACCCAGGTGTCGTCGTTATGAAAATTCCGTGTGGAATAATCAACGGCGGGAGAGTGTGCCAGTGTTAGGAGAAAGGAGTGCGCCCACAGGTAGTAAATCAGCTGTATACACGGCAGTAGGAAGTACATTCACTGTCAGTGAGAACAATTTAAGTAGTGTTCCGGAAATCGATTATAAAGTGGTAGCTGTAATACCCACAGCGGAACTGGAGATTGAGTTTAAGAATGATTCGCAAGTGTTGAGAGAAGATCAGATGTCGGATAAAACGTCCGTCATCGAGCGAGGGGATGCAGAGAGGGATGAGGTCTGGTTAAGGCAGTTCGGTCGCTTATACGACGAACTAAGAGATTATAGGGGTCGGTATGGGAGAAGCGTTTATGGGGAGCGCGGGCAGGATTTGCCGCGTTTCGTCCCACAGGAAGATAGTATTTGTGAAGTGATAGGAAGTTCTGGCCCTAACCGGCAGACTTTACTAGAAATAGTTGATGTTAATGGGGAGCACGAGCAAGATTCGTCGTGTTTCGTCCCGCAGGAGTTGGCTGTTGAAGTAGTAACGGAAAGTTCTGGCCCTAACCGGCAGACTTTACCGAAAGTTACAGTGGTAGAAGTAGCCGACCCATCCGACGCAAAACTCCAGTTTAAACATTGCGAAAGTATTGAGGAGAAAGATTACGAAAATTTTAGTGATAGCCGGACACGATTGGTAGAAAAGCATGTGGATTACAGCGTGTATGAGGTTAGAGCTGACGTTATACGGTCAGACGGTAGCAGTGTGGGTTGCGTAGATCCAGAGGAAGTGATTGCAGATACTACTGGGCACATTTCTCCAGGTAGATTGGCAGATGAGATCAATCTGATTAAAGAGGAATCAACGAAGGTGACAATTAGTGAATTGATAGCAAAGCAACACTTACTAGTTGGCGAGTTGCAGGAAAAAGTTTCGGTATTGGAGGCGAAGCTACAGACTAAGCCTCAGGACAAACGTGTTGAAATTAAAACTGTATGTGAACAGAGGCTGAAAAAGCCGCCAGATAAACCGGATTTAGGATCAAAGCCGGATGGTTTTTTCTGGAATGACCTGGATATAGACGAGGATTTACTGTGGGAAAATAAAGAAACAGTCGAGGACAAGTGTAGACAGATAGTAGTGTCTGTTAATATGCACGACCTACAACTAAACGTGTTGATTGACACCGGTGCAGAATTGAGTGCTGTATCTGGGAAAATATTTGAGTTACTGAAAGAAGGACCTGGTATCGTAGTTATGCCAGTAACAGGAGTGAAAATTATCGGTGCTACTGGGAAGGCCAGTAAACCGGTCACAAAACAGATTTTTGTCAACTTCGAGATATGTGGGGCACGATTTGAGCAAGAGTTTGTCGTCGTGCCAGACTTAACTACGGAAGTAATTATCGGGTTAGATTGGCTATTAAAGTACCGTGCAGTGATTAATTGCGAAAGCAAAACTTTGACATGTATGTCACAAGATAAAACAATAGTAGTTAGTTTCGACGAGGCAGGAGACGGTGTGCATAGGCAATACCAGCCTATACACATTGTTAACTGGCCGGATGGTATTGATGTAGGTATTAATTTGAACTACTGTAATGTGAGGAATCTCTGCATTGACAATAGTGTAGAAAGTGAATTGGAAGAGATAATCAAATTCCCTCCACGGATTGACATTAATATTGGTGTGAAAAAAGATCGTTAGCGAGAAGTAATGAAGCTAAATGCCGATGCTCGCATACGTCGTCATGACGCTAAAGCGCGTTTTGCTAAGTTTGCAATCGGAGACTTAGTTCTTGTAAAAGCTCACGAGAAATCGAGCGAGATAGACAATGAAATCTCTAAATTTAAGTTTGTGTATAATGGACCATATAAAGTCATTGGTATACCTCACACAAATGCTTATTGCTTAGAGTATCCAAGCTCTGGAAAACGATTAGGTATACGGAATTTTGTAGACTTGAAATTGTACCAACCTAGGATTGATTAATACCACAGAATGGGTAATTTGTACAGTATGTAATATAGAGTGTAAGATTTAAGGATGTGCCATGTTGCGATGCTTTTGCCTGACCTAGAGGTCATTAAAGAACTTGTAATTAACAAGTAATTAATTTTTGATTAGACGTTTTAACCAATTGAAAAATCCAAGCTGCTAGTTTAAGTTTTCAGCTGAGTCACAGTAGATTAAGGAATGTAAATATGCTTTTGTAACTAGCTGTCAGATTTCATGAATGTGTGTTTTACTAGTCATTGCCGATGTACTTAGACGCTGTTTTAAGTTTCAGGCTAGTACATGCGTGTGATGATGGACAGTGTTGAGTTATCCACTGTGATAGTATTAAGGGACTCCTTGAGATTACTCGGGAGTGAGTTTTCCTAAAGAATTCAGTGAAACGGACGTTCTGGAAATGCCGCTACACAGGCGAGTGAGATCAAGCGTGCCGCACAGGCGGGCGCAACAATGCTGGCAAGGTGGAGCAGCTGTCGGCTCTCGGGTCGCTGTCGGCTCTTGTGCCGCTGTCGGCATTCTTTGTACTTGCGAGTACGGAAGGCGGAGTTGTTTTTCTTCCCGGACAGCTGATATGAAATAATTCTGTTGTCAACATTTATGTTTTTGTCGATCTGCTGTATATTATTTTCTTGTTTAGCGTCAAGTGCACACTCATGACGAGAATATTAATTATGAAAAGTTTATATAAAATACGTATTCTATGTAATTAATTATTAATTTGCGTATTTTGATATACCTGTTTTCTATGACCATGTAATCTGATTAATTTTGTAAATAGTATTCCATTTCTTGATACTGCTAGGAATTTAGATTTTTAGAATAGCTAAACCATTTTCTATGCTTTCTATGAATTTTAATATGTCGTCAACCTGTTTTATTTTGTGCAAGATGACAGAGTGGAATAAGATTAGGACTGTCTCCACTCAATTTTTATGGTCTAAAAAATTGATTTATGCTTAATTAGACGAATGCTAAATTTTGATGATGTTTTGAGCATATGCATTTCCGCTGTTTATTTTTTGGGACATTTTCTGAGTCTGTTTACATTACACGAACATCCTCAGACAATGTGGGGCACGTGTAACGCCGGAAATGCATATCCTCCTATTTCCATCTATTGTACTGTAAGTTTTTTCCTTATTTTGTTACCTGAATATATGACATTTCTGTGCCTTTATACACTCCTGGAAATGGGAAAAAGAACACATTGACACCGGTGTGTCAGACCCACCATACTTGCTCCGGACACTGCGAGAGGGCTGTACAAGCAATGATCACACGCACGGCACAGCGGACACACCAGGAACCGCGGTGTTGGCCGTCGAATGGCGCTAGCTGCGCAGCATTTGTGCACCGCCGCCGTCAGTGTCAGCCAGTTTGCCGTGGCATACGGAGCTCCATCGCAGTCTTTAACACTGGTAGCATGCCGCGACAGCGTGGACGTGAACCGTATGTGCAGTTGACGGACTTTGAGCGAGGGCGTATAGTGGGCATGCGGGAGGCCGGGTGGACGTACCGCCGAATTGCTCAACACGTGGGGCGTGAGGTCTCCACAGTACATCGATGTTGTCGCCAGTGGTCGGCGGAAGGTGCACGTGCCCGTCGACCTGGGACCGGACCGCAGCGACGCACGGATGCACGCCAAGACCCTAGGATCCTACGCCGTGCCGTAGGGGACCGCACCGCCACTTCCCAGCAAATTAGGGACACTGTTGCTCCTGGGGTATCGGCGAGGACCATTCGCAACCGTCTCCATGAAGCTAGGCTACGGTCCCGAACACCGTTAGGCCGTCTTCCGCTCACGCCCCAACATCGTGCAGCCCGCCTCCAGTGGTGTCGCGACAGGCGTGAATGGAGGGACGAATGGAGACGTGTCGTCTTCAGCGATGAGAGTCGCTTCTGCCTTGGTGCCAATGATGGTCGTATGCGTGTTTGGCGCCGTGCAGGTGAGCGCCACAATCAGGACTGCATACGACCGAGGCACACAGGGCCAACACCCGGCATCATGGTGTGGGGAGCGATCTCCTACACTGGCCGCACACCACTGGTGATCGTCGAGGGGACACTGAATAGTGCACAGTACATCCAAACCGTCATCGAACCCATCGTTCTACCATTCCTAGACCGGCAAGGGAACTTGCTGTTCCAATAGGACAATGCACGTCCGCATGTATCCCGTGCCACCCAACGTGCTCTAGAAGGTGTAAGTCAACTACCCTGGCCAGCAAGATCTCCGGATCTGTCCCCCATTGAGCATGTTTGGGACTGGATGAAGCGTCGTCTCACGCGGTCTGCACGTCCAGCACGAACGCTGGTCCAACTGAGACGCCAGGTGGAAATGGCATAGCAAGCCGTTCCACAGAACTACATCCAGCATCTCTACGATCGTCTCCATGGGAGAATAGCAGCCCGCATTGCTGCGAAAGGTGGATATACACTGTACTAGTGCCGACATTGTGCATGCTCTGTTGCCTGTGTCTATGTGCCTGTGGTTCTGTCAGTGTGATCATGTGATGTATCTGACCCCAGGAATGTGTCAATAAAGTTTCCCCTTCCTGGGACAATAAATTCACGGTGTTCTTATTTCAATTTCCAGGAGTGTATATTGTAATTGTTTTACTATTTGTGTATATATATATATATATATATATATATATATATATATATATATATATATATATATATGCATTTATGTCGATGTATAATTGGTTTGTTTCGTAAATATTATTTGTATTTTTACGCTGGGTCTTGCCTAGGGAAAACTGCTATCGAACGATTACATCGATAGGTCGTGTGAAGAATCAAAGTGTGTAGGATCTTTGGTAGTGTTAACTCTGCCGCGTGGAGCGCGGGCAGGGCAGTTGGGGTCTGGCTGGAGTAGCGAGTGGAGCAGGTGTGTGGTGTGACGCTCCCGCGAGTTGCCGCGCTTTCGGGGTTTAGCAGCATGTAATTGCGCTCGACTTGCGATGATAGTTTCTGACATGGTGTCGCGGACGGGAAGCATTAGCTGGCGCACATCAAGAGCCCGTTTCGTCTGGTGACCGTGTTGAGAAGAACGCGCGCCAACATCCAGCTTCTGCAACAGCGACGGCCGACAATGAGTGACTGTCGCCACCTCCTCGATCGACGGCTTCAAACCTTCAATCAACTAACAAGGAAGACCAAAAGCACGTAAAGTTTCAGAACAGTATGGCAGACCTCAGCTTTTCACATTGTTCCATTTGCCTCGCAAAATTACAGCAACTTAGCATGAACCTTTGTTGCTCATTGTCCCAATTGCATTACCAAGCAGGGTCCCTTCCTTTTTCCGAAATGAAACCGAGTGTCGTTGAAATTCAGACGCCAGCATTAAAGTACTATCATTGCATTTCATTACTTTAGTTTCAAAGTGCAGTTAAAGCATAGCTGGCTACAATAGTTAGATTACACAAGCACAAATTAAGAGTGCGAGTTTTGTTAGCATATTTTAGCTTATCTGTGACTGCAGCTCAGCTTGGTACGTACTAAATTTTACTATTGTTAATTATTCAGAATCATTTAATTCAAGTTCAAAGTTAAATCTCTTGTTTCTAAATTGCGTAGAGTCAAGTTGCTTTTGAAATGATTGTTGAGGTAGTCCAAGGCTAACCGTATTCTGCTGGATTTCGATGTGCTTCAGAAAGAAAGCTCACTATTAACTTCAGTCACTAAATTAACTTTCGATTTTCCGGATTTATTAATTCTTTTGCTAAATTAAGTCAGAGTGTAGCGAAATTTATTACTTCTGACAAACTTGCAGTTTTCACACTACACGTGTCAACCTTCAGTTGCCACGCTTCTAGTGCTAATTATATGTGTAATAACCTTTCTTTTTCAGTTACTATAGTAATTGTCCTTAGGACAGGCGACCGTGATTTCCCCCAAATCTCAAATATCTAATTACCGCTAGTTAATTGTTGACGTAACGGCCGCACATTTACTTTCTTTATTAACTTTACCCCTTTTCAAAATTAATTTCCACCAGTTTCATTTGCATTTTTCCTTTCATTTAGATGTAACCCTTTCCTCCATCTTTACCGACAGATTAACTTCGGTGACGATTGCTTTTCCAAAATTCCCATTAGGTACACGCGGTTTAATTTTTCACTGTCATTAAGGTCGATAAGTGAGGGGGAGGTTACAAGCAGTAGCAGTAATTGATTACTTAACTGTAAAAAGATGCTAGGTGCCAAATTCATGAAAAATGCGATAGGCAGTTTGAAAGACGCAATAACCGTGGAGGATTACTTATGAAAAGTGCTATGTTCACCGAGAATTCCAAGTGGCTACACTTGCAACCACTAGATGGCAATGGTGCTAAGCTGCCTGCTGATTTCATAAGAATGGTGCAGTGTGCCATTAAGTTGTGTTTGTTTCACTTTGCTGCCAACTTCTACATGTGTCCATTTTCTATTAGGCCTACTAAACGATGATTTCCCAGCTCAATAAAATTTAGTACAAGCATTGTGTCGTAGAAAGATGTGACCTCTAAGCAGAAGCAGCTGCATTAATTGCAAATGCATTTTTACTTATTATATTATAAAACACAGTACATACATAAATGTAATTTTTTCAATACCATATTTATTTCATAACAACGATTTTTGATAAACCGATTATAAATTTCTAATCAAATATTTAATAAATTTTTAATCAAACTTTTAATATGTTTAATTCAGAAGTAGTTTTCACTCAAACACGAGGTCTACGGTAAATTTAAATTCGTATCTTTGTGGAGAAAACCACTTAGTGGGGGAAGTTGATAATTTAAAGCATTTATTTACTGACTAGTTTTCATTACCCAGTATGGCCAGATAAGCTGAGGAAGCAAAGAGCCAAAAGTGGTGACTTGGACGTTGTGGCGTCTTTTTCTGGAGGTCCCAGGGGGAGGCATACTAATAGAAAAATCCAGATGTGACAGGTTATCTGCCTGGACACCCTTTACGAAGGTCGAGGCCGTCTTGTGTCTTGACATTCTGCCATCTGTTTGTTGCTATCGCCGTATGTGCTGTAGCCAGCGACTCAGAGGTAGCGAGACTGGCTACGCGCGCCCAAAACCGGCGACACCTCGGGCATGCTTCAGGCAGGGCAAAGACACGCCATCCGCCGCGACGTCATGTCACACAGAATGCTGTCGTCTTCGGAGCGGGATGAAGCTGTTCTGCCATGACCACAAACTAGTGTGGTATTCAGTCTGCATGTCCTGCCTACTCACTTGTTGATGACTTCTCCTGCAGGCTTGGAATATATTTCGTGACTGGAATGCTCATAACAGTACGACGGCTAGTTCCACAAGTATTTCACAGTGTTAATTCTTTGAGTAATCGCAGCCAGCATGAAGTTAGTGTTGCATGCAGAAATAACCAATTGTACTGAATTTGCAACTATTGTTTTCGTTCTAGTAATGGGACTGGGAGCACTGTTCCAGCAGTATAACAGTCATGCAAATCAAAATATTGCTTGGGCTGCAAAAGAACTTTTCCGTTCTCGAAACCCTTTCATCGTAGTAATGAGTGTTCAAGGACACAACGTGAAGTTTACAAAGAAAAGGGATGTTGTAATAGCCTCATCTTGGGCAACAGAAGGTAGGACGAACCAGAAGAAAGGGGAAAGAGTTTCCCCGTATCATATCTCCCGGCCTTCCACCTTTAGATTTGACGAGCACAGCAAACAGCTAGAGATCTATCGCAGTTATAGATTTCAATACTAGACGATGAGAAACAGCTTTTTCTCTCATTTTCCGTACAGATAAAGTTTTGTACGACCGTCTTGATGGCCGCGTGGCTTAGGCCGAGGGCCAAAAAGATGCGTCCGTAAGTGGGTGGAACCCATGAAAAGGCTTTTCTCTTAAAATAAGGTAAATACGCTTGGCAGGAAGTAAATAAGAGGAATACCCTGTTTATTCTGCTCACGGTGGAGGCAGTTCTCATTTCGGTAGCTGTTACAGTAGTACCTGACAGCCCACAACTTTCTTTGACGGTCCTCACCGCAGTGACATATTTGAAAAGCCAAAGTTCGTCGTAGTAACGTGTATTTATTGGGGATTTTTGTAATTGTATTAAATGAATTCGACATATTAAATGAACTCTTGCAACATTTTCCCCTACTTTGAACTGCACTGTCTGACAACAAACGTGAATCAGCTGGCAGAGGAGGACAAATAAAAATGGAACTCCATGGGTTGAAACTGTATGTGATGTTACTTCAGTGATTACTAAATCGATCACATTTAGAATGGACTCAGCCGTATGAGCCTGCCTTTCGGCATCACACTGCGCCGCCTCTCACCTTGACGCATGCACTGTTTCGGCAGTTTATCTCCTCAGGTAAGCTGGCCAATACCTGTTGTAACTGGTTCTTGACATCCTGAATACTGGCACTGGGATGGAGTTGACAGCCCAGATGGCTCCACACATGTGCCGTATAGGAGATGGCCACGGGAGTACCTCACCACACGCAGACACGTCATAGAAACACGTGCGAGGCACATCTACATCTATGTGATTACTCTGCCTGGCAGAGGGTTGAGATGGTTCACTGAACCACCTTCAAGCTGTCTCTCTACCGTTCCACTTTCGAATGGCACGCGGGAACAACAAGCACTTAAATTATTTCTGTGCGAGCCCTCATTTCTCTTATCGTGATTATCATTTCTCCTTATGTAGGTGGGAGCCAACAGAAACTTTTAGCAATCGGAGGAGAAAACCAGTGATTGAAAAGTCATGAGAAGATCCTGCCGCAACGAAAAACGCCTTTGTTCTAATGATTGCCACTCCAGTTCACGTACCATGTCTGTGTCACTACATCCCCTATTTCGCGATAGTACAGTGTAGCATACAGTGCCAAGTATGTCCATGCTATACTGTTGAAAAACGGCACCAAAGTACTGTCGCTTGAGTGGCAGAACATGACGACTCAGGATGTCCGTTACGTGCCGCCGTGTCTTCAGAACTCCCTCGATCTTTACTTGACGTAACCTGAAGTCACACTCGATAGGTCCCAAGATTACGAAGACAGGAGTAAAAAAAAAAAAAAAATGGTTCAAATGGCTCTGACCAATATGGGACTTAACACCTGAGGTCATCAGTCCCCTAGAACTTCCAACTGCTTAAACCTAACTAACCTAAGGACATCTCACACATCCACGCCCGAGGCAGGATTCGAACCCAGACTGAAGCGCCTAGAAACGCTCGGGCACAGCGGCAGGCCCGACAGGAGTACTAACGCCGCGCTTCTTCAAAACATTGCAAGAATGCAACGCCTCCCCATGCCACCGCCACGATGGCCGTCCTAGGTAGTACGGAATCGCGATTGATCGCTGAACATAATGGGACGCCACTCACCTGCGCTCCCAACTTCCCAGTCGCGGCAGAACTCCGAACGCAGGTGTTTTGTAGTGTTAACGGTGACTCCGACCAAACTTGTGGGATGACACAGAATATTCCAGGCAGTCCATTACATGATCTAGGACGCAAGCACAGATGTGAAGTCATTACGATTTTCTTCGTGGATAATACGGCGATCATCGCCTGTAGTGATCAGACATGGTCAACCGGAAAGTTGCTGACGAATATGCCTCCCTCAAGTTTTCGTGCTCGCCGTCATTGGACTACAGTCACAACAGAATGCCCATAAATCTGGATACTGCACGATTTGACAACCGACGAAATGAAGACCCACGATGAGGTTCTTTTCAAACTTTGCCAAGTACTGGGAACGCTGTCTCACAAAAGAATGCCCATCTCACCGTCTTTCTCAGAGATCACTCCACGTCCGACATACCCCATCAGGCCGGGTAACATTACTAAACACGAATAACACTAACGCACACTCGTGGCCGTTCTACCCGTCACAGATAACAGAAACTCCAATCAGTTGCATACCCTGCGGACAGTGTGTAAGTATCAAAAGTTACAGTGGCATCCGGCCAAGTATTCGGGGTGCTTAATTTTTTTTCTCAGTGCGTGTGGATCTCCGTTGGCTAGTTTTAAGTGTCAGTAGAAGCAACTGCCACTACTATCTTCCGCTGGCACCTGGTTACACAGAGGCGTAAGCTGAGAGTAACGTCTGCTTGCAGCGTACTCAATAGTACATTTCTTCAAGCAACTGACGAACGCAACACTAGTTTCGTAGAGAACCTAGGCCGACGTCGTAGGTTGACGGAGCGGCCCATGCACATTGGCTTCATCGAATTACTTTGCTACGTAAATGAAGGCAGAATTAAACTGAAATCTACTGCTCAATTTGTTATCAAATGCTTCACACATGCATGTGCAAGCTGCTGACGGTACGGTATCCAGTTAGTAACGACATATTTTGACATTCCATCATAAAGTTATATTATTATTATAATACACGGTGTATCAAAACGAATCATCCGATTTGGCACGTCTACATTTTTGAAATTAATAAACATAAACAAGGAATTTTGATTTTTTAAGAACGAGAAACTCCAAAAGCTTTTTTTTTTCATACGTTGCCATAGGTGTTCAATATGCCTCTCTTGAGATCCACGGCACATGTCAATGCAGTAGCCACATTATTCCCACGTAGCAGCGAGCATGTCTTGAGTTACAGCTTCCACAGCTGCTGCTTTGGGATGTCTCAGTTCATTCATTGTTGTTGGTAACGGAGGCACATAAAGAGAGTGTTTTATAAACCTGCACAAGAAAGAATCACATACAGTCAGGGCCGGTGACCTCGGAAGCCAGTATTGTAAGGCTGAATCATATGGTCCACTTCGACCGATCCATCGTTCAGTAATCCTTTGATTGCAAAATTCCCTCACTTCCAGATGCCAGTGTGTCGGTGCCCAGCCATGTTGGTGAATGAAGTTGTTCGAATCAAGTTGAGCTGTCGAGCTGCACGGCGAACGGATTTCTGGGGACTCCTTGTGAAACTATGGCGGATGCGTTCGAAGTCTGTGCCTGTCTTTCGGGGACGGACCGGCAATTTGCCTTTACACAACCTGTTTCTCAGAATTGTTCATGCTATCGTCTAATGCTCTGTGCTATGAGGAGTATCCACACCACATCTCGTATGAAAGTCACACTGAACAGTTATTACTGACCCGCACTGCGCAAAATGTAGAGCATAGAACGGTCTCTGTATCCGGACACCATTTTTGCTAGAACTAAAGTGGACGCACAGTGCTGCTACCTAGCGCGAACCACGTAAAACTCGAGAATTTGCTTTTTCCAACAGTACGTTGCTCACGCACAAATCTCAAATAACATAATAGTTAAGATTTTTTTTTAAATCGGATGATTCTCTTTTATATAAAATGTACATTATTTTAAAGTGAAAAAAAAAAACAGTTGCATTCTGAGTGAAAAGAGCACACACGTACATACAGGGTGTTTCAAAAATGACCGGTATATTTGAAACGTCAATAAAAACTAAACGAACAGCGATAGAAATACACCGTTTGTTGCAATATGCTTGGAACAACAGTACATTTTCAGGCAGGCAAACTTTCAAAATTACAGTAGTTACAATTTTCAACAACAGATGGCGCTGCGGTCAGGGAAACTCTACAGTACGATATTTACCACATATCCACCATGCGTAGCAATAATATGGCGTAGTCTCTGAATGAAATTACCCGAAACCTTTGACAACGTGTCTGGCGGAATGGCTTCACATGCAGATGAGATGTACTGCTTCAGCTGTCCAATTGTTTCTGGATTCTGGCGGTACACCTGGTCTTTCAAGTGTCCCCACAGAAAGAAGTCACAGGGGTTCATGTCTGGCGAATAGGGAGGCCAATCCACGCCACCTCCTGTATGTTTCGGATAGCCCAAAGCAATCACACGAACATCGAAATATTCATTCAGGAAATTAAAGACGTCGGCCGTGCGATGTGGCCGGGCACCATCTTGCATAAACCACGAGGTGTTCGCAGTGTCGTCTAAGGCAGTTTGTACCGCCACAAATTCACGAAGAATGTCCAGATAGCGTGATGCAGTAATCGTTTAGGATCTGAAAAATGGGCCAATGGTTCCTTTGGAAGAAGTGGCGGCCCAGACCAGTACTTTTTGAGGATGCAGGGACGATGGGACTGCAACATGGGGCTTTTCGGTTCCCCATATGCGCCAGTGCTGTTTATTGACGAAGCCGTCCAGGTAAAAATAAGCTTCGTCAGTAAACCAAATGCTGCCCACATGCATATCGCCGTCATCAATCCTGTGCACTATATCGTTAGCGAATGTCTCTCGTGCAGCAATGGTAGCGGCGCTGAGGGTTTGCCGCGTTTGAATTTTGTATGGATAGAGGTGTAAAATCTGGCGCATGAGACGATACGTGGACATTGGCGTCATTTGGACCGCAGCTGCAACACGGCGAACGGAAACCCGAGGCCGCTGTTGGATCACCTGCTGCACTAGCTGCGCGTTGCCCTCTGTGGTTGCCGTACGCGGTCGCCCTACCTTTCCAGCACGTTCATCCGTCACGTTCCCAGTCCGTTGAAATTTTTCAAACAGATCCTTTATTGTATCGCTTTTCGGCCCTTTGGTTACATTAAACCTCCGTTGGAAACTTCGTCTTGTTGCAACAACACTGTGTTCTAGGTGGTGGAATTCCAACACCAGAAAAATCCTCTGTTCTAAGGAATAAACCATGTTGTCTACAGCACACTTGCACGTTGTGAACAGCACAGGCTTACAGCAGAAAGACGACGTACAGAATGGCGCACCCACAGACTGCGTTGTCTTCTATATCTCTCACATCACTTGCAGCGCCATCTGTTGTTGAAAATTGTAACTACTGTAATTTCGAAAGTTTGTCCGCCTGAAAATGTACTGTTGTCCCAAGCATATTGCAACAAACGGTGTATTTCTATCGCTGCTCGTTTAGTTTTTATTGCCGTTTCAAATATACCGGTCATTTTTGAAACACCCTGTACTTACTCGAAGTAATAATCAAGCGCAGGAGGAAAAATTCTCTTCCTAGCGGAACATAAATGACGCTGATCACGTTTAGAGGGAATGCAAAGTGGGCTGTGGAATGAATGGGAATCGAGACTGAAGAGAGAGACGTATTAGAATAGTCCGAGCAGTTGTGTAAAGTCCCTGTGCCAGTGCGGCGTAATGGTTAGGGCATCTGCCTGGAGTGGAGACCCTGGTTCGAATCCCAGCGTCATTCTTTGCTTCAGTCTGCATATACAGCGTGAAAATTATTTAAACCGACAAACTCAGAGACGTTGCACAGGACAATGAAACAAATATTTTTCTGTAATGGCATAATTACCTGAGTATTTTTTTTTTTTTTTTTTTTTGCAACTGGTAGAGGTGGTCTTTGGATGAAAATCAAAGTAAGAGACTATGGGTCGTAGCATGGGCAATGAAAACAATTTAATTCCGTTTTAGCAAGAGATAAGAACATTAACAGAACAAAATTACTTCATTTATAGTAGAGGTTCACAAAGGCTTCCACTGACTTTTAACCAGAGAATGCACCGATCGGTCACATTCTTTCTAATGCTGTCGAAGACTGCACCAGTGTCCTCAATTCTTACTGCTGCTGCTACCATCCGGGCAACCAGTTCCTGTAATGGTTTTGTAAACAAGGTTGCATATCCCGCTTCACAAGAAGTTAAGAGGGGTCAAATTACGGGATCGAGTAGGCCAAGGTACAAGACCAGCACTGCCAATCGACTTTCTGCGAACTGTCGGTTCAAGAATCGACGCACATAGCGACTGAAGTGTGCTAGCAGCATGTCATGCTGGAGCCTCATGCGGTGTCTTGTAGCGAGTGGAACGTCACCCAGCAATTCTGGCGATGCTCTGGCGAAGGAATTGTAATATTTTCTGTCCTTTATTGACGAAGGTAGGAGATATTGCCCAGTTAAACACTCACCAACAACATCTGCTCTTACATTCACGTCGAACCGCAATTGATGTGTGCGACTAAATGTGGCATGTGGAATTAACATCACTCAGACATGCGAACTGGGGATGTTGAAGACCCCATCACCGGAATATTTCTTTACCTGTAAACTTCACAGAGGACCGAAGTGTGACACTGTTCAAGAGTACCACTGCGAAAGCTGTGCTCTTAGTGGCTAATCATCTGGTTCCAGATTGTGCACACGCTGCTAGAGAAATGGATTAAAAATTGCTCATGAAGGAGGTTTCTTACATTCATCTGGTTCGTTCTCATGTTACGCGTAATTTCACGACTGCTGGGAGCGATTACGCCCACTAACGGATTAAAAAAAATGTTCACAAGCAATTACGAATTTAGATAAAAATGTTTATTTCGTATCCCGCGCAACATCTCAGAGATTGTCGGCTTAAATAAGTTTCATCCTGTATAGACGATAACACAGCGTTATTGTATGTTGGTACACGTAAGTTGTATCAAGTGATGCGATGAATAGTTTTGTTTACTAGTCTATTTAAACAATCGTGTTGCTGGTGTTTGCTGTTGACATTCCGAGATTCTGTGTTCCAAGAATAATTCGGGTACATACAGCATCCCCCCTCCCCCCGCCATTTATACATCTAGCATCTAGCGAAATGACCGTTAAAGGAAAATTAGAGAAGTTTGAGGTCATACGTACGTCTACTGACAATAGCTTGTCACACACACAGGTCGGAAGTGTAGTGCTGCCCGAAGTACCCCCCTTCACATACTACAAACTGGCTTCCAGGACAAGAAAAGGAGATGCAGATATAACGTCTTATCCCAAAATTACCTAGAGTGGACACACTGGCGAAACAGGAAAATGTTACACTATGAACACGTTAAACGAACGCTGCCAAGAATTACTCGTGTATCTCCATGCCTGTACGATCTGTTTATCGAAATTTCTCCCCTGCGAGAGCTTCCTTCCAGCATTTTCACTGCAGAAAAAATCCTTTGCTGCATATCACGAACGCTGTGAGGACATGAGAGCTACTGGGTGTCTCTAGCATTACCGGTGCCTTCTCACGTGGGGACTGCCACACAATATGATCAGAGGAAGAGGATGTGGAGCTGATCGCCCTCTTTAGGACTTTTGCAAAGAACGCATCATTAGCTAGAGGGTCGCGAAAGCATCGCAGTGACATTTGGCTGTATTGGAATAAATGTAGGGCGGGTGGCGACGAGAAGGTGGACAGCGTGGCAAAGAGTTATAGCTTGGGTTGTTCCAGAGGACTGCGTTGGCAGAAGACCACTTGACTTTGACTAGCTCTGACAAATGATAGCATCTAAAGTGCAGGTAGAGATTACAGGCCGAATGTCATCACGAACTGTTGATAGCGAATTACTGGAAGTTGATTTGATATGTCGAGTTGCTGCGTGTCGTTTAAACGCTGACTCAATACCACAGACAACAGAAACATAGGCGAACATGGTGTATAACGGGATTCAGCTGGGTCATTGTGTGGCATTCTGCATTGTTCAGCAATGTGTCTCACTTCTATTCGTAGTGGTCAGATCGACGTCAACATGTTCGCAGACGATCTGGTGGAAGGTCATACGAAACAGCGATTCTCCAGGCACGTACCTCTGCAAATCCTACCGTGAATACGCGTCGGACCGCATATTTGTTACATGTATTCCAATTCCTGTCTTCCCTAACAATTCGTGCCCAGTAAAACTCACTCTAGAACCATGTAACTTACTCACCCATGTTTTAACATTTGTTGTATTACCTTGCATCCTCTAGTCAGCATTTTACTCGTATTCTTTCCTCTTTGATTCTGCTACGAAACTCAAATTCATTACCTTACGATTCAATACAGTTTTCAGCCTTCTTTTGGAGCACTACACCCAAAATGCTCCAACCTTCTTCTTTTTCAGTTTTCAGACAGTCCATAACTGATTTCCACACGTTGCTATGATGCAAACTTATATTATCAGAAATTTCTTCCCGCGAATTAAGGTCGACGTTAGATACTAGTAGACTTCAAAGTAACAACCAAAATCGACATTAAACTTATCCCTGAACAAGCCGGATTCAGACCAGGGGAAGCATGTTGTAGTCAAATACTAAATATGACTAAACACAGTGATGACGAATTTAAAATGAAATTGATCAGTGCTGTGCATGATACGATAAAACACCGACGATTTCTTACGAAAGTCTACGAAATAACAAAGAATACTCAGCTGACTTACATGTTAAGAGGCACGTTGCAGTATCAAGATTTCTACGTAATCTTCCAAGGGAAGAAAAGCAGGGGGAGAAACCAAAAGAATCCATTACCAAAAGGCTTTGCACAATATGTACATGAATGACCACCCACAACAGACGGAAATAATGAGAGTCATATATGCAGAAGATACTGCCATTACTTCTCAAGGAAGAAGAATTGATGAGGTGGGAAGAAAATTGGCAGAGGCTTTTCATACCTCGGAAAACTAATATGAAGGAAATCACCTGTGACTTAATCCAGAAAAAGAAAGTATGTGCATTTCGCCTACGTAATAAACAACCTCAAGAAATTTGGGAATAGAATAGGAAGGTATTAGACTACAACACTGCACCCAACCAACAAGTTGGTAGTCACGTAGAACGTTCACTGTCTTTCAAAATACGCTGCACTCATCTACGAGGAAAACTATGTGCAAGAAATAATATTATACGTAACCTGAATGGTTCAACTTCTGGGGAATAACTTTAAGTTCTTCAGTCATCAGCAGTGGGAGTTTGTTTTGCAGCAGGAGAATATGCGGCAGCTATATGGGAAGTGTCTAGTCACTCAAGCAAGCAGAGGCCGCTTTAAATGAGACTGTCAGGATTGTCACCGGGTAGTGAGGCCTAAACGTGTCCACAAAATTTACTCACCAGCGGCCATAGTACCGCAAAGTATCAGGCACAAAGCAGCCAGGGAAATAGAGAGAAAAAAGTGGCAAACTGCCCCACGGCATGTAATGTGTAACCACCGAAAAGTTCCAACTGGTCTTAAGTCAAGGAACAACTTTATCCAACTGACAGTACTGGTAGGAGGCTGATCTGAGACCTGCCTCTTATCTTCATAGTTGGACCATCTGCAAAATACATCCTGTATCCGAAAGAGGAAATCACACAAGGGCAGCAACTACAGTATCGGACATGGATAGCACTGAATAGATAAAGAACAGGAGTCGCAAAATACAAAGTAAACATGGTTAAGTTGGCCTACTGTGAAGATGCCCAATGTACAAGTGGAGAAACACAGACGATTGAACATTTGCTCATGCGCCCACGGATGGAGTTTGTTTCGACAAAGGAGGTCTATTTTTGTGCAATGACAAGGACATGAAAGCAGCAGGGTTCTGGTGAAAGAGAGTTTGGGTGTCCTTGCCCGGATACGGAAAGTAAGTAAAGGAAAGTAAAGTAAGTAGTAGACTTGGTCAGCAGTGCCCTCAATACCTGTACTGGACAGCCCTTTATGTCCTCATCCCTGCGGCCGTCATGTGTTATTTTACTTCGAAGGTAGCGGTATTCCTTCCTTTCTCAATTTCGTCATAGCCAGTTTTTATGTTGAGTTTATCGCTAACCTCTATTCTGCTGGCCCTCATTACTTTCATCTTTTTACGTTCACATTCCTGCGTCCGTCATGTGTTATTTTGCTACAAAGGTAGCGGAATTCCTTCCCTTCTCAGTTTCGTCATCCCCAGTTTTTATGTTGAGTGTGCTCGCTAGGCTGTTCGTTCCATTCGACAGGTCTTGCAGAACTTCTTTGTTTTCGCTGAAGATAGCAATGACATCACCGAATCTCATCATTGATATCCATTCGCCCTCAATTTCAGCCCCTCTCCTGAACCTATCTTTTCGTAGTTGATCCTTTGACGTATGGAATGCAGAGTAGGGACCGAAACATTACATCCATATCTTACACTTATTCTCAACCGAGCACTTTATTCTCCAATTCCATTTTTAATTTTCTCTCTTGCTTCTCGCACATGTTATGTATTTACGAGAAAATACATGTAACGTGCGAGTCTATGATATTTAACGAATTTCATCAATTTTCTCCTGAATATGTGGGATATCCAGAGTTCCTGTAATCCTGATGAGGTACGGTCTCACGTAGTCCTCCTATCACAAATATGTTTATGTCGTCAGCACCTTTACGGGCCATTCAGTTGACAACTTACTATGAAAAGTATTCAAGTACGTACATACGTTTAGTTGTTTAAGCAAGTTATTCTGATTTAGTATTCAGTTTTCCAGCATTTCCCTTCCCCTTTTCCTTTTTTTCTAAACATATAATCTGATGACGACTTGACTATGAGTTGAAACCATTGGTGTGGCCTGAGGCTGAAATACAAATTAACGAAAATTTTCTGACATTTTGTAAAATGATTTGTTTACAATTAAGAAATGAAAAAGATTAGAGAAACATCTGACGCGTCTTTGATCATACTCGAAATAATGTCGTGAAAATGAGACTGCACGGTCTATAAAATCCACCAGACAAATATCCACTAGCACCCTTTAAAAATTTAAGATTCTAAGTTAAGAATTGAACTTCAAGTTTACAAAAGGCGCCGTATTTGCAGAACATGGTTTCGAAGATCATTCAAAGCTGTGTCAAATGTTTTTCTAATCTATTCCTTGCTTTCAGTCAAATCGTAATGAAAAAATGTCACCGTTTTCTCATTTTCTTTTTCGAACTTTTTCACTGGCAGTTAAACATCGCGTCACTGTAACTTTTTATGTGTGACGTAGCTGCGCCTTGAAGAGATGAAGTTTTTGACTTTATTTACATATCTAGCAGTAGCTAGCTGTCCGTGAAATGTTTCGAATAACTTATCAATTTTTTTCTTAAGTGCACTGATTGCTTTGAAGCAATTAATTCTATTTTTGGTTAAATTAGACTTCACGCCGGTCAATTTGGTACCAATTTATGTATTTCACACTCTTCGTTTGGTATGGATTTGAGGACACAAGTTTACTGCGTAATTTCTATGAAATCCTTCTTCGCTCCGCTCAAACAATGGGCTAAGAAATTTATAGTTGACAAGTGTATTCCCTTAAGGCTGTATACCTTGTGTGCATGTGATATCATATCCGTTTGCCAACTCTTACTAGCCTATAGAAAGGTACTGTAAATATGTAGCCAGCCGAGTGGCCGTGCGGTTCTAGGCGCTACAGTCTGGAACCGAACGACCGCTACGGTCGCAGGTTCGAATCCTGCCTCGGGCATGGATGTGTGTGATGTCCTTAGGTTAGTTAGGTTTAAGTAGTTCTGAGTTATAGGGGACTGATGACCTCAGAAGTTAAGTCGCATAGTGCCCAGAGCCATTTGAACCATTTGAATATGTAACGTTGTGGTGTGAATGTGTGAGGGCGTGGGCGTAAGATATATTTCACATAGCATACATCAGTAAACAAAAATAAGAATGTAGGTCAATATTAACATAAAATGTATTCATTTAAATCGTCTCCAAGGTACCTCGTTTTTCAGTAAGAACGTGTATTACAATTATTGTAAACTAAATGGCTTATTCCACATCATAGTGGGAGATCGCAATATTGAGCTGCGAAACAGCAAATAAGTAACTAAATAAGAATGCTTGATCTACACACATTTTTCATGACGGTGCAATTTTTTACAGGAGTTAGGTTATGTGTTTCTACGCGATTAAACGAAAAATATGTGCTGATCATGGTTGCTACTGTCGTGCCACGGGGGGGCAGCCGCAATCTGGCGTTGTTTTAAAGTGTCCCAGTAGTGATGTCGGGGAATTCGGTATTTTACGCGCGCCGCCATTTTACGTGTTAACTGACAATTCCGTCCGAGCGCGCTGTACGTGACAACAAGGCCAAAAGAACGAATTTAGCATGAAGACCAGCGTTTGCAGTCCCTGGTATGCACTGTATTTTATTTAAAATCCGTGGCCAACTATGGGAGACGCTCAATAAATAGGAGGGATAAAAATAAAAGCTCCGGGGTAATATATTTTGTGGCCAGCTATCGTTTTGAACAACTAATGGACCGCAAGCAATTCGCAGTAAAACTGAGCGCTTGTGTTTCACTGTAATGGCCGGCACTGTCGACGTAGTGCACGCCCTTCATTAACACGTGCGTTGCTGACGCAGCCCAGCGTTTATGACACGGTCGACGCGTGCGAATGCGAACGGGGACACAGTGCGCGAAGATACTCGCGTTCTGTCGTCATGGCACGGAAAACGCTTACAGTACTGGAATGAGGAATTGCATCGATAGAGAGTGCCAGGATATGTGGGACAGAACAGAAAAGGGAGGAGTTCATATACGTTTCTCCCCAGTCTACTGGGAAAGCTCCAAAATGTCGCATTTCCCGCCAACCAAGTGAGAAGTAGACAAGCTTGTGCAGTGTGGGTCATATCCCGAACATTTACTGTAAAACCCGACAACCTGGGAAGCTTCTCTCAGTGATTCAGTTGTGACTCAGAAGAAACCAGAAATTATTATGCGAGCCCTCGGTAACTACAGGGTGGCGCACGAAATGTGTTACCAATTGTTTCTTTCACAACTTACGACGCACATTAGACATCCCGCTGGGATCTCTACAGCAGTACCAGCAGAGCTTGGAGAAACAAATGAGTTACGAAATGACGTGTAATTCACGATACTGCCGCTAGGAGACTAGTAAGCAGCAATGGCTGACAATGAAAGACTGACGACAAAGCAACGATCGGCAATTGTATTTCTTTTTCATGAAACGAAAAGCTTTGTTGTGACTCAGAGGCGTTTTCGACAACAGTTTAACACACCATGGGTCCCTTTCAAGAAGACCATCCACAGGTTGAACGATAAATTTGTACATGAAGGAACAGTATTGGAAGCGAAGCGGCCTCGGCCTAAGCCTGTTTGTTCACCGGAGAATGTTGAAGCGGTACGAGTTGCTGTACAGAGAAGTTCCGGGAAATGGTGTAGAAAGGCAACAGTGCAACTGGGAATATCCAGATGCTCCGTTCAACGCATTCTTAAAAGTGACCTGTGCACAGAAGCTCACTGAAAAGAACACAAGGAGCAGAGACTACTTGTTGCACAGTGGGCGGAGGATAGGGAAGAAACTCTCTACAACGTTTGGTTTTCAGACGAGGCTTATTTTCATTTAAACGGTGTGGTTAACAAACAAAATTTACGCTTTTCGGCCACTGAAAACCCACAAGTGCTTCATGAATGACAACATTATGCTCTGAGGATTATAGCGTGGGCAGCAGTTTCCAGTCACGGACTTATTGGACTCTTTTTCTTTGAAGAAACCGTGAACAGCGGGCGTTATTTGAGTATGCTTCGCAATAGCTTCATTCCACAGCTTCTTGCTACTGCCTTGCCCTTCAACACGCAGTGGTTCATGCAAGATGGAGCAAGGCCACATACTGCAAACACTGTGTTGGAGTTTTCACACGAGCATTTAGACATGCGGATGATTTCACTCAGGTTTCCAGGTCGCTTCAATGACGGACAAAATTGGTCCCCCAATAGTCCAGACCTCAATCCATGTGACTTTTTTCTTTGGGGGCTGCCTAAAGGAAAAATTTTTCCCGAAACGTCCACGTGATTTAATGGGGCTCAGAGGACTTATTCTTCAAGCTTGCAGTGAAATTACGGAAGACATGTGCCGCAGGGTAATCACTAACTTCAGTGTTCGTTTGAAGGAAATTAGGAAACGAAATGGTGGACATATGGACATATTGAGCATGTGCTGAGTTAGAACAAATCTCCATGGACGGCTCTTCATTGTAGTACATGTTCCTTTCAGATTGTATTGACAATAAAGTTTATATTCAAAAACAAAATGGTAACACATTTCGTGCGCCACCTTGTATAATCTTCTGAGAAGCCAAATGTCGTGTCCTTGTTGCTAATGCTAAATGGGTCGAAGTAGCCTGAAGGATCAGTCGTCATAGCAATCTGGACAGCCAACGGTAACATTAGTTGTCACAATTGCACTTTAAATAAATATGTTTTGAACAGTTTGTTGCTGAAGAGCTGCTACACTGTTGATAACTTGTTGCTGTCGTGGCTAGCTAAAAGCAGAGACGTGACACAGCAGTGCGTCTACGTACACTGAATGTTTGATGGTAGAGCTATCAACAGCTGAGTGTAATGTTCGGCACCAACTAGCAACACTGAACTAATCACGAATTATAAGACTGGTGCACAGGTGCCCGCCACTTATAATACCGTCCTTGCAGTCTTCATCGCTCGTTGGACTGGCGGTTCTTCATAGCCATGTCATACTATAGGTGGCGATGTTGAAAGTCCTGTTCGTGGCGCCCGTAGGAACCTTCATCGATGCGCCGGCTCCGGTAGTATCGAAAAGCTATGATACTACACCACACGTGCTTTATTCGTACAACACATGCAGCAGACAGCAGACGCAGGTCAACCAGTAGATTTCGGTTTGTTAGATTCCTGTAGGGCATCCAAGATTGTAACAGTAGACTAAAACCAAAGATAGGGTCATAAGGAAGTATCTACGCACATAGTTACTGATAAAACGCAGTAGGAGGTGTAGTCATGAAGTTTGGACAGTTAATAGCAAAAAAAGCAAGTAGTAGCTCTAAGTTTTAGCGATGGTATTTGTTCTGGTATATATTTTCACAATTCAGTGCTACTAATTTCTGTTAAATATGAATGAATTGGAGAAAGACATTATAGAAGTCTGCGTTTCGGCTGTTCAGGATACTGTTCACGCCTAAAACCACGTCATCGTCATTCTGGAATCACCTTCCACACAATGATAGGACTGAGGAAGTTGTCATCGGCTCTCATGTCTTCAGAATATATGGGTAAGGTAAAATTAAATACCTCAAAGAAGCAGCAGTGCCACTGTGTTCCGCGCAGAATGACCTGTGGCGTTATCATGGAGGAGAAACACCCTCTTGGACAGCTTAATGCGACTCTGCATCTGGAAAGCCTCCCTTAACTTTGCCAGGAGATTCCTGTAGCACACTTCTGTAAGACTTTGCCCGCTATGAGCGCAATCTGTTGGCATCACGCTATGCTAGTGACATAGTCACTTAGCGCGACCCTACACCCTGTTTATTATATGACTAAGGAAGTTACCTAGAATGACCGTACACAGCTGCTACAATTCCATTGCTGCCACAGTTTGGAAGGCTTTTTGAATGGATGTTCGCAGTCGTGGAATTAGATGATCTTTCAGAAGGTGTCGCGTGTTCTGCCGGATAGCAGTGTCGTCCATGCACAAGATTTCGGTAGCGTGATTCGTCGGCTTCTCTAGGTGCTTAACGAAGCTTCGAATCAGGTTCCCAGAAATGTAAGTGCCTCGAAGACTTCATAAGTAACAAAATCCAGTACGTTATCCTTGATCGCAAGTGGTAGAGCACTTGCCCACAGAAGGCAACAGGACCCGGTCCGGCACAGAGTTTTAATCCGACGGGAAGTTTCATATCAGCTCGCACTCCACTGCAGAGTGAAAATCTCATTGTAGACATGAGTTTTGTTTCACTCCTGATTAATGTAATTCTGTTTGTAATTCGATGTTCAGTAATTTCTATCCTTAACTCATTGTCAGTGATCTGCGAATCAGTATTTAGGGGTCAATATCATCATCCGTCGGTTCTACATGACTGACCTGTGCACTCGGTGTGTCGGTGTTCTGGTATAAAGCAGATGCCATTACTAAGAACACGTTTGGTTAATCAGGAAACTTAATTTTTTCATTTGTTTTTATGAATTCTTTTGAGTTTACTTTTTGGTAATTAAACTTCATCTCTATCTACTGCTAACAGCGTGGGTGATTATCAGTGCCAATGTCATACTGTGGTGTGGTAAGCCTGCAACGCACAGAACAGCTTGTACAGTTAGTCGTGTTTTGAGTTAACAGGTGTGGCAGGCAACATGCATTCACTACTGCCGAAACACAGTCAGCACACACGGACCTCTGCGAACCATACCCCTATGTGACACAGTACTCGTTTTTGGGAACAGAAAACATCTTTTTTTTTTTTTTTCAAGTAACTTAAACGAGAATTGCCAGTGTCGCTATATCGAGGGAGAAGATTTTACGACACCTCCTTTTTCCTTCACAGGCATTTACTATCGCGACGTGCTTTCTCCATGCCTTCTGCCTTAAGTGCAAGAAGATTTCAACAACTTCATCTTGCAAGTAGAGAGTGAACCTACTCATTTGTACATGGCTGTAGTGGATCACCTGAACACACGTCTGCCCGGACAATGGCACGGCCTTGCAGATGCCGTGATGAGGTACGTAGCTGACAGACAGCATGATCACTAGACTTAGCCCCTTGAGGTATTTTTATGGCGTTATGTGAAACATAAGGTGTTTGTCTCACTCGTGCTATAGTCCTCGCCAAAGCTATGGCTACGATGTTTGGAAAGATTATGAATGGTTTCTGTGTGCCTCGAGGAGGGAATATCAATCTCCTAGAACTTGTAAAGGAAACTTGAAGGGATACTCTATTAACATGATAATGTTTGAAACGTACCGTTTCGTTTGTGTGAATTTTTGAAAATGTTTTTTCGAGCTCATCTCATATTATATATATTACACTACTGGCCATTAAAATTCTTACGCCAAGAATAAATGCAGATGATAAACGAGTATTCATTGGACAAATATATTATACTAGAATGTGATTACATTTTCACGCAATTTGGGTGCATAGATCGTGAGAAATCAGTACCCAGAACAACCACCTCTGGCCATAATAACGGCCTTGATACGCCTGGGCATTGAGTCAAAAAGGGCTTGTATGGCGTGTACAGGTACAGCTGCCCATGCAGCTTCAACACGATACCACAGTTCATCAAGAGCAGTGACCGGCGTATTGTGATGGGCCAGTTGCTCGGCCACCATTGACCAGACGTTTTCAGTTGGTGAGAGATCTGGAGAATGTGCTGGCCAGGGCAGCAGTCGAACATTTTCTGTATCCAGAAAGGCCCATACACGGCCTGCCACATGCGGTCGTGCATTATCCTGCTGAAATGTAGGGTTTCGCAGGGATCGAATGAAGAGTAGAGCCACGGGTCGTAACACATCTGAAATATAACGTCCACTGTTCAAAGTGCCGTCAATGTGAACAAGAGGTGACCGAGACGTGTAACCAATGGCACCCCATAACATCACGCCGGGTGATACGCCAGTATGGCGATGACGAATACAAGCATCCAATGTGCGGTCACCGCGATGTCGCCAAACACGGATGCGACCATCATGACGCTGTAAACAGAACCTGGATTCATCCGAAAAAATCACGTTTTGCCATTCGTGCACCCAGTTTCGTCGTTGAGTACACCGTCGCAGGCGCTCTTGTCTGTGATGCAGCGTCAAGGGTAACCGCAGCCATGGTCTCCGAGCTGATAGTCCATGCTGCTGCAAACGTCGTATAACAGTTCGTGCAGATGGTTATTATCTTGCAAACGTCCCCATCTGTTGACTCAGGGATCGAGACGTGGCTTCACGATCCGTTACAGCCATGCGAATAAGATGCTTGTCATCTCGACTGCTAGTGATACGAGGCCGTTGGGATCCAACACGGCGTTCCGTATTACCCTCCTGAACCCACCGATTCCATATTCTGCTAACAGTCATTGGCTCTCGACCAACGCGAGCAGCAATATCGCGATACGATAAACCGCAGTCGCGATAGGCTACAGTACGACCTTTATCAAAGTTGAAAACGTGATGGTACGCATTTCTCCTCCTTACACGAGGCATCACAACAACGTTTCACCAGGCAACGCCGGTCAACTGCTGTTTGTGTATGAGAAATCGGTTGAAAACTTTCCTCATGTCAGCACGTTGTAGGTGTCGCCACCGGCGCCACCCTTGTGTGAATGCCCTGAAAAGCTAATAATCTGCATATCATAGCATATTCTTCCTGTCGGTTAAATTTCGCGTCTGTAGCACGTCATCTTCGTGGCGTAGCAATTTTAATGGCCAGTAGTGTTTGTATACTATATGTGCAGCTTGCTCTGTTTGAGAATCTCTACAACAGAATGAGCGTAAACAAAATATTATTGAATGAGTTTCACTTTAAAACAATGTAGCCTCTTTCTTCACACGGAAGTGTCATCCTAGAGAAAAAATTCAACGATTTCCTAGGTCAAGCATTTGTCCGCCTCCTGCAGTTGTTCGTCTGGCTGAAAGAGACATTTTCTCGAAATCGCGGCAGAAACGCTTTGTGGAAACATCGAAGCTCGTGGCTACGGACCGGAAGATCGATGTAACAGCCGCGGGAGCAAGCGCTGTAAAAGCGTCCATCGTCGGCGAGATGAGGTCGTTCTCTTTTTGATGTGCTTGTTCCAGCTTGAGGCAAAGGCTTCCGCCATTCTACTGGAGTGTCAACAACAAACATGTGTGAAACTGTATCCCATATACAGGCAATAGGGCATAAATGGATTCAGCAACAAACTGTATTCGTTTGGTATTTCCTTGTTTTTTTTCGGACATTTGTTTAGAAGGCGACATTCTTTTAGAAAAGTTTGAGTTCTATGGAGCTAATGGAGCTATTAACAACTGCTTTCTATCGCGTTTAAAGAAAAGAATGGAAAATAAGCGCCGTATAGTTTTTGCAAGAGAGAAAATTTTAGTGAAAAGAATCTCAAATAAACTCGCACAAGTCGTTCATATTCATCATAAATAATGATTCAAAAAGTCTGTGGACCTGAAACATTTCCAAACACGCTTAATATGTCCTAATTCATTTTTCATTCAGATTAATTGCGAGAAAGACGTTTTCCTATTTAAAATGACTACCACTGAATACATGTTAACTAAGTAGACTGAAGGAAAAGCAAAACTTACCTCATGCCCCCATCGTACTGTTAAAGCGGCATGCCGGCCGGTGTGGCCCTGCGGTTCTAGGCGCTACAGTCTGGAGCCGAGCGACCGCTCCGGTCGCAGGTTCGAATCCTGCTTCGGGCATGGATGTGTGTGATGTCCTTAGGTTAGTTATGTTTAATTAGTTCTAAGTTCTAGGCGACTGATGACCTCAGAAGTTAAGTCGCATAGTGCTCAGAGCCATTTGGACCATTTTTTTAAAGCTGGATGACGTGTTTCCTTATTTGCGTTTGAAATTACGAACTTAGACGTAAGGTACCTGACGGTTTAATGTTCAGGGCTACTTGATGGACATCGAAGGGCCAAACGACATTGAATTTATCTCTTTTACAGGGACGATAACATCGGCATAAAGAGCTACAGTTCCATTTATAGAGCAAAGGTTATATCGATGTTCCTGTAACCTACATAGTTTCAAGAGACCATTCGTCGTTAACTGATTATTTTATTACTTTATTACAAGTGGTATTCCTTACAGGCGACAAATGTCGTGTAATTAATCTTCATTGGAAGAAATAAAATATAAGGTTAATTATATTTATAACGTAAGGTACTGTTTGCAAACAAACACCTTTAAAGAAAGCGATATATTCAGTTCTCTAGAAGCAATAGAGAAACACGGACTATGTCCATTGACTCGCCACAGGCAGACATAGACCACAAGATATATTAAAACTGGTGAAATTTGCTAGCTTGGCACCCACAGTCGTAACACACATTTGAATGAGGTAATTGTAACTATTTGACAGTTAGCTTTTATTTTTTATTTATTTAACTATCGGGATTTCGGCTTCAGAGCCACTCCTAAGTGCAATGGCGATAAAAAGTCATTACCAGGCATGCCTATCACGTCATTCATACACATCTGATACTTACTGGTCTTTTTCAACCACTGCATTTGAAATTGGCTGTCAAATGGCGGCCATGATTTCGTTACAATTCCATGTATTAAAATATGTTGATCAGTCCTGTATAACATAATTAAAATTATGACTTTGCATACTGAACTTAATAATAGTAGTAATATTTTTTTAGAATTGTTGACATTGAACGATGTTTTGAATCACGTAATGGCTGCACTTTGAAATAACTCTTCGGTTCTAGTAGCAGAGGATTGGGGTCGGCTTGTCTATGCAGTACATCTATTAGGGATTCCTAGGAGCCTCAGCGGCCGGTCGTAGTGGTCGAACGGTTCTAGGCGCTACAGTCTGGAGCCACGCGACCGCTACGGTCGCAGGCTCGTATCCTGCCTCGAGCATGGATGTGTGTGATGTCCTTAGGTTAGTTAGGTTTAAGTAGAGTTCTAGAGGACTGATGACCTCAGCAGTTAAGTCCCATAGTGCTCAGAGCCATTTGAAACATTTTTGAGCCTCAGCGTACTGGGAATTGGGGAGTTGTACCATCCTCCACACGACTTTCCATTCCATTGCATGCAACGTAGAGGAATCAACGTAATGGCTAAATCTTCAGTCTCGAATCACTGTCTCTACTTCTCTATAACGCTTTGGCTCGTCATTAATTGACGTCTAATGTTACTGTTTTGATATTGTTAAAGATACTTTTTGTTTCTTGAATTGTCTATTCTGTACACTGCAGTAAAGGCAAATTAGGTCTGTAAATGCCACGCTAGAGTGCAGTACATCAATGACCTTGCTAACAATGTCTTGCTCGGAAACGGCGTTATCATTATGAAGTGGGTGGTTAAGGACAATTTTACTGTGGTTACTTGTTTTTTATTTTTTTTTACGGTTTTCGCAACGTGTGCATTACGTAAAACTGCCAAAAATACTGAGTTGGGTATACACATTTGGAGAGGACGAAAATATCAGTGAGACTTTCGGGTATTTGGAAACTTCATCACAGTGATTACATACTGGGAGCCTGCCCACCTACAGTATCAGAAGCCGCGTCTGCCAACAATCTGAGTAGCACATAAACAAGAGATAGAGAACGGCATAGAACACTCCTCATTTATGTATGAAAATGAGAGGCACACAAAACAGTCGCGCTTCTCACCAACGTAGATGACGAACGTTTGTTCTTCGCACAATTGCTAGTTTTAGAAACAAACACAGTAACATATGAACATATTGCACACAGCTACACTCATTACTGGCCTATGCAAAAGCAAGCCAGTATACTGTTGACTTTGCCGTATAGATAAAGCGTAAAATGTTTGCACGGACCTCAGTAAGTCACACAGCTTCAGCCAGATTTCAGTGTCGCCCACTGCACCATCAGTCACCCAGGTACCTGTGCTTGTTAAAAGAGCTGGCGACACAATGAACTCTTAAACGTATATATATAGTAAATAGTAAGCTCCACAAGTCAGTATCAGAGTCGAGTCCTTTGGTCTGCTGAAGTGAAAGATATATCTAGAGTTTTCGCACTATAGAGGGTGGTTCATTTATAGTGACCGGGCCAAATATCTCATGAAATAAGCATCAAACGAAAAAACTACACAGAACGGAACTCGTCTAGCTTGAAAGGGGAAGCCAGATGGCGCGATGGTTGGCCCGCTAGATGGCGCTGCCATAGGTCAAACGGATATCAACTGCTTTTTTTTTAATAGGAACCCCCATTTTTTATTACATATTCGTGTAGTACGTAAATAAATATGAAAGTTTTAGTTGGAACACTTTTTTCGCTTTGTGATGTATGGCGCTGTAATAGTCACAAACATACGGCTCACAATTTTAGACGAATAGTTGGTAACAGGTAGGTTTTTTAAATTGAAATACAGAACGTGGGTACGTTTGAACATTTTATTTCGGTGGTTCCTGTCTGATACAAGTAACTTTGTGAACTTATCATTTCTGAGTACACATGCTGTTACAGCATGATTGCCTGTAAATACCAGAGCCGCGCGGGATTAGCCGAGCGATCTCAGGCGCTGCAGTCATGGACTGTGCGTCTGGTCCCGGCGGAGGTTCGAGTCCTACCTAGGGCATAGGTGTGTATGTTTGTCCTTAGGATAATTTACGTTAAGTAGCGTGTAAGCTTAGTGACTGATGCCATTAGTAGTTAATTCCGATAAGATTTCACACACATTTGAATATTTTTTTTTGTAAAAACCGCATTAATGAAATAAATGCATAAAATTATGTCCGTCAACCTCAATGCATTTGGCAATACCTGTAACGACATTCCTCTCAACAGCGAGTAGTTCGCCTTCTGTAATTTTTTGCACATGCATTGACATTGCGCTGACACATGTTGTCAGGCGTTGTCGGTGGATCACGATAGCAAATATCCTTCAACTTTCCCCACATATTTGGCCCGGTCACGATCAATGGACCACCCTGTATATGCCTCTGTGGTACGTTAAATGAGAGGTATACGCTAGTTACAGTATGTGTGTGTGTGTGTGTGCGTGTCTATCTGTGTGTGTGTGTGTGTGTGTGTGTGTCGGGTGGGAAGGTGGGGAGGGGGGGGAGGAAGGAGGGAGAGAGAGATAATGAAGCATTGACACCCTGCTTCTCTAGAATCGATTAATGAGTGCGAGTCTGCATTTCGGTGCCCGTATTTTATCACTCTAATGATCAGAACTTCAACGAATGTATTACAATCAGCACTGTAAAAAAATTATCAGTCTTACGTACATAACAGTGTTCAATGGCAACTAAATTATCAACTAATTATCCGCGTGTGTTAATCGAATACTTCACATTTTGTAGAGTCTTCCTCTTTCTTTACATTACATCTTTACCTTCTTACTTAAGTGTACGTTTCGTTTTGATTTAGTATTTGTCGGTCAGTTCGAACTACTCTTAAACAGTGCAGTTCTAGATGTACACTAATATTGCAACATCTGCATATAGATACACGTTGCGTTTAATCTTTATTAGACGTTGCGGTGATGTTCTGCATTTATAATGAAACTCTTGTCTTGACCAGAAATTATTTATTTCTTCCTTGCGCATTCCGGTGTTATCCCGTCATCCAAGCAAGTAAATGTAAAAAGATAAGGAGGCACGAGAAACGTGTCTATATCATAAACAGCAATCAGTAGTACAGACAGAGAAATTGGGTTTACCAGAACGGTTTCGATACAAAGTATCCCGTACAATTTACTCTTAGTAAGCATAGGCCCAAACGCGATAATTTTTTTCTAGAGTGCTCTGGTAGGTGCAACATCTGCTTTCTATATTACTATATTCAGTTTATGATGCAGATATGTTTCTCATAGTGTGTTTTCTTTTTAGATTGGCACAATGTGGAAACAGGTAAGAGAGAAATAAAATAAATATTAAGTGGTCAAGACGAGAGTTTCATTACAACTACACTTATAAGGGGCCGATCAAAAGGTTCCGTTCGGAGGCGTTACAGAAAAACTCTGTATGCCGATCAGCAAAATCTCCGTCAGTATTGAGGCAATCATCCCACAGATGAACCAGGTGAAAGATATCCGTTTGGCAAAACCCCGTGCCTGGATGCTCGAAGAGGTTCGTGACTGCCTGATGCACATCCTCGTTCGACAGGAATCGCCAACTCTTCCGGTCCTCTCTTAAAAGACCGAGGGCGTGGTAATCGCTTGGAAAATGATCAGGACTACAGGACAGGTTCTCGGGTGTCTGTCTCTTGAACTCGCGTAATTTTTGCTTTACGAAATTTGCGATACAGTGACGTGCGTTGTCACAAAGCAGCAGCATTCCTCTCCCACGGTGATGGTTTCCGACAGACACGTTCATCATTTTGCGATGAATGTCTGCTGGCATTTGTCCTTCCGTAGTCAAGAAAAGAATAACAGCACGTTGACCCTGTTTGGACACGTTTGGCATAACATCTCGTTGTTCACGTCAGCATTTACCTCATGTAGGGCAGAAAGACAACAGTGCCACTCCAATGCCTTGCATACATGTTGGTGCTTTAGTCACAATATGTGGCACATACGCAACAGCGGCACCCTAACCGGAAACTTTTTGATCACTCCTTACATTCTGCGCAAGCCGTTGTACAGAACGTAGCGGAGGGTACTTCGCATCAATATTTTCGATTTCCCTTTCAGTTCGCGTACTGGCAGAGGGAAAATGGCTGTCTACAAGCTGTTGTATACGTCCCAATATTTCTTATCTTATTTTCATGGTCTTTCCGAATCCAGAATGAGATTTTCACTCTGCAGCGGAATGTGCTCTGATATGAAACTTTCTGGCAAAATAAAACTGTGTGCCGGATCGAGACTCGAACTCAGTACCTTTGCTTTTCGCCAGCAAGTGTTCTACCATCTGAGATACGCAAGCACGACTCACGACCCGTCCTCACAGCTTCAATTCTGCCAGTATCTCGTCTCCTTACTGGCAGAATTTAAGCTGTGAGGACGGGTCGTGAGTGTGCTTCGGTAGCTCAGATGGTAGAGCACTTGCTCGCGAAAGGCAAAGGTCCCGAGTTCGAGTGTCGGTCCGGCAAACATTTTTAATTTGCTAGAAAGTTTCATATCAGCGCAGAGTGAAATTCTCATTCTGGAAACATCCCCCAGGCTGTGGCTAAGCCATGTCTCCGCAATATCCTTTCTTCCAGGAGTGCTAATTCTGCAAGGTTCGCAGAAGAGCTTCTGTGAAGTTTGGAAAGGAGGAGACGAGGTACTGGCAGAATTGAAGCTGTGAGGACAGGCCGTGAGTCGCGCTTGGGTAGCTCAGATGGTAGAGCACTTGCCCGCAAAAGGCAAAGGTACCGAGTTCGAGTCTCGGTCAGTCATAAAGATTTTTTCGAATGTTATACTGTGGTAACAGCATGAAGGTCGTAGAATCCTCTTCGGAAACAGGTTCTCTGAATCTACTCAGCAGGGTTTCGCGAGAACTATGTTGGCCTTCTTCCAAGGTTTCCAGTTCCTCAGGTATTTTTGATACACATTCGTTCTATCCTACCATGCGTCTGTGTATTCGATCGATGTATGTTCTCAGGCCTACTTGATATAGTACAGTACTCACAAAATTAGTCACACTAGCGTCTTATACTCGATTTTTCAGAACGATTCCAACATGTTTGAGGTGTGACGATGTAGTAACACAGTATCGACATACCCCTGTTCGTCAGCGGTTCACTAGCACGCTATTGCATGTAGCAGGCACTAGGCGGACACGAGGTCAACAGCCTGCACTAGCGGAGGTCAGTGCGGAGTGGGTGGTGGAGCAAGCACCTCTCGAGCCGAGGCGTTGGGCAGACACGTGGCATCGCGTGTTCAAAGTCGATGGCCGCATGCACTCGACTCCGCCCAATAGCGGGTCAGACGTTCCGTGACAGCTGGAGCGGTATTCCACCACCCTATCCCTCGGCAACGTTGTCACCGCGCTTCAGTTTTTACATGCTCCCTTCCTGGCTAGACAATGGACTAGTATTCAGAAGGACAGCCGCTCAAATCTCTGTCTGGCCATCAGGATTTATATTTCCTACTGCGACGGACTTTTTTTTTTTCGTGGGTGCGATGCACCAATTGCAACGGTTTATACGTTGCTGCTGCAATGCAATTTCTTTTATAATTTTTGTTCACCTACCTCTTTACAACGGTAGATCTTCGCACGTAAACTCCTGACTGCAGCTACTTATGAGATCACAGAAAAGTAGTGTTGAGGAAACTGTAACCTCATAGCTACACGCCGGAGGCCGCTATACGTAAAATTTGCTGAAAATTGTCTATGTACTTTAAAGAAATGATTCGGAAAGGGGATGTCACTCGTACTTTAAACATGAAGTTGAAATTTAAACCTTCAATAGATCTTTACTGCCGTTCAGCAATATCATCAGCCCACATTTACGAAAATAACTAAAGATTCTGCTCACAGTTATCACCATACCTAAAACAACCAGAACATTTACCTTCCCAAATTCCGAAACCAATTACTTGTAACACAGTCAATGATCGGCCAATTACTTCTGCACACGATATTCAGTGGTTGTCTTTAGTAAAAGTTTATGCTCGCCATAAAATACTCAGTAAGAATATACTCAGTACCGGCATGCTATATAATTGAAAGTTCACTCGCGATTTTCGTCGGAACGAATTATCACAGTTTCTGGTCACTACCTCATACCATTAACACTGGACCATAACGCGGAAGTCATCCCAAGACTTCATCTTACACATAATGCGAAAAGTCACATCCAGCATAACCGCCTCCAATCAAAGGTAGCTCGCGACTCCCCTCTCACAGTCCCACACTCAAAACTATATCTCCTCGCTAGGCGGCCAACCGTCTCGCTTCTCACTGGCTGTCAGCACTTACGACTAATGAGAACTCACTTCTAGGGCGCGGCTCGTGCCAAAATCTAGCAAGCACCAACCACTTCTCTAGGCTCATTGACGTCATCAAATTAAGTAACACAAAACTCTCTAATTAAATAAACAAAACAAAATGAGCTATAAGCTTTACTCTATATCTGGGAATTAATTATGTAGTCGCGAATGTTCTGGCTGTCTTATACATAAGCATACATACTTGGACATCCGACATTCACTAGTAGCGGAACCACTAGTGGTTTCGTTCCCATGTTACAGAGTTGGAACACTTGCCAGTTCCTGTAGAGAATTACATGAATGATCTTTAATAATGCCGAACGTCCCACATACTCTCACGCACGCATTCTCATTCATACGTACCCTAACACACAATACACATATTTACTTAGAATTCTTGAAATTATTATTATAGAAAAGTTATAGAGGTTTTCTGAAACTAAAAACTTTCCAAATTTATATGTGAACACTGAAAGTGTTATCAGATCATCGTACATAGTCACTGAAGGTGAACTATTACATCACTGTATTTATTTAAATTCTTGACTGTCGGAAAATTACGTTTTTTTATGGAATTTTACTAACTTCCAAAATACAACTATTTTTGATCTCAGACTTTGAAATATTGTTTGTTTTCAGAACAGAAGGTTGTAAATCAAATATGACGTTCCTCAGGTTATTCCTTTATTAGTTATTCTGAAGTAAAGCTTTTCATAGACAAAATGGGCGATCGCGCACCACTTGCAACGCCACACTACGATTTCCATGAATCGCATAGTTCGAATACCAGAGTGGTTCCTTTGATCTGATTAACGAATCTTAGGCAAAGATAATTCACACTCACTGTTCCATTTAGTTTACGACATGCAAACTGTCCCTTCTACTATATCCACACCCAAATCCAACTTGATGGTTCGCCTGGGTAAAAATCGTATGAGGTTATCCATGCGATTGGTGATAGTTTTAAGGTATGTTTGTACGTTAATGAGAGAAGACTGACAGATCAATATATTTATATGCCTTTTTTGCTTCTTTTATTGTGAAGTAAAACAGAGAATGAATCCAGTTTCAGAGGTCTGTCTTCCTTCCCAGCCACTGTATAAATAATTTTTAAAAATATATGTTGTTTTATTTTTCTTCCAAATTTTGATCATTTCTATTCAAACACCATAATTCTTCTCAGTACATTCGAAATGTCGGGTATTTCGCTATTTATTACTCAACTTTAAAGCTACAGAAACACTTAACAAGTTATGGAATCCTTGTATAGTTAGCTGTGTGACGATAATAATTATTGCTTCATCTGCCATCTTAAGTAGGGAACAATAATTCCTATCCAACGTCACTTGCTGTCGTTTTTTTTTTTTCCATACAGTACACTTGTTCGCCCACTGCTTGAATGCTGCTCACTGGTGTGGGATCCGTGCCAAATAGGGTTGATAGAAGAGATACAGAAGATACAACGGAGAACAGCGCGCTTCGTTACAGGATCATTTGGTAATCGCGAAAGCGTTACGGAGATGATAGATAAACTCCAGTGGTAGACTCTGCAGAATAGACGCTCAGTAGCTCGGTACGGGCTTTTGTTGAAGTTTCGAGAACATACCTTCACCGAGGAGTCAATCAGTCTATTGCTCCCTCCTACGTATATCTCGCGAAGAGGCCATGAGGATAAAATCAGAGAGATTAGAGCCCACACAGAGACATACCGACAATCCTTCTTTCCGCGAACAATACGAGACTGGAATACAAGGGGGAACTGATAGAGTTACTCAAGGTACCCTCTGCCACACACCGTCAGGTGGCTTGCGGAGTGTGGATGTAGATGTAGATCCCTAACGCATATTGTTTTCAGCTGTTTCTCTTTACAGATTTTGATTATAATTACTGACACCTACTCGTAGATATTTCTGAAACATAATTATGAATGTAGTACATCAAGTATGATTTTTCTGCTTTACCTTTCCTCTTGTGTTCGAGATGTCTGACTCCTGACTCTTAATGTTAAGTCATGGATCTGATCTATGAAGTAACAGACAAACTCACTTCTTTCTTCTTGTTGAGAGAATACTTCTGTAGTGTGAGCTTTGAGGGCGATGGGGACACGTGAATAAATTGCCTTAGGAGAAAAACGAAACTCATTAGTTAGAAAATCGATAACAGTCATGTAACTAAAGTGCAGGTATTAACAAGTAGTCTCCATCTAAGTATTTTGCGTCCTGTCAAGTGGCTGTGCGTGACTGTGAACCTGTTACAGGAAATTCAGAGCTGAATGTCGACTGCTGTGTGAGGTAATCAGATATGGAGCACAAAGCTGGAATTGGAATGGATTCATTAATCTATTGGTGAAGACATGGTTAAAACGTAAGTTCGTGAAACATGTGTTGAGGGTTAAATAAATACTCTGTTTCCAGTACGTTATACTTTGTAGTATATATCTCTGGCTAGTAAGAACGATATGTTTCTTCCTGTCATTATACGATACGTAAAACGGTGCCGAAACCCCGGACGCTCTGATTGGTGGTGAACGAACTAGCTACTGGACGGAAAAGGAAAGAAGGAAACGACGTCATCTTGTTTCACATCCTTGAAACGAGGTAGGAGCAGATACAGCTGTAGGAGGGCGGTTTGTAATCACGTTATTTCATCGCCCGCATTTGAGTAGTACGTGTTTCCTGGCAGGCGCATATTACATGTTAACTCCTATTCAGTAACGTAAATTGAATTTTGTGGGCAAGAATACTGAGTTCTGACAGTTTTAACATTACATGGCAAACCGCTCCGTCTACCTTTCGTTGAACTACTATCTCTCACTGCTACTCCGCAACCTTAATCTGAGACACCGCAATGTTCACAGTTTTTTGTATACATTCTTTGATTGTTTGTGTGTGATATCAGTTCAAAGTACTATAACGGAGACATATATAAATACGTTTACGAAACTTGAAAAGGAAAGGAAAGACTGAAAGACCACTACTAACACGGGTCAGTACGACAATTGAAGGAGGCGGTACACGGGAAGATACAGGGTATGAGTACTTTCGGGGACGCCTGCAAGAGACTTCCTTCCGTCAAACTTGGCAACTTGTTACGAAAATGCTATACGTTACTATTTACATGTGCTGCTAAAAAACATCTACACTCTAACTGGCATCGGGTATGAGCACAGAAAAGTTTTTGATTGTCTTCAGAAGATTTACTGCATGAAGAGGACTGTCAAATACTATTTATTCACAGAACTCAAAAACGTTTCAAGCCGAAGACAGAGAACTGAAAGACATCGCTCACTTTTGCGAAGATACAAGATCACCAAGGCGTCTCTTGGAAGTGTATTTTTCAACGGACGGCTTGGTTTGATGGATGGTGGGAACACATGATGGGAACTACAAAACGTTGCTACCGGAAGGTTCTGAGAAATGCACTAGCAGACGAAGATACACTTAGGACTTTATTAGCAGAAATAGAAGCCGCCATCAACTCACGACCAATCGGCCGTGGAGAATCGGATGCACTGACACCAAGCCGTTTCTTAACGGGAGAACGATTAACTACAATACCCACAGGTGCTGAACCGAGTATGCAGAAAGATCTGCAAATAGAAGGAAAGCTACTAGAAAAATTTCTAAATGATTTTATGAAAAGATGGAAGAAAGCATATTTGTTAGCATTAAGAAACTTTCATGAAGTACAGCGTCCTAACAAGAAACTGGTTAAACGTAAAGCGGGAGACTTTGTTCTCTTGCACGAGGATAAGCAGCCAAGTCATATGTGGAAGAGAGCTCACATTAGGGAAACAAGAGCAGGGAGAGATGGAAAAATTGCGGACCTTAATTATTCGAACCCCGGATGGAAGAAATGTTATTCGGCCGGTGCATCTGGTCGTCCTACTGGAAATCGACCATGGTGGGGAGGATGTTGAGAGCTAAATAAACACTCTGTTCGTAGTGCATTAATCTTTGTATTAAATATCTGTGACTAGTAATATAAATAAAGTTGTCCTGTTAATCATTATACGATACGTAAAAAGATTGAACTTGCCATCACCTCCAGAATATTCGTGTATAATGGTCTTACCTACTAAGCTATCCACGCCTGATCCGCGACGCCGTCAAGTCTTTACCTCCATAGTACCTCTCTCCTACATTCCAAACTTCGCAGAAGTTCACCAGAACACCCTACGGGACTAGCACTCCTGGGAGAAAGTATAATGTATGAAAATGACCACGGCCTAGGAGATTAATCACAGCGCAGAGCATGTGAACAGTTTCTAATCTTATCGTCAGACAGAAACTGTTTTCGTGGGCCGGCCAGATGTCAGGCTGTAACTGCAGGTCGTGTGTCCGGTCTGCAGGACACGAGAAAGATGTTTCAGTACATGTCACCCACAAACCTCGACCCGTACCCATCAGTTTATTATTTGGATGTGAGTCACGTTGATTCAAACATCCCGAAACAGCCAACAGTCCGTCTATATCATTTTTTGTTTCAGGATGCCCAAAGGCATCTCTCGTTTCTCAAATACCCAGCAGCAAATTTGAGCCAAGTTAGGAACAACCTCATATCAGGTTTCTGTTCCCTACCGTGAGGAGTCCGTGGTTAGATTTAGTCACAGAAAATTATTCGTCTTTGGAAAAGAAGCGTAGCATAAATCTAATCTCAGGTTCAATAAGCGATGAATGCAAATTGATTGAAGACACGTCAGTTCACTTTTATGGAAGAATACCATCACAACTTAGAGCGGTACCTGAAGAAAGCTGAGTCTTAACACGTGGACCGCATCCCAGGAGATCAGCACCAAAATCCTGTGGACAGACTGGACAAATTGCACAGCCGACAAGCGTAATGCTTACTTTCGACTCGCGAGGAACACGGGGAATTGCTTTCAGCAGAGAAACTGGAGTAGAGTACGTACAAAATTTGCGATTCCAGCATTGAATCTTCAGGAAGCAAACCAGAGAAAACTACAAAAATCTTTCCCGTAATTATTTAAATAGAATTCTTGGTGATGGCATTGAGCTAGAACAAGGAGCAGGGACTTCTGCAGTCCTTTGTTTCATAACGCCCTAACGATAGTAAAAATTAGAAAAAAAAATAAAATAAACTTAATACTGAAACGAGGAGGGCGCAAGCTGAAAGCATCACAAAGGATAGTCTTAAGAGTAATCTAAATACGATGCTATCCAAGCTGACAACTACAAGTATTTCACTTGTCTATTTATTTATTAGTAAACGAGAAGGGTGTATATGTTACTCATTGCGTTATTTCCCTCATCACTAAAGACTTTCGTATCTACATTTCCATCGTCTCCATAGTGGATAGAAGTATATTTTGTCTTACACATGCAAGGTCTTACACATGAAGGAGGACATTTTCTCTGAGGCATTGCTGTTCCACGAAAAGGGTGTAATTTTTCAAATATTTTGTTGTAAATGGAATTTCATGTGTTTTACCATTAAATAGTCAGGCGTTGTGATCTAGCGGTAAAGACATGCCTAGGAAAGGGGAGGATGTTGGTCTGAATTCCGATAGAACCAGACAAATTTTCCAGTCTCTTGTTCATCTAATCTTCATCTCACATCTTGTTAGGAGCGACCAGTGGCTGGAATTTCACGTTCACCAGTGGGGTGCCTTTCGCCGTTTGGATAACTGGGATAGATTAGGAGCATGCAAGCCACCGAAGTGGAGTCCAGCTAAAAGACTTGCACGCGGCAACCGAGCCACACGAAGTTATCATTACTCATCCGGGATGAGTCATCCCTCATTGGGAGACACAGGAAACAGACAGTTCGTTACACAAACGAAATGAAGACATCAGCTGTCATTTGGCATTGATGTACATGGTGAAGCCCAGAAAAATCGGAGAATTTCATTGTAAAAATCAGAAAACTGTACTTACGTCTCAATTTCCTACGTCAGCTTCTTAGTAGTCACCTCGAGTGTGTAAGCAACTACCTCAGCGGTGTTCCCACTTTTGGAAGCAATTGTAGAAGTCCGTAGGCTGAAGGATGTTCACGACCCATTGCTATTCCACTTGGATGTCTCTTCAGTCGAGTCAAAACATCGCCCTTTCAATGCGACTTTCATCTTCGGGAGCAAGCAGAACTCGCACAGGGCTCGCTTTAGGGAGTAAGGAGGGTGGGGGACTGTATCAATGTTGGTTTTTTGCCAGGAACTCCTTCACAACGAATGAGGTCTGCGCAGATGTGTTGCCATGGTGCACCAATCAATGCTTATTTTTCCACAGCTCTGGCCGTTTTCGCCGAACATTTTCCCTTAGTCGCCTGAAAACCTGGCAATAAAACTGCCCGTTGGCAGTGTGACTAGGTTGAATAAATTCCTTATGCACTATTCCCTGAATGTAGAAAAAAATAAATAAATAAACAGCATTGGCTACATGTTGCAAGCTTCATGTGACAAGCTTTTTACGGCCTTGGAGAAAATGGCGTTTTCCATCTTGCTGATTGCTGCCTCGTTTGAGGGTGATAACCGTAGACCCAAGATTCATCACCTGATATGACGCAGGATAAGAATTTTGGACACTTCCGAACTCTTTGTTGCCTCTTGGTGTGCGTCTGAAGCCTGGGGTTTCGTTGGTCGCTGCTGAGAAGGCGAGGGACAAACTTTGCTGCAATTCGTCTCATGTTCAGTTCATCGGCTATAATTCGATGACACGTACCATTACAAACATCGTGGATTGTCTGTCTTCGGTCTTCGTGAATCACATGACGAACTTTCAAGATCATTGCCGGTGTTGTGCATGTTGACGATCGACCATAATGTTTGTCTTCCTACACGGATCCTCAGTGTTCATTGAAGGGCTTGAACCACTCAAATGTTCTTGCCTGGCGCTGTACACTCTCGTCAAATGCCTCTGTTAGCATGCGGTGGTTTCAGTTGCAATTTTCTTTAACTTAAAATAGAATCTGATGCAAATCCGTTGCTCCTTCACCTTAGCCACTTCTCAGTTAACAGAAGCACTGAAACACGTCATGACATGTACCACCACGACGCACAACTGCATGCCCCAAAGATGACGCAAGTTTGTGCCGCAGTAGCTACACGTGTTTCTCGGGACTTCTAGCGGCAGAAAATCGTACTACTACTGGTTTGACTGGTGCAATGAAAGAGACGGATATTTTTGGTAGCGTCTCGTACATGACTGGTGGGAAGTTAAAAATGACCATAAGACGAGACTTTAAACTGGATTCTTCAGTTCCTCGCGTCGTCTTGATCACCTCGGCCATTTGATACGGTCCCTACCGAATCATATTCCCAAAGTACCAAGACGCAACTGACGTAGTGTCCCTGCTCATTACCATTATTATTCGCAGCGTACCACTGATTCCCGTAAAAGATCGAGTGTGTGGTGCATCCACACTGATGGGATCATTGGGCTGTCTCACCCGATTTATGCATATGCGGTGTCTGTTCATTTGTGAACAGGGGGACTTGAAAGTGGTTCGATTTTCAGACCTATTTTACATGCAAACGGTACATTTTCGGTTATGAGATCACTGTCAAAGCTTTATCTACTGAGTCCAGTCTATAATGCCATCACATCTCTAATACGAATTGAGAAACACTTTGTACATTTATCCGAAAGAACAGACACCGAAAATTGGCAGGATGTTTCACAATTCATACTACAGACGTCTGGGAACTATAGAGGGGACTCAGTAGAAGAACTTTCGACGGTGAACCCATATCCCGAAATGTACCACTTGGATGCAAAATAAGTCAGCACATTGAACCACTTTCAGATCTACCATTACACAATACAACTGACAAGAGGGCACTACCGTCACTTCCAGACGTCCCGTACTCTCGACTTTGAAGTGGACGTGCTCCGTCACGAAGAGGAGGACCCAACGATGGGTACTCGCAACATTGCCCAAGCCATGGGCCCCTGTGGAGAGCATACATGTCATGCTCTCCGCTGTGTGCGTACCGTGAAGCGGGCGAATTGAAAGTGATCCTGTTTTCAAAATTATTTTACATCTAATAGTGCATTTTACATTATGGGTTTCTTGTCGAAATTTTATCTACTGTATCCCTTCTACAGCCCCTAGAAGACTGTAACAGGAACTGTAAAGAACCCTGTGTATAAGACAGCTAAGATAGTATGAAAATCGTCCGTAGTAGGAAAGTTTCGGGATGCAAGTCCCAGTCTGGCATGCAGCTTGAATCTTCCAGAACGAAACTAAGAAAATATCACTTGTCAATCACTTACGCTGTGCTGATAACATGTCGTTTTTTGTCGCAAAATTTGTAATGGTAGCTCAGCAACAGGCTGAACACGACTGCAGACATTTTGAACTTTGCGAAGACCTAATCGTAGTAGCAGGAAGGCGGGTGGTTACTTGAGATGAACCCGTGTTCCTCGCGTGGAAGTCTCATTTCGGCACCACGGCGTCGCTGCAGCTGGCTGCTCCAATTCCCCGGAATAAGGCGCCGGCGCCGGCGGTGGCGGCGGCGGCGACGCGCGTGTTTACCGCTGTGAGCGCGGCTCAAAGTGTCGGCGCTGTGTGAGCACGGGAGCCCTCCTCCACCCCCCACCCTAATCCCGTGTGTCGCCGCTCCTCTGCCGCTCTCGTCGCCTTTCCTCCCGGCATCGGCAGGCCGTGTCGCCAGCCGATGGGCCCCGCTATCGATTGGCGGCGGCCGTAATTACAAATCCTGTTGGCTGTAATCACAGGAGGGCCGAGGGCTCGGCGCACTCCTCGTCACAGCGCGGCTTCGTCACCACCAGGGGGTGCTCCTGACCTCTGTGACCTCAGAGGTTGTTCACCCCGTGGTGTAACAGATCTACATCTAAACTCTGTAGTCCACCGCGCCGCACGTACCACAACCGTTCCCACAATCCATACTACAATGTCAGAGAGTACTCGGGATAACAAACTGTCCCAATATACATCTAAGAGATGCGTTGAATAAGAAATGTAATACAATTTTTGTCTAAAAGTAGGTTGACCTTCATGTTCATTAAACGGGTTTCTGCCAGTTATTCGCGTCTTTCCTGCACGATATTTCATCTGTGTGGCTCACAGTCTTCTTCAGTTGCTGTCTGATACTGATTCCAGTGTGGAACGAGTCAGGTATTTACGCCTACGTTGTGCTAGGCGTTCCTTCTGCGGTCCGCGCCGCGTCTGGCGCTCTGTCCGTGGTGTGCGCCGACCTATAGCAACGGCTGTAGCATTTTCTTCTAGCCGCGGCTGTTCCGAACGCTGTGCACGTACTTTGTGGTTATTATCCGTTGTCAATATAACTGAATTAAGTTATGAATGGCGTCGAATCTGCGCTAGACGTTTAATCTTCCGATTGTCGTCATTTGAGTCCTTCTGTGACTTAGGACGTTCTGTTACTGCACTGTGTCGTGTTAGGCGTTCCGTCCTGGGTTACATGTACTGGGCTGTCATCTCTAAATCCATCCTTTGAACACAATCGGCCTGAAAATGACGCTTCAGCCGTTCCTGGGTGGCAAGAACTTCGGACGGAACGCCTAACACAACGTAGGCATAAACACCGGACTCGTTCCACACTGGAATCAGTATCAGACAGCACCTGAAGAAGACTGTGAGCCACGAAGTTGAAATATCGTGCAGGAAAGGCGCGAATAACCGGCAGGAACCCGATTAATCAATATGACAACGCCTCACCGGGTAAGCTTGAAGAATTACATTTGGCTGATTTTATTCAACATTACAACACACCATATCATTCCCCACTATCTACACAACAGTATTACTTAACATAATCTGCGTTCACTATGACGGCCCTATGCCACCTTATTGGGAGGGCTTGTATGCCAGCATGGTACAGCTCTATTGATCGACAATGGAGCCAGTGTCTTGCTGCTTCAATAACCTATCACTCAAGTACTCCTTCCTGCGGAGTGCACCAATCATTGGGTCGAAATTTTCTGAGCTCCAGTCGGGTATGCAGACTTGTGCGAAACCTTGCGTTGTCATGGAGAAGGAGAAGTTCGTTTGCATTTTTGTGGCGATGAACACGTTGAATTCGTTTCTTCAATTTCCTGAGGGTGGTACAGTACACTTCAGACGTGATCATTGCGTCATGACGAACGGCATCAAACGGAAGAACCCTTCAGTGTCCAAGAAGGTCATGGCCATGACATTAACGACTGAGAGTGCTGCTTTGAACTTTTTCTTTTGAGGAAAAATGTTGTTGTTCCACTCCATGAACCGGTGTTTTGTTTCCGTGTCGGAGTGGTGTTCATATGATTCATTGCCTGTGACGATGTTTGACAAAAAATGGCACGATCAGCCTCGTAATGCGCTAGCTTCTCCGCACAGTTGGTCCTTTGTTGCTCTTAATAGTGTTCTGTTAGGCGGCGACGAGTGCGCATATATTTGAGTACCTCAACAAGTAGACGAATGTGTACCACGAGAGACTTTCAGCTGTGCAGCGAAGTGTTTAACTGTCATCACCTCAAATGAGAGTGACTGCACGTACCGTGGTAGCAGGAGTCACAGCTGCGCACGGCCGGCCGGCACGCCGGAGATCAGATATGTTTGCGTGAACCCGTAACGATGACTACAAGAACCCACCGTGCTTTTGTTCACTTCCACGTCTCCGTAGACATTCTGCAAGCGCCTGTGAGCATCTACAGTGTAATGGTTTGTCCTCGAAAATGACACTACGACAATTCTCCGGTTGGCATACACCTCCTTTACAGACGCCATTTTGAGAGCTACGTAAAGCGCCGCCACCTTTCGGAACATCATTAAACTGTTGAGGATAGCGGGAACATTCCATGATGCCCCAAAACCAAAAACCGCAATTTTAAAACCGAACATCACCGAGAAAAAAAACTGGTTGCACTACTGACTGAACGCCTCTCGTCCGCAAGCCAGTGTGTCGTGGAAAGCACGCTACCTATGGCACCACTGTCTTCTTGTCCCTTACCACATCCATCCATAAATAGTGCGTGGGAAGAATGACTGCTGATAAGCCACCATACAAACTCTCATCTCTCTTGTTGTCGTATCTGGATAATCTCGTGAGACTTACACCATCCCGTCAAAAGTATCCGAACAGCTATTGTTGTTAATAAGGGGTGTGTTCCTCTTTCATATTTATGACGGCCTGAACTGTCTTAGGGACACTTTCAGTGAGCTGTCTGAATGCAAGTACGAAACAAGAGAAGGTAATGATGTTCGACGCAGGTACCTGGAGCAAAGTCGACATTCTGACGCAAATGTGTTCCATTGGTTTCAGGTCGGGATCGTGGGCAGGGCAGTCCATTTCATGAATGTCCGCAAACCATTGTCTCACGAATGCCGCTGTATGACATGGCGAACTGACATCCTGATACAGTCAGTCAGCGTCTTCAGAGTGTTTTTATACCAATCGCAGTACACAATCCTGTAAAAAGTGTTCGTATCCTTTCGCATTTAGCGTTTACTTAACAATAATATTAAGAATAATAAGGCGAATACATCTTTACCGTTCAAAAGAAACACCCATATTGTAACACAATGTCCTCCGTGCTTCACTGCTGGCATTATACATGTGGGAATGTAACACTCTCCAGATATTCCCCGAATCCAGACCATTCCATCAGATTTAGCTCAGCTATTTTCACCATCTCATGCGTCGCTTAGCACTCACTGCGGAGGTGCGTGGCTTTCGAGGAGCTGTACGGCCATTGTATCCTAATCCTTTTAACACTTTAGACACAGTCATCGAGCTAGCTGGACTACTGGTAGAAATTTGAAACTGACGAGTGATTACGTCCGCTTTCAATCTGTAAGTTACATATTTTAGCTTTGATAACATAGCATTTGGTTTGGTGCGCAAGCATCAAACCAAAGCAGTGGAAAATGGCGCGTGAAGAGGGGAACTGGGATTATTTGTTACAGTGTGTCGGTGTTCGGCTCCCTCGTCGGATCCACGGAGAAAAATGTGACGCCAGAAAGACTGAATTGTTGGTAAAAATTAGTTATAGATGGTGCGTTCATGCACGTGTCTCGCATAATGAGCACCAACAGTACGAGTAATGTAAAAATTAGGCCAAATCGTGCATGATATAAGCTTATGTCTGCTTAGACTGACCACGCTGCAAGGACAGAAAAATTATGGCAATAATTACGATCATGAATAGACGATCAGTCTACCTGACTGATTAATTGTTGACGTGACTCATATTCATGTGTAAAAACAGTGACTGATCAATGCAACCCTGAGAAAGAGCTGCTTAAGATTATAATGAGAGTTTCATTAAAAGTACGTCACATGAACAGGTACTATAGCATCGACTTATTCCCTCCTTATTGAACCTTTTACAGAATGAAACATTTTGCATGACTGCAGTCACGACGTTAAGAAGAAAGAAACAGCCTGTGTTGGAGTTGCAGGTCGGTGGGATAGGCATTCAGTCGTAAAACATAAGCTCATATCCCAAACATGCTACCTACCTACAGATTATACTTGGTAAGGGTCCAAAGTAATCAAGAGTACTCACGAGTGGGTCGAGAAATTCTTTTGTAAGCCACTCCATTCGCGGACGAGCTACACCTCAGGAAGTCCCTAAGGTGTCTCGGCCTTTGCTACAGTTCGTTTTGTGTGGTCATACGTCTTAATGTCGCCGCGGATGGCTACTACTATGTATTTCACTACAGTTACTGTGCCCAGTATTTTGTCGCCAATAGTGCAGTGGACCAGTTGAAGGACGTATATCTAAGCTCAGCCACCAACGTTATCCACTATAGTAAGATCATAAAGTGTGAATATTAATGGCTGTATAGCACGCTCTTGGGGTAATTCTGAATTACATTTTCATCTCCCGATTTTATTCCTTTAAAGTTGAGGTAAGGGATTCTACCATCAAAGAAGTGCCCAATTCAATGAAAAATCTGGTCCGATACTCGGTATGGTTGAACTTCGCTCACTATGCTACTTTTTGAGTACCAAATTCTCAAGTTTAGCGTTGTAGTCATCAAGCGAGATGTCTTTTGGATGGAGCTGTGTATTTCATGATTCGTATTTGAACTTGGGTCATCCTAGTTAGTTTCTGGATGTTAACCGAAGAGGAAGGAGTTTATGATCGAAGGTATCGTCAGCTTTGAGGATGTTAAGCATGTTATAAAATAGAGTCCAGGTAAGTCTTCGGCTCAGAAATAATTACGACGATTTTTGTGAAGTATGGCTATGAGAGGAAGAATCTGCAGACGAACACCACGAACCGGATGTACACATTATACACAGAGTGGTTGAAAACTTTTTATCTTGCTTCTCATGCCTGAATTTTCACATGAACGGAGAAAGAACCTTGGGGTGGAGTTTAACTTACGCACCGTAACTGAAAGTTTACCTATGCGCCGATTGTGAACTGCTGATTCATGTTGTTGTCGCTCTCTCCTCAATTATCCAGTGCATGTCGAATCGAGATAGCAATAGTACGGCAACAAAAGGAATTTCACTTTCTCAGTTTCCGCTTACAACTGCCGAGTGTGATTTTCGTCGAGAGTTCGGCGCTATACCTCTGCCCGAAAGGGACGTATAGCTATGGCATTGCACCCAAGTCTTCGAGGTCGTCTGATCTCACGGTATTTGATTTTGTGTTTGTGAAAGAGTCCATCTTCGTGGTTCCTCTTCCAAAATACGTCGGGTGAACACACGCTGCACATCAACAGCAGTCGACACTCCACGGTGTTATAAATGAAATGAAAGGCTGCACACTTACTGTTTGTTGCACCGGAGCCCCCAAGTGCGACTACACGATAACCTTTTTATTCTTTCTGGCTGTTCTAAAGTGCGTAGTTAATTTTTTCTAATTGACTATGCTAGAGTGTAGCGTTTTTTCGCACTTGCCCTTTTTAATTACTCATTCAGTAATCAATAATTAAAAAATCTGCAGGCAGGAGTTTTATATGCGGTGAATAAAAGAATTGAATGATATTCATATTATATTGAAGTTTTCGGTTTGAACAAAAAAAGCAGTATTATTGCTCTCTTGTACACACCAAATCAACTTAACAGCTGTCGGAAAACTTTAACACAAAAGAAAGCCGGAACAGTGCGCTACATTAACTATGTATAAAGTGTAAAACTTCAGAAACAGTACGAAGTTCTTCGACGTGTGCTTTAAAATTAAAGTTACACATGGCTATCCAATCAAAAGCACATGTTGAAAGCGCTTACAACATAATGAGATAAATGTCAGAACTTTATCACAGAAGAAAACCGGAACAGTGTACTACATTAACTATGTATAAAGTGTAAAACTTCAGAAACAGTACGAAGTTCTTCGACGTGCGCTTTAAAAGGTTACACATGGCTACCCAATCAAAAGCACATGTTGAAAGCGCTTACAACATAATGAGATAAATGTCAGAATCCTGTTCTGTTCGTTTAGCGTGACTTATCCTAAGTGCACATGCTAGATAACACACTGACTTCCTAAGTACTCGCTGCTGACACACACGAGAAAACCAAGTCACCGATGTCGAAATTATAAATTTTTCGGACTCTACTGAAACGTGACCTAGTGGACTCCCATACGTACATGTTTCGTTCCCTGGTTCTCACAGCCGAATGACCCCAAGCAAGATGACCACCGGCTATTTAAAACTTCGCATTGTCGTTAGCCACACCCAGATCCTTCTGTTTACCTATACTTACTTAAAAATCCCAACCCAAAGAAAGGAGCTGTTGACAGATGTGAAAATTAGCGAACTATCAGTTTAACAAGTCACGCCTGCAAAATACTAACGCGAATTCTTTACAGACGAATGGAAAAACTGGTAGAGGCCGACCTTGGGGAAGATCAGTTGGGATTCCGTAGAAATATCGGAACACGTGAGGCAATACTGACCCTACGACTTATCTTAGAAGAAAGATTAAGGAAAGGCAAACCTACGTTATTAGCATTTGTAGACTTAGAGAAAGCTTCTGACAATGTTGATTGGAATACTCTCTTTCAAATTCTGAAGGTGGCAGGGAGCGAAAGGCTATTTACAATTTACACAGAAACCAGATCGCAGTTTTAGAGTCGTGGGACATGAAAGGGAAGCAGCGGTTAGGAAGGGAGTGAGACAGGGTTGTAGCCTCTCCCCGATGTTGTTCAATCTGTATATTGAGCAAGCAGTAAAGGAAACAAAAGAAAAATTCGGAGTAGGTATTAAAATCCATGGTGAAGAAAGGAAAACTTGGAGATTCGCCGATGACATTGTAATTCTATCTGAAACAGCGAAGGACTTGGAAGATCGGGTAATACTGAGGGAATAAGATTAGGATATGAGACACTTAAAGTAGTAAAGGAGTTTTGCTATTTGGGGGGCAAATTAAGTGATGATGGTCGAAGTAGAGAGGATATAAAATGTAGACTGGCAATGGCAAGAAAAACGTTTCTGAAGAAGAGAAATTTGTTAACATAAAGTATAGATTTAAGCGTCAGAAAGTCGTTTCTGAAAGTATTTGTCTGGAGTGTAGCCATGTATGGAAGCGAAACATGGACGATAAACCGTTTGGAGAAGAAGAGAATAGAAGCTTTCGAAATGTGGTGCTAGAGAACAATGCTGAAGATTAGATGGGTATATCACATAACTAATGAGGAGGTATTGAATAGAATTGGGGAGAAGAGAAATTTGTGGCACAACTTGACTAGAAGAAGGGATCGGTTGGTAGGAGATGTTCTAAGGCATCAATGGATCACCAATTTAGTATCGGAGGGCAGCGTGGAGGGTAAAAATCGTAGAGGGAGACCTAGAGATGAATACACTAAGCAGATTCAGAAGGATGTATTTTGCAGTAGGTACTGGGAGATGAAGAAGCTTGCACAGGATAGAGTAGCATGGAGAGCTGCATCAAACCAGACTCAGCACTGAAGACCACAACAACGACAACTTAAAAACTAAATACAGATACATTATACATCAGATAAAATAGAAATTTAATCAGCTTTTCGCTGCTATACTTGGTTTAGAGCTGGGTTCAGACTAGTGCAGCCGGCACGCCTCCCAGCCGTCAAACACTTCCGAGTACAACCACGCCTTCCTTTCGCATCACAACCAACGCACTCACGGCCGTGTCCGCTCTTTAAGCTTCTGGCGTTCAGCCATATAGGGCTGAACGCTCATAAACAGTTAATAAGGCCAGCCAGGATAATTTCTTAAAAGTATAAAACGAATTTGAATATCATGGATGTTCATCGTGTGTCCGGTGGTGAGAAATGGAATATTTGTGAGAGCCACTTAGAAACTTTGATACTACACAAAACTGATAAGAGTACTCCTTCGTTGTAGGTTGGTGCATGTGAAAGATATACTCCTCTAAAATCCGATGGCTCATTTGAAACTGGAAATTCTAATGCGCAAGTTAAAATTTACCTTAAGTATCCACTTCATTCTTAGACATGGTTAGTCTTATGAAATCGGATTGAAGTACAAACTAAAACAGCAGTCTACAGCAGAGTGTGCGCTGATTTGACCCATACTGGTACAACTTCCTGGCACGCCTGGAGTAGCTAATACTAGTCTTGGTACACATAGGACTTGATGGTAAGACAGTCCTAATAGGTACTCCGGATTGAGAATTTGAAGGATGTGATATACGAAACTAATATAGAAATAACGGTATAAATGTGAAATCCTCAACTTTCAAAGTCACTGGTCTTATAGGTGACGGTCACAATGACGTGTAACCCTTGAATCTTGGGGCGGAATTGGGGGAAGGGTCTGTAGGAACACGCTACATGTAAAGATCAAACTTTGTGGTACATATACGAGATATTGTCTGGATATATACTTAACATTCTAAATGTAGACAGATGAATATTATGATAAACATTATTTTGTACGTGAAGTAAGAGGCAATCTTTTATCTGACACCAGTAGACATGGTAACATTTTGTTTACATAAGAACTTAGAAGTACAGTTTAAAGACTGAAAACACCATTACAGAATTACAAAGGGAGCTGAATAACTGAGCGAATAGAAAAACGGTGTAACATGAAACGCAGCCAACATAAACCATTGAATAAACAAAGAATTGTGGGTCGATTTAGATAGAAAAAATATTTCGGTAACTGCATGAGGGATCACGAAATCAAATATCATGTAACGGCTTTATACTTTTGAAGACGCTTTTATTTCGTAATAGTAGCTGCTCATTAAGAATGAGCTCTTCATTTCGAGAAAGACGTTTAAGATGTCTAATTCTTCAAGAACATATAATCTACGCCATTTTTTCTTAGTGTGAAAAATGTTGATTCGTGAACAGCTTTAGGTGCTTGACCTGTAAACAAAAGATGGTCGGCAAAATACGAATGTTGGGTGCTAGTGCCATTTTTCTTAAAAGATGTTCTTTGTGCACTATGTGGTCAAAAGTATCCAGACACTCCCAACAGCAAAGGTTTTTCATATTAGGTTTATTGTGCTGTCACCTACCGCCAGGTACTCCATGTCAGCGATCTCAGCAACCAATAGACATCGTGAGATAGCAGAATGGGGAGCTCCGCACAACTCACAGACTTCTAACATGGTCAGGTGATTGGATGTCACGTCTGTAAGCGAGATTCCCACAGTCCTAAACATCCCTAGGTGGAAATGTGAAGGGGCACGAACAGCACAAAAGCGTACAGGCCTACCTCGTTTGATGACTGACAGAGACCGCCGACTGTTGAAGAGGGTTGTAATGTGCAATAGGCAAACATCTATACAGACCATCACATAGGTGTTCCAAACTGAATCACGATCCAGTGCAACGCGTGAAAACTTGGATTTCATGGTCGAGAGGCTGCTCATAAGCCACACATCACGCTGATAAATGCCAAACGACGTCTCACTTGGTGTAAAGAACGTAAACATTGGACGATTGAACAGTGGAAAAACGTTGTGTGGAGTGACGAATCACGGTACACAATGTGGCGATCCGATGGCGAGGTGTGGGTATGGCAGTGAACGTCATCTGCCAGAGTGTGTAGTGCCAAGAGTAAAATTCGGAGGCGGTTGTGTTATGGTGTAGTCGTGTTTTGCACTCCTTGTTGTTTTGCTTGGCACTATCACAGCACAGGCCTACATTGATGTTTTAAGCACCTTCTGGCTTCCCAGTATTGAATTGAAATTCGTGGACGGTGGTAGCATCTTTCAACGCGATCGACCACCTGTTCATAATGCACGGCCTGTGGCGGAGTGGTTAGACGCCACTAAGATCCTTGTAACGGACTGGCCTGCACAGAGTCCTGACCTCAATCCTACAGAACACCTCTGGGATAGTTTGGAACGCCGACTTCGTTCCTGGCCGAACCGACTGACATCAATACCTCTCCCCAGTGCAGCACTCCGTGAAAATTGGGCTGCTATTCCCCAAGAAACCTTCCAGCACCTGACTGAACGTATGCCTGCGAGAATGGAAGCTGTCATCAAGGCTAAGGTTTGGCCAACACCGTATTGAATTCCAGCATTACCTATAGAGGGCGGCCAGAACTTTAAAGTCATTTACAGCCAAGTGTCCCGATACTATTGACCACTTAGTGCATATCCTCCTTGTCCTACATAGTAAGAAGAGCAGGTGCTGCAAAACATTTCGTAGACACCAGAGTTTTCCAAAGGGGAACAGGTCGATTTTAAATTATGACTTGTCACCTTGTGCCAGTCGACTGTGTGTAGTCATCGCAGTGGGTCGGGATGCAATGCAGACGTAACGGAACCACAGAAAGGAGTTCGCGTGTTTGGTAGTGTCCTTGACAACACCGTGGCGAAATTACCCCACAAGTCTGCGTATCAAAGCCCACTGTCCATCATGGCGTCGACAATCAGTTTCGAACCAGATAGAGAACGTGTTTCCAATGACTGTAGGTCAATATGCATCACTGTCTGACAAAAAAATGGCTCTGAGCACTATGGGACTCAACTGCTGTGGTCGTAAGTCCCCTAGAACTTAGAACTACTTAAACCTAACTAACCTAAGGACAGCACACAACACCCAGCCATCACGAGGCAGAGCAAATCCCTGACCCCGCCTGGAATCGAACCCGGGAACCCGGGCGTGGGAAGCGAGAACGCTACCGCACGACCACGAGATGCGGGCTCACTGTCTGACAGATTATTGCTAACATACAAAGGACTTTCGGAAGGCTTTTCTCACAGTGGCACGTCAAGCTGCAAGCGAGTCTTAAATGGGTCAAACAACACATAAACGAGATTTAAGATGACCGGAAGCGCGTAGTGTGGTCCGACGGGTCCTGATCTTGGAGCTCTTCAAATAATACAATGTCTAGAGTGCACCGACGGCCCAGTGAGAGAGTTGCGAATATCAGGTTGAGGATAGCTGTGTTTCTGTGACATTTTGAGCGTGTTTTCCCTGCCATGATATGGCCCAGCTTATTTAAGTTACCATGAACGTGAATTAGAGTACTCATTTCTACATTCCCGGTGACGAAGTGTTGCATTTCCTTGCATACCTTTACGACAACCTAGCTGTGGGCACTCCCAGCTGTATTCACAGAGCTGTACGCATACTTTTATTGTTTGACGAACACTCAGGCATCTTGTCGCACTTCGACTCGTCCGTTGCATCACTCGACCCTAATCTCACGGAAAATATCTGGGATTATTTGGAACAGTGTGTGAAACGTGGTGGTGCAGTTCGTTAGCTCTACGCGACCTAATCATGTATGACTGACTTCAGCTGGATATGACGTATGTGGAGAAACTTTGGACTCTCTTCCTCGAGGAATTCAGGCCATTATGAAAGACAGTGCGCCCATAGACGATATTAACGTGTTAGCTACTGCTGTCGACTAACTGGGTGGGCTTATGAATGGATTACCCGAATTTCCATTACACAGGATATCATGGGGATAAGTGCGGATACTCCTGTTGGTAACTGACTGTGTACCGAACAACATTGCATCAGTATTTACTTCGTTTGTAGACTAATCATTATAGCTGTTAAAAGAGGTATGTTTTTAGGTTGAATAGTACCTCGAAGAACGTGGGACAAGAGTAAGTCATTAGTGGTTACTTTACCCTGAGTAACAGGTCAGTATGGACACGTGAACTCACAAATGTAGTTCACTTAGTGGTGCATTTACGACCGCGCAGAAAAAAGAATGGTTCAAATGGCTCTAAGCACTATGGGACTTAACATCTGAGGTCATCAGTCCCCTAGACTTACAACTTCTTAAACATAACTGACCTAAGGGCATCACACAGATCCATGCCCGAGGCAAGATTCGAACCTGCGACCGTAGCATCAGCGCGGTTCCGGATTGAAGCGCCTAGAACCGCTCGTCCACAGCGGCTGGCCGCGCAGAAAACACCATGTTTGCAGAAAGACAATTCGATGGAGATAAAATAAAACCATCATGTTTTTTGTGCAAATTAAGGTATCACATATAAAAATATCTACATTTGTACCAGTTACACCCTATATGCAAAATTTTAATGACTGGGTTTACTAGATTTGACAGGCTCACCTTGCTGCTCGTGTTTAATTTATGTCAGTATATGACGATTACGTTTGCTTTGTGATCTGCACGTCCACACAGCAAAGTCCACGACCTGGTGGCCCTCCATTGACGAGCAGCATCGCCCAAAACGGAAACTACCTCTGGCACGAATGCAGCAGAAGACACAACGATGCCGGCTACTGTACAACGAACTCCCGTAATGCGTTACGCACACGCCCTACATAATCTGTGTGGAGCCGTTATTCTTGGCCACTCTCTGCGGCATTTTGCTCATTACCGTGCATTTGCGGGCCGTAAACCACTGTTTTGACGCAGTCAGGGTACCGCATACCTGTAAACACTGAAGGCACTCGCTGCTTCCTAAGTGCGCATTACCATCACATAGGACTCCCTCATGCAATACTCCCTGCAGAAACAGCAGCACGCCATTAGGACACATAGGATGGACTCCATATGTGCCCAAAGAATATACTGAATTCAGAAATTATGACCTACTTAAAAAACGACATTCCGCGTGGAAACCAGCGCGGGTTATGGAAACGCCGATAATACGGAACGCTATTCGCTTTCCACACCCATCCTCAGTGTCCGCCCCTCGTAGCTGAGTGGTCAGCACAACGGAATGTCATACCTAACGGCCCGCGTTCGATTACCGACTGGGTCGGAGATTTTCTCCGCTCAGGGACTGGGTGTTGTGTTGTCCTTATCATCATCATCATTTCATCCCCATCGACATGCAAGTCGCCGAAGTGGCGTCAACTCGAAAGACTTGCACCAGGCGAACGTTCTACCCGACGGAAGAACTAGCCACACGGCATTATCATTTTTACCCATCCTGTACGTCATGAATAGAGGAAACCTATTTCATTCTGTGTCCTTGTGGTTACTGATGTGGTCTTCAGTCCAAAGACTGCTTTGATACGGCTCTCCATGATACTCTAACCTATGCAAGCCTCATCATCTCGACTAACTACTGCCACCTAGATCCTTCTGAATCTGCTTAGTGGCCGGCCGAAGTGGCCGTGCGGTTAAAGGCGCTGCAGTCTGGAACCGCAAGTCCGCTACGGTCGCAGGTTCGAATCCTGCCTCGGGCATGGATGTTTGTGATGTCCTTAGGTTAGTTAGGTTTAACTAGTTCTAAGTTCTAGGGGACTAATGACCTCAGCAGTTGAGTCCCATAGTGCTCAGAGCCATTTGAACCATTTTCTGCTTAGTGTATTCATCTCTTGGTCTCCCTCTACGATTTTTACCCTCCACGCTTCCCTCCAATACTAATTTGGTGATGCCTTGATGCCTCAGAACGTGTCTTACCAACCAATCCCTTCTTTTAGTCAAATTGTGCCACAAATTTCTCTATTCACCACTTCTATTCAGGACCTCTTCATTACTTACGTGATCCATCCATCTAATCTTCAGCATTCTTCTTTAGCACCGCATTTCTTAAGCTTCTATTCTCTTCTTGTCTAAACTGTTTATCATCCATGTTTCACTTCCATACATGGATATATTCCATACAAATACTTTCAGAAAAGCCTTCCTGACAATTAAATCAATATTCCATCTTAAAAAATTTCTCTTCTTCAGAAATGCTTTCCTAGCCATCGCCAGTCTACATTTTATATCCTCTCTACTTCGATCATCATCTGTCACTTCGCTGGCCAAATAGCAAAACTCATCTACCACTTTGAGTGTCTCATTTCCTAATCTAATTCCATAAGCAACACCTCATTTAATTAGACTACATTCCATTATCGTTATTTTGCTTCTGTTGATATTTATATCATATCCTCCTTTCAAGACACAATCCATTCCGCCCAATTGTTCTTTGCTGTCCATGATAGAATTACAATGTCATCGTCAAGCCTCAAGGTTTTAATTATTCTCCCTAGACTTTAATTCCTATTCCAAATTTTTCATCTGTTCCCTTCACTGCTTGATCAGTGTACTGATGGAATAACATCGAGGATAGGCTACAACACTGTCTCACTCCCTTCCCCACTACTGCTCACTGTTCCCCTTTCATGCCCTTCGACTGTTGTAAGTGACATCTGGTTTCCGTACACATTGTAAATAGCCTTTCGTTCTATGTGTTTTAGCCCTTTCGCCTTCAGAGTTTGAAAGAGAGTATTCCAGTCCTACAGTTACTTATTTACTCTACGTGTTCAGGACATAAAATCACAGTAATACTAACAGAGCCTTACGAAAACAGAGAGATGAAATACCTCCAAACTGTCAGTTACACAGAAGACCAAAAGCAATAACAATACAAATAAGACTATTATATACAACAAGAATTTATGAAATACAAACAAGAAGATAAAAATAGCAAGATAATTTTCTTTGTATTTTTCGGAGAGTGCACTATTCAGCGGTTTTGACTGCTGTTATTTTAGCGGCAACAAGATCATCGGTATTATGTGTGTCCAGCAAATTCCTGCAGACTAGCAGATCCTGCTGGCAACACATGTCACCACATTTTACATCATGGCACCCCAGTTAGTCTTTCCAGCCTCTTCCGTGTCACACAAGGCAGATGCGAGCCTCCTGGTGCTTCCTCTCTGACATTCATTTGGTGTGATACAGGCAAAGAATGTCGCCAAAATTAAAGCCGGAGAATAGCGGGAGACCAAGAAATTTCTCTAGTTGGCTGCATGCATCCTTTTCTTGGTCTGCATCTTGGTCGTTGAGGCTGATGTACAAACAAAAGATATCTGGGATCAATTTCTCCCTCCTTCTTCTCCACTTCTGAAGCTGATTTCCTGCCAACACCTGGTGGCGCTATATCCATACTTTGGTACTATTCACTGTCATGAGTTGGTCGTAGTGAGCCTGTCACAGTGCGTCCAGTTTCGTTCAAACATCTATCAACCTATCTTGCATGTACAGAGTACTGGCAGAGTGGTGCAGAATATTCTGCTGCGGAGAAAGGTAGTGAGAGAGAAGACGCTCGAAGCGTTTTCGGCTCAGCGTCCCTGTAAGTTTACGGACGATGTCGTTACGTGCATAGGTAATGACTCAATGCAAGAGCGATGAGTTCTAAAGAAAGAAAATTAACATAGACTGTCTGACAAAATCTATCAATGGATCGAAATTTATCTGACTTGGGAACCTCCCCATCGCACCCCCTTCAGATTTAGTTATAAGTTGGCACAGTGGATAGGCCTTGAAAACTGAACACGGATCAATCGAGAAAACAGGAAGAAGTTGTGTGGAACTATGAAAAAAATAAGCAAAATATACAAACTGAGTCGTCCATCCGCAAGGTATGCAACATCAAGGAGAGCGTAACCTCAGGAGCGCCGTGGTCCCGTGGTCAGCGTGAGCAGCTGCGGAGCGAGAGGTCCTTGGTTCAAGTCTTCCCTCGAATGGAAAGTTTAATTTTTTATTTTCAGAGAATTATTATCTGTCCGTCCGTCCGTCCGATGCAAGGTAAGTGAGCCGTAGTATGGGGACGCTACACCTAAACAAACATCGAAACACATAACGTCAGTCGACTACAGCGCACGGAAGAGAGCGAGGCTCCCTGGCTGGCAGTTGACTGTTCGCTACTTTGGACGAGAGTGCATTAATTACGTGAGATGTATTCCGTGGGCAATATGAACCCAGCAAATATAGCTTGCGGTCGCAAAATACAAACTTATAACAGTGAACAGAGACGTCAATGAACGAACGGACAGATCATAACTTCGCGAAAAGAAAAAATGTAAACTTTTAACTCGATGAAAGACTTGAAGCATGGACCTCTCGTTCCCTGCTGCTAACGCTGACCACGGGACCACGGCGCTCCTGAGCTCACATTCTCCTTAATGTTGCCTATCATGCGCATGGACTACTCAGTTTGTATATTTTGCTTATTTTTTTTTTTTCGTAGTTCCACACAACTTCTTCCTGTTTTCTCGATTGATCTGTGATCAGTTTTTCAAGGTCTATCCACTGTGCCAACTTATAACTAAATCTGAGGGAGGTGCGATGGGGAGGCTCCCTTGTGAGAGGCAGGACGCAAAGTCTTAAGCCACGTGGAGTGTCAATGTCATGTGAAAGGCAGTTAAACTAAAATCGAACACACGCCACAACGCGTCAATGGAATGGTTGCATTACAAAAACAATGTTCAAATGTGTGTGAAATCTTATGGGACTTAACTGCTAAGGTCATCAGTCCCTAAGCTTACACACTACTTAACCTAAATTATCCTAAGGACAAACACACACACCCATGCCAAAGGGAGGACTCGAACCTCCGCCGGGACGCATTACAACATCTATCCCACAAGGATAGGAGACCGTCAATTCCTGATTCATAGAACGCGGTCGGTCGCTGACGGATCTACAACCGAACCCACTCTAGGAATTTGTCACGCGACTGATACCAACGTCCACGCAAGTCTTACTTCAGGTCGCCAGAGGAGTGAAGATCACACGATGAAAGATCCGGGCTGTGTAGAGGATGCTGTAGTGTTTTCCAGTCAGATTGCTGAAGCGTTAGCCTTCATCCGACTTGAAGTGGGGGGGGGGGGGAGGAGGGGAGTTATCGTGACACCTTCTTCTTCTGCTGCAGAGACCCTCTGCTCGTCTGGTTCTTCGAACGTGGAACCATAATCAACGCGCAACGCTATGACGACACTTTGCAGAAACTGCGACGCGTCACAATGTCTAGAACCTCAGGGATGCTGTTGGACGGAATCATCTCGTTGCACTAAAACACCGCTCCCCACATTGCCATTCGGACGAAGGCTACGATCCAGTCATTAGGTGGTGAGGCGTTGGTAGTTGCACTGTGTGTAAGCTGATGAAAGTTAGATAGTGCAACCATATCGGCAGGATATTGGCGAGGCATTCGTCTCCACGGACGACAATTCGCGCCCGCATCGTGCACATCTTGTGAATGACTTCCTTCAAGATAACGACATCGCTCGGCTAGACTGGCCAGCATGTTCTCCAGACATGAACTCTATCGAACATGCCTGGGATGGATTGAAAAGGGCTGTTTATGGACTACTTGACCCACCAACCACTCTGAGGGACCTGCTCCTAATCGCCGTTGAGGAGTGGCACAATCTGGAGCAACAGTGCCTTTTGTACTTGTGGATAGTATGCTACGACGAATACAGGCATGCATCAATACGAGAGGACGTGCTACTGGGTATTAGAGGTACCGATACAACAATCTGGACCACCACCCCTAAAAGTCTCGCTGTATGGTAGTACATCATGCAATGTGTGGCTTTCATGAGCAATGAAGAGGGCAAAAGTGATGTTTATGTTAGTGTCTACTTTTCTGTACAGGTTCCGGAACTCTCGGAACTGGGGTGATGCAAAACATTTTTGATGTGTGTATTAAGGCCCTTGTTTCTTGCTCAAAGAGAATTCAGAGCCTTGTGTTTAGCTGTGTTGCCACTCGTTGTTCCTTGATTATAAACGGCCGTTACTGCAGAAAGTAAATTTTACCTGACATTTCCTGCACCGTTTAATTGGCAGTTTGTCCCTGCCGTTGTTGCCCAAAAGATTCTCTAGTCTCAATTCTCTTACACAGTGTGTATCTGTCATTAGCTTGTCAGAGCCGGTAGGCTTGAGACGTTTAATTTACTTAGCTGTTTGACAGTAACGGAAGCTTTCATAATACTAACTTATACTTCCTTTTATATATGTAATTTAACTATTTTAATAGGTCAGTAACGGCCGTCCTGGTTTTCTTAACATTTGCATATTCATATACGGATACTGCCAGTTAGTTACAGGCGGTCTGCCCGCTAATTACGCTTTGAATTGTTTTATTTACTTAGTTGTTGGACAGTAACGGCCTCTTTGTTAGTTCTGTGTCGTATTTATTTTTAATACTTAAGTTAAATGTTTCACGGGTCAGTCACGGCAATTGTTTCAGGAAAGTTACACCTTATATTCTGATGAAATTGCTGGACAGTTTGATATTTTAAGTGTCGGCCATTTTCTGAAGAAACTGAACAGTTACGGTTCCGACTGTTGCTCTCATTAGGATGAATGATATTTTAATTTTTTGCAACTAACTGAATTTTTTCAGCCTGGGTTTGATTCTGCAGTGGCCATCATGCCTATTAATACCTTAAATCTGTGTATTTCTTTACACTGTTGGTTATTTTATCAAAAATAGTATGGTATGTCTATGTGAAGATATAACTGAGACTGCTCTCTAGAATTAGTGGACGTAAATCCTTTTCAAGAAGGGACCAACTCTTCTGATTTTGCTTGAGACAAAATTTATGCAAGTACAGATTTAAGTGAAACTGTTTGTGTTTTCTAGCACAAGAGTTGTAATTGTAACGGTTTTATCGCGTTAATAGAGTTTATATTTTGTTTTCTGTTAAGAAGGAAATGATATTTCTCCTTCTTTTCCTATATTACTCAAATAGCGATGTATCTACTGTTTGCTTTAAAATTAAAATTAATTTTGAGAGTACCTGATCGTGTCGTCCACTTCTATATTTCGTGGTGCTCGTATGAAGACATAAGGGTTAATTTTTTGTTTACTGAGACTAAACTGATTTTGAAATAGGGCTTACCTTATGAAATTAGTTTTTCTGCTAGTCGCATCGTAGAAGGAGAAACCACCGACAAGCCAGAACAGAACAGTTATGTACTTACAGTCAGGTGACAAAGCACGTGGTCACCACGTAATATCGTATGGGACCTCCTTTTCTCGGCGTAGTGCAGAAGTTCGACATGTCATGGACTCACCAAATCTTTGGAAGTCACCTGCAGAAATACTGAGTGATGTTGTTTCTACATCCGTCCATAATTGCAAAAATGTTGCCGGTGCAGGATTTCGTGCAGGAACGGACCGATCGATTATGGCCCATTAATGATCCATGGGATTCATGTCAGCGATCTGGATGTCGTGGTGACCCTGTGACATGGCGTATCGCCATCCATAAAAGTTCCATCATTGTTTGGAAACATGAAGTCCACGAATTGCTGCCAGTTTTCTACTCCAGTTAGTGATCGATTCAGGTGGACCAGAGGACCAATTCCATACTATGTAGACACAGCCCACACCGTTATGGAGCCACCACAAACTTGCACAGTGTCTAGCTGATAACCAGGGTCCATTTCTTCGTGGGGTCTGTGCCATTTTCGAACCATAATATCAGCTCTTACCAACTGAAATATCTATTCATCTGACCAGGCGACGGTTGTTCAGTTGTTTAGGGCCCAGCCGATATGTTCACACCAAATTTAGCCGCACTGCCCTAATGGATACGTTCGTCGTAGGCCCCACATTGATTTCTGCCGTTATTTCTTGCAGTGTTACTTGTGTGTTAGCACTGGAAACTCTGTGCGAGTGCCACTGCTCTCGGTCGTTAAGTAACGGCAGTCGGCTACTGCGTTGTCCATTGTGAGAGGTGCCGGCCGAAGTGGCCGTGCGGTTAAAGACGCTGCAGCCTGGAACCACAAGACCGCTACGGTCGCAGGTTCGAATCCTGCCTCGGGCATGGATGTTTGTGATGTCCTTAGGTTAGTTAGGTTTAACTAGTTCTAAGTTCTAGGGGACTAATGACCTCAGCAGTTGAGTCCCATAGTCCTCAGAGCCATTTGAACCATTTGAACCATTGTGAGAGGTAATTAATGAAATTTGGTATTCCTGGCATATTTTTGACACTGTGGATCTTGTAATATTTCCGAAATGCAAGGTCCCGTTCGTCTTGCTCGACGACCATTCCGAGTTCAGTTATGTTAATTGCATTCGTGTGGACATAACCAGGTCGAACAGCTTTACGCATGGATTACCCAAATATTAATGACAACTCCGTGATTACACTGCCCTTTTATACCTTGTCCAAGCGATACTATCGCCACCTTTATAAGTGCATATCACAGTTGTCACCTCAGTGTAATGGCGTGTTGGTCGACCTTTGGAACGCAATGGAGCAGTTATTCTTCATCGCATTATTTCGATAATTCCTTTCCGAGGTACGTGGTTCCAATTTTCTACTACACAGTTACTGTATATTACAGGACATCGGATTACTGGCATGAAGATGGTGCTTCAGTGTCCCCAGATGTGTTACATCGGACAAGGATCAGACTAATTTGATGGCGGGACACCAGCTTGATATCGTTAAAATGCTCGCGAATCCACTGTGCCACAACTTCAGAGATTAAATAAAACATGAAGGGATCCGCGTTGTCCAAAATAACGTTCACATTGTCTAGAGCTGCCATAGAGCCTTCAATTATTACCACAGATCCACATGGGGATCCAAATGAATGCCCCCACAGCATAACCCGTCCTAAGGGCCCACGCCTATGGGGGGAGGGGGAGGAGGGGGGGGGGGAGAATATTTCGAGCATCTCTTCGCCCTGGATGATGCGTATCTGGACACGAGCATCGACCTGGTGAAAGATGAAAAATGATTCGTCCGACCTGCAGACACAATTCCGTTGATCCATGGTCCAGCCTTGGATCATCATACGGACATGTAGCAGTCTTCTGCTCTGGAGCTCTATGTTCAACAACAAGCACTGCACAATGTACTCTGAGAAGCTCTGTCTACACCAGCACTGCACTCTGTCGGCTCTGCCACACGTCACCGCTTGTCCTGCTTTACATAGCAGGCAAGCCCCAGATCTTCACTTTCTGATATGAGGTTAGACATCCCACACCTCGTCGCCAGAACGTGATCAACGTCGTTAAACAGCAGTCAACAGATGCTCAGGGCTAGTAAACGTCGACAACCGACTACTTTCTCCGTGTCCGAGATTCTTGTTCCCTTTACCAGCCCCTACTGTAGCTAGAATCATTGCCTATTTGCCATTGGAAATGCCATGTGGCTAGGGCCTTCTGTCAGGTAGACCGGTAACCTGTTGCAAGTCTTTAGAGTTGACGTCACTTCGGCGACTTGCTTGTCGATGGGGATGAAATAATGATGATAGCGACAACACAACACCCAGTCCCTGGCGGAGAAAATCACCGGCCCAGCCGGGAATCGAACCCGGGCCGTTAGGTATGACATTCTGTCACGCTAACCAGTCAGATACCAGGGGCGGACTATGAAATGATCGTATGGCCTCGCGAGTTTCCAGACGGAGAGTTCGGCTGCCAAGTGCAGGTCTTACTGAGTGCGACGGCACATTGTGCAACCTGAGCGTCGACAATGGGGATGAAATGATGACAAGGAGGGGAGAAAATCTCCCTCCCGAGCCGGGAATAGAACCCGAGTCCCCGTGGGTGGCAATCCAAGGCGCTGGACCATTCAGCTAATGGGGTGGACATATTTGCCATAGCTCCGCTCATACAGGATGATTGAGATGCCCCTACCGATGTCGCCTTATGCAACTTTTAGTGTTAAATGTGGCAAAATTTTCGTATTCTCTTGCTTGCTATGCGCAAACTGTTATTTCTACAGAAAAAAATGAACGAGACCTTTTTTATAGGAAATTTAATGTAGTTAAATTTTTTTCTGGAATATGTTTCCGCTAAAGACTGTAATTTTCTATTTATTCAATGGAAAACACACACAAGTGACCTTCAGACGAAGGCCCATTCCCACACACATTCCCAACTGTTAATACAGTACTAAAACTGGCCATTCTAAGAATTATTTCCCAAATTCGACCTTGTCTTAGTTTTCATTGACTCACTTTGTTATGTCATTGGCTTAGTCGGACACTTATTTTCATTACCCTGACTGGTTTAATGCGGCTCGCCACGAAATCCTATCCTGTGCCAATCTCTTCATCTCGGAGTAGCACTTGCAAACCCACATCATCAATTACTTACTTGATATATTCCAGTCTATGTCTTCCACTACAGTTTGTAGCCTCTGCAGCTTCCTCTACTACCATGGAAGTTATTATCTGATGTCGTAACGGGTGTCCTACTATCCTCCTCCTTCTTTTTGTCAGAATTTTCCATATATTCTTACCTCTCCGATTCTCCGGAGAACCCCCTTATTCCTCACCTTATCAGTCAACCTAAATTTCAACATCCTTCTGTAGCATCACATCTCAAAGACTTTGGTTCTATTCTGTTGTGTTCAGGTTTTCCCACAGTCCACGTCTCACTACCATACAATGCTGTGTACCAAACGTATATCCTCAGAAATTTCTTTCTCGAATTAAGGCCTATGTCTGATATGCCCTTTTTGCCAGTGCTAGACTCCGTTTCATGTTAAATATGTTCAACATTTCGTGGCCCTGTCAGCAACTGTGTAAATATTAATTTTAATTTTAATAATTAACAGTCTCAGTTGCAACGTTTACCTAGAATTTACCTACGTTTCAGTCGGGATAACCCAACCTTCTTCACAATAACAGTAACTACCGTTTGACCATAGTAGACATCGTCAAGCTAAAACTACAAAATCCTAAAATATCGTCAGAATGTAAACACTTACCTGTAACTGCCTCGGCCCAACTTCGCGACAGCGATGCGGCAGCCACGAGTGCTGTACTGGAGCTCAACTTGTTCCAGTACAGCACTCGTGGCTGCCGCATCGCGGTCGCGAAGTGGGGCCGAGGCAGTTTCAGGTAAGTTTTATAGTCTGACGATAATTTACGGATTTGAAGTTTTAGCTTGACGATGTCCACCATGGACAAACGGTAGTTATTATTATTCTGAAGAAGGTTGGGCTATCTCGACTGAAACCTAGGTAAATTCTAGGTAAACGTTGCAACTGAGACTGTTAATTACTAAAATTAAAATTTAAAAAATCTTTTTTATGTGTTCCGTGCTCCGTCCATCATGGAGTATTTTGATGTCTAGTTAGCACATTTTCTTCACTTCATCTACTTCGTAATCACCAATTCTGAAGTCAGGTTCCACGCTGTTCTCATTCCTGCTACTTCTCGTTACTTTCTTCTTTATCCAATTCCCTCTCAGTCACATTCTGTACTCGTTAGACTGTTCAATCTATTCAAGAGATCCTATTATTAATCTTCATTTTCACCGGGAATAACTTTCTCATCATCGAATCTTATCGTTGATATCCTTTCAGTTTGAATTTTAATTCCACTCTTGACCCTTGCTTTTAGCTATGCCTTTGTGTAAATTTAAGACTGGGGTCGAAAGATTGCATTCCTGTCCTACACACTTTGTAATCCGAGCACTTTGATCTTGGTCTTCCACTCGTCTTGTTCCTTCTTGGCTCTTTTACACATTCTCTATTACCCGTCTTTTCCTATACTTTTTCTTTATAATTACGAACACCTTGCACTATTTAATATTGGCGAACGCGTTTTCCAGGTCGACAAATATATTGAACTATTTTGCTTTTCCTTCAGTCTTGCCTGCATTATCAACAGCAACGCGAGACCTGCCTTTCTGGGCCATTTACCTTTCTTAAAGCCAAACTGATAACGAGATGTTTGGCTAACACATCCCCAACTTCATTTTCCATTCTTCTATATACACTCCTGGAAATTGAAATAAGAACACCGTGAATTCATTGTCCCAGGAAGGGGAAACTTTATTCACACATTCCTGGGGTCAGATACATCACATGATCACACTGACAGAACCACAGGCACATAGACACAGGCAACAGAGCATGCACAATGTCGGCACTAGTACAGTGTATATCCACCTTTCGCAGCAATGCAGGCTGCTATTCTCCCATGGAGACGATCGTAGAGATGCTGGATGTAGTCCTGTGGAACGGCTTGCCATGCCATTTCCACCTGGCGCCTCAGTTGGACCAGCGTTCGTGCTGGACGTGCAGACCGCGTGAGACGACGCTTCATCCAGTCCCAAACATGCTCAATGGGGGACAGATCCGGAGATCTTGCTGGCCAGGGTAGTTGACTTACACCTTCTAGAGCACGTTGGGTGGCACGGGATACATGCGGACGTGCATTGTCCTGTTGGAACAACAAGTTCCCTTGCCCGTCTAGGAATGGTAGAACGATGGGTTCGATGACGGTTTGGATGTACCGTGCACTATTCAGTGTCCCCTCGACGATCACCAGTGGTGTACGGCCAGTGTAGGAGATCGCTCCCCACACCATGATGCCGGGTGTTGGCCTGTGTGCCTCGGTCGTATGCAGTCCTGATTGTGGCGCTCACCTGCACGGCGCCAAACACGCATACGACCATCATTGGCACCAAGGCAGAAGCGACTCTCATCGCTGAAGACGACACGTCTCCATTCGTCCCTCCATTCACGCCTGTCGCGACACCACTGGAGGCGGGCTGCACGATGTTGGGGCGTGAGCGGAAGACGGCCTAACGGTGTGCGGGACCGTAGCCCAGCTTCATGGAGACGGTTGCGAATGGTCCTCGCCGATACCCCAGGAGCAACAGTGTCCCTAATTTGCTGGGAAGTGGCGGTGCGGTCGCCTACGGCACTGCGTAGGATCCTACGGTCTTGGCGTGCATCCGTGCGTCGCTGCGGTCCGGTCCCAGGTCGACGGGCACGTGCACCTTCCGCCGACCACTGGCGACAACATCGATGTACTGTGGAGACCTCACGCCCCACGTGTTGAGCAATTCGGCGGTACGTCCACCCGGCCTCCCGCATGCCCACTATACGCCCTCGCTCAAAGTCCGTCAACTGCACATACGGTTCACGTCCACGCTGTCGCGGCATGCTACCAGTGTTAAAGACTGCGATGGAGCTCCGTATGCCACGGCAAACTGGCTGACACTGACGGCGGCGGTGCACAAATACTGCGCAGCTAGCGCCGTTCGACGGCCAACACCGCGGTTCCTGGTGTGTCCGCTGTGCCGTGCGTGTGATCATTGCTTGTACAGCCCTCTCGCAGTGTCCGGAGCAAGTATGGTGGGTCTGACACACCGGTGTCAATGTGTTCTTTTTTCCATTTCCAGGAGTGTAGTATTCGTGTCAGCAACTTGCTTCCTTGAGTTGTTAAAATGATTCAGCGATACTTGTTTGCTCTTACAGATCATCCTCCTATGAGTTTAGAAAGTATGATGGAATTTTATCTATCCCTTCTGCCTCGTTTGATCTTAAGTGTTCCAAAGCTCTTTTAAATTCTAGTAGTGAATCCCCCATCTCACCCATATCAATCCTGTTTCCCTTTTATCACGTCATCAGATAAGTCATCCCGCTCATAGAGGGCTTCATGTAACAGTGGCTTCCCATTGCACTCTTAATGTTACCATCTTTGCTTTTATTTTCACCGAATGTTGTTTTGACTTTTCTGAATGCTGAGTTAGTCCTTCCGAAAATTTTTGCTTTTCAGATTTCTTTACGTTTTCATGCAACAATTTCGCCTTAGCTTCCCTGCACTTCCTCTTTTTTCATACGTACGTGAGTTGTATTTCTGTATTCCTGAATTTCCATGAACTTCCTTCGTTCATTGATCAACTGAAGTATTTCTTCCGTTACTCATTGTTCCTACGCAGTTAGCTTATTTGTATCTACTTTTTTCTTTCCATCTTCTCTGATAACTGTTTTAGAGATTTCTATTTCTCTTCAGCTCAACTGCCTACTAAATTATTCCTTATCGCGGCTCCTATATCTCAGAGAACTTCAAGCATACCCCTTCATTCTTTAGTAATTCCGTATCCCACCTCTTTGCCCACTGGTTATTCGTGGCTAGTCTCTTAAACTTCTGCCTACTTTTCATCATTACTAAATTGTAATTTGAGTCTATATCTGCTCCTGGGTAAGCCTTACAATCCAGATCTGATTTCGGAATCTCTGAATGACCGTGACGTAATCTAACTAAAATCTTCCTGTATCTCCCAGCTCTTTCTAAGTATACTTTCTCCCGTGATTCTTGAACTGATTATAGTCTTTTATTAGCTGAAATTTTGAAATTTGTGCAGAGCTCAATTAGTATTTCCCCTTTCTCATTCCTAGTATCAAGCAGCCCCCATGACCATTAGATATTCATTTCCCTTTACATACTTTCTCGGTCTCTTCATCATAGGCTTGTGACGTCGGCACGTATACCTTAACTATCCTCATCGGTGTTGGTTTGCTGCCGATTCCAATGAGCACAACCCTATCACTGAACTGTTCACATAATTCACTCTCTACCCAAGATTCCTATTAATAATGAATGCTACTCACGTTATACCATTTTCTGCTGCTGTTGATATTACCCTGTACTCATCTGACCATAAATCCTTGTCTTCTTTTCATTTCACTTCACTGACTATCACGATATTTAGACGGAGGCTTAGTATTTCCCTTTTCAGATGTTATAGCTTTCCTACCACGGTCACACTTCTGACATTCCACGCCTCTGCATGTAGAACATCATCCTTCGGTTGTTTATTCACCTTTTTTTTTTCATGGTCACCTCCGCCTTGGCAGTCCCCTCTTGGAAAATCGAGTGGGTATCTGTTCAGGAATGTCTTCGCAATTGAGAGATCATTACGACATTTTTCTCAGTTACAGACCACATGTCCTGCGGACACATATTATGAGTCTTTAATCCAGTGATTTCCATTGCCTTACTCGCATTCGGGAGGACGACGGTTCAATCGCACGTCCCGCCATCCTGATTTAGGTTTTCCGTGATTTCCCTAAATCGCTTCAGGCAAAATTCCGGAATGGTTCCCTTGAAAGGGCACGGCTGACTTCCTTCCCTGTCCTTCCCTAATCCGATGAGACTGATGACCTCGCTGTTTGGTCTCTTCCCCCAAACAATCCAATCCCATCCATTGCCTTCTGCATTTTCATGCCGATGGTCATTGGTGTTTCTTCTGCCTTTAGGGGCAGTTTCACACACCAGTGGCAAGAGAGTGTCCTGATCCGCTGCCAATTCCTTCTCCCTCTTTGACAAGAGTGACGTCTTATGCTGGAATTCTCCGTCTGTCATTACTGATGATTTTTATTCAAAATGTAAGCAGTCGCGTTGTTCGGACCCGGGCACCAGGAAATGCTGATTACTAATCAAAAACGATACACCTAGACCACGAGCACTTACAAATTTTAAAGTTCACGCTTGTGTAAATTTTACCTAAATTTTTTTTGGATTTTAATGGCTTATAATAAACAACTATATCAATATACTCCACAGGCCTTCTGGCTTCGAAACTATTGTGCTTGGAAGGTTTAAATTTGAATCGAATTACCAATGTAATAAGTTTCAGCAAAAGTCATTAATTATTCATTATCTTCAAGGGAACTTATAAATTAATCTTGTTAAGGAAATAGTCGACTGTGCTGGAGGCGTAATAGACCAATCAACAGAGACCAAAACAGGTCAAATATCAGGAACAGTTGATGTAGCTAGTTGATGTAGCTGGAAATTTTTCTACAGTGGTAGGATAGAGTGCCACGAACAACATAATAGAATTTCTGGCTGGTGAGGTACAAAAGCGCGAGTGGAGGTGCATTGAAGGTTACTTTTCTATGAGTATCTTGAGTAAGTCGCAATCCTTGGGCTCCACCGAAAACGAATCCCAGTAAAAAGATTAACTGCATTAAATTTCCTATAAGAAGATGCTGTTCATTTTTCCCGAAAGACTAATAGTTTGCGCATAGCTAGCTAGACTATATAAAAATCTTGCACGTGGTTTTTGAAGGGCAAATGTAGCATCGCGGATTGCATTTAACGACATCGGTAGGGGCAGCTTAATCAACGTATTAGGTTCCACAAGGCCACAAGATGGCATTAAATCTCGCGCTACGCAGCTGTCATAATGCTTTGGGTCGTCAGCGTACGATTTAGTGTTACATATCAATGTTGTACGGTGATTCGTAACCTTGCGTCTACTTAATTGACGAATGATGGTTAAACCATGTAATAGTTTAGTGTTTACTTAGTTCAGGATTGGTAGTGACGCTATATACTAATTTAATGGTTGATATTTCGAAGCTGTTTTTAGTTTTGGTTATCTGTCTTGCATGTGACACCGTCCACCACCGAGACAAAAGCACGCGCTGTAATAGTGTGACTTAACGTCGTGCCCAAGATTAAACCTTAATGTCGGTCTCCTACGTACGAAATCGTTGTGAGTAGAAACATTTTCTCTTTGCTGTAATGTTGTAGGTACAGGAAGTATTGCACATGATGCTAGAATACAAGAAGATAATTACTGAAGAAAAGCATCGTATTAATTTACACCCGAAGCTAAATTTTTTTTTAAATTTTATTCGATTCTAGAAAATGCACAACTGTGTCGCAGATTAGGACGGTCATGGATGCACCAGCACGGTCTAAAGAGAATTTGGCTTTTAGTTGCAGATGTTGAGATAATACAATATGTATTTAGGAGAACTCTGCAAGTTTTCGTCACTGTCTCACACACATACCAGATTGGTGATTACCCTAATTTTGACAGCAATTCTGATAAGATATCGTTAGTGTCTTCTAGTTAGGGGACTCCAAAAACGGTGTAGCGCTACTGTTGCAAATAAAGATTATTGCTAAGGTGACAATATCAGGGCAATTTAGTGTGCAACTTGAACTTCCTCAGCACTTCATCACCAACAGAATGTCAAAAAGAGCACACCTCCTTTTAATGTAGTACACTAGAAATATAATAAATAAAATACTAAGCATCATGTTCATAGCTGTGAAAGTTGGTCACAACGTAAACAGGAAAGACGTCAAAACAGCCGAATGTAAGGTTTTGGTTCTGCAACTTTTGTCATAAGAGTAATCAGCAAATTTGTAGACACGGCATTAATTAGTTTAAATGGTTGGTGTACTTCCATTGACTGATTTCCTCGGATATACTGTTCTTGGATGATTCATCACGCGAGCGAAAAGTTTTCTTTAGATAAATTAATAGCCGGCCGCGGTGGTCTAGCGGTTCTGGGGCTGCAGTCCGGAACCGCGGGACTGCTACGGTCGCAGGTTCGAATCCTGCCTCGGGCATGGGTGTGTGTGATGTCCTTAGGTTAGTTAGGTTTAAGCAGTTCCAAGTTCTAGGGGACTTATGACCTAAGATGTTGAGTCCCACAGTGCTCAGAGCCATTTGAACCATTTTTTTGATAAAATAATAAGAAGTTGTGCATGGGTATCACTCACACATGCAGTGAGAGTCATCTTTTTAAGGAATCTGGAAGTACATGTATTAACCACAGACCCGTTGCCCAATCCTTCTTTGATAAAAATATGTTTTAATATTGCAGTTTCAGAAGAATAGTGACATTTACAAATAAAATACTCAGCGAAAAAATAATTTACACCTCCCTGCATTTAATCTAACGTTCAAAGAACGAATATTAAGACAAAAAGCTGTAAAACTCGTTGACAATCTTCCCGTGGAAACAAAACTTATGACAGACAGGGGCAATGTTTTGAAATCTACCTTTAAGTCTTTGCCAATAATATTCTTCCCATACTGTCACTGAAACATTTTATTCAACTGGTACTTCTTACGTCATAACGTGTGCATTGAACGTGTACAGAGGAACTTGGAAGTAACGAATAAACATGTACACAAATGTCTCAAAAAAGATAAGGTCTACAATTTAAGAGAAATTTGTAGAAAACGCATTTAATTTCACAATGCAAATAATTAAAGAGTTTATTATTTAATTCATCTCACTTTAAACAAATTTATTAGTCTGCAGGATCCAGTGAAAGACAGTGAAGGACATAAATGTCACTATAATAAAAATCAAATGAAGATCGGTGGAACAAGTAACCAGATGACTGGCTGTTAGATGAATCAAGAAAAAATCTTCGCTGCCTTGAAGGAGATAAGATACTGCCGGAACGATGGCGTAATGGTAGGCGTCGTTAGAAAACGGAATCGAGTCGTTGGCAAAACGAATTACGGGCAAAAGTGTTACCTGTCGTAAAATGTTATATTATGCGTGTGGGTTTCTGTAAATAGCTTTTCTTCTTAAATACATAGCCAAACCAATTAATGAACAACTAATCTATTCAGCAAATGTTTCTAAAGTGTATTACTTCTTTTCTTGTATACCCTAAGACAGGTTGCATTGAGCAATCGAAATAGTATATCAGAAACGGAAGTGACTTTCAGTTTGTGATGGACATGGCGCAATCTCTACATGTTGCTGTCTGTGCACCGATGCACTACTTGCAGATGAGTGTGTGCGTCTGATGCCGGATGAAAATTTCAACGATGGCGAAACCAAATTACGTCGGTAGTTGCTATGCAAAATGGCAGTGAAACTGCCCAGTTGTAACCGTTATCCGCTCATAAGAAATCCGGGAGCATGATGGATGCTTTTGGTGATCATATTGAACGTCTAAGTTGAAAATGGTTCAAATGGTTCTTCGCACTATGGGACTTAACATCTGAGGTCATCAGTCCCCTAGACTTAGAACTACGTAAACCTAACTAACCTAAGGACATCACACACATCCATGCCCGAGGCAGGATTTGTACCTGCTACCGTAGCAGCCGCCTCGTTCCGGACTGAAGCGCCTAGAACCGCTCGGTCACAGCGGCCGGCTGAACGGGTAAGTCTCGAGGAGTTTTCTGTCTAGTGACTGATGTTAGACGGCTGATTTTTAAGATGATATTGTTAATGATATACGTATACACATTCCTATATAAAGTCACACAGTCTTATGCAAGGTGGCAGGTGTTACTACACTGGAGATATGAGAACCAAAAGCCCTTCGTTATGGCGTGAATCAGAGATTGAAATATTTGTACAAAAAAGTTCTGATGTACTACTTCTAAGTTCATCCGTGTCTTTTGATTTTATTCCCGGGCAAACCTCTCATTTTTCAGCTGAAAAATGAAGGATTAAATTTTAAGTTCACAATAGAGTGAGTGTAAAATCACTTGAGCTGAGTTACGGATGATCGTGGTCTTGGTAGAAGAAATGAGAGAGGAGGAAGTCTGCTCGAGTTCCGCAATAAGTTTCAGTTAGTAGCAGCAAATAAATTTTTTAAAAACCACAATAGGAGTGGTACGTCTATTTGGCAAAGGACTGGACGTATGGAAGAATTCCAGCTGTATTACACCACGAACAGATAAAGATTTCGAGATTAGTTATTGGTGTACCTAGGAGTGGAAACTGAATCTGATCTCAGTTTAATGATCACAAAGAATAGGCTGAAGGAGTATCGTCCGGAAGAATCAATGCGGAAAGAAGTGAGATACTCACGTACTGAGGAATGATGCGATGCGTTTGAAACCCTGTGTGCTGAATACCACAGCAGAAGGTTCAGTTGAAGAGGAGAGGACATGTCCAAAAATGGCAATGACCGAAGTTGGAATTAGAAACTTTAGCAGAAGAAAGGTACCTGCGAAGAAAGCTTGTATAAAAGAGCGAATATTGCAATTGATCGATGAAACAAGGAAGTACAAAAATGTTCACGGAAATTCAGCAATACATCAGTATAAGGCAATTAGGAATGAAATAAATAGGAACTGAGGGATACGAAGGTGAAATGGCTGTAGGATAAATGTGAAGAAACCGAAAAACAATCATCTCAGAACGACTGACTGAGCATACAGGAAAGTCAAAATGACCTTCGGTGAAATTAAGAACCAAGGCGGCAACATTCAATGTGCAATAAGAATATTAAGGACGGAGGAGAGAACAGGTAGGTGGAAAGAGTACGTAGAAGGCCTATACGAGATAGAGGACTTTATCTGTGACAAACTGAGGAAGGAATGGGAGCCGATATGGGTGACATACGGGAAGCAGTATTAGTCGGAGTTTAAATGAGCTCTGGAAGATTTGATATCAGGCAGAACGTATAGTTACCATCCCATCTGAATTGATATAATTCTTGGGGCAAATGGCAACGACTATTCAAGTTAGTGTGTAGAATTTATGAGTATGGAGTCACATACTTAGACCTTCGGAAAAATTTCATCCGCACAATCCCGAAATAGCAAAGGAGGACAATTGTAGAACTGTTGCACAGTCAGTTTAATGGGTCATGCACCCAAGCCGCTGACAAGAACGACATGCAGGAGAACGAAAAAGGAACGTCAGGATATGATAGGTGATCAGTTTGGATTTAGAAAAGGTAATGGCACCAGAAGAGCAGTTCTGACTTCGTGATTGATAATGGAAGCGAGTATTAAAAACATCAAGACACGTTTACAGCGCTTGTTGACCTGGGAAAAGCATTCGACAAAGCAAGAAAGGTGTTCAAAAGGAAAGATACCAAACAAAAGCGTCTTCATTCAAGAGATATCACCAGAGACTTGAGCACAACTAAATGGTTCAAATGGCTCTGAACACTATGGGACTCAACTGCTGTGGTCATCAGTCCCCTAGAACTTAGAACTACTTAAACCTAACTAACCTAAGGACATCACACACATCCATGCCCGAGGCAGGATGCGAACCTGCGACCGTAGCAGTCGCACGGTTCCTGATTGCGCGCCTAGAACCGCGAGACCACCGCGGCCGGCCGAGCACAACTATCTTACTGTTTCACGAGCCGAGGTATGTTCTCAGAATTTCCTCGGCTGTGACAGGAGCCAATCCCCCAGCTATGTCCTACAGTTCGTAGTATTACCTGAAATACTTCCTTTGAGGTATATTTTTAACTGAGCAAACACATGGAAATCCCGGGGCGACATTCCTGGGCCGTACAGCGGGCGCTCAAGCTGCTTCCACCTGAACTTTGCCATTTCACTTTGTGTGACCTTGGGAACGTATGGTCCCGCGTTATTGTCGAGCAGAATCACTCCTTCCGTGAGCAGTCCAGGCCGTTTGCTGTTGATGGACCTGAGTAGGCTACGCAATGTCTCACAGCACACGTCACTATTAACTGTTTGGTCGTGCTCGAGGAATTCGATGAGCATCGGACCTCGGACATCGAAAAAGATGGCGGACGTGATCTTGCCTGCTGACAGCTCAGATATGAATATGGGGAGATGGCGACGCCATACTCGCGTTTCTAGATATATCACTACGTTATCCCAAAGCGGCATATGCAAATTCCAACCAGTTTAGTTGTTACGACGTGTCGTAACTTTTTATTTGAATGTTCGTTACAAAATGGTGCAAGATGTTCGAAACTTAGAGAAAAATAAGAGTAAACGATAGGGAAAGAAAGGTATTATGCACTAAGTAAAAGAATAAAAATCGAAGACCAAAAAACGAAGCTGCCGTATTTAAAAACTTGTAAGGCAAGGCTACAATCTTTCGCCCTACTGTTCGTTCAAAAATGGTTCAAATGGCTCTGAGCACTATGGGACTCAACTGCTGAGGTCATAAGTCCCCTAGAACTTAGAACTACTTAAACCTAACTAACCTAAGGACAACACACACATCCATGCCCGAGGCAGGATTCGAACCTGCGACCGTAGCGGTCGCGCGGTTCCAGACTGTAGCGGCAGAACCGCTCGGCCACCAGCGGCCGGCCTAATGTTCGTTCTGTACTTCGAAGGAGCAATGACGGAAATAACAGAAACTTTGAAGAATGGGAGCAGAATACACGGAGAATGATTGCTATTCTGTATGAAAGTAAAAAAAAAATTACGGGATCTGTTTAATAGAAAGAAAATGCTGATTAGTACGGAATATGGACTGAGAGTAAACCGAGGAATGTACTAAGCAGTTTCGTAAATGAGATTAGTTATAAACTTAACAACAAAATTGAGGATCACGAAGTAGACAAAGTTGAGGAGTTCTACTACGTGGGAAGTATGACTGGACATGACGGATGACTCAAGGAGAACTTGCAAAGCACGTTAGCACGGGACAAAAAAGGCATTCTTGGGAAATAAAATGTGCTGGCATCAAACATCAGCCTAAACCTTATGAGAATCTACGTTTAGAGCACGTCGTTATCTGATAGTAAATAATGATCTGTGATAAAACCGAATAAGAAGAGAACGGAAGCGTTTGAAATGTGGTGTAATGCGACGATGATGAAAATTAAGTCGAATGGTGTGGTACGGAGTGAGAAGAGTCACCGAAGAATCGGCGAAGAAAGGAAAATACAGAAAACACTGACAAGAAAAAGGGACAGGATGAAAGGCCATGTGTTAGACATCACAGAGCAACGTCTATTACAGCATGGGGAGCTGCAGAGGTTAAAAACCGTAGGGGATATCTGACATAGGAATACTTCCAACAAATAATTGATTATTTAGGCTGCAATTACTATTCTGAGAAGAAGAACTTCCCACAAGAGAATAATTCATGACAGGCCGCATCGAACTAATCACAAGGCCGATGACACAAAATAAACAACCGGGTCCTTTCGTGATTCTGCGTTTTGGTGATTGCATATTACAGGCTTTTTGACAATTGTGAAAATGTCTTCCCGGAAAGAAAGAAATTGTGTTAACGAAGCCAAATAAGTAGTAAATTATTTCTCTATTTTATGTCGGCTTTTCGTGTATAGTTTGTGTCTAAGTGACGATAAAGCCTATCGAGACGATGAAGTCTCGTTCATCGCTTATTCAGCTAATTATTTGCGATGTAATGTGTATAAGTACAGATATTTCTATTGGTGTAGTGAACAGCATTACATCAGTATTTATTTCATTTTCAAACTAATAGTTATAGCTGTTAGGAGCAACACGTTTTCAGGTTGCTTAGTACATCCACGTACATGTGGCAAGAGCAAACCACTAATGCTTACACAATTGTTGAAATGTAGATGTGTCGATGTAAAACGGTTATTCTATATTGACAGGCACAGTTCATTTAGTGGTATTGTTACTACCGTAGAGAAGACATCAGGTAGTCAATTATGCGATCTGTTTTCAGGGAGACTGTTCGACGCAGAAAAATACAACCAACACACTGAAGCGTGCAGATATTAAGATACCACATGTAAAAATATCTTCACCTATACCCGGTACATCCTATATTTACGGGACTGCATGTTCTTGACAGTTTCTCCAAAGATTATTTTAACTTTAACTTGCAGCACAATTATTTACGTATCTTTCCATCAGTCGTCAGCTATTAAAGCAAATATTTACCCTACATGATACGTCGTGCTGATTCAAGAGGAAATACAATTTACTTGGTGTCCAACAACCGTGAAATGCCACTGGATGTGATGTACATCGTCGGGTGCTGAAGTCTATGCGGTGCATTTTTTATCCATATATTCCTGACAGGAATGTGGTGCTGACGACTCACATTCGAGTCGTCAGCGGTCTGACGTTTGTTAATTGTCTTTTGTCGTCCGAATTTCCCCTGTACACCTTTCGAATTGATTTAGGAGTAATGTATGATAGCAAAAGGGAATTTAAAAGCGTCAATGAAACCGCCTCTCATATAATTTTGGTGGTCTTGCCTTACCAAGATCGATAAAGTATCTTTCGACTGCCTGCTTTTTGTCGTATTTTACTTGCTCATATTTTTCATTCCGGGGAAGAACTTCACGCTGCGAACCAGACTTTGTGTGTATATGTTCTCACCTTAATTATAACTGACAGTCAGCATAACACGACACTTTCAGCACCTGTTCCAAACAGGCATGATCGCTTATTTTTGGATCAACGTGGGTATAATAACAAAGGCATGCGACTAGACAAGTTTAGGTGGAATCTATTGGTTTAGCTTTGTAGCATCAGCTTTTATAGGCTGCTGAACGTTATTTTCGAAGTCAGCTTAGGTGAAGTCAGGTCGGCGTGACACTGTGTCGTCATACTCGGCCTCGCGTCCCAGGCGTGGAGCCTCGCGGTTGGCTATTTTCGATTCAGAGTGTTGGGACGCAGACTTCAGAATTCCAGACGCTGACTGGAATGTAAAATTTCAGAACGACAGAAACGTGCGTTTCCTTTCCTGCCTTCTGATTGGGGGAAATGACTGCTCTTTGAAAAGGAAGCAGTTTTGACTTGGCCAATGTGTCCTCATCAAAGTTTCAGAGAAAACTAGCCACATTGTAGCAAGATTTCATTGTTCCGTGATCGAGTAAGTAGTTGGCTGTTTTCGATTCAGAGTGTTGGGACGCAGACTTCAGAATTCCAGACGTTGACTGGAATGTAAAATTACAGAACGAGAGAAACGTGCGTTTCCTTTCCTGCCTTCTGATTGGGGGAAATGACTGCTCTTTGAAAAGGAAGCAGTTTTGACTTGGCCAGTGTGTCCTCATCAAAGTTTCAGAGAGAACTAGCCAGATTGCAGCAAGATTTCATTGTTCCGTGATCGCATAAGTAGTAATTTTATAGGTGAGTTTTAGACTAATTTCGATTTAGGTTTCTCCGTGATGATGAAACCCATCGTTAGCAGCAGTGCGGCATTCTCGCGAGTGATATCAGGATCGCTTCACGTAAATTAAGATGCAACAAAATTCGGTGTTTGATTAGTCATGAAGCACCTCATGTAACGAGAGCCCAGTGAGTCGCGTGCTGGATTTTATGATTCATTTACTATTGGAACACAGTGATCTTTGCTTTGTGTGTGTGTAGCTGCGCATCCATATTGCGTTTGACTGGTTCAACCAAACCCCTGCTGACAAATGACTGGTACATTAATATCGTTCGCTCGTATGTAACCGCAGAATTAGTGGTTTTTGCGTGTGTTCCGAGTATAATCCATCTTTGAAATAAATATTAAAAATCCCACCACTTTATTCATTAAAATTAGTCCCCAAATGTGCCCCAGCATGTCTTCCTGTATCCTGTAATCTTTGATTCCCTTTAATCTGTGAGAGAAAATTATTTAACATGTTGAACAAAGCGGGATCCCTGATCGGTCATTCCGAAGTTAACTACACTCCTGGAAATTGAAATAAGAACACCGGGGAATCATTGTCCCAGGAAGGGGAAACTTTATTCACACATTCCTGGTGTCAGATACATCACATGATCACACTGACAGAACCACAGGCACATAGACACAGGCAACAGAGCATGCACAATGTCGGCACTAGTACAGTGTATATCCACCTTTCGCAGCAATGCAGGCTGCTATTCTCCCATGGAGACGATCGTAGAGATGCTGGATGTAGTCCTGTGGAACGGCTTGCCATGCCATTTCCACCTGGCGCCTCAGTTGGACCAGCGTTCGTGCCGGACGTGCAGACCGCGTGAGACGACGCTTCATCCAGTCCCAAACATGCTCAATGGGGGACAGATCCGGAGATCTTGCTGGCCAGGGTAGTTGACTTACACCTTCTAGAGCACGTTGGGTGGCATGGGATACATGCGGACGTGCATTGTCCTGTTGGAACAGCAAGTTCCCTTGCCGGTCTAGGAATGGTAGAACGATGGGTTCGATGACGGTTTGGATGTACCGTGCACTATTCAGTGTCCCCTCGACGATCACCAGTGGTGTACGGCCAGTGTAGGAGATCGCTCCCCACACCATGATGCCGGGTGTTGGCCCTGTGTGCCTCGGTCGTATGCAGTCCTGATTGTGGCGCTCACCTGCACGGCGCCAAACACGCATACGACCATCATTGGCACCAAGGCAGAGGCGACTCTCATCGCTGATGACGACACGTCTCCATTCGTCCCTCCATTCACGCCTGTCGCGACACCACTGGAGGCGGGCTGCACGATGTTGGGGCGTGAGCGGAAGACGGCCTAACGGTGTGCGGGACCGTAGCCCAGCTTCATGGAGACGGTTGCGAATGGTCCTCGCCGATACCCCAGGAGCAACAGTGTCCCTAATTTGCTGGGAAGTGGCGGTGCGGTCGCCTACGGCACTGCGTAGGATCCTACGGTCTTGGCGTGCATCCGTGCGTCGCTGCGGTCCGGTCCCAGGTCGACGGGCACATGCACCTTCCGCCGACCACTGGCGACAACATCGATGTACTGTGGAGACCTCACGCCCCACGTGTTGAGCAATTCGGCGGTACGTCCACCCGGCCTCCCGCATGCCCACTATAAGCCCTCGTTCAAAGTCCGTCAACTGCACATACGGTTCACGTCCACGCTGTTGCGGCATGCTACCAGTGTTAAAGACTGCGATGGAGCTCCGTATGCCACGGCAAACTGGCTAACACTGACGGCGGCGGTGCACAAATGCTGCGCAGCTAGCGCCATTCGACGGCCAACACCGCGGTTCCTGGTGTGTCCGCTGTGCCGTGCGTGTGATCATTGCTTGTACAGCCCTCTCGCAGTGTCCGGAGCAAGTATGGTGGGTCTGACACACCGGTGTCAATGTGTTCTTTTTTCCATTTCCAGGAGTGTATTTAAAATTCCGTAGCACAGTTTTCGGTTCACGATAGAGGCTAGAGATAATAACCAATAAAAATTCAAGGAATTTCTGATGATTTGACAGGCAAGGCTGAACAAATATTGTTGACAACATTGCTTGTGTACATTTAGTGCTCAGCTACCCAAAGTCCTTTCTTTAAGTCGAAGTCAGATTCGTTATAAAACCATAAGTTCACTTTTATCTGGCGGCACCTGGAAGGATTCTTTTCGACCCAGTAGAAATTTTGGAAAACGTTAGTTAGGAAATATTTAATGCGTAATTTTCTCTTACTGGAATACTGAAACTTCTATGCTACAGGGAGAGTTCAGTGCTGCACTTCCTCCATGTATATGCGTCGTATTATTGAAATTTTTAATGTTTTTTTCCAAGTGCTACTAAAATTTTAACAGTGTATAATATGTTCATTTGTGTAACACGGCGAGTGTTTTCAGTCGGTTATGAGGGGTATTAGTTTATTTTCTGCTTCATAACTCGTCTACGATTTTTCATTTCCTGCTGTAGTTGACATATCAAGCGAGGTAACAGAACATATGTCAAACTGTGGCAACTAACCATGGCGGTGGAGGGAAACGAGAGGAGTTGCACGCGCTTCAGTGTGATATGAACTAAGAACAATCTATAGAAAATATTAATGGTGAAAACAATGTGGTAGGCCACACAAGGCGAAAGTGAACGATGGATGAGAAGGAGGAATTTTTGGAACTAGCGATGTTGCTATGTTGGCTCCGACGAGAGCCAGCACATGATGACATGCATAAGGAGGCTGCCTCATTCGACTTTAATAAGAACGAGGTGCGCCGCACTTCGTGTTGATGCAAAAACTTTCCTTCTTTCCCGACCCGAACAGTGAGACACATCTAGTCATGTGGCTTGCACAACTCGATAGTGCATTGACGAAGTCGTAGAATAGTCGGATAAAGATGAATTTCTTGTCCAGGCACTTGTGTGGTAGGCTCGGTGCACGGAATTATGTCGTGATAAATGAATGTCGGACAAATCTGGAAATTAAACACGCAATTTTGTCCGAGTACTGGTTGCCTAATATGCAACAGTAAATGAAAATGAGTGTCCTCATTGTGTTACCGTATAACGAATCCAATTTCCCTAGACCACTATTCTATGTTATGGAGATCGTTAAGAGGAATCCACTCCTCGATGTGCCATATAATCTAGCTGAAATTATTCCAATCTGTTTAACCAAGCTTTCTCAGCATCTTCAGCGTGAGATAGTGATTATCAGACGGTGTTTGGACGATGTGCATGCAACCCAATCTTTACTACAAAAACTAGGACGCAACGACGGGTATGTGGGAAAGGCGCCCACGGCACTATAAAAGTAGCGTAGCATATTCATTCCGCTGAACGAAGTGGATGAGAACCTAGTCACTGACCACAAACAGATGGTAAGAAATGGAAACACAGTAACCAGAGAGGAAGTTGGTCCCCTCGTAATAGGAACAATGGGAGATAGGAATCACCCGATTACAAGACTACAGAGCGATACAGTACATCCGTAGAGATTGTAGAAGTGTGTAGTGTGGACTCGAGGAATAACAGTCTGAGTACGAGTGAAAGTAGAGATTGTCTAGGATGTGACAGGCTGGTTAGTGTTTTGCATAGTAAGGCATCTTGTACATAAATTTTTAAGACATAAGAGAGCGGCATTTGAGAGAGGAGGATGCCCTGGAAGTACCAGGGTATGACTGAAGGTAGATGAGTGTGTTGCATTCTCAACATGGCAGTCCTGTGACAGCCATGAATGAATGTTTTTATGAACAGGGCGCGCGCGGAGAGAGAGAGAGAGAGAGAGAGAGAGAGAGAGAGAGAGAGAGAGCATTGCCAGAGTTCCACATGCAGAAAACTTAAGAGAGCAGTTACCAATAAGGCAGTAGAAATAAAGTGACAGTCGAGGGCAGATTTCTTGTGTGAGTCGCACGAAATGTTGGCAGATTTCGTTATTGTACATTCCTTCACAGTGAATGTGATTCTTGTTCTCGGTTTTACTAAACATTATAAGATGTTTATTAATTTTGAATTCAGGCTAATAGTGGCTAAAAACGAATCTTTCCACTTAGAACTTATAGACTGGATTGAAAACGCCCTCTCGGAGAAGGACTGCTCCATACGATTTATAGATGTGTTAAATATGGGGTATGTGGAACACCAATTAGAGAATCCGGCAAAAGATTTAAGGCAGTGGAAAAATTATAACTTCCGGTACCTGGAGCCGACAAAGGAACAGAACAGCTCTGTGAAATTCTAATGTACGTAATATCGAGAGGTATTTTATGAAGCACTTTTACTATAAAAAATTTTGTGTCTGCTTCGAAATTAAACCATACGTAAAGACTTTCGTGCGACCATATTCAATTCCTCTAAAATACAAGAAGACAGTGGAGGAAGAGTTACGTTCTGTGGTCACAGAAGGAATTATTGAAACTGCAACCAGCTCTTACAACAGCCTCCTTACTGCGTGTCGCTGATAACGATGGTTCCAATCGCCTGGTGCTAGGACTTACGTGAAATTAATAGGATTTTCGAGCCTCAGACCATCTTTTCTGACATGCTGGAAAAGTTATTGCAATGTTTCCACAGCACTGAAATGCTCACATCTGTCTGTGTGACGGCAAGTTATTGCCAGTTGTCCTTGCATCCTTAGTGCCGTCAACATACTCCCTTCCTATGTCCCGCCCGCTGTTTCCAATGCAGGAAGCTGTCATTTGGGCTTAACGTCCTGGAGGATGCATTTATTAGAGGTTTGAACTGCGTCATTCCAGAGGACCTGCATAAAAGAATAATGCTGTATGTTGCTAACGTAGTAACTGCTGAGAAATCCTGGGACAGCTATAATAGAAGGTTGGGAGCAGACCGAGGAGTAACAGTAAACATCATAAAATCTAAATTCAGTAACAAACAGGTTAACTTCCTGAGTCACGCTATTTCTCTTAGTCCTCCTCATTTAGTGTGTGAGTGACTTCAGCAGGTGTTTTCCAACACCTCTTTGAAATTTATCAAAGTCATGGCAGGAAGTGAGTCTTTACACAAGCGCTATTAGTGGGAGCATCAAATGTTCAATGAAAATTCTGATCATGACTGTAGCTAGTTGTTGGCACTTCAGTGTATAAGTGCGTCATTACTCAAAAATCAGAGGTTACTATTAACATTGTCTGCAGCGTTATCAATTTACAACACAAACAGTAACAGACCTGATGGACTTGTCTGGAGTACCTGTGATTTTTCGCCTACGTCTAGCGATGTTTCTCCATCCGAAATAACATGCTGTTCCCTTCACAAATTGTTGACGTTGGAGTAACAGGGTTAACACTATCTTGCGGATGTAGCAGATCAGTGAAATAATCCGGGTCTGCCAATATACATTGCTTGACAAAAGATGAAGCACCCAGAAGATATGGTCAGATGTCAATGCAACTTTGTACACGTACACGCCTTAGGCAGGTACGTAATTTGACAGGTAAACGGCGATCAGAGTGCGTTAGTGCTGTTCGTGTTTAGTGTTGGGTACGTAATTTGACAGGTAAACGGCCATCAGAGTGCGTTAGTGCTGTTCGTGTTTAGTGTTGTTTCTAGGCGTGAAGAGGTATATGATAGGAGTGCACAGCGCCGAATGTTGAGTGATGACTGTGCAGTAGACGAAGACGCTGCACACTCTGAAAGATTTAGAAAGGCGTTTCGTTATGAGTCTCCATTTGGCAAGCTAGTCGGGTAGCGCAGCATCCAGACTTTTGTGACATTTGTATGTGACAGTGGCATGAGGTTGGACAACGTGGCAACGTGAGGGCACGCGTATTGTCATCAAGGATTCGGTCGACCACATCTCACTACAACAAGGAAATATCACCTTATTATGCACCAAGCATATCGAAATCCCTTCACATCTGTGCCTGCCGTGCGAAGATATATACTAGACTCGGTTTAACCCTCCGTGTCAACTCACACCACTGACTGGAGACAAGCAGCAACCAGACTACATTCTTGCCATAAGCTGGCTTTAACACCACAGCACAAACGGCCGCATTTGGAGTGTTTCCTTGACCTGAAATCATGGACTGCTCATGAATGGCGTCGCGGTCTCTATCGCAGTCCTGTGCTACCCCGGATGACGAAATTCAGCGTGAATGGCCGCGTGCTGGATATATGTCCCATTCCTCATATCTTATGGAGAGGCATCGTGGTGTTACTTCTGGCGACAAGGTGTGGGCAGCCGTTGGATACAGCTTCAAGACACAGCTGACAGTGACAGTGTATGTCACAAATGTATTGCCACATGTCTTACCTCTAAAGCGGAGGAATAATGGTACCATGTTCGGCCACACGTCGTACGTGTGTCTATGAAGTGTCTTGGTACCGCTGAGGTACTTCTGCGACCAGCGACATCTACAGACCTGTCCTCGACAGACCAACTCAGACGTCAACTTCGTCACCGTGGCAGGGTTCAAGATACACCTGCCTGTTACAACACTTGTAGGCCAGTTTGCGTCAGGAGAGGAGAAAACGGCAACGTGACACATTTTGCAGCCGCGTGATCATAGTGATGTGATAGCTCATAGTTTTACGCACTTTGCAAATCTGAGTCGACACTCGAATCAGTGAAATATCATATCCCATCTGAAACCACGAAATTTCATTTCCTCTTCTGGGTGCTTCACTTTTATTTCAGGTTGTGTTTTCCAACTAAATCTGCGACATCGCGTAATTTATCTCGCACGTGAACTAGAGTACGTCGACTCAGGCAGCAGGCGAGAATGCTCCACGCTAAGAAATCACCGAGAGACGGAGGAAGTAAACGTTTCAGTAGTAATCATCAACGAGGCGAATAGTTGATGAGTGATGGAAGGAATTCTAAACTTCTCCCGTCTGTTTCTGTCGACACTACCCCTTTCACTGTCACAGATGAGTTCTCTGCGTTACATAATTTAGCCTTGGAACTCTTCCATTGATCTGTGTTTGCATACAAAAATCAACAATAATGGAATTCTGTGTCCGCCTTGATTCAAAACACTTTCGCTATTTATTTATTTATTTATTCCCTTAACGAGTTTCAGCGACAAGTATCGCCACCATCAGGGGTTTCTTTAATTCTTATTCATTGTACGTCACAGAATGGTTTTAAGATTGTTGTTGCAGTTTGCGGCATATTTTCATGTGTTTTTCTGCTGTTTTTCTCGGCGTACATCATGTCATCTGCAACTTTGTTAGCAGGTTCGTTGGACAGCTTTTCTGTGTATAAAAGTAGCTACAAGCCGTTCCACGAACCTGCCCACACAGTTGCAGATGGCATGATGTACGCTGGGAAAGGCGGTAACAGAACAATACAGCAAACATGCCGCAAACGGCGACAACAATCTTAAAACCAAGCCGTGACGTATAGTGAATAAGAATTAAAGAGCCCACTGATGATGTCACTGAAACTAGTTTCGGAGTAAATTAAAAAATAACACAAGTGTTTTGCATCAAGGTGGACCCACAGTTCCGATATGGTTTTACTTTTCATTCTATGCTGAGGCATCTTTTGTTATGGGTTGGGTTGATTTGGGGGGAAGAGACCAAACAGCGAGGTCATCGATCTCATCGGCCGTGCCCTATCAAAGGAACCATCCCGGCATTTGCCTGAAGCGATTTAGGGAAATCACGGAAAGCCTAAATTAGGTGGTCGGACGCGGGATTGAACCGTCGTCCTCCCGAATGCGAGTCCAGTGTGCCTTTTGTTATGGTTGTACAACTTGCCAAATGCTAGTACTTGTGCTGAGAGACTGCTGCGTTCCGCGCGATATAAAATAATTATCATCCGATTTTTCGAAAACCGTTAGCTGAACATTTTTTATTTTTGGACATCTTATACTCTGATATCTTCGCTTCATAAAGGACTGAATTTCTTTTTGTTACATACCCCAGTTACTGTGCTGAATGTAATTAAGTAAAACATTACGCGAAATTTGAAAGATTTTGCTGCGGTAAAAACCCTTTGCGTAAACATTGCATATGACCCATTTTAACTTATGCTTTGCGGTGAATGAAATGTAGATAAGATATCGAAATTTTTGATGTAAAACTGAATGCAGAGGGGCGGTCGCGCTCTATGCTCCCGTTTACGTCCTTGCGCATCGCGGATTATATGTCCACAACAATTGTCATATCCCATAAACAATTCAAGCTATTGAAACAATGTTTTCTGCAAATTATAGCACACAGTGAGATACATATGCTGAGTGATAAATACTCTAAAGTAACTCGACCGCAGCAGAGAGTAGTCGGCGTCTCAGGACGCAACGAGACGTCCGTAGCAGTGCATGAAAAGTGTTGCTCGTATTCACGTCCGCAGCACCTGGGGTACGGCGTAGAAGGACGTATATAAACGCCAACAGCAGCAAAGGTATTGGCGTCAACTCTGTTAAAGTGCCATTTTCAGGATACAGAGGACCAGTTTACAACAGTTGCAAGCTGGCTTGAGTCAGGAGAGAATAGAACGGCTTTGTGGCACACTTCCCAACTGAATCAATGACTACTTCGAGGACAGAGAAGTTGAAACATAATATTGGCACGTTAACGCATACAATCGAGCACTTTACAAATTTGAGTCTCTATTCTACCGGGTGCACCGGTAGGAAATGAGCGTTAAGATGCAAATGTGTCGATAGGGAACATTTGTTGTGAACGAGCCTTAATTTTTTTTGTTTGGTTGGTATGACATCTGTCAAAGGTATTTGGTATACATCAAGTCATGGAACAAACAACATCATATGTTTTCATCGTGTTAACAATGTCGAATTTTGTACCAGAAAGTGATGATTTGCGGAGAGAATTAATTTTTTGTTTTCATTTGAAAAAAAGTGCTGCAGAGTCGCATCGAATGCTTGTCGAGGCATATGGTGATCATGCTCTATCAGAAGCAACATGAAAAAGACGGTTTCAACGGTTCAGAAATAATGATTTTGATGTAAGAAATGAAGAACGTGGAAGACCACCAAGAAAGATCGAAGACACCGAATTGCAAGCAATATTGGATGAAGATGATACTTTGAGTCAGACGCAAATGGCAGCAATGCTAAATGTGGCACAACAAACAATTTCTGACCGTAAGAAAGCTATGGGAAAGATCCAAAAGTGTGGAAAATGGGTGCCACATGAATTGAATGAAAGACAGATGGAAAACCGAAAAACCATTTGTCAAATTTTGCTTCGAAGACATGAAAGAAAATAAATTCTGCATTGAATTGTTACTGGCGATGGAAAATGGATTTATTTTAATAATCCTAAACTGGACAAATAGTGGGTTAATCCGGGATAACCATCAACATCGACTGCAAAACCAGATCGATTCGGCAAGAAGACAATGCTCTGTGTTTTGTGGCATCAGAAAGGTGTGGTGTATTATGAGCTTCTAAAACCCGGTGAAACCGTGAATACTAATCACTACAGACAACAAATGATCAATTTGAACTATGCATTGATCGAAAAAAGACCAGAATGGGCGAGAAGACACGGCAAAGTAATTTTTTACACGACAATGCACCTGCACACAAAGCAAAACTGGTTCAGGATACAATCAAAACACTTGGTTGGGAGCTGCTACCCCACCCGCCGTATTCACCAGACTTGGCCCCTTCCGACTACTATTTGTTTTCATCAATGGGACACGCATTGGCTGAAGAACACTTAGAAGCCTACGAAGAAGTCGAAAATTGGGTGTCTGATTGGTTTGCTTCGAAAGACGAACATTTTTATTGGCGTGGTGTCCACAAATTGCCAGAAAGGTGGTCAAAATGTATAGGGTCAGTACTTTGAATAAAATGTTTTTACTGTTCAATTCAAAATTAGTGTTTCATTTCACAAAAAAACACGCTTATTTCATACCGGTACACCAGGTAAACACTGACATATCACAATCCATCTGAAATTGTGAAGTTTCATTTCCCATCCTGGGTGCTCGACTTTTATTTCTGGTTGTATACTTTTCCGACTAAATCTGCGGTGTCGCGTAATTTGTGTAGCACGTGGCCAAGGGTGTGTCGATTCATGTCGTAGAGGAGAGCGCTCGGCGCTACGCAAGCCCAGGAGATGAACGAAGGGTACATTTCAGTAGTAATCATCACCGAGGCGAATAAGTGCTGAATGACGGAAGAAACTCTAAACTTTTCCTGTCTGTTTTTTGACGACATTCGGGGAAAAGAGTTTAATTCCGTCCTCTTGGAAAGTGAAACGCATCCGGTTACACAGACAGGGCAGTGCCACCGGCCGGAAGGCGCGCAGGGGAGTCCTCATTAAAAGTTGCGGCGCCGGTCGCTGGCGGCCAGCTCCTTAGTTTTGTTGCCGGCAGCTCCTTGATTCAGGGAAACGGCGCCAGACTGCGCCGTCCCGGCGTGCCCAGTTAGCTTCCGCCGGATGTTGCGTCCCTTCCGTAACGAGGGCAGCGGCCGTGTTCCGGGAGGCGGGTCGTGACCCGAATGGAGACGGCCGCGGCCTGCGTCGCATGCTGGCACGGGAGCGCGCACGCGGCCAGTGAGGTGCAGCGTGGCGTGGCCGCGCCCACACAGCCGACGACTGCCGTACGGCTGTCATTTGAAAGGACGCCACTATGTCAGGAAACGTGGACTCATTGAAAGATTTCACTGTATACAATTCAGTCAGCCTACACCAAATGAAGGATGGGATATTAAGTACACACACACACACACACACACACACACACACACACACACAAAGAAAGCCGCACCAAGAAGGGATATTCATGCAGGAGGCACCGACGCAAAATGCGAAATTGTAAATTTTAACGGCCGGCGTCTTTGCGGATTCCATTCCGTGTACTTGCATGGCCAGTAACTATGCCTCGCATACAGATGCGTGAAAAGTGTACACAGATGTCAGCATTTGAGAGAGAACTTGTAGTTGGGCTCAAAGAAACCGGTTGGAGTAATCGGCGGAGCGGTCGACATTTGAATAGGAGCGATATCACTATTGGACGATGTTGCTAGAAGTGGGCAAAAGAAGCCTCAAGAAAGAAGAGGTTGACCTACAGAGATGACAGAACGTGAGAACCTGGGAATCGTTAGAGATTCTTCAGCACATCGAGTGGACGTGCAACTTGGTGCTTCAGTGTCTACAAGGACCATTATCAGGCGGCTCACAGAAAGGGGGCTGAGCCCTAGGTGCCCTTGCGCCGACTTGCGAATACATAAAAAGATGGATCCTTTATTGTGTGATTATATGACAGCGGAACAAACACTGGTAGCAGTTACTTCTGTAAAATGTGTGGGAGTATGTGTACGGAACAAATTGAAGTGGAATGATCATATAAAATTAATTGTGGTAAGGCGGGTGACAGGTTGAGATTCACTGGGAGAGTCCTTAGTGAATGTAGTCAATCAACAAAGGAGGTGGCTTGCAAAACACTCGTTCGACATATACTTGAGTATTGCTCATCAGTGTGGGATTCGTACCAGGTCGGGTTGACAGAGGAGACAGAGAAGATCCAAAGAAGAGCGACGTGTTTCTTCACAGGCTTATTTGGTAAGCGTGATAGCGTTACGGAGATGTTTAGCAAACTCAAGTGGCAGACTCTGCAAGAGAGACGCTCTGCATCGCGGTGTAGCTTGCTGTCCGGGTTTCGAGAAGGCGCGTTTCTGGATGAGGTATCGAATATATTGCTTCCCCCTACTTACACCTCCCGAGGGGATCACGAATGTAAAATGACAGAGAATCGAGGGTGCTCGGAGGCTTTCCGGCAGTAGTTCTTCCCATACGCCACTGGAATAGGAAAGGGAGGTAATGACAGTGGCACGTAAAGTGCCCTCCGCCACACACCTTTGGGTGGCTTGCGGAGTATAAATGTAGATGTAGAGGTAGACTGTCATTGGCCTCCGTACACCAACAAGGCCATTTCCTGTCTTAGGGTGAATTCGGCTTGGAATCTCATTGAATGGAGCTGATTTCTCTTCAGTAATGAGTCCCATTTCGATGACCAACAGAGACGTGTCTGGAACCGCCCCGGAGAGTGGCGGATTGGGTCTGAGCACTATGGGACTTAACGTCTATGGTCATCAGTCCCCTAGAACTTAGAACTACTTAAACCTAACTAACCTAAGGACATCACACACATCCATGCCCGAGGCAGGATTCGAACCTGCGACCGTAGCAGTCGCGCGGCTCCGGACTGAGCGCCTAGAAGGAGCGGCGGATTACCGACCTTTCTGTTGCCCTCCATACCGCCCGACAACCGGGAGTGATGTTTTGGAATGTCATTCCGTTTCATAGCAGGACCCCTTTGATTGTCATCAACTCTACCCTTACAGCGAAATTGCTCATCGACGGTATCCCACGCCCCATTTTGTGGCTCTTAATGGCAATCTATACTAAGGTTACATTTCAACAAGATAATGCCGGCCCGCATATGGCGAGTATTTCTACTGGTTCTCTTTATACTGGTCAAACCCTGCCTTGGCCACCGAAGTCGCCGGCTGTCACGCCCAAATAAGAACATTTGGAACGTTATGGGTTGGACACTCTACCACCTCGAGATTTTGACTCTTTACTTCTCCAATTGGACAGAATTTGGCACGATATGCCTCAGGAGGACCTCCAGTCCTTATATATAAAATTCTCGTGTCACAGTGATAGTTGCCATACTCCTCTGAAACGGCTAGATCGATTCTGATGAAATTTTACATGTATATTCGGTACGTCTGAGGATTGGTCGTAATCTATTTTTCGTACCCCTCAGTGATAAGGGTGGTCCACCCCAAAAATGTATTTCTTATTTTTTGGACAGAACTTTTTAGTTTTATATTTTTGTGATGTGGCATTACAAAACACACGCGAACCTAAATTTTCACCCTTGTAGCACCAACCCCTGTTTCTTAATAGCGATTTTAGTAAATTAAAAATTTTCAGCGCCGCTCGATAACTGATCAATTATCACTTGATCTGTTATCCCCGCCAGGTGTCTACCGGTGATAGTCTTTCACTATTCGATAGATAGGTAATCGAAGAAAACGTACCAAAAGCAAGGACTCGAAACGACGTAACTAGACCGAGGAGTTTAACTAGGTAGCACACGTCATTCGCCAAACCGACATTTAGGCCTACCGCACACAAATCTATTTTTATCGTATGGAAATGTATCATACGGTCAAATTCTTTTAGTGGAACAGAGATGTTCCTATGCTCTTCTTTGTTCCTCTAAAAGAATTTAATGGTAAAATATTTCTACGTACGATAAAAATCGATGCGTGTGCGCTTGGCATTTTTCATAACGTTGGCGAACACGTTTCGACACGTAATTCCGCTATGTTTGTATGCACATGACGAGCCGTGTATCGGCTGCAGTTGTTAAATCCGTGCGATCTACCGCAGAAACGCTAGAACTAATAGTGGCAGATACTACCGGACTTCCCCCTATGCCTTTTGTCACTCCCTACACAGTTTTCTGCCATTATTATTGTTCGTGTCACGAGCTTCCGCCAACAACGGCTATTGTGTTAAACGTATACATTGTGTTACACGTATACATTATTCTTATAAACTAGAGATAATTTATATGGCGAAACAACGTCTGCCGGGTCAGCTATAACATATGAAGATTTTCAGAGGCGGAACGAAGTTCGCCAGGTATAGCTAGTAACCCTATAAAACTACTTGCATAAGGATCAGAGGTAGACCAACGTGTTATTTCCTTACTCAATTGGCGAAGTTATCTCCTGACTGAATCATACGTTTTTTTCTGAAATTATAATCATTTATTTGTCTGTACATGTAAATCACATCTACCGGTTTCCGTCTCCGTTCTCCAGATTTTATTAATTACACAAATACAAATAAGCTGAGCGAACAAAAGATTTGTCGTTCTAGTACACACGTACAGATATGGCGTTAAGTCTTTACAGATGGCGCTGCAATCAAGTTACGTGCTCAAACTGAGCGCACTGCCTGTAGGGTAACATAAGATGTAGGGATGAGTGGGACAGTAAAGTTTCAAGTTGACATTGTACGTAAACGTTGATATAGGTAACGAGGTGACGGAGTGGCAAAAAGGTGCAATGGTGTTCGACCGCTCACGGGCATGCAATGTGCGAAATTGCTGGATTTACAAATATTCCGTGGCAGACTGTTCGGCTTGTCTCCAAGGAGTGGTGTAACTCGTGGCCAGAATCTTGTCCTCAGGTCAACCGGAGACAGGTTACACAGCTAGAGACACAAAATCGCTTCAAAACCCGACAGAAATTGCACCAGGCAGTGAATGAAGGTCCATACCCATCTGCTAGCGAGAAGACACTGCGACGGGAACTGCATGCATTCCACATTTGGAGTCGGTCACCTCTGAGGAGACCACTGCTTGCAAAGGCAGATAAATACGACAGCAGAAAAGTCCATCGGGCTGGAAGAATGTATCTCTGGTTTTCTGAACAATCCCTCACCAAATTACATATGCATTAGCCTGCAAAATCATCTAACTCCATAGAATGGCTGTGGGACATGTTGGAAGAGTGGGTAAAATGTTGAGATTATCATCTCTGCTATTTGGTGGAATTGCGCGATCAGATCTTCAGTGAGTGGCGTAAAGTAGAAGAGAAGCACCTGTTCGACCTGGTGGACTCACTTCCCAATTGAATCCGGCAGTTACCAAGTCCAGGGGTGGAATGATTCTAGTAATGATTTTTCTAGTGATGACAAAGCTTTTGATTGGTGAACTTCTTAGAACGTAATTCAAAAAATTATCTCTATAAAATGTAAAAAAATAACATATTATTAACCTTCAAAGTTGATTTTCATAAACTTCACATTCACATCACACCATACATTTACACAGGGCATACTAGTTTTCGTCACACCACCGACGTGAGGTACGAGTGTTGTTGACCCCCCCCCCCCCCCGTGAGTGAACATTGATTCATCAAAAAACAGTATTAATGGGATTATACGGAGTTTTGCAACTAGCGAATAAAAATTCCAGTCGTCTACATTCATCTCCTTCTTAAAGGTGTTGAATACGCTATAAATGATAAAGATTGAGACTCTTCATACATGTTGTCAGCCATACTCTTGCATGTGAAACACCGATACCTGTAGAAATTCTGCGGATGCTTGTTGATGGACCCCGTATACTAACTTAATAATGTCTTCTACCTACCTCACTTACACTCCGTTCATTTCCCCGATGCGATGTGACTCTTGGAGACTGCAACAGTCTCACACAAAGTTCTGAAACCACGAACACATATTGGGCAATATGGTTCTGTGCGAGTAGTGAATCGTCCACCGTATACTCTGCAAGTAACAGCGTTTCCATTACAAAATTCACACTTTAATAATAATTCGACGTACCTAGCATTTGTAAATAAGTAATGCGCACTTAAAGGATACAGTACATAGATCAGGGTATCACGAACATAATCGCAGTTGTAAAATTCGATTATACAAACTCACACACATCTTTACATACGCGCATGAAAGCAAAAATGATGGTCGACACGTAAACCAATAGTAAAACGCATGACAACGTAATACAAGTACACGAAATGAGAACTTAGCTCTGTAGCCAGCTGTACCTGTGTAATAAATAAAAATTCAACACATGCTATATGAAATGTTTTACTCGAATTGGTCTACACAACCACCTCCTAAGAAACTTATTGTTCCTCCGGAAACACCTCGTATATCCAGAAGAAGCATACATTCAGAGATGCGTTTTGTGGCAAATTTGTTGTGGACAATGTGACTAATTTTCTGAACCAAGCAAGTAATGTTTAAGCTTTATAGCTGCCGAATTATCACAGTGATGGGGTTTTATTTTAATTCGAATCATTTATTTGTAAGGATTATATCTAAAATACAGCAACCAACCAGAAATGTTGCATAATAATTATATTCACATTTAACCATTAGATTTTTAAAAATCCGTCGTCAGATGGCCGAAGAAGCTTCCCGTTGCGGTCTCATTTTGCGCTTGGCAATTGTTCGGTGCTCTAAAAATACGGTTCTTTTGTTTAAAAACTATAAAAAATTTGGGAATTTTTCGAATTTTGTGAAATAGCGCAGAAAATAGTCTTATAGCTGATGAATGTATAATTTGGCAAAAATAGCTGCTCATGAATGACATGGCATAAGTAGAAACTTAAACACAATAACAATGATATAAAAGAAACAGAATCATGAGAAAGAGGTTGAGTATGACGCAGTCAATGGTGGAGATTAACAGTTCAATTGTGAAAGTTCAGTGATAGTTGTTCGAAGTGAACTGTGATTTTTGTTCAGCCAGTCAGAGATTAATTAACGATTTTCTGAGCAGAGAGAAAGAGACATGCATCAATTACGTGCCGAAGTATTTTTGAATGCTCTTAAGTGTGAATAACCCGTTTCTGTCTATAACTATTACTTTTCACCAAGATGGTGACGACATGTTCCTTTACCTGAAGTAACCTAGCGCGTCAGCAGAGTTCTCGCAGAACTGCGTAGCCAAAATTTTATTTATGAACGTCCACTTAGCCTGGCAGTAGAAAATACTCAAGAACGACAGTCCGCTATATTCTTGCTAAGATAAAGTCTTTAAATACGAGGGTCAGATTTACTTACGCTTAGTTATAATATTTTCTCATGGGACAAACAAACCTGTGACAAAGCATGCAACCATATTTTTAACGCACTTAATGTATTTTTTACTAGTCCCACACACTTGACCAATATATTGGGATAGGTCGCAGAAGTGTCTTGTAAAAATGGATTTAAAATAGCATTTTGGAAATCGAACTCATTTCCATAGTATTCTGCCAATGATCCGAAGTCTGACACCTGCTTTTCCAACAACTAAGCCTACGAGATCGTTCCATTTTATATCCCGACAAACGATTAATTCCAGATATTTCTATAATTTGAAAGATTCCAGCTGTGAGTCACTGATACTATAATCATATTATACTACTGTTTCATTTTTCGTTTTGCGAAATGCAAAATTTTACATTTCTGGACATTTGAAAAAAGTAGCCAATCATTGCTGGACATTGAAATTATATCAAGATTTTACTAATTTCTATAAAACATTTTCCTGGCAATACTTCATTATAGGTAGCTGCACCATGTGTAAATTTCATGAGGTCACAATTCTCAATGTCTGCAAGGTCGTTATAAAACAAAGTGAACAGCAAGGGTCGCACACTTGAAGCTATCTAAGTTATCGATGACTTTCCAGCCAACGTAATGCGCTGCTTCCCTTCCTATCAATAAATCTTTAATCCAATAAGAAATGTAGTTTGATACTCCATACAATCGTACTTTCGATAATAAGCCTCCATGTGGTACTGAGTCACACTCTTTTCCTAAGCCACTAAATATTGTATTTAACTGACTGTCTTGATCCAAGGCTTTTTGAATGTTACGTGAGAGAACTGTGGGTTCGATGTGCATCTACATCTACATCTACATGCTTATTCTGCAATTCACACGTAAGTGCCTGGGAGAAGGTTTATCGAACCATTTTCATACTATGTATCCCAAAACATTTAAGTTGAGAATACGTTCTAAGATTGCGCAAGAAATGTAGATCAAAGAAATTGGGCGGTAGCATTGTGGATCACATCTGCTACCTTTCTTGTGCATGGGAATGGCCAGTGCTTTCTTCCATCCACAGTGATTCTTGTGCAAGAGGCCATGTTGGCGAGATTCTTCTATCAGGAGACTGTAACAAACCAAGATGTTACGGCATATCCCTAGTTTAACGGGAGTTTATCATACCACCTTATTTTTCTATATTTTTTTCTGTTTTTATGTTGCGGTGTGTGAGATTCATGTTTCTCAGCTACACTGCAGCGTCAAAGAAACTGATATTGGCATACGTATCCAGGTACAGAGGTATGTAAACAGGCCGAATATGACGCTGCGGTCGGTAACGCCTATATAAGACAACAAGGATCTGGCGCAGTTGTTAGATCGGTTACTGCACCCCTACGATGGAAACAGCATCTCCGAGGTAGCGATGAAGTGGGGATTTTCCCGTATGACCATTTCACGAGTGTACCATGAGTATCACGAATCCAGTAATACCTCAAATCTCCCACATCGCTGCGGGCGGAAAAATATTCTTCAAGAGCGGGACCAACGACGACAGAAGAGAATCGTTCAACGTGACAGAAGTGCGACACTTTCACAAGTTGCTGCAGATTCAATCGACGGGCCATCAACAAGCGTCAGCGTGTGTACCTTTCAACGAAACATCATCGATTTGGGCTTTCAGAGCCAAAGGCCCACTCGTGTACCTTTGATGACTGCACGATTCATGATTCATTGCGCCAGTTTGCTCCAGGAATACTTCAGACATTAGTCTTGGGCAATTCCAACAGGACAATTTGACACCCCACACTCCAGAATGCCTTGGCCCCTCAACACTGGCACTCGACTGTAAGGACTGGAAACACATTGCTTGGTTGGACAAGTCTCGTTTCAAATTGTATCGAGCAGATGGACGTGTTCAAATGGTTCAAATGGCTCTGAGCACTATTGGACTCAACTGCTGAGGTCATTAGTCCCCTAGAACTTAGAACTAGTTAAACCTAACTAACCTAACGACATCACAAACATCCATGCCCGAGGCAGGATTCGAACCTGCGACCGTAGCGGTCTTGCGGTTCCAGACTGCAGCGCCTTTAACCGCACGGCCACAGATGGACGTGTACATGTATGGAAACAACCTCATGAATCCAAGGGCCCTGCATGTCAGCATGTGACTGGAGGCTCTGTAATGATATGGGGCTTGTGAATTGGGAGTGATTTGGGACCACTAATACCTCTAGATATGACTCGGACAGATGACACGTACGTAAGTATCATTTCTGATCACCTGCATCCATTCATGTATATTGTGCATCCGGACGGACTTGGGCAATTCCAACAGGACAATTTGACACCCCACACTCCAGAATGCTACATATTGGCTCCAGAAACACTGTTCTGAGTTTAAACACTTCCGCTGGCCTCCAAACCCCCAAACATGAACATTACTGAGCATTTATGGGACGCCTAGCAACGTGCTGTTCCGTAGAGATCTCCACCCCCTCGTACTCTTACGGATTTATGGACAGCCCTGCAGGATTCATTGCGCCAGTTTCCTCCAGGAATACTTCAGACATTAGTCGAGTCTATGCCCCGTTGTGTTGTGGCACTTTCGCGTGCTCACGACGGACCTACACGATATTAAGCAAGTGTACCAGTTTCTTTGGGTCTTAGTGTAGTTACGCTGTACAACGGTGCGTTTTTGAAATAATCTGTCTGTCCAAATCGGTCCCTAACATAGTACTGATTTTTAATAATATCTGTGAGATAATGTTATGCGACGAAAAATAGTTATCATATAGATTCCATTCTACATGAGTTACAAAAAATGTTATGTATTTATGATATTTTCCAAAATATTCATTACATATTTGCTCACGAAGTGTATTTATTCGCTAAATAGAAAATTAATGCTATATTTTTTATAAAACAATTAAATTTTAATAAATGCATTCTCATTGTAGAAAAATTTTAATATTTACGTCTTATACACTGACACATTTCAGAGTTTCATAAGTTGCATGTCATAATTACTTAAAACAAATTATCTACGTCTTCACAATGTGATCAGAAGTATCCGGACACCCCCAAAAAGGTACGTTTTTCATATTAGGTTCATTTTACCGCCACCTACAGCCAGGTACTCCTTATCAGCGACCTCAATAGTCACTAGACAACGCGAGAGAGCAGAATGGAGCACTCCGCGGGAATCATGGACATCGTACGTTGTCAAGTGATTGGGTGTCACTTGTGTCATGCATCTGTACGCGAGATATCCACGCTCCTAAACATCCCTAGGTCCACTGTCTTCGATGTAATACTAAGGTGGAAGCGTGAAGGGACGCGTACAGCACGAAAGCGTACAGGCCGATCTAATCTGTTGACTGACAGAGACCGCCGACAGTTGAAGAGCGTCCTTAGGTTAGTTAGGTTTAAGTAGTTCTAAGTTCCAGGGCACTGATGACCTCAGAAGTTAAGTCTCATAGTGCTCAGAGCCATTTGAACCGTTTTTAGAAAACTTGGATTTCATGGTCGAGCGGCTGCTCATAAGCCACACATCAGACCGATAAATGAAAGACGACGCCTCGTTTGGTGCAAGGAGCGGAAATATTGGACGATTGAACAGTGGAAAAACGTTGTGTGGAGTGACGGTACACAATTTGGCGATCCGATGTCAGGGAGTGGATATGGCGAATGCCCAGTGAACGTCATCTGCCAGCTTGTGTAGTGCCAACAGTAGAATTCGGATGCAGTGGTGTTATGGTGGTGTGTTTTTCATGGAGAGGGCTTGCACCTCTTGTTGATTTCCGTGTTACTATCACAGCACAGGCCTAAATTGATGTTTTAAGCACCTTCTTGCTTCCCACTGTTGGAGAGCAATTCGGGGAAGGCGATTTGCATCTTTCAACACAATCGAGCACCTATTCATAATGCACGGTCTATGGCGGAGTGGTTACACAACTATAACATCCCTCTACTGGACTGGCCTACACCGAGTCCTGACCTGAATACTATAGAACACCTTTGGGATGTTTTGGAACGCCGAATTCGTGCCAGGCCTCACCGACCGACGTCGACACCTCTCATCAGTGCAGCACTCCATGAAGAATGTGCTGCCATTAATCAAGAAACCTTCCAGCAACTGACTGAACTTATGCCTGCCAACACCATATTCAGTTCCAGCGTTACCGATTTGAGAGCGCCACGAACTTGGAAGTCATTTTCATCCAGGTGTCCGGATAATTTTGATCACATCGTGTACATAGGCATTCCCAAAATCACCGTACGGTGTGTGGTGGAGTGTAGCCCATAACACTACTTGTTGTTTCCTTTCCTGTTCCTCTCGCAAGTAGAGCGTGGGATAAGCGACTGCCTATAGGCCTCCGTAGGAGCCCTAATACCTCATACGTGATCTTCGTGGTCACTAAGCGCAATGCATGTTGGTGGCTGTAGAATCTTTCGGCAGTCAGCTTCAGATTTTGGTTCTCTAAATTTTCTCGGTAGTGTTTCTCGAAAAGAACGCCTCCTTCTCTCCAGGAATTCCCATTTGTGCTCCCGAAGCCCCTCTGTAACACTTCAATCCACCTGCTGTTATTAATTTTATCCTTACATTTTTGTAACTTCGAAAGATGCAAAGTCGTTCAATGTGATTAATAACTAGAATCGTTACCGTTTCTAAAACATACTTCAAGCTTATATTGTAACATAAGAGTACTGAATCGGCATCAGATCATTCCGTCGTAGTACAGTGTTTATTGAGTTGTAATCTTGCCCTGTGGACTAAGTGCATCATCTTTGTCTCAACTTGTAGTTGGCAGTATGTATGTGCGTTTATTGTTTAGTCCATAAATAGGTACTCTGTGAAATATGTTTATCATAGAAAAGACGGGCTTATGGAGTTTGTTGTAAATCTTGAGTGTTATACCAACAAACAGAAATGTGGAATAAAGCAATGTGCAGCGCAATTGTGAAGAAGCTTCTTAGCTGCGAAATCAAAAACCCGGGACATCTATTCTATCGTTAGACATAGACAATGACCCAGAAATATGGAACTGTTACAAAGATATGTGTAAAATCTTGTTCTATGAGCTTTCGTTTACGTCGTCACGTTCTGTCGTGTTGAATGTATATTACTTTAGCCGTGCCTAACGCAAGAAGAGTGTGTAATTCTGATTCATATCTGCCAGAGTGATTCTTACGTAAAAGAAGGAAAGTGTGACGTTATAAGATGACGCACTCCTTATGAGTAGCGAGTGCGTCCAGTGTAGATCGTGACGATAAACGTTTGCTATACGCAAATTACCCCCGACGTTGACACAACAGGGAGACGAAACACCGTCTCGCAGTTCGCAGCTACAGGTAGACACGCTGCCACCTCCAGGCTAGATTACGTACTGACGTGTTCCAGTGACACAAAATTTTGAGGGAAAACTGCCTCTCATCTTCAGGTGAGACTCTGCTGTCGCCTAGTCGACACTCAACAACAGCAGCGTTTCGCCAGAAGTTGACGGCGAGTTGATCCATCGCAATATTCCGTCAACTTGACTTGAAAATCCAGCTACAAATCTGAGAACAGTATCATCAAAACGTATTCATTTTCCAAACTTTTTAAACTGACCATTTTGTCAACAAGTGAAAAGAAATGATCCATGCTAAATTAAAGGGAAAGTCAGCGTTGCCATAATATTGATGGTTTATCGATAGCAAAATCGATTTTCAATCACATAGTGATCGTCTTCAGTGCTGTGGTGTACAAATTAAACTCATACGCACTGGTATCAAGCAGCACTGAACACGATCACTATGTGATTGAAAATCGATTTTGCTATCAATAAACCATCAATATTACGGACAACGCTGACCTTCCTTTTAATTTCACATACATGATCGTTGTGCACACAGCACTCCATGGAGTCGCCATGTTACTTTTCTATATTTTCTTGACCTCGGAGCAAAATAACTTTTTTTCTGAAATAAAATTAAACCTCGGTGCGCTAGATATTTAGAACATCCGCTACAATCTTGTGTTAGGACTGGGGTATGGCTCTTCCCTTAAGCTCCTTGATTAATTAATATTATCGCTGACTGTTCGATTCACGAGTGCAAGTGCGTTTGTCTAGGATACTGACGTGGCTACACGGAACGGAATCTTCTTCTCTTAGCTCCGTTTGTTTTAGACAAGTTGCCCTGTGTAACATCAGGAGGAATACTGTTGGATATGAAAACATAACAGCATATTCGAATCAAGGTGGTTTCTTTCCTATATTGACAAATAAAGGAAATGATGTCCTAATATTCTTTAGTATTACATTCAAATGACTAATTAATCAAGAAGATTCTAGAACACTCAATGTACCCTACAATTCTACAAAAGATCCAATATATATATATATATATATATATATATATATATATATATATATATATATATATGAAAACTAAACAATACGGAAGAAAACACGGAAATGGAAATCAGCGTAAACCACCTCTTACAAAAACAAGCAAGCATTTTGAATAAACGTAGTGTCATACGAGAAACGATTGTTCAATTGTGGAAGAGCAGACGGAGGTAACATTTCCGCTCCACTCTACTGCAGATCCAAAGTCTGGTATTTTATCAAGGATGAAGATACAGGCTGACAATTATTAAACTATATGAAGGAACGTAAATTATTTGCAAACTACGACGTGAACACATTTTATTCAACACGTAACGTCACTACAGATATCCGGATTTAGGTTATGACATGTTTGATAGGCATGCCATCATCGGCGACGATGTGGCGCAGACGACTAGCGGAGTTCTGCATGTCCCGCTGAAGTCTCGGAACATCGATGATGTCGATGACCGCCTGAACGGCTGTTTTCAGCTCAGTAATTGTTTTGGGGTTATTGCTGTACGCCTTGTCCTTAGTATAGCATAGAAAAAGGAGTCGTAAGTTTCAGACCAGGGGAATATGACGGCCAATCATGACCTATGCCAGTGGCCTCTGGGTACACCAGAGCCAGACCCCGATCCCCACAGAGCTACTCCAGGGCATCAAACACTCTCCAGCTTCGATGGGATCGAGCTCCGTCTTGCGTGAATCACGTTTTGTTGAAATCAGGGTCACTATGGATAATGGAGACGAAAGCATCTTCCAAAACTTTCATTTGTAGCTCGGTAGTCACCGTGCTGTCAAGTAATATCGCACTAATTACTCCGTGACTGAACATTGCACGCCTCACAGTCACCAGTTGAGGGTGAAGCGACATCCCGATCACGAAATGCGGATTCTCAGTTCCCCAAATGAGCCAGTTTTGTTCAATGACGAACCCCATCCAAATGAAACTTGGCGTCGTCGCTAAACCACCAATACTATTTCCCATCATGCCCCGTGGGCAACTGTCTAGTTTGAACGTCCAAACGCAAACCGTTGAGGAGTTATGACGATTTTATTTCATACAGTTTAATAATTGTCACCTTATAGGTTCAGACAGAATACAGGAATCTGCATTGAAACCAGTCGATAGACAGTAGATTAAAGAGTTATCACCTGTAGTGCTAGGTTTAATTAAAGAAGCCACAAAACTGATTGAATGTTTGAAACCGTTTCCGGTGGCTGAGAGGAACGGAACGACACCGATCTCGACGTACTTGCCGCTCCCCCTGCCGGCGGCCGAGATTACCTCTCTGTGTGGCTGTTCCATCTCCACACGGTCGGTCCACAGGGACCCAGTCTGTCTCTCGTAATTAGACGCTACGGCAGTCCCACTTGCTTCCGCTGTGCCGCCGTAATCCGCAAAATTCCATGAATATGAAACGAATGTGCACGGACAAGCCGGCGAACGATTCGCAGCGCCTGTCGTTGTACGGCCCGCTGCGGCGACAACGCGGAAGAGTTGCCTAGCTTCAGGCGCGCTACTGACAAGCGCTAATGAACTCGTATGCTGCTCGGAGTTGTGGTCCATCACTGTCGACAAGTGAAAATTGATCCTGTGACCTTGTCTGGAACAGCAAACATGGAGAAAGGGTTTATATTTTTCACAAATTTTTATGATCTTATAAGCAGAAAATGCTGTTTCTGTGAATCACAATTGGAACTCTGCGCAAAGTGGCGAATGTCGTCTACAGGGGGTTTCTGTATTCCCAGATTTCCAAGAAGCTTTTCATGACAGTTCTCTTACGTGGCTGTTAATAAAATTCCATAGCTATAAAATATCGTTTGAGTGGTGCTACTATATTCGTAATTAACTGTGGGAAATTAATCTGAAGAAACAGAGGTTACATCACTATCTACCCAATTACATGTATTAGGCCATTTCGTCTCTTATTCAGTTTAAATGATTTAGGAAACAGAAAGAGGTTATTTGCAGATGATTCCGTCGTTAACCGTCTACTAAAGTCAGCATTAGATACAATCGATAAAGAACATTATTTAGATAATGGCGAGATATGTGGCACTTAATGTGTGACAGCGAAAAGTGTGATGTCTTCATATAAGTATTAAGAAACTTCCGTTGCATTTCTGTTACATACGTTTCAACAAAGTATGGCGGACTGCAGTTAGGAAACACTTTGATTGGACCGATCAAAGAGAGAAAGTTGTAAGGAAGCCGAACAAAAGAGTGCCTGTAATCAGCAAAATATTTACAAGATCCAACAAATCCACTGATTTAACTGCCTACATTGCACCTGTCCGTCCTGTTGTTGCGTTCTTTTAGGTAGCATTGGAGCCTTATTAGACAGCAGTCACATAATAAATCGAAAAAGTTCATGAAGTGCGGTACGTTTTGAACAAAAAATCTTCAGATATCAGCTGCGTACTGACGTTTCTTTAAATACAACGACGTCACGTAAAAATATTTGCCAGACGGGGACTCGAACCCGTATGCTCCATTTCTCTAGAACGGTTGCCTTATCCTACTTTTTAGTCTAATTTACTCATATTCTGTTCCTTAACTAGAGATTTTGGCATATAATTTTAATACAAATTGTTTCTGTTCGTGGGAAGACACTGCAAGGAAAATAAACAACATAAGTGATTTCAAAATGAAATAAGTTCTTTTCCGATTTTAATTAGTGAGTCCATTTTCCAGCACACAAGTGAACTCTAAACATCTAAGAACAAATAAGTGGATGGATATTTCTAATAGCTATATTGCTTACCTGACGACCATACGGCCACAGCAATTGAAAATAATCATAAAAACTAATCCTGTACTCACACCACGCATCCTTTTCATCTGCGTATAATATTCATTGGTACCAACTCTGTAACCATTTCGCGTCCAGTCAAGGTCCACTACACGGCCTGGTGTCAAAGTCCTCTACCCGGTATTCCACAGCTATCACAGGTGTTTACGAAGATACTACACATATAATTTGCAAACAGTTTTTCATAGCGAGGACTGTAATCAAGTGCGCCATGATTATCATGGAGAACATTGCCAACAATCAAGAGTCATCTTCCCATCATCGCACAGTAAGTAGTAAATATATGTGCCTTTAAATAATGTGAGAGCGTGATTCTTCGCTGTCGGGAAGTAAGTATTGTCTGGGACTAGGAGGGTCAATCGTGTAAAGCGGGGTTCGAAGCAAACAAGCGAAGATCTGTACCAGCATCTCCGTGGCACTGTGGACAGAGGGGAGAAGGGTCAATCGTGTAAAGCGGGGTTCGAAGCAAACAAGCGAAGATCTGTACCAGCACCTCCGTGGCACTGTGGACCGAGGGGAGAATCTGTCAGCCCAGGCGCATCCTTTGTCTCATACTTATTTCTGGTTCACCACATGGTATAGTGTGGCCGGGCTTTTATTCTCAATCACTTTGCGAGGGGTGGATCTCAGCAGCAAACGATAGATGTCTCTCGCCTTCGGAGCTCGAGTGGTTGGCAGATCAAGGTGGACATAACGGTATATCAGTATGAATACCGAGATGTGGAAAAGAAAGGGAGCGATGTGCGCAGTCGTGCCGTCTGGCAGGGTGGGTGCCAGCGTTGGTTTCATAACAGACTGCCTTAAGAGAAATATCGTGACGGGTCCATGGTGTCTCTATTGTGCCCATACATAAAACAGCAGCCCTCGCTCGTACATTTTTAAGTTCCAGTCCGCTCTCACGCGGAGGGAGGTTGAGGGTGTCGTAGCGGTCTTTAAATAGCAATAAAGCTGTCAGGTAATATCCAAACGCCGCCTGCAGTCTGCCTGCCACCGCTGTCGGTAGTGGCAGAACCTGAGCCATGTGTATCAACTCGGTCACCACGTGAAGTTAAGATCCTGGACACGTGTCCATGCGTCGAGGTAGGTTTTGGTGGGCTTCCGTGCATATCGCCTGCAGTAGACGTCTATAGCTCGTGGTAGAACATTTCGTGTAAATGTGATGCCAAAATACCTGATCACTTCTGCACGTGGCTTCTCGCTGTCAATTCATATCCCATGATCCATGCAAGCACGGAACGCACTTCATCACGTGATCGGACCACAAGTAGGAGGTCATCAGCATTCGCCCTGCAGTGGAAGGTGCAACCCCTCAACGTAAGCCCCGAAAGTCTGCGATTCAGACCTCCTATGAGAGGTTCCAGTGCAATCGCGTAAAGAATCTTAGAGAGTGGGCATCTTGCGAACCGAACACTAGATTGACAAGGCACCTACTGTACGTCCATTTACAGTGCATGGGATGCTATTCCAAGTAAGAGGGGACAAATTACCTTGAGGAAGAGAGACTGGAATCCCATTCTAGTACTGATGTAAGACAACTTAGGCGCCATCTGTCAATAGCGCGATAATAGACCATTGAAATTACAGTGCCTTGAAGGCAACAGCATGTGGCAAAAGTTATCAAATCCCTTCATTCGCCACTGGCCTTTTACATATTGGTCTCTCCTCCTTGTGTCATTTCCTTCACTGAAATGGTTAGTGGTAGGACCTTCTCTACGCGGGCCGCCAGGAGCCGGGCAGTGATCTTACAGTCCGAATTCAACATTATAATCGGCCAACAGTCCTTGATCAACCGATGGTCCTCGATCGACCGGCCCCTTGATGGCTTGTGTATCGGGATGAGTAACCCATCGACAAAGGTAGGTGGCACGCAAGCATCAGCTCTCGGTACACGACGGTCCAACGTGGCAGCATTGGGGTGCAGAAATACTGACAAGATTCAAGCAGCAGTCCGCCTGGCCCAGGCGACTTGTTAATTGCACCCATATCTAGCGCGTCTTCAATGTCGTCCTGCTTTATCTCCTCCAAAATCGACGATGATGCTGTGTTACCGACGTTGCGCGATACGTGCTGCGAAATGTCGTTATTGCCCCCTGTCTCTATATTCTCCTCCAGGAAAAATCTTCGATAATGGTTTGCAAAGGCTTCCATAATGGCTGTCTGAGCGGTTAAGTATTGACCGCCGTCATAGTGGAGTGCGTAATTAGTCGGCGGCGGCGGCTATCGAGCACAATGTCGTGTACAGATAGCATTTCGCCATTCTCTCGGTCGTGACGCCACGACCCCTTCCAATTTGCTCCGCAAAAGAGACTATTTTGAGTGTAATTCGGCTCAAAATTGGTTCAAATGGCTCTGAGCACTATGGGACTTAACAGCTGTGGTCATCAGTCCCCTAGAACTTAGAACTACTTAAACCTAACTAACCTAAGGACATCATACACATCCATGCCCGAGGGTGGATTCGAACCTGCGACGGCAGCAGTCGCGCGGTTCCGGACAACGCGCCTAGAACCGCGAGACCACCGCGGCCGGCTGTAATTTGGTGACTTGACATTTGTCGCTCTGGTGACTGCAACTGGGAGGCGAGTTCACGAAGCATCGTCTAATAAAAGTGAGCCGTGGGTGGCTCACGATTGTGACCTGTCCTTCCTCCAATTCTGAAACCGAGAGAGAATATTTTTTTTTTGTGTTTATGTGTTCTGGCGCCACTATCCTTGCTCACCTTCGCTGTCCGTGAGTGGCAGCACCAGTGTTATCGATAGTAGGTACGTGTTACTATCTGCAGAGCGATCGCGAGTATTTCCGGGTTCTGCTCTGATAGGAAGTGATTGAGTCGGTGCAGTGAGTCAGTAGGAAGGCACACAGTCGCATGTTAGTCAGTCGGCTCTGAGTCTCAGTCACTTCTGGGTTGTGGACTGAGTCGGGTTCGTCGGTACTCGGCGATTGGACGATTTAGTAGTCAGTAGCAGGCAGGGCCGCACGGTGCAAGTACGCGCCGGGACCGTGGTCGACGCAGACGGAAGGCCGTTGGTCGGTCCGTCGGCTGGTCTTCAGATGGCCACATGTGGTCTGCTGAGCATGTAGTCTGCTGAGCATTAACACCATTATTAGTTGGGGAAGAGTAGGCAGCCAGAAACAGTGTTAGTATTCGCCGGGACCGCTGTCGGGGAAAGTGGGCTGCCGTTGGTCGTTTGATAGGCCGGCCGTCTCAGTTCGACGACGTCTTGGATCCTCGGGACGAACACCATTTTCCGAGTTGGGATGTGGTTGAACCTTGATGGTTCGTTGGAACTGAGCAGCGACGCAGTCTCCACAGCGCGAGACCAACCTTGGGCTTTTGGCGGCAGGCACGAGCTGTTGCATTTGGAGGCGATAGCTGTGTGTGCGACTTTTCGCTCTTTTACGAAGCAGAATCCTCAAGTTGAATAATTAGTTACCTGTTCTTAAAACTCGACTGTTACATTTGTTCGTTATTTGTGGACTGTTGTTTCCTCAGCCGTTGACGAATGTGATAACCAATCGTGTTTCTCTGCCTCGTGATGACTGTGATGTCCTTAGGTTAGTTAGGTTTAAGTAGTTCTAAGTTCTAGGGGACTGATGACCATAGATGTTAAGTCCCATATTGCTCAGAGCCATTTGAACCATTTTGAACCAATCGTGTGTTTTGTTGCCTACAATCTGCAGCTTCCATTAGTGACTTGACAGTTGTGACTTGTGTTTTCGGTATTCTTTTAAACTTCTCTTGGGTCGTGTTTGATGCCTTGAACTTCGTGAGGCCGAGTTTGAAATTCTTGGTATCTTGGTTTACTCTTCATCGGCCGATGAATTCCATTACCTGTGCAGTTGGATCTAACCGTTGGAAATCGGTCACATTGTCGGTCGCTCGTGAACCGTCCCTAAGTTGTGTTGCCTTCCGTGTAAGAGGTTGTCGGTCTCGCTGCATGTCTCACCTAAACGTGCGATAGTGTTACCTTCCCAGGCCGACCCTTGGAACCTTCTGAGGCCACTCCTTGTGTTTTACATAGTGATTCCTTTTTTGTCTAAAGTACTCTGTGTGTCCTTCATCCGAGTTTCAACTTATTAAAATTGCAAGGCTTTTGTTTTAGGCCTTAAACCGTAAAAAGAATTTGTTATTTGTTGGGTATGTCGCCTTCCGACGATTTTCATCCTTTCAGAATTGAAATTTAAGATTCCTTGTGCCTAGGCCTTAAGCCGTAAATTTGTTTCAAATTGCTATGTGGACTTCAGCCGAATTTTCAGCATTTTCAAATCGAAAGCAGAAAAATGTTGTCTAGGCCTTAAGCCGTACGAAATATTTTCTAGTTTGCATGTGTCCTTCAGCCGAATTTTCAGCCTTTTCAAATCAAAAGCAGAAACTTTTTGTCTAGGCTTTAAACCGTAAGAAATATTTTCTAGTTTGCATGTGGCCTTCAGCCGAGTTTTCCAGCTTAAATAAAAAATTGGAAATTTCTTGGTCTGGGCTTTAAGCCGTGAGCTTGTTTCGGTTTCGCATGTGACCTTCAGCTGAGTTTTACGAGAAATATTTTAAGGTAAGGCCTTCAGTCTTTTAAAATTGAAAGCTCTTCTTCCTAGGCCTTAAGCCGTTAAATTGTTTTGTTGATATGCGGTCTTTAGCCGAGTTTACAGCCTATTTAGCTTAATATCGAAAATCTTTGTCTCGTCGTTAAGCCGTAACACTGTTTTTGATTAATGTGTGGCCTTTAGCAGAGTTATATGGGAAAAATGTAAGCTAAGGCCTTCAGCCTATTCGTACCGAAGATATTTTTTTTTTCTAAGGAAGTGAAACCTCCAGAAGAACTCCTGTACCTCAATTCCTTGCTTAGGCATTGTGCCTTGGATTTTCAATGTGGTCTTCAGCCGATCTAAATTAAATCAAAGGAGGTCTTTCGTTAAAACCTTGAGAGTTTTTGATGCTTGCTTGTGCGATTGTGTGTTTTAACAAATAAAGTTTATAAGTTGAGTGCAACCGACAGTAACTTATTTTGGTCCCTTTCCACAATTATAACCTTATCCGCTCTGTCCTGCTAGCCCAGGGATTTCAAAAAGTCAAAAGTATGACGATTCCATGTGGCGATGTCCTTCCCATAATACATTAGCACCCGCTGGAACGAGGATTTAGCCAATTCCATCCACCATACAAATGTCGATGGGTATAGTGAAATACGTGTTTCGCAGTCAGCCAAAGTGGTGGAGGTAATTTCACAGAATTCCGGATCCCGGAGGTGTGCCACATTTATCTTCCGCATCCTACGGCTGCACCATACACGCTTTTGCTGGAGAGGGACCGTGCGTATGAAGATACTAAAGGCAAGCGGCTACAGTTCTTCGCCCTTAAGTCCCAGCACAAGTTCATGTGACGATAGAAGCGATCAAGACGACTATCCGCGTGGCTAGTAAGACGTGAGGGTCTGGGGTGGCCCCCTTGCAATTTCTCCCAAGTATAAATGAAATGCAGATCTCGCACCAATATCCGAAGTTCTTTACAAATCTTAAAGCTGGAGCCTAGTCCTTCGATTGGAGAACACAGTTAAGATCGCCGCCGAAGATATATTGATCGCAGCGACTAAGAAAGGGGTGGTACTTTCCTCTAATTGTGATCTCTCGCGGTTCGTGATGGAGCATTCAAGTTAATAATAAATGTACCCAGCGCAGTGATCGTCAGCCCCCTCGCTGAGGGGGCGTAAGTCACATCGTTGATGTCAATACCATCACGCACTAACACCGCTGTACCGAGGCCAGTCTGATTACCCGTCGTCGTTTATGTCGCATAACCATAGAAGTCAGGGAAGGACGCGAAGCGCACTTCTTGCAATAAAGCAAAGTTAGTTTTTGAGGTAGGAAGCATTTCTCGCAACAAATAGATCTGTACCGTTATTACAATAGTACTGATGTTAATTATGACCATACTAAAAGCGCGTCGTCAACTGCAGGTGCCAAGTTATTCATTAGGACGGAAATGTCTACTGAGTGTCAAGCTGCATCGTCACCTCTCCCCTAAAACCTCGGCCGGAACCGTTCCTAAACAGCTGGCGTCACCGGCACGGGCCTTGTCGGTCTAACTTGTGTGCCGTGATCGACCGCCTCCCACGCCGTTGAATGCAGAGCAAGACCATCTTTCATAGTCTCATTAGAGCACGGGAATGGTGGCATCACTTTGGCATGAGGAAACGTGTGGGTGGGGGACTGGGGGAGGCAGCGTCCGTGTTTTGTATCGATGTCTGATCGCCAAGCTGTGGGTACGTACGAAACTTCCTCAGTCCTATTCAGTGTCCCCACGATGCAGCCGACGGCGGTTGCTTCCGTGGGAGCATCGTCTTGGCAGTTAGGAGTCCCCGTCCTCCGGCGGCTGTTTCTCAACCTGTCCTGAAGTTGTTCTGCGACTCCGCTAATGGCGCGTTGGAGCTCGTTGCTTTCTGGTGTGTCCTTCTGCGTCAAACAACGGCAGCGACTCACAACGCCTTGCCGCAAAGGCTGCAGTTAGCACGATCAACTAGTCTCTCACCATTATATTGTTAAGGACATCGTCATCTGTCGACGGGGGCGGCGCTGTCGGAGTGGAGTCCCCGACATAAGGAACTGATGTTTCATCTTCCCGCCGCACCGGAGAATGCTGCTTTGGGTCATCATGACGTGTCGGATGCCTTGGTGAAATAGCAGCAGTCGTGAGGGCTACAACGTAGTTACAGAAAGCAGTATCGGCTGCGAGGCGGTGCTATGTACGCAGGAGGTTGCGTGATCCGGCGTTGGACGCATTAGGTTCGGAGATGTCCCTCCTTCCCACTTGCGGAACACGTCTTTGGTTGTCCCTCGTAACTGGTGGTGGCAAGGCAGCCGCCGATGTAAGTATATGAGGGAATATGCCTTTTAAGTTGAATCCGGGCAGGCCAGACTCCGTTCAGGACACGATATGTTCGGAATTGCGCCCATTTTCCGGAAATTTGACTGTACGCTATGCCGTAGGGGCGAATAGCCGACTCAGATTTGCTGGGAGTTCAAATGGAAGATCGACTATACTGACCGTGCCGAGTCCTAACCACGTTCACAGTGCCCACACTGTCGTCAAGAGTCACGAAAGCAAAGGCCCTGTGTTTTCACAGGTTGCATCACTGAGGATCTTTGTATAGACCATACTGCTCACAGTGGAAAAATGTATGCCATTGACATCGACCGCCGAGGCTTTCACCTCGTCTCGTAAAAACTGTAGGACTTCGAGTGTTGCTGGCTGTGCATGTTGGTTCTCAAACGTAAATTTGAGAGTCAACTTACTGTATTGTTTCGCCATTCTGATATACAGGGTGACAATTATTGAACTATGCAGAAAACGTGAATTAGTTACAAACTACGGCATGCACATACTTTATTCAACATGTAAACGTCACTACAGATGTCGGATATAGGCTATGACGTGTTCGATATGCCTGCCCCCATCGGCGATAATGTGGCGCAGACAGCAAGAGAATTTCTGCCTGACCCGCTAAAGTGTCAGAACGTCGATGTTGCCGATTACCCCATGTGTGGATGTTTACTGCGCAGCAATGGTTTTGGGGTTATTGCTGTACACCTCGTCTTTAATACAGCCCCACAAAAACGAGTCGCATGTGTTCAGATCCGGGGAATATGGCGGACAATCGAGGCCCATGTCGCCTCTGGGAACCACAGAAACAGAATGCGGTCCCCAGAGTGTTCCTCCAGGGCATCTAACACTCTCCCGCGTCGATGGAGTCGAACTCCGTCTTACATGAGCCACATCTTATCGAAATCAGGATCATTTTGGATGCTGAGGATGAAATCATCTCGCAAAAAGTTCATGTACCGTCCGGTAGGCACCGGGCCAGCGAGGAATATTGCATCGATTATTCCGTGGCTGGACATTGCACTCCACACAGTCACCTGTTGAGGGTGAAGAGACTTCTTCATCGTGAAATGCGGATTCACAGTTCCCAAAAAGCATCAATTTTGCTTACTGACGAACCCCTCCAAATGAAAGTTGGCTTCGTCGCTAAACCGAACCATACTGCTCACACAAATTCCCATCATGTCCCGAGGCCAATCGTGCAGTTTGAACGTCCTAACACAAACCGTTCAGAATTTACGACCATTTTATTTCATTTAATTCAGTAATTTTCGCCCTGTATATGTTTACCCGGCGTGCACGAAACGGTGAAGTAGTGTGCAAACAAACACGAGCCCTCACTCCGCTGCGACTACACAAACAGTACGTCCGCACTTATGGCCCTGCCAAACAGCTGCCGCCTCGGCCATCCGAGCATGCCTCCCCTCTAGTAGAAATTTCAACAGACCGTACACTACAAATGCAGTGTCCTACGTCCAATATCCCCTGTTTGCTCGCAGCTATTCGTCTGAGTCCCGCAGGGGTTCAGACGAGTGAATGCATCCGCACAGAAGATATCATTATGATGTCAATTTCCTTTTAGGTACATATTTATATGTGTGGTGTTCCAAAGAACAGATACCACACATACAAATATGTACGGACTGTTATGCGTTATCATTAAATATACGAAACACTACCACGGGAGAAAATGTAGATAACTGTAGGGTTGTATAGTTAACTACAATTTCTTGTAGAATTATGAAACACATTTTATGTTCGAGCATTTCGACCATGTAGAAGAACTAAAAGAGCTATTAGATTTACGCAAACAGAGATCTATATGTACAGCTTGCGAACTTTCAACTCAATTTGATGTTGTGTTAGATCCAGAATACTGTAGACATTCAAACTGAAGCCGCTTCCCTCGACTTCCGGAAATTTTTCAGTGCAGTTTGGTTTACAAGTAAAATATGAGCTTATTGAGATCGTACAAGAACAGTGATTAGATTCTCGGCTTCGAAGGTCACAGAACTCTAAAAGGCACGAAATCGTCACATACAAGATTAACCTCTGGAGTACCCTAAAGGTCTGTTTGATTGTTATATGTGAGTGAGCCGATGGATAAGGTAAATAGCCCCGTGAAACTGTTTGGTGTAATGCTAAGATACATAGAAAAGTTTCAATGGTTGAAAACTGTAATGGAATGCAGGCTGACCTACGGAGAAGAGAAATTCGCTGAAATTTTTGAGAGCTGATCTTCAACGTAAATCAGTACAACGTACTGATCATTTCTTTCGCGTCTCAGTCTTTTGACTGGTTTGATGCGGCCCCGCCTAGAATTCCTTTCCTGTACCAACCTCTTCATCTCCAAGTAGCAGTTGCACTCAACTTCTCCAGTTATCTGTTTGACATATGCCAATCTCTATCTCGATCTCTGCCTTCTTTACAGTTTTAACCCTGTGCAGTTTCTTCAGGTACCATGGAGGTTATTCTTCCTTGTCTTAACTGAAGTCTTACCACTCTGTCCCTTGTTTTTGTTAGTGTTCTCAATCTGTGCCAATCCTCTCTAATACTACGGAGAATTTCCTTATTTCTTATCAGTGCCCATAATTTTCAACATCTTTTCATAGACCATATCTCAAATGACTCGAGTCTCTTCGTTTTCGTTTCTACCACAATCCATGACTGAATTCCATACAATGCAGTGTTCCAAAGACACATTCTCAGAAGTTTTTATTGCTAAGTAAGGCTGGTCTTTGATACTAGTGGACTTTCTCCACGTGTGACACAAACATACACAGGCACACTCGGTATTCTACATATGAGCGCCTCGGACGACAAAGGGACTAACTGCTTCCACGCAGAGGTTGGGCAAATGCACGACCCTGACAAATACTCCCTCATAATCTGTAATAAGGGTAGGTGGTACGTCATCACACAGCCCTGTAGCTAACGTGGCTGAAAATGAATAGGCTTCTCAAGTGATCTTGCAGCAGAAATTGTAAGAGTGGCAAGCTTGTGAATTAAACATAAATAACAGATTCATTATAAATAATTGTGAGAGATCGCTTAGGATAGGTAACAGTAGGCTACACCAACGATTTGGATGGTCTGGTTATTCATTCACCCATAAAAAAACGCAACAAATAGAAAGACGACCGTGAATGAGTTATGCAAATATACAGGGTGATTCTAATGCCCCTACCGATGTCGTTTGATGCAACCTGCAACGTTATATCTGGCCTTCAAAATCCATGTGTGGGATTTTCACATTCTGTCTTCCGCTACTAGCAGACTATTAATCTTACAGAAGAAATAAGCAAGGATATTTTGTATGAAATTCAATGTAGTTAAATTTTTGTGCTGGGATCCATTTTCACTGGAAGCAATCGTTTCCGAATTATTGAAGAAAAACATACAAAAATGACCTTCGAAAACAACTCCACCCCTACCCTCATCCCTCACAAGTAAGTATTTCCAGTATCATGTTCGTGACGCTTGCTCCAACCACTTTATAAAAATTTGCGACTACATGAACTCACGATCTGTTCAAGATATTCGATCATTCTTGGTCCCTATCGTTTGGGATGTTACGCAACCATCACAGTCGGCAATTTCGTTAACATTATTGATTTAAACATGCCATTCATGGAAATGAAACAAAAACGACTTTTGTAAACTTCGTGCTGAAACTAATTACGGTGACAATTAGATCCAACTTAACTCTTACAAGCACAGTAATCCCGTAATCAGAAGGTCTCAACACTACAACGATGTAACTGTTTACATCACACAGATAAATTCACAAAATTGTCAGGTAAATTTTAAACGGACGTAAATTTTAGCATTTTCTAGTGCTCGACTAGGCCGGTGGCGCAATTAGGCCAGTCAATGAAGACCAAAAACGGGCTACTAGTGAAAGTAATACATGAAGTCGTAAATTTTTGTACAGCGGTAGGAAATGAAAGTAATGCATGCAGTCGTGAAGGAGACCCGCAAACAACGTACTGGAAATCTTGACCGGTGGTGCCTGAGTGTGGAACTGCGGGTGTGTTTGAAGGTCAGTTTTGTCCTTTTTTCTTGAATAATTAAAAAATTACAGCCTGTAGCGAAAACGAGTCCCAGTACAAAATATAACCACATTAAATTTCCTAGAAAAAGGCCTGTTCATTTTTCTCCTTTTTAGGACCAATAGTTTGAGCGTAGATAGCGAAAGAAAATGAAAATTTCGCAAGTGGTTTTTGAAGGCCAGATATAACATTATGGGTTACACAAAACAACATAGGCAGGGGCAGCTGTATCACCACGTAGAATTAAATAAACTGACAATGACAGTATGTCTGCTGTAACGTTTGCGTGTGTGCAATTCAAATGAGGGAAAATTCCCTCAGTCAATTGTTCATTGCAAATGCGCGTATTATAAAGACCAATAGCAGATTAAGTATACGTAAACCAAGACCCAGTCCACACAATTTCCTTTCAGTAGCACGTTACACAACTTATAAATTTTCTTAAGCATTAATAAAATCTTTTAGGCTTACCAGTAATAAATATCAAATTCTTTCAGGCTTACCAGTAGCAAATATCAAATTGTTGGTCCTGCGCTGCTCAACTGAGATCAAAGCCACAGCAGTTTTTACTAAGCGCAAACGAAACTTAACGTATGACCGGCTACTCGCCGCCCATTTTCCATCACTTTACTACCCAAGCACACATATAAGTTACAGAATCGCCGCTGCGGAATAGAATGACCACCAACTTGCCTAAATGTGGCTATGTTAACATGAACGCATCAACATACAGCAAAATTAATAAACAAGTCCACCAAGCAAGTCAGTAATTTATACTGTTAAATAAACAATGAAAGTAGTGCTCCCTTCGCTGGCGATTTCCGATCACACAAGGAACATAAGACTAATGGTTATTCATAAAGAATGTAAGCACATAGTATGCTAAAACGTGTTTAATACGACAAAGGAAACATATTAATCGTGGAACGACACTGTGGGTTTGTGGGTGACCCTGTTTAGTGCTTAGCGCTCTCTGCTCACGTGCAGTTTCAGCGCAGGCAGTTGTCGTTCTGTGAGAGCTGTTGTGTTGACAAGTTATTTACCGTGATTAGGTGCGTCCTTCTTGAGTATCGTTAGTCGTATGCGATACCAGACTCTTACCGGGATTTTTTCTTGCTCTAGTGTAAATAATGAAGAACAGACTTTGAAGGAGTTACGCTTGAAGAATTGACAACTAGTAATACATGTTCATCTGATACAGAATTCAGTGAACTGGAAAGTACTGAATAAGATAATACTGTCAGTGACCAAGAAGAGATGATGATGTTGCAACAGGATCAGCAGATAAAGACGAAACAATGTCTCAAAGAAAAATATTTATAGAAGAAATTGATATGAGTGGTACAGTCCACCATTCCACTTAAAGAAAACCAGCTTGGAATATGTCTAGAAGGTATAGAAGATAAAGAGCAAACTTAGCCGAAAGTGCATCTTGAAATGCATAAATACGTAAACGGATTAATAATCATTATACAGGGTGAGTCAAACTATTGCCACCAAGAATAACTCCGAAAGTATGATAGGAGCTGAAAATCTTGTGCGACAAATGTTGCATGGGACGACGGGGGCCACAATATGACGGTTTTTTGTTGCCAAGTGGGATCCCTTCAGAGATATGAAGGTCAACTTTGATTTTTAAATGAGATGCTACAGTTTCGTACTTATTTTCTGATAGCGGCTATCGAGACGAATCGAATTATGTGTAACAGTAAGGTCTTTGAAGTTCAACGAAGATCACAAAGGTGGCATGAACGTCCATTTATAGAAGTTATGACCACTGATATCAATGCAGTGCTGCAATCTTCTTATCATGGGTTGACTGGTATACCTTATCACCTCTGCTCTTATCGAGGCACATGCTCTGACAAATTTCTCTCGCATATATTCAGGTGTAAATTGAATGTCCTTATAAACAATGTTTTTACGAATCCCCACAGTAAAAAATCCAGAGGCGTCAAGTCTGGCCGGCCACGACACGACACATCTCCCCCGCGTCCAATCCTACGATCTGGGAATTGTCTCTGCACCTCATTTCCAGCCATCAGCGAAAAATGTGCCGGAGACTCATCGTGTTGATACCACATTATGTTCCTTGTTCCTAAAGGTATTTCTTCCAATAACAGACCTAATGCTTCTTGCAGGAATGTGGTGTACTTCTTACTATTAAGATTTCCTGCGATGAAATAAGGCCTATAATTCTGTCCTCCAGAATTCCACACAATACATTCACCGACCACGGTTTTTGGTCCGCAACTCTCCGCAGCAAACATGGATTTTCAGTTGCCCAATAAAGCATGTTCTGCAAATTAACATTTCCATGGTTCGTGAATGTAGCCTCGTCAGTAAATAAAATCAAATTAATAAATATGTCATCCTTCTGAATCTGAAATTGAGCCCATTGGCAGAATACAGTGCGACGCATACAATCGGTACCAGTTTATTTTTGGTGGAGATTGATATGTTAAGGATGATATTTATGGCTATGCAGAACACGAACAACACTATTCTGGCTCATCCCAGATTCCCTTTTGATTTGACGCGAACTAACACAAGGATCTCGAACCACAGTGGCAAGTGTACCAATTTCCGTTTCCTCGTTAGTAACTTTCCTTTGAGATATGTTTCCGATGCCTTAAAGATCCAGTTGTTCTCAGTTTATCACACACATATTTAAATGTACGACGTGTAGAGTGAGTACGTTGAGGATACCTTTAAGCGTATAAGTCTCTAGCTGTCACTGAAATTTGTTGGCATTCTCCGTAAATGAGAAGCATATCGACTTGTTCTTCGAAGGAAATACATCATTCACGTTCGCTTCATTGGGCGATACTAGTCTTAGGCGTTCCTATTAGTGTTGTATTGCGAAACCCGTCGGATGGTGTTTACGTGTCTATGGCACGTTAGATGGATACGCTGTATTCTGCGAATATGTACTATTTGCACGATACACGAGAGAGAATTGTCAGAGCATGGTCTTCGATAAGTGCCGAAGTGACAAGAAATACCACTCAATCCATGATAAGAAGATTGCAGCACTGCATTGATACGAATGACATTGACATTCAGAGACATTACTGTTACACTTTATTGGATTCGTCTCGATAGCCGCTATCAGAAAGAAGTACCAAACCATAGCATCCCATTTAAGAAAACAAAGTTGACTTTCATATCTCCAAAGTGACCCCACCTTCTAACAAAAAACCAACGTCATATTGTGGCCCCCGTTGTCCCATGCAACATTTGTCGCACAAGCTTTTCAGCAACTATCATGCTGTCGACGTTATTCTGGGTGGAAGTAGTTAGTGACTCACCCTGTTTATCCACATAAAGTGAAGACGATTTTTTTTCAGCAGTAGATGATAAAAATTTTGTTTTAAAGTATTAAGCTAAATAAAGCTTGGCTTTTTAGTGTTTTAGTCTGGATATGAATAAACCATTTAGTTTCTGCTTTATATTAATCATACTCTTATAATTATAAAAACAGATGATAAATGCTTACCTTTATAAGTGAAATAGTTTTAAAAAGTAATTTAAAGAGTATATACGGTGCTTTATTTTTGGGATCGCGAGCAGTCCCACAATGGGGAACGTGTTCCGAAAAATTCAGTTTGGTGCCAGGGTCAAATGTAGGAATAGAAATTAACAAACCTTATTCGTAGGTTCCGCTTTTTCTTTAATGGTGGTTTCAGAATATGCGTAAGCTTAACCTCATCCAGCTAACGCGTTCTTATTAGTGGAAAAAAGATGAAGTCTGTGGTACTTAACATGTGAACTGAATTCTGGTGTGACTATCGTTCGCCGGGCCGGCCGGAGTGGCCGTGCGGTTCCAGGCGCTACAGTCTGGAGCCGAGCAACCGCTACGGTTGCAGGTTCGAATCCTGCCTCGGGCATGGATGTGTGTGATGTCCTTAGGTTAGTTAGGTTTAATTAGTTCTAAGTTCTAGGGTACTGACGACCTCAGAAATTAAGTCGGATAGTGCTCAGAGCCCATTTTTTATCGTTCGCCAAGGTATAAGGAGCGGGAGGTTGGCGAAGCTATATCTTTGATCCCCAGACGAAATCCCCAGCACTCACTTTGAAAGCACGCTGGGTGGACCTGTGACTATGCAGGACGGACTAGAACGATGAGAAATGAATACTTAATTAATTAGTCAGCCTAAGAACTATAAATGTAGGAAAAATAGAGCAATGTTATGTGTACTACATGCTGTACTCATTGTAAGTCGATGTATGGAGGAATCGTCGTTCTGACTCATCTGCGTAATTATCTGTGATTAAAACACACTATAATTTGACTGTGTATTAGTTAATGACTAGACAGTAACTGTCAGTGATCTGTCAGTGGTTGTTGAAACCCGTCAGTTATTGTCTGAGGCCTTGACTGTAATTGTTGCTCAGTGCACTGAATCGTTATTAATTTTTGAGGCGTTATGTAATAATGACCATGTAGTTGTGCCAGTGTAACTTCAGTAATAATTATCTTTGCAGTGGCAATGCACTCACCTCACTGTCGTGATCACTGTAGTGTATTTATACTTCTTGTAGGACGTTCCTACGATTTATTGGGTAATTTCGGAATTATCGGCCGTGGCCATTTGTTCCAGAAGCTGCAGTCATATCCATTTGTTCTACAATCTGCGACGTCCTACATCTTTACCGTAGTCAGCTCCTGGTGACACTCCAACTGTATCCCTGTTTCTACCGTTTTAGGCCTTTTATTCACCTACCTATTCGCTAGCCGATCGGTGGTAGCCGCACTTCCTGATAGCGCCATTTCGGTTTAAAAAATACGATCTCTGGCAATCTGACAATAGATGTTATCTTTCACGGAATGCCACCTATTTCAGTGGTAACCCGCCTTTTATGTTCTCCTTGCTTTGTCCATTGTGCTTTACTTCGCTGCCAAGGTGTCATCACTTCTGTGTCTAAGCTGGCCGTAGGCTGCGTTCCTAAAATGAACAGCATAGGGATAGAAGTGATGACACTCCCTGCAGGACCTGACCATCATTTTACAGGACACTGCTCAGGCACGTGCAGTGCAAGCTGTTACTGATTTGTTTGACTGTTGGGGCTGCCAAGTGCTATACCACCTACTGCACTCCCCTGACCTAAGCCCTCGTGAGTTCAACTCGATTTCTATACTGAAGGAAACACTTCATGGCATTCGCTTCAGAACTGATACAAATTCGTCGGGCAATGACTGCCCCACTCGAACTATCAACATAACTGGCACTGCTAAGAGTATCCTACGACTTCCACATTGCTAGCAACGGGTTATACATAATGCTGGTGACTACTTTGAAGGTCAGTAAAACTTTGAAACACGTATCTATTTTGTACGAGCTGTAAATAAATAGTTGCCACTCTGAAAGTTCCAACCCTCGTATTCACTTTATCTAATTCGCGGCCCTAGTCCTCGGTATTCTCATCTATCTTCGGTTTACTGCCAGTGCAAGGAGTATGACTATTAGACTTTCCATTCCATTCAGCACGTCTCGTAGCTTTTACTCACTTTCACTGAGTATGTTAAGGTCATCAGCAAATTTTATCATTGGTATTCTGTCACCATGAGTTACAATCTCAGCTTCTTTTATTTCCGTCCATCCTACTTTGATATACGAATTGGGGTGAGGGACGACATACTCCATCCCCGTCTTATACGCACCACAATCCAAACATTTCTTACTAGGCCCTCTCGGTTGTTGTATACATTTAGCATAAAACCGGCGACCGTATAAAACAAGTTGCAGAAAAATGTAAATGCCACAGTGAGGTATGGTGGAAAAGTGAAAAGAAATGTAATTCATACCCAAAGGAGTGTTTTATAAAACATTCGCGCGGACGATTCTTAACTATTGCTCTCAATCTGGAATCCTTGTCAGCTAGAAAAAATGCAGTTATTTGCCAGTTGCTTCACCACTTATCTAATTTTGCGACGTACGTTTCGGGTTATTAGTCCACTGTCTAGCATTACTGTGAAACACGTTACTGTGCATGATCTCACAAAACTAAATAGCTAAGAATTTGCAGACATTATAAAAATTAACTGTTGGTACTTAGTATGCAAAATAAGAGATTCATAGTCGTTGTGTGCTACAGTACATCAATAAATTGGTCGCACATCGATTTATAGTTGGGTGTAATGTAACAAAATTTTTATGGGCAAGCAGTCAAATTTGACAGAGTTAAGAACTGAACTAACTTGTCTACTTGTTCATTTAGCAGCTGTTCAGTATCAATTTGTTGGTGTCTCTTGATCAGCAATATCTAAAGCAGTGATAATGTCTTTGGATTGTGCCCAGAGTGCTCTACGAGAGCCATCATGTAAACAAGCTGAAAGAGCAAACAGTGTTCAGTTGCACTCCACTGTTTGCTGCTGCCATATTTGACTGATTACCCATAACTGTTTTGTTAAATTCTATTCAGCTGTAAATCAATGTACTACTGATTTCTTTGTATACTCGTATTTTAGTTTCCTCGTGCTCATAAATGTATTACTTTGTATATTTAGTTTTAGTAGTTTCTGTAATGATTGCTAATTCTTTACTATGTAGCTTTGCGGCCTTATGAACAATAACTCTGCCACAGTTGCTAGAAACTGAGTAATTAATAATCTGAAATGTATGTCACAAAAATAAATAATTAGAGAAACAACCGAAAATAAGTAAATAAATCAAAAATAATGTATCATGTAGGATTGGTTAACGGGTTAAAGAAGATAGAAAAAAGAGCAGCACGTCTAGTCACAGGTTCATTCTGTAAGTTGTAAAGGAGACTAGCGGTTCATGCTACAGGCGAGTGGTTAAGTATCATATAGTGGTGTGCTGTTCAAATCCTGAGTGCGTGTATGACAACTATTATCAGGCAAAATGTTTACTCCTCACACACACATCTCATGAACATAGAATTTGTACTCTTAGACTCACGGTGATAGTGTTCCTCTATGAACATCTGTTTCACACGTAATGGCAACGTTATGAGCAGGATAGATTGTTACTAACCGTAAAGATGATAGACTGATTTGGAACAGGCACAATGAAATGATTGTTACACATTTAGCTTCCGGCCGGAGCCTACTCCTGGGAAAAAAATGTACAAATTCACACAAGCAAGTACGCAAGCAAGCAAACACGCCTCACGCAGTCATGCGTGTGAGAGTGTGTGTGTATGTGCGTTTTCTTTTCTGGAGAACTTTTTGGCCGAAAGCTAAATGTGTAGTAGTCTTTCAGTTCGGCCTGCCTGCAATTCAACATGTCATCTTTATGGTGAGTACCAACCAGTCCTTTTCATAATATCGTTGATATTCTTACCTGGGATCTCTATTGTATTTCAGACATGTCATCGATTAACAAGCTATAATACAGTTTGCTGGTTCCTATTGAATTAAGAAACCTGGCTGTGTTTCTGTGAACGATTTCGTTTCATCCCTTACGATTTTATTAGAAGTGTCTCTTTTATGGTATACCAAATAAAATGTTTATTGTAAAATGTCTATCGGGCGGCCTGTTCCTGCATAGTGAACAGTTGTTAGGTCATCCACTTTCCACACCCCATTCACGACTGCAAAAACAAAAAATGGTATGATAGTAGTAATGCAGCGTCACGAAATTTGCACTGCGGCACTCATATTTCTCCCGTCCAAGTAAAACTCGGCAATGAAAACGAGGAATATGTAATCTACATTTTTATAAGTTTCTGTAAAGTGTAAAAACTGATCACTCGCTTTCTTTTCTTGTTTCCTGTCCTCCAAACAAGACTGCGGTGGAACGAAGTCCATCCCGCGCAAATCACAAACGGTCCGCGAAGCCGTTCGTTAAACGCTCGCGCGATGCGAGATTACGATGGCAAAAGAGCCAACTTCGGCCGAGCGGGGATTCAGTGGACATTATTATCTTCCTGCTATGAAACTGTAAGGAATATATTCGTTTACTGTAATTATTTGAGGGTAAGTTGCTGCTGTAATAAGATGCTGTTTAGTTACTGTAACAACTTTTGTACTTTACAGTACGCAACTGTTGAAACAAAAAGTAATTACATACGTATTTAAGTTCATGCAACGGAGTTTCATGGGGAATAGTAAATATTTCAGGAGATGGTAGCATTGGTAGAGTCAAATAAGACCATTCATGAGTCCTATTTTTAATCTTTGCTTAACTACAGCTGGCCAAGAAAGAACTTTTGCCTTAGCGTGTTGCTGCTCCATTTGCTGTGGTTCAATGGAGCCAACTTGAAAGTTTCCCAGAACACCACCAGATTTCAGCGCAACAAGATTACTGCGTAGTAATAAGTCATCCTTTTTCTGTATACATAAGGTGCGTCAGAGCACTGGGTAGAGCTCTGCGATACAGACGACTCTCCGCTGTTGTCCCCGTGTAGTGATTTGTCAAGATAAAGGAAATCGAGATGCTAGCAGTGACTATGTACTTTGTAAAGAAACGCAGGAAAGCTTATGAAATTCAAGCCGATCGACGGAACTCCGGAGGACTCTGATCTTTCATTTATAGTTGTTGTCAAGTAGAAAAAACAAGTTTAAATTTGAATGGGAGGGCTTAGATGGTGATCCACATAATGCTTGGTCAAGATGTTCCACAGATCTACAAGTTACTGCATTGTGCATAAAATGGTAATTGAGAATAGCCGACTGAAAGCTTGAGAAATTGCTGAAGCTGGGTGGATCTCATTTGAATGAGCATAATGCGTTTCAGCAGTGGAATTGCATACAGAAAATTATCTGCTAGATGGATGCCTCGATTCTTAATAATCACAAACGCTTAAGAATGCATGTGTCCAAAGAATGTTTGACACGTTTTCAGAGCAACTGACAAGATTCTTTGCGCCAGATTGTGGCTACAGATGAAATTTGGGTCTCACTACCAAACTACAAAGCAACTGTCAAAGCAGTGGAAACATGTTTATTCACAACTATCAAATTAAAGAAAAGGCAATACTGTCAGCTGGAAAGGTATGGAGTCAGTTTCTGGGGATGTGAATGGGATTCTCCTGGTCAGGAAACTATGTAATAAAATAGCATTAAACTCCTGGACCAACTTCAGCAAAAGATATGTAAAAGAAGGCAGGCGAGGTTTTGCAACAAGAAAGTCATCTTTCACCAAGGAAACGCGCACCTACGCACAACTTTTTTTATTCTTTTTTTCTCTCATGCAAAAATACATTTGGCGTGGTTCCTGGGTCTCCTGCAATGCTGACAACCCGCAACATAAACCCGCTATGAGGGTCATCGCTCCAGCTCCGCAGGCGCATAGGCCGAAAGCAAGCGAACATCACATTGCCTGCAGCAAGCACGATAGTTCCGGGGGCACCCACAAGAACCGGACCTTTCAAGGCATCCGTCACTCCATTTTCCTCAGCCAATCCGAACCAATAACTGTCTAGTATTAAACCGCCACGCAGGTAGAACTGCCCTAGCCTGGTGAGCAACAGGCTGTTTCGTCTCCGACAGAATTAGAACATCAAACAGCCGCCGCACAGACTGGACGTCGCCCTTGCCACCTGGGACCACTGTGCATGGTGACCCACTGCTCTGGCCGCTGGAACTCCTTTTACTGCTTGCTAGATGGGACATATTTTTTGCCTACTTTTGATGTCTAAGGAGACTGTCGTTTTCGTTTTTAAGAGGACTTTTCTCAACATTGTCTCACAGAAAGGTTACTTACGTTGTTTCCCAAGAGGTTTAAGTTGGCAAAGAAGTTATTCCTTTTTTTTTCGAGAAGGACCTTTCTTATTTATTTTCAACTGTCAAAGTATTACAGAACTTACTTTTGTGGACGTACACCGTCAGTAAATTGATTTGTGAGTGTAATCACTGACTTCCTGTAAAAGTGCCACAGTTCGGTACACTTTCAGCATCAACTAGAAAATGAATTGTTGCCACACACGCCTTATTCACCTAATTTAGCTCTAACAGAATTCCATCTACACCCTGAGTATTCCGCAGCTGCCATCTCGCAGAAATTCCTCGTCGGTTTCTGCTTCACCTGAAACCTCTAAAACCTTTACTCGCTACGCGTATCGTTCGGCACAACTGTCTGCTATGTTGTTTGATGAGTCTGGATGATAGGTCCAACAATTTAGCAAGTTATAGTTTATTAATTCGGAGATAATCTCTCGAATAATTCTGACCGTGGAAAAATCAGGTTCGCACTATCGTTCCAAACTTCACCTCCGAGTGATCTACGTCTCGTAATATCTGTACCGTGATAATTAACTAATTTCGGCACTGAGATATATCTACCTTGAGTACTTTATGTTAGTTATTGTATTTTATTTTGCGCAAAAACTGAATATTTACTATATACCGTAATGGCGTCTCACAATAGTACCATCTCTCTCCTCCTCTCACTCGTCCAATCGCTCAGTTTTCTTCACAAAGAGTTCCTCAAACAAATCTTTGGCTAGATTCTCACAATCGGTCTATGCCGTTCACCACAATATCAATTTTTCGCACCCCAATGAGAGTTCTGCATACATTGCTACACCACAAGATTTATGTGTATAGTAATGTAAACGCTACTGCTGCTCTTGGACAATACGTTATGCGATATCCCGACAGAAGAGTCAGTAGCGTTTATTCGTGTATTTATTAAACTATTGAGACTGGCGCAGTGCAAAACAGTAATATATTTTCTGTTACCGAGAATGAAAGAGTATGAATGAATCAGACAACATTACTCCTTTAGTGAAACATGATCCTTCAATAACCAAACAAGGAATCGCTGCACGTTTCGGGGCTCTATATACAAGAACAAGGCGGACAAAATGTACTCACGACCTCCTATGTCTTCACCATTTAACAGCAGAATCCTGGTGATTCCGCACCTGCGAGAAGAAGATGAAGGCAGACGACAGGAATTCTGTCATTTCCTAGCTTCATATCACCTAGTAATCCCATTAATTCTGTTAACTTTTTAAGCTATTGCCACTTATGACGATGTCGATAACACTCGTAACTCACACCGATGGTCCGGCGAATATTCTTCACTTCTTTGTGGAGACTTTCAAAAACTCTTCTGCTTGATTGTGTTCTGTGGTGTGAAAGACATTCAGATGGCTGGGCCTCTTGTGTTAGCGAATCGTCTTGCAGGGCCCGTTATCTCGAGTTCCTTGAAAAATGAGCATCCATCATAAGGGAAAAGGCTCTTCCAGCATTACGGGACACGTGCACGTTCTAGTCGTCAGGTAATATATCATCTAAATTTATATTCCTCGGAAGGTGCATTGACAGAAATCGTCACTTTTCTCGGCTGCCTTGGTTCCCTGGCCTTTGGAGATCAATGAAAGACAAAGTCTACAAAAATAAAGCTAACGGAAGAGACTAATTAATCGTTCGTATTCTGAATAGTGCTGCCTCTACAAAAGATAGCCAGGATGACTTCATAAAAGTTATATTTATTATTGACAAGATAATTCGAAAGTTCGTTTAAGTAAGAAAAGTTATTTATGGAAATGAGCTTTGAAATCAATTATTCCTCGCAACAATTCAAGGGTTTTCCACCACAATAATGGACATAATCACATTTGTTTTCTTGTTCACGAATATTTGGCCAAAGTCAATACTATAATGGTGCCAAAACCTGCATATTTGCCAGACTTGGCCTCATAGGTCACTTGTTTCAAAAAATGTAGGAAATTAAAAATGGGTGTCGGTTTCGAATCGTAAATGAGACTAAAAGAGCATCCCTAAGATACCTAAAAATCGAGTTCCAGAAGTATTTTGAGGATTAAGAAAAACGCTGGTATGAGTGTAAAGCACATAGTGGGGACTATTTTAATAGCATTAAATTAGTGTTAACGTAATAAGATTTTTTCCGAAAAATACCAACTCTCGTTTTTTAGAATTAATTTCGTATGATTCTCCTACAAGATGTGCTCACAGAAGCTAAAGTAATTTCACACGCAATGGAGCAGACCAAATGATGAAGATGCCCCTTTATCAAAAGAAGCAGTGGCAGAATACGTTTCACGTAGAACAGTTACGCCCTTGGCAGCGATTGTTTCCCTGGGGGGTCACACGGGAGATCAGAGCACGTAGCGGAAGACGCAGGCGGTTAGTGCGCGCTGTTAACACAGGCGAGAGTCAACTCGGCCTCCTGTGTTTGCGTGTTTAGTGTTCACTGTTTACCCCCTGCGCGCGAGAGTCTACTCGCGCTAAGTCACTCGGGCAAACTATGTACTATCCCCCGTGCTGGTGCGCAGGCGGGGTTGCAAGGTGAGGTCTCGCGAGTGACAGCCGGCACTTGCTGTGTGGGCTGTGCGAGTGTAGAATACATTGCGTACTACCACAGTCTGCGGGCGTTCGACAGAGGCAGACGTACCTCGTAGCTGAAGGCTCTAAGGCGGAGCAAACGCAACACATATACTCCTATTAAAGGAAGTTTTTAAAATAGTATCACATTATTTAAATTATCTGGAAGAATTTCGGATATTTTTCACAAGTCTTTAAATAAGGACAATCAACTTTTTAGAACTGTTGATTAGGAGCGATGATTTTTAAACAGATAGTAGCTAGACGTAACGATATGTTGGTTATCTCTACGTAGCAGAGGTTTCGGGGCATGGATTCTATCGAGTACAGTTCTTACGGACATCGAGAAAGTTCAGCTAGCTGAGCCTAAGGGAGTCGCATCAATCTCTGTTGCTTACAACGAAGGAGAATGCAATGGTTCTCGAAACACAGTGGCTGTACACCTACTTTAGAATCCCTGTGGCTGTACCTATTTCATAATTCGATGAGCCTTTAAATGACGTTTATTAGTAATGGTTTGATTGACTTAAAGATACCATTTTGTTTCTGGCATGGTCACTCTGTCCACTGCCATAAGAACATGTCATGTTTTTAAGTGTTTCGCCAGTGTGCCGTAAAATACGGTAAAATATTTGTCACCATCTAGTGTTTGTCCAGGCAACGGCCTTGCCGCAGTGGATACACAGGTTCCCGTCAGATCACCGAAGTTAACCGCTGTCGGGCGTAGCCGGTAATTGGATGGGAGGCCATCCGGGCCGCCATGTGCTATTGCCATTTTTCGGGGTGCACTCAGCCTCGTGATTCCAATTGAGGAGTTTCTCGACCGAATAGTAGCAGCTCCGGTCAAAGAAAACCATCGTAACGACAGGGAGAGCGGTGTGATGACCACACGCCCCTCCTATCCGCATCCTCATCTGAGGACACGGCGGTCGGATGGTCCCGGTGGGCCGCTTGTCGCCTGAATACTGGGTGCTTTAGTGTTTGTCTGATGAAAAGTGTTATTTGCAATGTTTTTTTTCTGTCTCTTGAGGTGCTGTGGCATATGTGTCTAATTTTAGCCAACGTTTTATCATGTTTTATAGCACAGTATATGAAAGCTCACGCATCAGCAAAGTAGCAAACAGTCAACATCGGTAGGCCTACCCAGACCACAAAGCGGCAGACGTTTTTGAAGTGTGGGAAAGGTGTTGTGTGTGGATGTAGTATGTCGCTGGAGCTTGTAGAAAGCGGTGATTCACCTATCTGCTTTGATTTAATTAGTTATATTCAGCGACGTCTCGTGAATACTCAGTGTGGGTGTCCAGAAATTTTTAGATTCATGTGAAAGTAATAGCATCTGCTTGTTAACAGTCATACTTATCAACATGTTTAAACAGCTATAGCCGCTGCAAATAACAGTAACAACAATAACAATAATAATAACAAGCGTTAGCTGCCTAACAAAAGAAGAAATTGTTTTTGTCGAATTTTATTATTTTGTATGTAATGAAGTACAGTTTAGGGCAGGAACGAAGTAACATGTAACCTTTTGCCACTCTCCGTCTCAAATTTATTTTTAAGTGAGAGATCTCGTGCTTTTTTATTTTGTCGGACTGATATACAAGATCCCTAACACATGTGTTGGTCCACGAATTAACTTCCGGGCTGAAAATCAGACACTCCTACATTACATCACCACATTGCTCACCTCTTAGTTAAATGTTTACTTTTACTGACGCTTAACTGATTTCGTCACTTTCTCAAACAACTGATCTGGTCTGGAAGTCCCTAGTTCCTTTGTGGCTAACCTCTTCTGATAATTTTCTTGTATATTGGCACTTCAGCAGATTCAACAGCGTTCATGTTGACACTGCACACGAAATCCTTTTCCCGCACATTGAAGAAACAACTCGGAACACAAACTGCCGTTTGTGGAAATTATTAAATCCAAATAGTAATGTCTACCAACACGCTCACTTGACGAGAATACAAATGAGGCGCTGAGAACCATAAGTGCCTAAAGCACACCGTCGTCGATTCCATATTTAAGTGAGTAATAAGGGAAATCAGTGAGACAGCTTTTCGTGACAATATACAATGTGGGCCCACAGCCCAGATAAACTTGACCAGCCATACGGTCAACAGATGCCAGAAGCATGAATAAATACCTCAGTCTTACAATAGACGCTTCCCATCGCCTCAAATGGATTTCTGAATGATGATATCAAAACTTAATATACTGTAGCTCAATTACACACCCACAAAATTGTACTTTCTATCAGTACAACTATGACTTATACTGTGGTATGACCTAATTTTGTTATGTAGTGAGTGAATTGGCATATCTGAGGAGTGTGCTACCGTCTAGCGCGATTTGTGCCAAACAGACTGGGGTAAAATGGTTCAAATGGTTCTAAGCACTATAGGACAACAGCTGAGGTTATCATTCCCCCAGACTTAGAGCCACTTAAACCTAACTAACCTAGAGGCATCACAAACGTCCATGCCCGAGTCAGGATTCGAACCTGCGACCGTAGCAGCAGCGCGGTTTCGCTCTGAAGCGCCTAGAACCGCTCGACCACAGCGGCCGGCCCGGACGGGGATAAAAGGCTGCTGCAGTATGTTACTACCTATCGGCATTGACGTAAACCGGTAGTTGATTGGTAAGGCCTAGTTTTGCACGTCGTGAAGGGTGCACGTCATTTATCAAATCCGTATGTATTTGACCCGTAAGGCAATGACGTCACGCCAGTTGCGCATGCGAGAAAGCTCCTTAAAACGTGCACAAATGAAGATGTGCTTGTGACCCTGATGACAAGTTTCACAGAGTCTAGAGGAGTAGTAATATATAGCGTGGTAGATTTAGCAGCTTGTATTTCAGATTACCGCATCTGTGTTATGTTTAACAGCACCATCACATGAAATGCCGACACATTCTTCACTGGAATGGCCTTTGCAAGGCATGGTTCTTTAAAAGGCATAGGACGTTTATCTGCAAAGTAATCTTTGGCGTCTAAACTAATGAGTTCTAGAAGTTGCGTTCTGATCCTACCTGAATCTGGAGAAACATACCCAACCAGAGCACAAAGGGATTTATGCAAGCTAATGGTTTTTTTTTAGAATTTCACCTATTTCCACTTTGGCAACACTTTATTTTCTGATGTTGCTGCATTTATATATTTCATTCTAATGTTTGGGCAATTTTAAAATAACAAAATACATCTTTCACCAAGGGGATTAAAAGTTTAACAACCTGGAATGTAAAATTATGTTCTGCACAACAAGTTCTCAGTTCAATCTCTGCTTCTTTGACTGCTCTGTTACCTGCACTTTCACTTCTGTTCTAGATACGTTTACAGTTATGTACAGAATGGCCACGAAAGTTTTCACGAACTTGATATGGTTTCGAAGTTGAATACGTTTGTGTAGTTTGCACTTTCCACATAGTATTTCCACGTTACGCGCAACACATCTACATTTGATGTCATTACTGTAATTTGACTTAAGCGTCCCTTGAAGTTAAGATCACTTATCCACTGGTCTTGAAATTTATTCCTTCTGGAAATTTTGTGGTAAGATCTTGTGGGACCAAACTGCTGAGATTATCGGTCGCTAAGCTTAGACACTGCTTAATCTAGCTTAAACTAACTTATGCTAAGGACAACACACACACCCATGCCCTAGGGAGGACTCGAACCTCTGTTGGGGGCAGCCGCGCGGACCGTGACAAGGCACCCTGACCGCACGGCTGCCCCGCGCGGCTCTCGGAACTTTCTCACGGCCTTCTTCTGGCATTAATTCACCACGAACTCTTCTTTTCTTTAGGAGTACTTTGTTTGCCTTTCATTTTACACACTAATCATACTTAATACTAAAACGCTAATATGGCCGGTTCTTACTATGTAGGTACACGTCCTCTGAGACAGGGAAAACACAACTGTATGGCAAAGTAACGCGCTAAAGCTGCACTTTCGCAGGGGAATCTCTGGCAGTGAGCTCGATTGAAGCAGGGTATATCGGGTTATATAAAGGGCGTATCCTTGGCAGTGAGCGCGCTGGTAGCAGGAGACATCGGATTCTATAAACGCAGGAATATCTGGTAGTGAGGTCACTGATAGCAGGAGGTTTCGAGAACCATTGCATTTCTTTACAATATAGCTACATGTCTGAAAATTTTTTCTTAGTTTACTTACTCGGCTAATCGTTCCAAAATTCCCACGTTTTCTGAAATTATTCCTCATTTTTTTTTCTTTTTGCCCACAAGACCAAATTTTTTCACTCGTTCAAGGGAAATTTCCCTCAATCTGTCATCCGTGCTGCTTACTAAAGTGGCAGCTGCTGAGCCTTGCCCATCCTGCTCGTTGCGCCTCTACGTTGCTACATCTACATGTACATCTACATTTATTCTCCGCAAGCCACCCAACGGTGTGTGGCGGAGGGCACTTTACGTTCCACTGCATTACCTCCCTTTTCCGTTCCAGCCACGTTTGCTTCGCGGGAAGAACGACTGCCGGAAAGCCTCCGTGCGCGCATGAATCTCTCTAATTTTACATTCGTGATCCCCTCTGGAGGTGTAAGTAGGGGAAAGCAATATATTCGATACTTCATCCAGAAATGCACCCTCTCGAAACCTGGACAGCAACCTACACCGCGATGCAGAGTGTCTCTCTTGCAGAGTCTGCCACTTGAGTTCGCTAAACATCTCCGTAACGCTATCACGCTTACCAAATAACCCTGTGACGAAACGCGCCGCACTTCTTTGGATCTTCTCTATCTCCTCTGTCAACCCGACCTGGTACAGATCCCACACTGATGAGCAATACTCAAGTATAGGTCGAACGAGTGTTTTGTACCACCTCCTTTGTTGATGGACTACATTTTCTAAGGACTCTCCCAATGACTCTCAACCTGGCAACCGCCTTACCAACAATTAATTTTATATGATCATTCCACTTCAAATCGCTCCGTACGCATACTCACAGATATTTTACAGAAGTAACTGCTACCAATGTTTGTTCCGCTATCATATAATCATACAATAAAGGATCCTTCTTTCTTTGTATTCGCAATACATTGCATTTGTCTATGTTAAGGGTCAGTTGCCACACCCTGCACCAAGTGCCTATCCGCTGCAGATCTTCCTGCATTTCTCTGCAACATTCTAATGCTGTAACTTCTCTGTATACTACAGCATCATCCGCGAAAAGCCGCATGGAGCTTCCGACACTATCTACTAGGTCAGTTATATATATTGTGAAAAGCAATGGTCCCATAACACTCCCCTGTGGCACGCCAGAGGTTACTTTAACGTCTGTAGACGTCCCTCCATTGAGAAAAACATGCTGTGTTCTGTCTGCTAAAATCTCTTCAATCCAGCCACACAGGTGGTGTGATATTCCGTAGGCTCTTACTTTGTTTATCAGGCGACAGTGCGGAACTGTATCGAACGCCTTCCGGAAGTCAAGGAAAATGGCATCTACCTAAGAGCCTGTATCTAATATTTTCTGGCTCTCATGAACAAATAAAGCGAGTTGTGTCTCGAACGATCGCTGTTTCCGGAATCCATGTTGATTCTTACAGAGTAGATTCTGGGTTTCCAGAAATGACATGATACGCGAGCAAAAAACATTTTCTAAAATTCTACAACAGACCGCTGCCAGAGATATAGGCCTATAGTTTTGCGCATCTGCTCGACGACCCTTCTTGAAAACTGAAATTACCTGCGCTCTTTTCCAATCATTTGGAACCTTCCGTTCCTATAGAGACTTGCGGTACTCGGCTGTTAGAAGGAGGGTAAGTTCTTTATCGTACTCTGTGTAGAATCGAATTTGTATCCCGTCAGATCCAGTGGACTTCCCTCCGTTGAGTGATTTCAGTTGCATTTCTATTCCTTGGACACTTATTTCGATGTCAGCCATTTTTTCGTTCGTGCGAGGATTTAGAGAAGGAACTGCAGGGTGGTCTTCCTCTGTGAAACAGCTTTTGGAAAAAGGTGTTTAGTATTTCAGCTTTACTCACCCCTTTGTCCCCCAGCTGCTCGACACGGCAGTGCAGGAAGGCGGTCTGGCCCACGGCCGTTGTCACGTTACGTGGCACGTTGAAGTCGAAGTACGGGGTCGACGTGGCGTTGTCGCCGTCCAGCACCTCGTTATCGTCCAGGCCCCCTGCCACAACGGAAACACAAAAATGTTATGTCAACTTTGTGCGAAAGTCATAACTCTAACTGACACGTCTTTTAATACACACATCAAAAAGAATTTTGCATCACCTCGGTTGCGAGACTTCCGGAACCTATACAGAAAACTGGAACATAAACATCATTTCCGCCCTTTTTATTGCCAATGCAAACCACACATTGCATGTTGTACCACCATACAGCGAGACATTCAGAGATGGTGTTCCAGATTGCTGTACATACCAATACCTCTAATACCCAGTAGCACATCCTCTTACGTTGGTGTATGTCTGTTCGTCGTGGCATACTATCCACCAGTTCATAAAGTTACTGTTGGTCCAGATTGCACCACTCCTCAACGGCGATTCGGCGTAGGTCCCTCAGAGTTGTTGGTGGGTCACGTCGTCCATAAACAGCCCTTTTCAGTCTAAATGGTTCAAACGGCTCTGAGCACTATGGGAATTAACTTCTGAGGTCATCAGTCCCCTAGAACTTAGAACTACTTAAATCTAACCAGCCGAAGGAAATCACACACATCCATGCCCGTGGCAGGATTCGAACCTGCGACCGTAGCGGTCGCGCCGTTCCAGACTGTAGCGCTTAGATCCGCTCGGCCACCCCGGCCGGCTTTTCAATCTATCCGAGGCATGTTCGATAGCGTTCATATTTAGAGAACATGTTGGCCACTCTAGTCGAGTGATATAGTTACCCTTTTCGAACTCATTCACAAGATGCGCACGATGGGGGCACGAATTGTGCTCCATGAATACGAGTGCCTCGCCAATATGCTGCCGACATGGTTGCACTATCGGTCGGAGGATGACATTCGCGTATCGTGAAACCGTTACCGCGCCTTCCATGACCATCAGCGGCGTACGTCGGCCCCACATAATGCCATCCCAAAACGGCAGGAATCTTCCACCTTGCTGCACTCGCTGGACAGTGTGTCTAAGGAGTTCAGCCGGACCGGGTTGCGTGCAAACACGTCTCCGACGATTGTCTGCTTGAAGGGATATGTGACACTCATCGGTGAAGAGAAAGTGATGCCAATCCTGGGCGGTCCATTAGGCATATTGTCGGGCCCACTTGCACCGCGCTGCATGGTGTCGTGGCTGCAAAGGTGGACCTCGCCTTGGAAGTCGGAAGTGAAGTAGCACATCATGCAGCCTATTGCACACAGTTTGAGTGGTAACACGAAGTCCTGTGGCTGCATGAAAAGCATTATTCAACATGGTGGCGTTGCTGTCAGGGTTTCTCCGAGCAACCATCCGTAGGCAGCGGTCATCCACTGCGGTAGTAGCCCTTGGTCGGCCTGACCGAGGCAGGTCATCGACAGTTCCTCTCTCTTTGTGTCTCCTCCATTTCCGAACAACATCGCTTTGGTTCACTCCGAGGCGCCTTGACACTCCTCTTGATGAGAGCCCTTCCTAGCACAAAGTAACAATGCGGACGCGATCGAACCGCAGTACTGAACATCTGGGCATGGTTGAACTAAAGACAACACGAGCCGTGTACCTCCTTCCTGGTGGCATGACTGGAGCTGACCGGCTGTCGGATATCGTCCGTCTAATAGGCGATGCTGAAGCACGGTTGTTTACGTGTTTGGGTGGGTTTAGTGACATCTCTGAACAGTCAAAGTGACTCTGTCTGTGATACAATATCCACAGTCAACGTCTGTCTTCAGGAGTGCTGGGAACTGGGGTGATGCAAAACTTTTTTTGATGTGTGTACAAGTCATTAACGCAACGCAAGGCTCATAACAAAATAGTGGCTTATTCAGAATTTACCGCTCTGATTGTAAAACTAGCGGCATCAAACAAACGACAAGGAAAACGTGTTACAAGGAACATGTAGAAATAACGATGTACATATACGAGTACATTCACAGTTCACATCACACAAGGTAGACACACTGTGCACAGAATCGAAAATAACCGCGTAACAGTACCTTCACGTGGTGGAAAACATAGTATGAACAATAAAATAGTGTGAGCACCCCGCAGTATAGTACATCTTGTTGCAAGTTGTCACCACAGTTACGAGTAAATACAGTGGCGCGGTTGCAGTGTACAGGTGACGTGCCGATTCACAGAGGATATCTTTCACTGTATTAAACGCTTTGTTCTGCGATGGTTAACAGAAGCGATCGGTGAAATATGAAACATAAAAAAAAAAGGAAATTCGTCTGTGCATTGTTAGCGGGAGCATCTGTGACGAAAACGGCTGAACTGTTTCACGTATCACGATCGACAGTATCCATTCTAATGACAGTACACACAAAACCTGCTCGGTTAAGAGGAATAGTGGGTAAAAGCCGACGTTAACTGACAGATCCCGACGAGCTTAAAAAAGGATTGTGACCAGAAAACATAAAAGTACGGCGTCAAAAGTGCCTGCACTTGAGTAATAAAATGTCGACAAAAACATTGCAGCGGGAGTTTCACAATGCTAACATTCCTGGAAGGGCTACAATTGTGAAATACCTAGTAAAAGAAGCGCGCGCAAAGCAAGGAGTGCTGCTTTCCGCGATCATAAAACTTGGTCGCTTGATTACTGGAAGAATATCGTATGGTCCGATAAATAATCGTTTATATTGTTTTCAACAAACGGCACTGTCTATCTATGGAGAACTTCAAAAGAAGCGTACGATCAAACGTGTTTGTTCTCTACATTGAAGTATAGGAGAGGTTCCGTTATCATTTGGGCTGGTCCTATCATTATCGTCACTGTCAGGACTACTGTGAATGAATATCTCGATATACTCTACAAGGAATTGTTTACTACGACTAGCATAATCCTGCGAACACTCCCATATTCCACGCGCCTCATACACACAGCAAAATAGGTTCAGGCTGGTTTGCAGAGCATCAGAATATCATTCGACATCTTCCATGGTCAGCACAATCGGCAGACGTCGGCATCATTGTACGTTCGTGGGGAGATTTTGAAGAAGGAACGAGGAGCAGATTTCCACCTCCAACGTCGTTGAAGTGGTTGGCCGATGTTTGGGAACAAGAATGTGAAAATATTCCGTTGTAAATTATTCAGATACTTTACAAATCTATTCCTCGCAGAACTGCAGCTGTTATCAAAGGCAATGGTGACCCAACTCCTTATTAAAAAATAAATGCTGTCTATATGTCACATTTTCATATTATCATACATAAAGATGAAGAGATACTGTACGGAGGTAACTGAAGAGAGAGAAATTACGTCCACCTGAAAAAAAAATCGAGGGAAAAGACGCTCGACGTCAGTGGACATTACAGAGCAATAGTTTCCTGGACGTACGTCGTCCTCTTAGTATTAATTTCCTTTGAAGGTACTCTGCTGCTCCTGGTGCTGACTAACATATTCAGAAATGCTTAACTTTTTAGTGTGAGCGGAGACGAAGCGCGTCGCGCTGTTCCTCCATTCGTAACTACAATTGCCGAACGTTGGGTATAACGGATGTGGTGGACATTAATTTTCAGGCGTCATTTCACTCCGTGCAGGTTGCGCAGTAGCGCTCTCCGTGCGCAGAAGATCGGGCAATTTCCATGTCTTGCGCAGACTGACTTTGTCATCTGGAACGCGAATTTTTACTTCGCAGGCGTGTAAAATTTTTCATAGAACATAGCGTCGATTATTCGAAGTGCTCGCGGAGTAGCTTCGTCCTAGTCATTTTGTGAATCGTTTTATTACAGTAGCAAGAAAGAAGTTTCAGTGCACGCTTTAATGCTTCATTTCGTACTGTTTGCAGCTTTTGTATATTCCCTTATGTTCTACTGTCCCATCCAACTGTTTTTCCAATATTGGTAACACCGTAGCTTTTCATTCTGTGAGCCCTAAGTGGCAAGGAAGAGAAAACTTGGTGTTTAACGAGGAGTATAGCTCCCTCAGCCTTACGAATGTCTTTCCTCTGACCTGGAGAATGTGTTGGCGCGAAGTCAGTGTCCTCTGCAAAGTGACGCCTAGAAGATACTCCGCAAGTTCGTAGCTGCTCTGGCATGTTAGTAAACTTGCTGTAATATGCAGACCACGTTTCGTCCAAGAAATGGCACCCCATCAACCGTTCCTATGTTGTCACTTTTTCCAGCACACTGTACAATACGTAACTTAACATTCGAACTGGACGCACTGTCCACTGCAACGAGTTTAGAATTTTACTAAATCTAAAATAATATTTTAGTTTTTCATTAATATAGAGTGTAATTAACAAAAATATCCAGAACACGAAAAGTAAAATTCCTTATAAAGCTAAAGCATCTCAGTACATTCAATGTTACTCTACGTTTCAAAGTAATTTCCACCAGTACCAAAACACATATTAAAACAAAAGTTTCTTTAGTTAACAGAACACCAGATGTGAGACCTTAACTTTTCCCGGCAAATTGAACATTTAAATAATTTACGGGATTGCTGCCGGGTGACATCGTCGACCACCGACGATATTTCGGCAGGGGCACACCCTGCCATTCTCAAGGCACATCTGCAAGGAGGATGCAGTGTGCAAGGGAATTTAATACCTCGGTTCACAGAGGAGAAGCGAGGAAGATACCACACACAGAACAAGTAACCGCAAAGTCAACACACAACCAAAGATAACCAACATCAGAAATACACTCCTCGAAATTGAAATAAGAAAACCGTGAATTCATTGTCCCAGGAAGGGGAAACTTTATTGACACATTCCTGGGGTCAGATACATCACATGATCACACTGACAGAACCACACGCACATAGACACAGGCAACAGAGCATGCACAATGTCGGCACTAGTACAGTGTATATCCACCTTTCGCAGCAATGCAGGCTGCTATTCTCCCATGGAGACGATCGTAGAGATGCTGGATGTAGTCCTGTGGAACGGCTTGCCATGCCATTTCCACCTGGCGCCTCAGTTGGACCAGCGTTCGTGCTGGACGTGCAGACCGCGTGAGACGACGCTTCATCCAGTCCCAAACATGCTCAATGGGGGACAGATCCGGAGATCTTGCTGGCCAGGGTAGTTGACTTACACCTTCTAGAGCACGTTGGGTGGCACGGGATACATGCGGACGTGCATTGTCCTGTTGGAACAGCAAGTTCCCTTGCCGGTCTAGGAATGGTAGAACGATGGGTTCGATGACGGTTTGGATGTACCGTGCACTATTCAGTGTCCCCTCGACGATCACCAGTGGTGTACGGCCAGTGTAGGAGATCGCTCCCCACACCATGATGCCGGGTGTTGGCCCTGTGTGCCTCGGTCGTATGCAGTCCTGATTGTGGCGCTCACCTGCACGGCGCCAAACACGCATACGACCATCATTGGCACCAAGGCAGAAGCGACTCTCATCGCTGAAGACGACACGTCTCCATTCGTCCCTCCATTCACGCCTGTCGCGACACCACTGGAGGCGGGCTGCACGATGTTGGGGCGTGAGCGGAAGACGGCCTAACGGTGTGCGGGACCGTAGCCCAGCTTCATGGAGACGGTTGCGAATGGTCCTCGCCGATACCCCAGGAGCAACAGTGTCCCTAATTTGCTGGGAAGTGGCGGTGCGGTCCCCTACGGCACTGCGTAGGATCCTACGGTCTTGGCGTGCATCCGTGCGTCGCTGCGGTCCGGTCCCAGGTCGACGGGCACGTGCACCTTCCGCCGACCACTGGCGACAACATAGATGTACTGTGGAGACCTCACGCCCCACGTGTTGAGCAATTCGGCGGTACGTCCACCCGGCCTCCCGCATGCCCACTATACGCCCTCGCTCAAAGTCCGTCAACTGCACATACGGTTCACGTCCACGCTGTCGCGGCATGCTACCAGTGATAAAGACTGCGATGCAGCTCCGTATGCCACGGCAAACTGGCTGACACTGACGGCGGCGGTGCACAAATGCTGCGCAGCTAGCGCCATTCGACGGCCAACACCGCGGTTCCTGGTGTGTCCGCTGTGCCGTGCGTGTGATCATTGCTTGTACAGCCCTCTCGCAGTGTCCGGAGCAAGTATGGTGGGTCTGACACACCGGTGTCAATGTGTTCTTTTTTCCATTTCCAGGAGTGTATTTCTTGTTCTCAAACATCAGACATATTTCTGATGTTGGTTATCTTTGGTTGTGTGTTGTTTTTGCGGTTACTTGTTCTGTGTGTGGTATCTTCCTTGTCTCTCCTCTGTGAACCGAGGTACTAAATTCCCTTGAACCTTGCTTCCTCCTTTCATTTGTGCCTTGAGAATGGCAGGGTGTGCTCCTGCCGAAATATCGGCGGTGGTCGACGACGTCACCTGGCAGCAAACCCATAAATTATTTGAACAGAACACTAGCTTCTTAAGTGTCGGATTAGATTTATGAATGGATTCGGGACTTCCTTGTGAATAGAACACAACACTTCGTTCTTAGTGTGAAAACACAGGTACATCTAAAAGTAAGTTTGTGACTGCATCAAAGGAGATTTTAGGACATATAAATTGAAAGGCGTATGTACTCGATGGCAGCGATGGTGAGGCATGGTAAAAATCTCTGACCAGAGAGCATGTTCAGCTCTGTTGCGTGCAGTAGCGCGATAGCGCTGTAGCAGTACAGTAGCGAACAGGAGTCTGTCAGTAGTGGTAGCCCAGAGCAGTCGGCGGGCGTCGGCACCGCAATGGTCAAGATTCAGGATGAGGTATATTATTTTTAAATAAGCAGCATTGCGCTCAGCTAGTAATGTAAATTAGCTGTAACTAATTTGTGCAAGAATCGCCCTAATAATAATTTTGTTTTCAATGCATTCTGATGAAGAACCATTAATTTGAACAAACAATTTCCTTACATTTCCTTTAAAGAAAAATTTCAGTTAGATTAAAAAAAAAAAAAAAAAGGTACTTGCAATGCATTTCCTCCAAGCTGTGGCGCAGAATAAGAGCAGATATTTCACATGCAGTTATACTAAGGTAAGAAATTTATTCTGATTTTTGCACAGGGCCAAAGACTGACATTTCGGTCTATTTGCATTTTCATTGTCACTGAGATTTTATTATCACTGAATTGACTTTCATTTTTTATGAGAAACTTATACTTGGGTCAGATAGCTAATTTTTATTTAATTGTCTTTTCATTAAATTTCTCTGGGGAGCTTACACTTAGCTCTGGCTCCATTACTAATAAATATTGGCTTTACAAATTTTTGTGGGGAGGTTACACTTGGCGACACCCAGTCCAGGATCGTATTTCGTTGAGAATCTTTTGAAAAACAGTCAGATATCTGCTCTTATTGCTTAAATATAATTAGAATTTGGCGCAACGCTTTTACTAATCTTGTGACTTTCTTTCCTCAGATCATCGGCAATTCGTTGCTCTGTTTTATTTGTGTGTTGCTTTTGCATTGTGCTTATTTTTTTGTGAATAATTGTGACTATTGTAAAAATGCCGCGAAAGACTATGAATAGTGTATCGCGAGGTATTATGAACGAAATGACCGAATTAAATAACTTCACCAATAGTACTAGTGACACGCAGTGTAATGATGTCAATCCTGCGTTCACTGAGAATCAGTGCGTTCCAACCACTAGTGATAATTATTATCTTACTGATGAACAAACGAACTCGGTTATGTCCTCTGTTGATTTGACGACAATCGATGACGCGGGACGCTCTATTGTAATGAGCGCTGCCCAGCCTAACACAACCGGTTTACTAAATTCACGTGACGAACACACAAATTTGTCTAATGAAAATGAACAGGATACACAAAGTACGACGGATTTATTTAATTCCGAAATAGTGTCTGACAATGTACATCTGACTGATAAACCTTTTTGTAAATTACGGAATGACCAAATGGTCACACAAAATGCGACAATTCCAGGTCCACCATTAAACAGCACAGTGAATGGAGTAGATAATGTTACATTGGGTCAAATTATGGCAATATTGCTACAAAATAAGGAAGAGTCCAAACAACAGAACGAACAGTTAAATGAAAAATTAGACAACAATTCCAAACAGTTAAATGAAAAATTAGACAACAATTCCAGACAGCTTAGTGAACAGATTAGAGCTGTTGCTGCACAATGTCATGATACTAAGGAACAGTTGCGCGAAGAAATTGAGGCGTGCTCAAGAAAAAGTAGCGAAGAAATTAGATCTGTTGCGCAAGAATTAAGGGAAATGCAAACAGCTACAACAGAAACACTCAGAGACGAAATTAGCGGAGTCGCTAAACAATGGTCTGAAAAAGCTACACAATTACGGGGCGAATTTAAAGCAATGACAGCAGAACTTTCGCGCACAATGGATGAAAAGATTGACGCGAAATTCGAACAACAGAATACTCAAATTAACGAACGTCTTAGTCTTCACATACAAAACAGTGATACGCGTTTCCGCTAATTTATTGATGATCAAAATAAAGTAAAACGTCAAGTAATGGAAACAATCACTGCTCAGAGACAGGAAGACAAACGTAAGATGTTCGCGAAAGCAAAAACATACGTGGACAACAATATTGCTACAGTGTCCGACAAAATTAATACATTCAAACAGTCGAACACAGAATTACGTGACGAAATTTCGGATCTTAAATCAAAAACAGATACACACACAATAGATATTCAAACAGTGACCGACAGACTCGAACAATTAGAACTAACACAGGATTCCGATGTAATTCAAGCTGACGTTAAAAAACTGAACGAAACTACACGTAAATTGCAAAAACAGATTAATGCTACTGACACTAAAACCGATGATCAGGTAAAAATACTGACTGAAAAATGTGATGAACTGGCCAGTCGCATTGACGTCATCGAAAGTACTAATGACAATAAATCAGACGACACTTCACCGGTTTCATTTAATCAAACACCTGAATTTCAAAATTTACAGCAGACAATTAATGAGATTGATTCATCTAATAACACGTTGCGTAGAAAATTGTCAAGTTTACAGCAAGAAGTAACAGAGATGAAAAATATTTCAGTTAATAACACATCACAGCAGACGCCACTTTTCGAACATTTGCCAGACTCACGCAGCGCGTATAATTTGAACAATTTACAGAGACTACGCGACTTAAAATCCGAAAAGCCACGCGACTTAAAATCTGAAAAGCTACGTAACTTGAAATCCGAAATGACACAGACAAACAGATTCACACACAAACCTGAACGTGTTCTAAAATTTAGAGACAAGAACGTAGATTACGAGCAATTTTTATCCGTAAGAAAATTTAAGGAACTTAATAATGACAGAGCACAGGTACACGATTTGAACTGGTTACGTCGATTTATTTTTGTACTTTCACCATTATTACCTGTAATGCAGAAACGAGCTTTGAACCTGTTACGACAATTTGCTATTGTACTTTCATCAGTATTGCCTATAATGCAGAAATTGGAATTAGCAAGAATACAGCAATTTTTGTTTGAAATTTTACCACCATTGCCTGCAACGCAAAAACTAAAATTTATTTGCAGTGCGTAATAGACCTCAGGGGATTCATTACGCTTTAATGAATATGTGCCGTAGCGAGCATAGGGCCCCGAGCTGTATTAGTGCTGTTTCGTCTTTAGTTTTCTGCACTGCTGCCTTCTCTTCTACTATCCTTTATATCTATCAAAACAGCTCTTTAACTATTGCTCTTCCCAGAATTAAGAAAAATGAGTAATGAGAACCCGATAAGACAAAATTTTACCGAATGTGACAATTTTCATTAGGCACTCCAAAAATGAGAACCACGAGAATTTTGATAACAGATAAAAATCGTAATCATCAGTATGTGTAAAATTAACAGCAAACGCATTTTTTGGTAACAATAGACGTTTTTCACCACAACGGCATGAAAGTCAGCCGCTTAGCATTCCTGACCAACAATGTAATGTACAAGCTTTAATGTTTCGCCGCGTGCACGTATAGTCCCAGCTACAATAAATAGTAACGCACAGCAGAGAAATAACTACGTACAGAAAACACACTATTTCGACTCGTATCGCAATGCGCCGTATAGAAGTGACTATTATGACAGACGTAAAATTAACGAGCACAATTTTCAGCGTACATTTCATTCCAGTCGATCTTTTCAGCAGCAAGAACATCAGCAACAACATATTACCATGAGTGAAACAGACAATAGGTGTCATCCATAGCGTAACATGTCAGGAAGAAATAGCAGAGCAGTTCAATTAGTCGAAATGCCACAGCATCCTCCCGTAAAATAAATAACAGCACGTATGATAGAATTTAACCAGATACAGCACAGATTGCATATTCCAGTAACGTAAGCAATACTTATTGACACGCAGAATTTTGTTCACGAGAATGTTATTTGAAATATGCTTTGTTGAATGCACCACTTTTATCGCACCCAGATCTTACTCGAAATTTTTCTATTGCCACCGACAGTTCCAACACAGCTTTAGGCGTACATATTTTTCAGGAAATTGAAGAAGATGGCTCAACAGTAATTAAGAAGCTGAGCGAAATTATTCCGTCACGGAATTGGAAACGTTATGTGTTGTATGGGCTTTCACAAGATTTCGGCACTTTCTTTATGGAAGACACACGACCGTTTACACAGATCACAGAGCTATACAATTTTTACTTTCGGCTAAATTCACTCATGACAGATTAAGCAGATGGAAACTTTATTTACAGGAATTTAATTTTACGATTGTTCACATTCCCGGCACACAAAATGTTATAGCAGACGCACTATCGCGTTCTCTCAGCAACAATCAGCAAGACGTAGCAAACAACTTCTGCAAAGCAAATTTCAGCATTATGTACATTCAGCAAGTTGCATTTGAAAATTTTATTTCATCGTCATTACAGGACATAGCACGAGAGCAAAGTAAAGACAACGTGTGGAAAGAAATTAAACACCTTTGGCAAGATAAGAATAATGTTACGATTAGGAACCACTACACTGTACGCAATGACATTCTGTTTCGCCGCTCTCATCCAGGCAGCAACAATTGGTTATTATGCATTCCTGACGAACTTGTTAACAAATTAATCTGGTACACTCATTTAAGCTACGCACATTACGGAGCCAGAAAATGTTTTCTTATACTGAGACAGAACTGTTATTTTACAAACATGGAAAAACGTATACGACGAGTTTTAGCGTCATGTAAAATTTGCCAGAAAGCTAAGTCTGACACCACTTCACATATTCCTCCATTATACCCCATTGTACCTGTTAAATTAAGACATATGGCCGCAGTAGACATTTTTGGTCCAATTCCGAGAACTAATAGAGGTTTTTGCTACATCTTTATCGCTGTTGAACTCACTTCAAAATTTGTTACTTTCACTCCGTTACGCAAAGCTACTGCTAAAACTGTTTCGAAAGCATTTGTAAAACATTTTCTATTTCATGTAGGGCATGTGATGAAAGTAATTTCTGACAATGGACCACAATTTCGTTCTGCTATATGGACACACATGTTACGAGCTAGAAACATTTCTCCGATTTATATATCCAAGTACCACGCTTCTTCGAACCCTTGTGAACTATTAATGAAAGAAATTGGTAAACTGTGTAGAATATACTGCCACAAAAGACATATTGATTGGGACACACACATGTTCTCATTCCAAGATGTAATTAATTCCATTCCAAATGAATCCACTATGCTATCTCCGTCTGTAATACTGAAAAACGTTGAACCACCAAACAAAATTAAAGAATTAGTAACATTTCCTACATCTCGTCCATTACGACACCACGAAATAATTGACATTGCGCTGAACAACATCAAACGTGCCGCAGAGCGCCGGAGAAGACAGCAAAAACAGGTTTGTAGACGCCGAGACTTTCACGTTGGACAGAAGATATTAGTACGTACACACTATTTATCCAGCAAATTAAAAGGTAAGTGCAGTAAATTTGAACTTATGTACGCAGGTCCATATCGGATTCGCAGCATTCCTCACCCCAATGTTGTACACGTCGAAACTCTGAGAACCAGGTTCAAATGGTTCAAATGGCTCTGAGCACTATGGGACTCAACTGCCGTGGTCATTAGTCCCCTAGAACTTAGAACTAGTTAAACCTAACTAACCTAAGGACAACACAAACATCCATGCCCGAGGCAGGATTCGAACCTGCGACCGTAGCGGTCTTGCGGTTCCAGACTGCAGCGCCTTTAACCGCACGGCCACTTCGGCCGGCTTGAGAACCAGGAAATCGAAAGGCAACCACCATTGGTCAAACATAAAACCCTTTATTGAGTGAACATACACTCCTGGAAATTGAAATAAGAACACCGTGAATTCATTGTCCCAGGAAGGGGAAACTTTATTGACACATTCCTGGGGTCAGATACATCACATGATCACACTGACAGAACCACAGGCACATAGACACAGGCAACAGAGCATGCACAATGTCGGCACTAGTACAGTGTATATCCACCTTTCGCAGCAATGCAGGCTGCTATTCTCCCATGGAGACGATCGTAGAGATGCTGGATGTAGTCCTGTGGAACGGCTTGCCATGCCATTTCCACCTGGCGCCTCAGCTGGACCAGCGTTCGTGCTGGACGTGCAGACCGCGTGAGACGACGCTTCATCCAGTCCCAAACATGCTCAATGGGGGACAGATCCGGAGATCTTGCTGGCCAGGGTAGTTGACTTACAGCTTCTAGAGCACGTTGGGTGGCACGGGATACATGCGGACGTGCATTGTCCTGTTGGAACAGCAAGTTCCCTTGCCGGTCTAGGAATGGTAGAACGATGGGTTCGATGACGCTTTGGATGTACCGTGCACTATTCAGTGTCCCCTCGACGATCACCAGTGGTGTACGGCCAGTGTAGGCGATCGCTCCCCACACCATGATGCCGGGTGTTGGCCCTGTGTGCCTCGGTCGTATGCAGTTCTGATTGTGGCGCTCACCTGCACGGCGCCAAACACGCATACGACCATCATTGGCACCAAGGCAGAAGCGACTATCATCGCTGAAGACGACACGTCTCCATTCGTCCCTCCATTCACGCCTGTCGCGACACCACTGGAGGCGGACTGCACGATGTTGTGGCGTGAGCGGAAAACGGCCTAGCGGTGTGCGGGACCGTAGCCCAGCTTCATGGAGACGGTTGCGAATGGTCCTCGCCGATACCCCAGGAGCAACAGTGTCCCTAATTTGCTGGGAAGTGGCGGTGCGGTCCCCTACGGCACTGCGTAGGATCCTACGGTCTTGGCGTGCATCCGTGCGTCGCTGCGGTCCGGTCCCAGGTCGACGGGCACGTGCACCTTCCGCCGACCACTGGCGACAACATCGATGTACTGTGGAGACCTCACGCCCCACGTGTTGAGCAATTCGGCGGTACGTCCACCCGGCCTCCCGCATGCCCACTATACGCCCTCGCTCAAAGTCCGTCAACTGCACATACGGTTCACGTCCACGCTGTCGCGGCATGCTACCAGTGTTAAAGACTGCGATGGAGCTCCGTATGCCACGGCAAACTGGCTGACACTGACGGCGGCGGTGCACAAATGCTGCGCAGCTAGCGCCATTCGACGGCCAACACCGCGGTTCCTGGTGTGTCCGCTGTGCCGTGCGTGTGATCATTGCTTGTACAGCCCTCTCGCAGTGTCCGGAGCAAGTATGGTGGGTCTGACACACCGGTGTCAATGTGTTCTTTTTTCCATTTCCAGGAGTGTACTTTATGATTTATCACGCCGTAATGCTATTTGCTAATTTTTATGAACATTTCTGCAATTATATTCACATGACTACTTATTGATGATTATCGTATTTTTTCCTGGCAAGTGCCCGGCAAGGTAAGGTTAGCAGGTCGCTCTTCTTGTCGTTACACATCAGACCGTGCATATTTTCCAGATGAACTTACGCATTTTATGAATAATTATGCAATTCTCTGTAGTGACGCATTAATTTTATCAAATTCTCTCTCCATTAAAGTCTTTAATTATCGCCTCTATTAACTACACTACATACAAGCTGAACACAACGAATGTCACATTTTGTCTTTCTTATGTATGTACGATTGTTTTCATGTTTTGTTTGTATGCACTGTGAACTAGTTAAGGTATAACACACACCAGTTGACTTTGACATTTTTTGCCCTATGATATCTCAACATCGTGACTGTTTTACATTTTCCTTTTTTTTTTTTGCTGCTGCATTATGATATTCTCTGTACACTTTTTGCCTTTGAACACTGTCTATGCTTTTGACATATTACGTTTTCTGTCATGTTATGCTGTATGCTTAATTGTGTCACCATTAACCAGTCATTATCTAATGGGTATATGATTTAAATATAAGACATTAATCTTTGTTCATCAGTTTCAGAAAGAAATGATGCGTAAAGGAAATAAATTAAACAGAATGGGAATTTCACCTACGGAATAGATGAAAGAAAATACAAAACCTTATGAGGACGAGTAAATGGATCAGAATTAACAAGCATTAACAAGAATATACTATACACATCGCAGAATAGCAGTGTTAACTAATCTTTTCTTTCAGAATACAAGGCGATTGATGCAAGCTGTCAGACAGAACTACACATCTTAGTTTTAATTGATGAAATATGCTAGAGATAAGGAATAGTTGTGTGATGAATAATGAAGTGATTTTTGCAGATGATAATGAATTCTGATGATGAATAATGATGAAGAATATACTAATATGGATAATGAAGTTTTTCTTTACAGGTGATGACGATAATGAAGTTATGATAATATGGATAATGAAGTTTTTTTTTCTTTACAGATGAGGATGATGTTGAAGTTTATGTATTTATGCTATGTAGTTATTTAAGTATTTGTTGCAGTTTGCTTTGACAGCAGGTGTTATATTGCATAGTAGGATGACTGAAGGTTTTGGAAAGGACAGCTATGGCACACATTTTTTATACACATTTCACTTCCTGTTAATTCGAAGTTCACTACTTTTCAGCATAGTCTGCGTTTCTTCTTTCAGCTCAATAATCCATTTTGTATTTTGTCCAGAAGAAGCTTTTCATGATACTTACTAAACTTGTTACTTATTATACCTGTTCTAGTACTTGCATTTTTTTTACCCATTTGTGTATATCATTTACACATGTGATCACATATACTACCTTGTGTCACAATCTTGCTACAGCTGACTCATGACGAATGACGTTACACATTTTTCATTTATAGGAACAACCTAGAAGCAATTTTTTCTCTTATTTCTTCTTGCTTTCCCTTATAATTACCCAAATCAATGCATTGCTAGCACAAAAAAAAATAAAATGTATTACCAGTCTCATATAATGTCACTAGTTTATGATAATTCTGAATAATACTGATCAGCTCTGAATAGTATGTCACTTGAATAATGACTTCTTAATGATACAAAAAAAATATATAAAAAAATATAATGCTTTGTAACTGGCTAATAACTGCCACTGTTTATTGTAATGAGACTACTTACAATGCCCATGGTTATTAATGCTACGATTGTAATTAACTGATTTTTTTATAATGGTTTCTTAATGATCTGAATAATACTGAATGATGAACAATGTTTTATACTATTCAATACTTGCTGGCCACTGAGTGCCAATAATTAATGTAACTATATAAATTATGTTATTAATTATGCCATTAATTAGCTCTTGTTTTCAATAATGATTTTAGTAAATGGCCACTGAGTGCCAATAATTAATGTAATTAAGACTTCTGATGAACATTATTCTGTCATACTAAACATGGTTTGTAACTGGACAAAGACTGCCGCTGTTTATTGTAATACGACTACCCATGATGGCAATAATTTAATTTTATGAACATTATTCTGTAATATGGTTTGTAACTGGCCCAAGACTGCCGCTGTTTATTGTAATACGACTACCCATGATGGCAATAATTTAATTTTATGAACATTATTCTGTAATACTAAAATACATGGTACAGAAATGTTCAATAACTAGACTATGGATGCCGCAAACTATTTATGTAATCACTAATCAAGACTTGTGTGTTAGTTAATGTCCTTCACCTTCTGACCTAACTACCTGAAATTATTGTAACATCCATTGTCTTGTCCATCCTCATTATCATGGAGCACTATATTTGGTTTTTGCACTAATTCTACGTTGGTGTGCCTCTTAAGAGCGTGGTGTTGACACGACATGCTGTCCACCACCGTAAGCGATGAAGACGTTATTATGGTCCCACTGTTTGGTGTACCTGGTGTACTGCCAAATGATAGCATGGAATATTACTACGACGTTTCAGTGTCTTGATACGTTGATAAATGCTTCTGAACTGCAGATTGTATCACTTGGTGTTGTGATTCTGTGGAAACATATGGACTTTCAGTGCAGCTGTGTGCAAATTAAAGTGCTACAACCATGATGCAATCCTTTCCTTTCCTTTCCTATCCTAATAGTGAAAATCATTTTAGCTAACATCATTTATGTTCATGGCCTATACATTTCTTTTCGATTTGTTGAACTCCAGTGCAAGTACACTTATGTCACCTGTCGACATGATTTTTTGCCTATATGTTTATTTATTGTGAAAATGCTAAAGACACTTTTTTCGATTTGTTCTGAAGTGCAGTATGTGTGCACTCTTGTCATTTATATTGTATATACTTTTTGTGATTTGATGATTTTTTTTAACACTTGCGTTTATTTGTTATGAAAATGTTCAAAAGATTTCAGTGCATGTGCACTTATGTGTTAATATGTTTTCTACTGAACTTCAGTGCCTGTGCACTTTTCTCATTTTTCAATATGATTTGTGCTTATTCTGTATACCTTTTATGATTTCGTGATATGTTTTATGTCATTTGTTACTCATTGCATATACATTTCGCCATATGCTGATATGTTCTGAACTGCAGTGCATGTGCACTCATGTCACTTGCAACATGCTATTTTGCCATTCTATTTATTTGTTCTGAAAATGCTACAGAATCTTACAGTGCGTGTGCACTTTGTTATCTGTCAAATAATTTGTATATACATTTTTCTGATTTGCTAATATGTTTTGTACTCACATTTTGTACTACAAGTGAATATTTTGTAAATTGTAAAAGTTAATTAGTTAAAAAACAAAAAAAATTGTTACGATGGCAAGTCCAAATGACTCACCATCGCTGCCAAATTTTTGCCCCCCCAGTGGAGGGTTATGAAAGGCGTATGTACTCGATGGCAGCGATGGTGAGGCATGGTAAAAATCTCTGACCAGAGAGCATGTTCAGCTCTGTTGCGTGCAGTAGCGCGATAGCGCTGTAGCAGTACAGTAGCGAACAGGAGTCTGTCAGTAGTGGTAGCCCAGAGCAGTCGGCGGGCGTCGGCACCGCAATGGTCAAGATTCAGGATGAGGTATATTATTTTTAAATAAGCAGCATTGCGCTCAGCTAGTAATGTAAATTAACTGTAACTAATTTGTGCAAGAATCGCCCTAGTAATAATTTTGTTTTCAATGCATTCTGATAAAGAACCATTTAATTGAACAAACAGATTCCTTACATTTCCTTTAAAGAAAAATTTCAGTTAGATTTAAAAAAAAAAAAAAAAGGTACTTGCAATGCATTTCCTCCAAGCTGTGGCGCAGAATAAGAGCAGATATTTCACATGCAGTTATACTAAGGTAAGAAATTTATTCTGATTTTTGCACAGGGCCAAAGACTGACATTTCGGTCTATTTGCATTTTCATTGTCACTGAGATTTTATTATCACTGAATTGACTTTCATTTTTTATGAGAAACTTATACTTGGGTCAGATAGCTAATTTTTATTTAGTTGTCTTTGTCATTAAATTTCTCTGGGGAGCTTACACTTAGCTCTGGCTCCATTACTAATAAATATTGTCATTGAAATTTCTGTGGGGAGGTTACAAAATGCAACCAGCAATGTCTTCAAAAACCACCGACAACATTTTTATATTCTCTTACTCACTTTGCACAGACTATTACACCCACAGAAGAAATGAGCTGGAACTTTCTGTAGGAAATTTAATGTAGTTTAATTTTGTAGCAGGGCACGTTTTCGCTGGAGGGCGTAGTTTCAAAATTATTCACGAAAAACATACCAAATTCACATGTAATCACGTTTTTCTTGAATAAATCGAAAACCGTTGCCTCCAGTGAAAATGTATACCAATACAAAATTTATCCACGTTATATTTCCTACAAAAAGATCCTATTCATTTCTTATGCAGGGATAACAATTTGTACGTAGTTAGCGAGAGAGTATGAAATCTTGCTTATGGTATTTGATAGCATTAAGCTTTGCGCAGGTTACAGAAACCCATCGTTACAGGCAGCTGAATCACCATATATATATATATATATATATATATATATATATATATATATGGTGAACAGAGGCTGAATAGCAAAGAAGCCTCATAGAGCTTATGATATTTATATATATTGTAGACGATAGCGTCGGAAGCTCTATGAGGCCTCGGTTTTTCAGCTTCTTTCTCGTTCAGTCTCAGTAATATAATTTGTGTAGGTAGAATACCGTCTTTTGCGACTGTAATAAAGTAGCATTACGACCAAACTCGTTTAGCTTTATTCTAAATGACAGTAACAAAATAGTTTTTCTTACAGCTTTGGTTTGCTGTGATGATGGACAGCTTTCATACTGAAACTTACTAGTAAAACAGTACTAACTATTATCGTTACTAGCGGTTTTTTGGCTCTTAAGCCATTCCTAGCGTTCTTCTGCACATAAGTAACAGATTTTAGTGTATAGCACTTTCACCAACTGAAAATATATTCATATTCCTGTTTTGTGGAAAACCACTGACTCTCGCCATTTTGTGAACACACACACACACACATATATATATATATATATATATATATATATATATATATATATATATATATATATGCACAGAAAGCAGAGTGCACAAAATGGCGACTTGGCAGTGGTTATCTCAATACAGAAATATCGATGTATTTAGGATAGTATCTGCCTTAATCTACAACATAGGTGTAGAACATGAATATCAGCCTAAGAAACAAAAAACTGTGAGGAATGACAGTAATTAATACTTTTGATAGTGGTAAGTTACAGTATCAGAACTGTTCCGGATCCCAGCGAGCCAAAATTGTAAGAATAACTATATTGTCACAGTAACAACTGAGAAGATTTACAATAAAGTGATAAGAATTTGGTATTAGTTAGGCTCCATTACCGCCCCGAAAGACAGTGTTTTACCTACGTAGTCTTGAGGCTTTCCAGAACGATAGGACGATAGGAAGCTTGTAACACAAGAAGACTGTTGCAAATTGCTGGCGGATCATAAATTGGTGTAAAGACTGAACATAAATAAATGTATGGTATTGCGCGTAAACATACGAGCAGAACCATGACTCTACACTTACACTATTGGCAAAAAATGACTTGCAAACAGTACGAAAAGCACATGCCAGGCAGAGACTGATTATGTGTCGTTAATGAAATGTTATTCATCTACGTCAGAATTTGATTGTAAAACACTAGCTCCACCGGTTCTTCAGTACTTGGCTAAAATCACAGACTCTTTTCAGGATGGATTAACAGAAGAGAGGAGGAAGAGCGTGCGAAGGGTGATGCGTTTCGCTACGCCATCGTTTAGTAATCGCGAAAGCGCTACGGAGATTTCCACTAACTCCTGTGTCATACGCTTTGTTTGTCTATGGTTTATTGTTCGTATCCCTAAATCATGCTTTCCCAGGAAGATGTACTGCATTTTCCTTCCTCCTCGTACATCTTTTGGAGCTACGATCCGAGAGCCGGTTTGACCACAAGTCTTTTGCGAATGGTACAGTGAAAGAGGTAGATAACAGCACTGTAACGAGTAGTCTTCTCTACACACCATGCGAGGGCTGGAGCATAGCTACAGGTGTAAATGTAGTACAATCAAATTCTCAGTTCCACTGACATTAAATCTGACCGCTTGATGTGCCACCGAAATTCGATAGTTTAAACATTGTGGAAGGACTTCATGAAAACACTTCTTATAAGCAGATGACATTCATTGAATAACAGCAACATCTGAAAGTGTCTGTTCTCATGAACTGTCGCACCAAAATACAGCGTCGTGTATTCAGTGACGACAGATGCACTCCGTCATAAACCCAGCCGTTAAACGCTGTAACGCATTTTGTAACCATCCCTTAGCCCATATCCAACGAAAATCCAGCAATCATTGTTGCATTTCGCAGCAGGCCGCATTTTCAATAATATGAGGCTTTTTAGGTAGCCAAAACTGAACGCAAACAAGGACGAAAGCTTACGTCATTGTGTCTGTAGGTAAAGTCAGTTATAGATAATCGGTGCGCATGCGTTGAACGGCGACAGCAGCGCAGTGGAACAGAAATTTCAAAACGGTACTTAGCGTTAGTGAAAAACTCCTATTACATGTGAAATAAGCTTTTATGGAAATACGTATTTGGACTGCCAATAGTTTCATTGTTACTTTTTAGTTTGCTGATTAATATGTGGAGTGTTAGAGATGTAGAGTAGTTTAGCGGAAGACATGAACTGAGAGATCAATGTAACACTTGACGATCATTCCGAGGCAACACAAAATGAACAGTTCAGGTTAAAGGAATATCTGATCTTGTTGATCGTTATTGTATGGTTCTTACGCTATTCTTCGATTCCTTTTGGTTTGGTTTTTCATGCGTTACTTTCTAATTTGTAGTTTGTCCTTGGATTATAGATTTGTTTCTTTCGCTATAACTTATTTCTAAAGTAAGTTTGGCTACATGACTCTACTGTCATAATTTTGTAATCACCACCGATTACAGCATATCATGAGAGCGAACTAATAGTTAAGCAATAAATGCAATGACATAAGGAATTAAATTTCTTGTCAGCATGCACAATGACCACTATGAATTAAAGTAAACAGAAACAACCACAGGTCCGGTATAATCCAGCTCCCGTCGTGAAAGCGAAAAAGTTGATCGATGAGCTTTAATTACGAATTGTGGTAGGACAGACTTTGTAGCTGCAACTATACGGTGCCGAACTCCATTGTTCGTCCGCCTTAAACTATGTGAGAGTTTAATTAATAAACAATTAGTTCACATGCAACTGCTCTTTGTTGAGTGGAAGTCAATTAATAGTACTCTAACTGTAATTTGACAGTTTCTTGCCATCAACATTCCACAGTAATGGCCATGGTGATCTAGCGGATACTGCACTGGACTCTGACGCTGGCGATCCCACGTTCGATTCTCGGTAGAAGTGGGAAGTTTCCCTCATTCAAATGCCTCCATGACCGCCCTGTGTCCACTCAACCCGCTGCCAGAATGAGTACCGTTGCTCTTTCCCAGGGTTAAAAGACGGCCAGGGTTCGCCACCACTCCTCTCTTCGTAACGCAACGAACTAAATGCTGCACTCAATCTGCACTGTATCTGCACTCAGGCCAGAAGCCCTTTCCTCTTCTTAAATATGATACAGTGCACTTCATAAACTATAAGCTGTATTTGACCTATTTTGTAGGGCAGTGAAATTTTCTGGGCGTGCTAATAAAATGGCCCCAGTGGGCACAAAACATGTTTCAGAACAGTGAATAAGGAAATGACATGGCTCACACTTGGCACAAAAAGTTTGATACAGTGAGTACGAAAGCCAAATGCAAATGGAATAATACACACGTTCCAGTCAGACTGATGTGACCACCGCCTGTGTTCGAGGTAAATGTGCAACAACCACTCACAGACTGCTAGGTGGCAGCACTAGCGCTGGACGGTATCTCATCTGTGTAGGGAGATACAGCAAACAGTGGACTTTATGTCGTAGTGCGGTAACGGGGCGATTTGTTTCACGTCCAAAAGGTCGTGACCACTGGCTTTCGGACTAAGGGTGGGAACACTGCCGAAACGCCTAAATTGTATAATTTTCGCATATCGCCGTGGTTTAAGTGCACGGCGCATAGCAAAATGGCTTTAACCAAAACCGTCGCCGAGGCAACTGTGGTCCACCATGGGCCATAGGTGACAGGGGTAAAAACAATATGTCTTTCTTACAGCACCCTATATTTTTTTACCTGGTTCTCCACTACCGCATCTTCCTCCGCACGATGGCATCTACCAGCAGAACAATGCAACGTGTCGCGCATCTCGGATTATACTTGAGAACTTCAAAGAGCACTGGGACGAGTTAACCGCACTGCCCTGGCCTCTAAACTCCCAGAACGTAAACCCAATCGAGAATCTGTGGAAACGCCTCCATTAAACCGTTCGTGCCATGGATTCTCGGCCGAGAAACCTAGCGTACTGACCACGGCACTGGAGTCGGCGTGTCTCCACATTACTCTGGTACCGTTCAGAACCTTACTGACTCCGTTCTTGCACGTCTTGCAGCAGTCTGCGCTGCAAACGGTTGTTATTTAGGTAATCACTTTAATGTGACTGGACAGTGCAAATTAACAAGGAGGGAAAATTCATATTTACTTTAACTGTGCACAAATTATCAATACAAAAATCTCAGAGCCAATTTGTCTAGATATAAAAACGATAGAGTAAGTTGACATATATGGGGGGAAACCTCTTTACCTCAGCACATGGCCGAACTTGTGGTATGTGCAGTGTCTGGTGTTGTCGTACGGCCGTTGACTGATTGCTGCCAGATTTTGTTTTCGTGTATCGTAGTTTCGGGGCGTGGCCCCGATTGGCTTATTCATTTCTGCTTCCGGGGATCCGAGTGCAGAAGTAGTGTTCATTATATGTTTGAGGTCAAAGAAGGATAACGCAGTTGGGTGCATCAGACCACAAGGAAGGAGGGTACCTGACACGGTATGGAAAATTAGGATGTTACAGTGGACTTCACGTGTCGTCTCCCACTGTAGTATGTACCTCTGCCCGCGGATAGTTACCTAGCGTTGTACGTCTCGGTTTATCTTGAGAAAACAGCTGAGAATGCCTATATCTGTTTCTCTGTGTCCTTGCGACGCTAAGATGGTGGTAGCCCAACAGCCTGCCCATTTTTTCGTAAAGGAGGGAACTCTATGGGGCAAGTCCAGTGTTGTAGGTCCTTTGAACTTGGCGGTATCCCTCAGCTTACAATTTTTAGATGTGTCACGCCTGTGCACCTTTTGGGATAGTCTCAGGATATCCAGGCGCAGCTTAACTGGAACCCTTGTGTCCAGGCTGCGAAGTATTACAGCGTCTTTGTAGAACTGTACCTTGGCTGATAAACTGAGATTCCAAAGATTAATAAAAACCGATTTTGTATTCAATCCCACACCGTCAAGTTCGCATGCAAGCAATGGTTTAACATCCATCATCAATAATCAAAATAATATTTATGTCAACTGTTTGGTGTTTAGCTACCAGATAGACATTAACCAGCATCATTGTCTTTCTTGTGGCTTTATTCGTCACAAAGATATGGGCAGCAATGTGTCTCTCTTATAGCACCCTACAGTTTTTACGCGGTACTCCACTTTCCATCTTCAGACCTGTTCAAAACCGGAACATACACTCACGTAAACATAAAATTAAAGGTAAGAGTAATATTTTGTATCAGAGCAATCCTTTGTTGGCACAAGACGGCATAGAACATTCGAAGATCCTCAAAGTGCGTTCCAAGGACGGGGACACACTGGTGCACGCATTATATGTACGAATTCATCGTTGATTCCAGTATTGCCCGCTGAAGTGAATTCCATGTAAGCACGATACATTCTTCCATGATCTCTTGGCGTGTTGGAATATCTCGATATACAAAGTCTTCTATGCATTTGAAAGAAAAAAAGTCTAGAGCAGTTAAATCAAGAGAATTAAGCGGCAAATCTACTGTTCTTCCGTGTCTGAACCATTTGGCATTACACTTTTGGTTAAAAAACACGACATGCGCACAAGACTTTATGCGCTGGACAGTCATCGTGTTGTAAACACAAGCCCTCTGGTTCTTACCTACACTTCCTCCAGACGACGTGGGAGAACTCTTGTGAGAAAGATGGCGTATCTACTGCTGTTTTTGTTACCGTTGATGAGATAAGGGCCACTAACAGTAATTCACTGCGAGACCTCAAAATGTATAGGTACATAGATTTCTTACTTCCAAAAAGCAGTGCTTGAACTGCAAGACTAAATTTTCCACGAGGAATAGTCTTCTAGGAAAACTATCACGATCACAAGTGGTCTACATCTACGTCTCCATCACATTCCATAAGCAGCCGTACGGTGCGTGGCGGAGGGTATTCTTTACCACAACTAGCCGTTTCCTTTCTTGTTCCACTCGCAGGAAGAGCAAGCCGAAAACGATGGTCTATGTGCTCAGTACGAGCCCTAATTTCACGTATATTATCTTCGTTGTCCCTAGGCGTATTGTATACAGGCCGCATAGGATCGTTTAGCAGTCAGCTTCAAATGCCGGTTCTCCAAACTTTCTCAGTTGCTCAAATAACTTCCGGGTTTGCTGCCGGTTGACGTCGTCGAACACCGCCGATATTTCGACAGGCGCACACCCTGCCATTCTCAAGGCACAAATGCAAGGAAGAAGAAATGTGCAAGGAAATTTAATACCTCGGTTCACAGAGGAGAAAGAAGGAAGATACCACACACAGACTAAGAATCAACACAAACAAAGATAATCAACATCAGAATTATCGATAGTTACTATTAATCAACAGGTGAGGTAGCACTAATTCTTTCCCTCCGTTTTTTGATGAGAGGCAGAGCCGGATTCCAAGCAGCATTTAAACAAAATCACCCATCTCTGTTAATAAGGTTGCTTGATAGTTTGATTTCAACAGCTTCTTAATAACACTATCCCAATAGCTGGACGTGCAAGCCAGAATCTCCGTGTTGTTGTATTTCATAGGATGACCGGTGTCAAGGTAATGTTCTGCAGTAGCGGATTTGCTCGGCTGTTGTAAGCGTGTGTGACGCTTATGTTCAGTACACCGGTCTTCCACAGTTCTGATTGTCTCACTTTGAGGAACGTGCATTGGAGTCAGCGACCTCGAAACCTTCGTGTTTTTTTCAGATATGCAGACGCTACTTTTGTTGTTTGGCCTCATGGTAGTGAGAATTTAAACCGGTTTTTGGAACACCTGAATTCAATCCACCCGAATATTCAGTTCATTATGGAGGTAGAAAAGAATGGATGCCTTCTCTTTCTTGATGTGCTGGTCAAAAGGAAGACTGATGGTACGTTGGGACATTCTGTTTATAGGAAGCCTACCCACACTGACTTGCATCTGCGAGCTGATAGTTGTCACCATCCAGCTCAGCGTACGTTGGTTCACAGGGCCCACGTTATCTCAGACTTTGAAAGTTTGGCAACTGAGCTATCACATCTCGAAGTCACGTTTCGTCACAATGGTTATAGTGAGTGACAGCAAACGTGTGTTGCGCTATCAGCCTTCCGTGTAACGGGTGAGTGACGATAGCAAAGAAGTGGCACCTAAGTCTACGGGCTTTTGTCTTACGCAGGAAGCATTTCCAACTGTATTGGTCGTATTTTGCGGAAATTGTATGTGAAATACGTTTTTCGACCACCTTCTAAGATTAAGGCCCTGTTGGCGTCCGTAAAAGATGATCTTGGTTTGCGTAAGGTTGGGGTCTATCGTATTCTTTGCAGTTGTGGCATGTAATATATTGGTCAGACAATCAGGACTGTGGAAGACCGGTGTATTGAGCATAAGCGTCACACTCGCTTACAACAGCCGAGCAAATCCGCTATTGCAGAACATTACCTTGACACCGGTCATCCTATGGAATGCAACAACGCCGGCCATTGTGGCCAAGTGGTTCTAGGCGCTATAGTCTGGAACCGCGCGACCGCAACGGTCGCAGGTTCGAATCCTGCCTCGGGCATGGATGTGTGTGATGTCCTTAGGTTAGTTATGTTTAAGTAGTTCTATGTTCTAGGGGACTGATGACCTCAGAAGTTAAGTCCCATAGTGCTCAGAGGCATTTGAACCATTTTTGAATACAACAACACGGAGATTCTGGCTTGCACGTCCAGCTATTGGGATAGTGTTATTAAGGAAGCTGTTGAAATCAAACTATCAAGCAACCTTATTAACAGAGATGGTGGATTTTGTTTAAATGCTGCTTGCAATCCGGCTCTGTCTCTCATCAATAAACAGAGGGACAGTATTAGTGCTACCTCACCTGTTGATTAATAGTAACTATCGATAATTCTGACTTTGGTTATCTTTGTTTGTGTTAACACTTATTCTGTGTGTGGTATCTTCCTAGTTTCTCCTCTGTGAACCGCGGTATTAAATTTCATTGCACATTTCTTCTTCCTTGCATTTGTGCCTTGAGAATGGCAGGGTGTGCTCCTGTCGAAATATCGGCGGCGATCGACGACGTCACCCGGCAGCAAACCCGTAAGTTATTTGAACATTCAGTTCGCCGGGAAAAGTTAGTCTCACATTATCAGTTGTATTCTTCGATATGAATTTCTTCTTTGGTCCAGGGATTCCCATTTGAGCTCCTGAAGGATATCCGTAACACTTGCATGCCGATCGAACCTGCCGGTAACAATTCTAGCAGCCCGCCTCTGAATTGCTTCGATGACTTGTTTTCATCCAACCTGGTGCGGATTCCAAACACTCAACCAGTATTCAAGAATAGGCTGCACTACCGTCCTTTATGAAGTTTCCTTTACAGATGAACCACAGTTCCCTAAAATTTTCGCGATAAACGGAAGCCGACAATTCACCTTTCCTACCATAATTCTCTCACGCTCGTTCCATTTCATATCGCTTCGCAGCATTATGCCCACATATTTAAACGACGTGACTGCAGTGAGACTGTGCTATTATGCGGAAGAGTGTGAATGTCCTGTTTGGTAAAATCCAGCACTTTCCAAACAGGTGGACATACATCTTAATGACACCTAGAGAATCATAGCAGGTTGCTACAAATCCACTCTAGTAGAGTAGCTTTACCATCTGTTCAAAATAAATAGTTGCTAATTTGGAAAAAATGATAGTGGAGGAGAAGGGAATCCATCCACTGTGTGGGCACGAATCGCGCCGGCAAGATCTGAAGTCAAGTAAGTTTCCTCAGAACATCTAAGGCACTTAAAACCACTGCCGAAAATGCTAGGTTGCTACTATGAAGGACTACGACCTACATTCCTCCTGGTTTGAAGTGAGTTTCTGAATATGTACCTCCTGACTCTGGACATGATAAGAAATGGGCGACTTGGAAGTTTCTGATTTGATTGTGATCTGGAGTTGGCAGATCAAAGGTTAAATTGGCTACATGGAGTACACTGATCAAGAAGGTACTCAGTGTGAGTGTGGAGAAGCCAAGACTGTTCATCAGATGCTTCAATACCCACTGTGTCAAGGCCCCATCAAGAGGTTGAACTTCATCAAGGGACAGAAAATACACTGGAACTGGTCAAGTTTAGGGCAAAGATAATATTGTTATAATTCTGAATAATATATATGCTCGGAATACGAAATAAATAAAAAATAGTATCACCAGGTATTCCACATCAGACACTAACTCTTCATTGACGCTGATGTTCCACCTGTATAAGCCATTGCGACTTCATTGTATTTACCTTCCGTAAAATTAACGTCAGAGAAGAAGTTCTGGCTGCCAAAGAAATGCTGCTGTACTCACTGACAGAACGGTTCAGACACTAGCTCTTCATTGACGCTGATGTTCCACCTGTCTAAGCCATTGCGACTTCATTGTATTTACCTTCCGTAAAATTAACGTCAGAGAAGAAGATCTGGTTGCCAAAGAAATGCTGCTGTACTCACTGACAGAACGGTTCAATATTCATGAAATCATTCCCACGTAGGTATTTGTATAAGTGCACATAATAATGATGGAACTGGTAGCGTGTTAGAATATGATGTACGGTGTTTTCCGGGAGTTCAAACTTCCTCTCAAAGCTGTTTCGTGTTCATGTGCTGATTCCTTCTAATAGAAAGGAGAATAGCAACTTGGACTTATTTGTTTACGCAACTGCTTCGACGATTGGGTTGTTTTGGTTTGAAATGTCCCGTTTCTTGAAACGTCACAATGCGAGACGACATAATCGGGAAGGTGGTTCTTGTAGAATATCGCTCTCTGAAGAATAATTCTAGCGTTATACTTGCCTTCAACGACAAGAAAAGTAATAGTGATGCTCTTTTAACCAGAGTGCGGTTACTGTGCACAACATATCGTTTCAAGACACTAAACTATTCTGTTCATGTACATAAATAAGAAAACATTACTACAGTTACTACTGTGCCAACTTACTTTCTGCATAGATGAGTAGCATTTCTACCTTGTCTTCGTTAGTGTATCTCATACTCCCAAAACTTTCGACTAAAGACTGTTGGCTGTACGGACAGTGTGTCTTTTTCTTTATTAACGACATGTTTAAGCGAATGGTAGACAGTGATACATTTTTAACAGCTCTTGAGGAGAGAAAGTGCATTATCGAATAGAGAATGCGGGATTCTAGTTAAAGAAGACATACTTCTATTTCTATATACGTACTGAACATAAAAGGAATGCAATCATGCGGGTTAATGTCCATCTGGTGTGCAGATACTATCTTGATGCCGTAAATATTTTCATTTAGCCGCTGGGCAAATGGTTCAAATGGCTCTAAGCACTATGGGACTTAACATCTGAGGTCATCACTCCCCTAGACTTAAAACTACTTAAACCTAGCCTAAGGAGGCAGGATTCGAACCAGTGACCGTAGCAACCGCGTGGCTTAGGACTGAAGCGCTTGATAAATAGTTATTTGTAGTAGTCAGGACACATGGGACATCCGTACTCTCCTAGGTACGAAACTCCCCGGATTTAAAACCAATCGAGAATCTGTGATACCACCTCGATCGGGCTGTTTGCGCCGTAGCTACGTAACTGAGTAAACTTTGCGCAGTTGACCACGGCCCTCGAGTCAGCATGACTCTACACCCCTGTCGGTGCTTTACAGAACATCACTGACTCTATTGCTGCACGTCACGCAGTGGGGCGTGCTGCAAAAGGAGTTTATTCAGTCTTTTGACAGGTTATCTGACATGCAATCGCACGCACGCACGCACTCTCTCTCTCCCTCTCTCTCTCTCTCTCTCTTTCTCTATCTATCTCTCTGTCTCTCTCTCTCTCTCTCTCTCTCTCTCTCTCTCTCTATCTCTCTGTCTCTCTCTCTCTCTTTGTGACGCGCACGCACGTGGTGTGTGTGACGTGCAGGAAGAAAGTAATGGATGTTCTCGAAGGTACCGAAAGGGATGTGGAGTCATGCTGACTCGAAGGCTGTGGGCAGTTTAGTCCGCTAAGGAGCTAGGGCGTGAACGGCCCGATCGATGTGGTATCACAGATTATCGATGGGAATTAAGTACGGAGAGTTTGGTGGGCAGTTGAGTATGTGAGTAGCCCGAAGACTTCCTAAGTAATAGAACCCAGTACGTTGTCCTCGATGGTGAGTGTTCATCGGAGGTAAGGGTATCATCTGGAGTGCCCCAGGGAAGTGTGGTAGGTCCGCTGTTGTTTTCTATCTACATAAATGATCTTTTGAATAGGGTGGGTAGCAATGTGCTGCTGTTTGCTGATGATACTGTGGTGTACGGGAAGGTGTCGTCGTTGAGTGACTGTAGAAGGATACAGGATGACTTGGACAGGATTTGTGATTGGTGTAAAGAATGGCAGCTAACTCTAAATATAGATACATGTAAATTAATGCAGATGAATAGGAAAAAGGATCCTGTAATGTTTGAATACTCCATTAGTAGTGTAGCGCTTGACACAGTCACGTCGATTAAATATTTGGGCGTAACATTACAGAGCGATATGAAGTGCGACAAGCATGTAATGGCAGTTGTGGGGAAGGCGGATAGTCGTCTTCGGTTCATTGGTAGAATTTTGGGAAGATGTGGTTCATCTGTAAAGGAGACCGCTTATAAAACACTAATACGATCTATACTTCAGTACTGCTCGAGCGTTTGGGATCCCTATCAGGTCGGATTGAGGGAGGACATAGAAGAAATTCAGAGGCGGGCTGCTAGATTTGTTACTGGTAGGTTTGATCATCACGCGAGTGTTACGGAAATGCTTCAGGAACTCGGGTGGGAGTCTCTAGAGTAAAGGGGCCTTCTTTTCGTGAATCGCTACTGAGGAAATTTAGAGAACCAGCATCTGAGGCCGACTGCAGTACAATTTTACTGCCGCCAACTTTCATTTCGCGAAAAGAGCACAAAGATAAGGTAAGAGAGATTAGGGCTCGTACTGAGGCATATAGGCAGTCATTTTTCCATCGTTCTGTTTGGGAGTGGAACAGGGAGAGAAGATGCTAGTTTTGGTACGTGGTACACTCCGCCACGCACCGTAGGGTGGATTGCGGAGTATGTATGTAGATGTAGATGTAGGTTAGCTCCCCTGGTTCTCTTCAAAGCACGCATGTACATTGCGAGCTGTATGACACGTTGCATTCTTCTCCTGGTAGACGCCATTGTGCTGAGGAGAAGCATACTGCATGCAGGACTGGTCATGGTCCCCAAGAATAGATGCTTAGTTCTATGTGTGAGGTTACGGGCGAATTGTGGCACCCTGAAAATATTCTATGTTCGGAGTTGGCATGGGCGCACAGACCGCTCGGCGGGCGGGGGTCGCTCGACAGGCCAACCCCGTGGTGCTGGACATTGGCAGAAGCAAGAGGGGCCCAGCCCGATCTCGTGACTGGGAATTCCATGTTGACGCTGTAACGAGGACGGTGCTTTGTGTCGATGAAGGAGATGTCTATGCCAGGAGTACCAACGATGGCGGACTTCGTGAAACCATAGTAGCAGACATTTCACAGTTCGTATAGAAACTAATAGTACCCAGATGAATGACGATACCTCAAAAATCAACATGTACATTACCATTATATGCACGACAATACTGATGGTGTAATCAGATTTTCAATATCTTCATTAGTTTAAAGTTTAGTATCTGACTGTAAAATAAACAAGTAACACCCAGCAACGAATTTCCAAAATCTAAACGTTTCATCCGATTTTATCGATCGACATGTCTTTAGAAAGCTATTAGTGTAAAACTAAACTGGTATAAATTAAAGGCATTTAACTTGAATAGTAGATGAGTTATTGGAGGTCAAAGTGACCAATTACTATCGATCGCGTCAGGCCGTAAGTGCTCCACAGTTACACGGAAAAACGGTAGCAGCATGCTTATAAATGTATTTATTTGTCGATGTCTTTGGTTATATTTGATATATGCTATTCATGAAGAAATTGGTCAAATATTTACTGTGTCTTAGAAGGCACAGAGACATTACGCCACTGGCCTAATTTGGCTTGCTATTCCTTTGATATATATTTATTTAATTTGTTTATGTATTTAATAATGTATATTAGATCGTGTTTATGGTCCATATGTAGGAATATTTATTTAATTTCAAGTATGTTAAATGTAAATCCAGAATTTCGAAAGTGTTTTATGTTTGTGAGTGTGCATACGCTTGAAGACATGGCGGGAGCGCTGTCGCCAATCACAACGCTCGTTACTAACAGAGGCGACTACCGAAGTGATTCATACGGACGGGCTACCTGTCGACCCTCAGTGGGCATCCAATTGCGGTAATGGCGTGCTAATTTCAGCCTTTGTTGCTTGTAAATAACAGTCGTCATGAGTGCGTGAACCAGGGGCTGCTTTGGAAGTCCATACGCAGCAACGTGTGCTGAACAGTCGTTGGGGAGACACTGGCGGTAGCCCCTCCGATAATTTGTGTGGTCAGTTGCTCCGCTGTGGCCCGTCTATTCGCCTTTACGCATCTCCACAGCTTCCGTTCGTCCCTGACATTTATGGCACGTTGTGCATCACAGTTGCCTCGCACCAGGTTTAGATTGCGTCATTTTGTCATGCACTATATAATTTAACTACCGTGGCACTAGAACAATTTGCAAACTTAGCCGTTTCGGGAATGCCTCTACCCCTGGCCCGAAAGCATGGGCGTCAAATAAATCGCTCAGTTTCTGCACTACGACAAAGATTGCACCTTTTTTCACGTCCTGAAATCTGCCACCTACCGTCTTTCAGTGGTTATGACGTCGAACTTACGTGGTGATCACATTAATATGACTGAACAGTGTACATACAAACCCTACAAGAGATAACTTTATCATTAAGAAATGGGACTGGAACTTACTGTCAGACTAAAACTGTGTGCCAGTTCGAGGCTCGAGTTCAGGACCTTTACCTTTCGTGGGAAACTGCTTTAACTCGGTCCCGATTTCGAGTCTCCATCCAGCACACAGTTTTAGTCTGTCAGGTAATTTCATATCAGCGCATACTCCGCTTCACAGCAACAGTTTCATTCTAGATGAATTCTGACTAATTTTCCACTATAAATACGAGGGTAATCCCAAAAGTAAGGTCTCCTACGATTTTATAAGAACATAGACCTGTTTATTTCTACAATGGTTTACATCAGTTTACAGCTACAACATTTAGCTATTTTTCTACATAATCACCATTTCTCTCGATGCATTTTTGTAGACGCTGTGGCAGTTTTGTATGCCCATGTCATATCAGCTCGCCGCCATGCTGTTCAGAAAGTTATGAACCTTTCGTTCATCTCGTCATCGGAGCTGAATCGCTTTCCGGCCAAATGTTCTTTTAACCTAGGGAACAGGTGATAGTCACTGGGCGCCAAGTCAGTGGGTGATTATGTTCCACTGTACTGTTGCAGGAAAGCAACGGTTTGCCGGGCGATGTGTGGGCGAGCGTTGTCGTGGAGAAAGTGTACGATTAACGCTTACAGGTACTGTGAGACTCTAAAAAAACTCAAACGGGCAATTCAGAACCGGAGAAGAGGAATGTTGAGCAAGAGCGTACACATTCTCCATGACAACGCTCGCCCACACATCGCTCGGCAAACCGTTGCTCTCCTGCAGCAGTTTCAGTGGAACATAATCACCCACCCACCCTATAGTCCTGACTTGGCTCTTAGTGACTATCACCTATTCTCTAGGTTAAAAGAACGTTTCGCCGGAAAGCGATTCAGCTCCGAAAGAAGAGGTTCATAACTTTCTGAAGAGCATGGCGTCGAGCTGGTAAGACATGGGCATACAAAAACTGCCACAGCGTCTACAAAAATGCATCGATTATGTCGATAAGTAGCTACATGTTCAAGCTGTAAACTGATGTAAACCATTATAGAAATAAACAAGTCCATGCACTTATAAAAAAATAGGAGACCCTACTTTGGGATTACCCTCGTAAATCTGAATTCCTTTCCTATCTTCCGTAAAGCTGAGAAAAATACGCAAACGGGGAACATCGGCTAATCATCCAGACCTTAAATGGAATTTCATCTGTGAGGAACCATTTCTTCTGATGTTCGGTTATTGTGTTAATTTGTGGATGTCATCAAGATTCGTTGCGTTTGTGTGTCATCGATACCATCCAGTACTAGATAATGTGATTCGCTGACTTGATACGATACAAAATGCGGAATTTTGTAATTTTCGAGATGCAGTAGTGTAATGAGTTCTACCCACAGAATGAAAATACTTAGCCCATTACAGAATGAAAATACTTAGCCCATTCTAAGTTTGAGCAATGTCAATGTTAAATGTCGGAGAAAAATCTGACACAATCTGTGGATTTTAAAGCTTGAGAATACAATCTCCTTGAAACTTTCTTCAGAAGCACAAGCTGGTGCCAACAATTGTTCCGCCATGGTCATTTCTTGCAAGATGGATACTCGTTTACGTTTGTGGCGCTAGTGTGGCGTAATGATATACCGGTAAGTTTTGCCGATATTAGCTACGGCCGTATCGCCTTCTCGTGTCAGCGGGTGCGGCAAGACGTGGATAAAGCTTTAGAAGCAACTTTTCCATTAAGTGCACCAAACTTTGCAGTCTGGGGTGCTTCTTTCAACCGTGAACCTTCTAGGGCCAACATTTTTGCTCTCTAGCGACACATAGCTTGAGTCATAAGTTGCCTGAGGTAAAATTCTGAGAGCTAACAACGCCACACGCAGCTCTTGCGTTCATATATTAGTTAGCTTGTGATCTGTCAGCATGTGGCCTTCTCGGCAAAATAAGACATGTTTTTAGGCACATGTGCCAATTTATCTGGAAAAACAAGAATTCCCGGAATGTGCATCTGCAGAATAGTTGGCAACATCTACCTTTCAACCGTAGTTGAAGCTTGAAAGTCCACACATTCACTGTTTTTAAAATTATATGTTACTTTCATCTAAACCCATTTATTGAAAGTAAAATTGTCCTCATATTACGCGTATTTTGTTAACGATCAATCAAACATGACACTTGCGGTAAACGGGGAAACGGATAATACGCTACAGACATAAAATTCCTGTAAAATTCATGAAGCAGACAGTGGTAGCTGACACTCGTATGGTTCGTGTGAGCGATAAGGAGTAACCTGTTTTCTCTCTGTAGCGGTAGCATACGAAAGTACCAAAAATTAAGAAATATCACTCATGATATCATCATAAGTCAAAAGGAATTTTAAACAACATTTTTGTCCGCTGGAGTTCATTCGGAAAGAAACTAATGTAGTACAGTTTAAGTAGTGACCTTCCCCAAATATCACATGTTTTGTCTTTAAATTACTCTTCATAACTGTTTGGCCAAACTACGTCTGAAGAGAAGGAGGCAATATGGGTCATTGTTAAATATCAAATTTATCTACGATTCCCCTACTATAAAAAAATTGCAGAAATAATTTTCTGTTGCGCGTAATTTGTGTGCAGGTGTTCTTTCTGGGATCAAAACTTTCCGGTGATAAATCGTGATGATGTAATTAATGATTTATGATATGCAGTCAATTTAAAACATGGTCCTACACTTGATTTCATTTATCGGTACCGAGGTATTTTGGCACCTTGAGGCATATGAAACAACACAAATAATCCCATTACTAATGCAACACAAGTTATGCAAAACCAGCTTTGCAGCTCACCACATATCATATGTGATGCATAACTTAGGTGAAGTGGGCCCCTGCAAAACCTAATACGCCTCTATGAACTACGTAGATTCCTCTCTTCCATTACATGTTGCTACAATTGGTATGCACGCAGAAATAATCACTGGGGTAAAAGATTTTCAACTGTATAAATGAAGTCAGTATATTCGAATGACATATTCTGACCGAAGACTTGTTTTTTTCCCCTCACTTCTGTGGAAGCCTCTTTACCGCTCTGCAATTGCTACATCCTAGGTCCTGCAATCAAGCCTTACCTACATACTGCAGTGAAGCCTCCGTCTGCTTCTAAAATGTGTACCCCTCCCCCCCTCCCACCCCGCCGATCCCACACCTACAGCGTACGTCCCTTCGTTAATAACTTATAGGCACATTCATGTTTCATAATGTGTCCTGTGAATGCATTTCTTCGGTTAGTCAAGTTGAATCGCAAAGTTCTTTTCACCCCGATTCGACTCAGCCCTTCTTTTGCAGTTGTCCAATTTTTCGATCTAATCATCAGCATTATTCTGTAGAAACACATTTAGAATGTTGCTATTCTCTTCTTTTTTCAACTTTTTATCATCCACGTTTCACTTCAGTTAAAGATTACACTACAGACAACCACCTTCAGAAAATTTCTCCTAATACTTACATTTATATTAGATATAAACAAATTTCTCTTTTTCAGAAATGTTTCTCTTGGTGTTCTTAGTCTATATTTTGTATCCTCTTTACTGCTGGCATCTGTAATAAATTAATCTGCGTGATTGTTCCCTTTCACCTTTCTTCTCCGGACGTGTTACACGAAAGGCCGCATTTCTTTGTCGCATATAATTTTATGAATAATAACTGTTATATTTATGTTCATTTCTACTTTTCTTTCATAGTAAACCAAGAGAAATCCTTTCAATAATGATGTGTTCAGAATTTGTGTCCGTTTCTGTTTCTTAATAACGTTGGGAAGCTCTTGGTTTCATGATATGTCGATTGCGCGCCATTCTCAGCCATTATGCGCACATTTAAAGTTTTCGTAAGTCGAACTTCGCAAACTATATTTCTTGTCAGGAAATCCGATTACTGTTTTTCTTTGTGTTATGCACTCCGTTGTATTATTCAACATATTATCACACTCCGCCGTCACCAAATTTTTCTGCTCCCCAACAACAACTCTAGATTTCTACATTTGAATACAAAAAAAAGGAAAAAAAAAACAAGTAACACAGGACATTTATTTTGACTAAGCGGGTGGTTTGAGCTTAATCAAAACTGAATTTGCGATGATATATCTTTCATTATAATGCTCCTGTTGAGGGCACTGTGATGTACCCCGCTTCGGAAGATTTAGCTTTCGGAAAAATTAAGTACAACCATTACCAACTCTTTTCCTTTTTCTAATTATTTTTTATATGTAATACGTTACACATCGTCAGTTACTTAGCTGTTACAGTCGAAAAGGATGGCGCAGTGGTAACAACACAAGAGTCACATTCTGGAGAACGACGATTCTAATGCGCGTCCGGCCATTCTGTTTTAGGTTTACCGTGAGTTCCGTAACTCGCTCCAGATAAATTCTGGGAAGGTTTCTTTGAAAGGGCACTCCCGATCTCCTTCTCCAGCCTTGAAACATTCCGAGCTTGTGCTCCGTCCCCAATGATCATGATACCGACGGGATGGTAAAGCCCAGCATTCCTTCTATTTACTACCCAAGCACAAAAACTCGTCTACTACTTTTCGTGTCTCTTTTTCTGATGTGATACCCTTTTCGTCATTTGAACTCCTTCGACCACGTTCCATTATTATTGTTTTACTTTTGTTTAGGCTCAACTTATAACCCATTTTCAATACTGTATCCATTCATTTCAAACGATTGTCTAAGTCCTTTTGTTATCTCTGGCAGAATTACCTTCTCGACAAACTTTAACGTTATTATTTAATTTTGCTATAGTTTGATTAGTTTTCCGAATTTCTAGATGTTTTCTTTATTGTTTATTCTATATAAAGTTCGAATGAATTGTTCGATGAGTCAGAATCCTGTCCTAATCATTTCGCAGCTTAAATGGCTTTCGACTCCGCAATATGGACTCCGTAAAATGTTTAAATAACTTTTCACATCTTTATTTTATAGATGTCAGTTTCAGAATTTCAGATAGTCTTACAACCAAGAGTCACTAAGGTGACCGTTAGCAAAAACTCGCTCCTGTCTGCATTTAACTTCTTACCGGTATTTACTGTGTCTAGTATCAAATCAACTAGAAAACGGAAAACAAGGTTATGGTGTTTTCATAACTATATGAACTCGAAATTTATCTGCAACATTGTTTAAATCAGAATTATGAACCAACGACGTCCCACCCTACAAGAGTCAGTTGTTCAGACAAGAAACGTGTATCAGCCTTTGAAACGTGGCTTTACTAGGAATGCTGAAGATAAGATGAGTACATCGGATGTGGTGCTAAGTCGAACTGAGGAGAAAAGAAATTTATGGCACAAACTGACTAAAAGAAAGAATGGGTTGAGGGTGTCAAGAATTGTCAGCTTGGTGCTGGAAAGAGGTATGGAGTTGTGACAGGAGAATGAGTAAATTGCAGTTACTCCAAATCTTGACTACAGCTTCTGTTTATTTATTTACTTATTTTTGAGTCATCAGCCTTCCGACTGGTTTAATGTGACCCGCCACGAATTCCTCCCCTGTGCCAAACTGCTCATTTCAGAATTGCAATTGCAAGCTATTTCCTCATTATTTGCTGGGTGTATACCAATCCGTTTCTTCCACTACAGTTTTTACCCCCTGCAGCTATAGTAAGCAGGTCCGAATAGCTGTAGGTTGCTGTAACTATCAACACATGGAGAGGCTTGGCCATAACTTAACAGTGTGGAGAGCTGAATCAATCCAGTCTTCGCAGTAAAGACCACAATAAAAACAACAACATTATCACAAATAATTTGTCGATGACCTAACAGACGATAGTTAAAACTTGTATAAGTAGTGTTGAGATCTGAATCAAACCTGTCTTCGGACTGAAGACCACAACAGAAACAACAACAGCTCTAGAAATAATATGTCGAGGACCTCACAATCGATTGTTGAAGCTTCTATATGCAACGTGGGGAGATGATTGAATACCATCTTTGGATTGAAGACCAAAACAAAAACAAGAGCACCACAAATAGTACGTCGATAACCTCACAATCGACAGTTGAAACTTTTGTACACAGGTTACAGAGAACCCCCCGCCCCCCGAGTGGGGAAATTTTTTACGTTACAGCGGATTGAATGCTAACACGATAGGAAGTTAATATTACGTACTGAGATGCACCTGTTTTGTTTAGAAGTGCTAGCCAGCTGCGAGTACTTTTATGTTCTGCTGGATGTTAGTTGTCAGTAGTTCCTCTGAGTTTCTTTTCAGATCACGTTTGCGATTTTAACGTCGAAAATGTTCATCTGAATACTATTGTTTGTCCCAGAATTCACTGAAGAATAATGACACCAAAAAAAATTTCAGGTAGTTCGGGTTTTACGTGTTGAATAGTGAAACCTGAAACCAAAATGGTCAAGCTAATCACATAATTTTGCTTAGTTTTTACCTCACTATGCTGTAACGTTGTACGCTAGGTACTGGTAAAGTTCTCTTTAAGTACTCATTAGATGGAAGTCCCAGGTACTCACGTGGTCGGTGCTAGGATAGTGACAATTACTGAAGGAGCTAGCTGAGATTACGGTTATAGGCAATGTGCGTTAATTCCAAGTGAATTGATTTACGAGCTGAGCTTATGCGACTAGTAGGAAGCAGTAATTTCGTGAATTAGTTCATAGCCTTACGCACAGTACATCGTGTGATTTCTGCTGAGATTATGGATCGGTGTACCGTTAGAAATCAAATATCACTGCCAAATAATGAACTGTGTTATTTTATGGCTGAAAACAGACTAACGAAACAGATTTTCATGTACATAGCAGGGTTGGGACTAAGGGCCAAAATCGGTATAGGAGAAGTTGGTAGCACTGCAGGATCAGTATACAATAGAAATGAGTGTAAGAACTGTATCGGAAACATTGAGATGTTAAGGAGGAATTACCCACAACTGCATTCAAAATTTTACTTACGAAAAACTAGAGACCGAAACCTGAAGAGCTAAAGAAGTTCTATGAGGAAAAGAACAGATTGATAATAAAGACACAAATTCTGGGTAGTCCACAGTTGACAAAAACTACACAAAGCAGAAGAAAGGTTCCACTGGCCCTTAGTAATACAGACGCTTATATAGAGGACATTCAAGGAAATGTACGATTATGAAGTTCTACTTGTTCACTATAACATGCTAGTAACTGACTACAAAAATTACTTCACAAGCAGAGAGGCAAAACATTTTTCTCCATTTATGACACACAATGACGCAAAGGCATGTCCCTACATAGAATCATGTGTGAGAGTATTATATTCTCAAAGCTAGTATTTGACGCCGAAATACTAGTACTTAAAGACACCGGCAAAACATTAATCCTTCCTGGCTGACATCATGCCAAATATTTGTACCATCGTCTCTAACATCAGAAACGAACTGAATTCGACGAAGAACACAGTCCACAAGTTTAATCAAGTATGTAAATATTGCACATCCCTCTCAGGCCACTCGGTAATGATTCGATCCCATAGGGCCTAGAGGTACCGAAATGCGCGGATGGTGACTGCTACGCTTCACCCAGTACACCAGTAGGTCGAGACATTTTGCATCGGAGTAACAGCGGATGATTTAACTAGCTACTTAACGCATGACATGGTGTTAACCAGTTCAAACCAGGACCAAGCGTGTTCAGTCCTGTGAACAGGTCCGTTGTCATCTTTGAATACGTCAGTGGGCACAGCGTGTTTATCATGAAGATGTAGAAGATAAGGCAACTCTTGGTGACCGAGAACGTTGACTCATACATTATGGTTCCAGTTCACGCTCAACTGAATGAACTGGTCCAACTAGCGGTAAGAAAAGAACCTCGCAAATCACCACAGAACAACCCACAGCCTGGAGTACACCGTCCACACATTGCTGGTTTGGCCATCGGTTTACCCGATGTCTTGCGTCTACAACTGTGTGTACGTACATACTCCGCAAGCCACCGTATGGTATGTGGCGAAGGGTACTATTTCCTTTCCTGCTCCACAAGCAAATAAATCGAGCGAAAAATACTGTGTATGAGCCTAATTTCTCTCATCTTTTGTTCTTGGTCATTGCGTGAAATGTATGTAGGCGGCAGTAGAATCGATCGGCAGTGGGCCTCAAATGTTGGTTCTCTAAATTTCCGCAATAGTGCATTGCGAAATGAGCGTCGTCTTCCCTCCAAGGATTCCCATTGGAGTTCACGAAGCATTTTAGTAATACTTGCGTGCGGATCTAACCTCCTGGTAACGAATCTAGCAGCATGCCTCTGAATTACTTAGATGTCTTTCATTAATCGGACATGTTGGTGATCCCAAATACTCGAGGGGTACTCAAGAATGGGTCACGCTAGCATTCTGCACATCATCTCCTTTATAGATGAACACTTGCCAAAACTCTCCCAGTAAAAGAAAGTCGAGCTGACGTGCTCATTCGATTTCGTAACACTTTGCGACTGTACGCCCAGATATTAAATTGTTTGAAAAGAGGCTAAATCGGGTTTCTTTGGACCGCACTATTCACATACAGTCAGCAATTGTTTGTGTTGTTTAGAGTATCGAAAACTTCTTTCTACCGTGGCTGACAGTAAACTTTTGACTCTTAGTGTAGATCTAGATGTATCGTACCTGATCCTACTCATAGGCCTGTACCGTGCACTGAACTGTTACATTGATTAATAAAAGGCGGTTACAGGAAACTGGCTGAAAGGAAGACGCCTTAGCACGAACATAACACCGGGAAGAGACTAAATTTTAGTCGATAACTGAAATACGTCGTACTTCAAATGGTGTTACTTACAAAAGAACCTGCTTAGAAATAATACGAGTTTGGTACTATGCGTCATCATGTATGAAAACCTTACGAATACACTTTAAAAAAAAAGGCGTTTGTGTCATGATATTCGACTGGTTTCTTGCGGGACGCCACAAATTCATCGAATGGCCAAACTCTTCATCTGATTACCAGTGTAATAAATGCACCCAACGACCTCTATTAATTGTTGGGAGTCATCCAAGCTCTGTTTGGCCCTACATATGTTATTCTCTACACCTCCCTCTATTACCGTAGATCTTGACTCCTATCCTATTATCTTGACCCTACATGTTTTCCAAACATTCCTCTCCTCGCCGATTACGCGGGTGGCTTCCTGATCTTATAACCCCACCTGATTTTCAACATCCTTCTGTAGCACCACATCTCAAACTCTTAGATTCTCCTCTCTTCCAATATTCTCGCGGTCTCCAGATCGCTTCCATAAAAATCTGTGCTCAACACGTCTACTTTCTGACATTTCTACCACTTGTTAAAGCCAATTTTCGATACTACCACACTTCTTTTGGCCAAGAGTGCCCTCTTTGCTTTGCTGATCTTCTCGTTGTTTCGTCCCCCCCACCCCACCCCCCTGTGTTATGTAGCTTCCCAGGTAGTGGAATTCCTCCATTTCTCCTAATGTAATATCAAGTTTATCGCTAGCATCAGTTCTGCAGCTCCTTACTTTTTTGTCTTTCTTTGGTTCACTCTCGATCTGATGTGTGCTCATCAAACTGTTTATTCTATTCAAAAGGTCCTACAATTCCTCATCGAGGCTTCCACTGAGAATAGTAGTGTAACCAACGTAAGTTATCATTGATAGCCTTGCAGTCTGAACATTCATCCCACTCTTAAGCATTCCTTTTATCTCTTCTATTCCTCTAGGACTCCTAAGGATACCGTAAAACTTAAGCAATTTAAACTACTGGCCATTAAAATTGCTACACCAAGAACAAATGCAGATGGAAAACAGGTATTTATTGGACAAAAAAAAATGGTTCAAATGGCTCTGAGTACTATGGGACTTAACAGCTATGGTCATCAGTCCCCTAGAACTTAGAACTACTTAAACCTAACCAACCTAAGGACAGCACACAACACCCAGCCATCACGAGACCGAGAAAATCCCTGACCCCGCCGGGAATCGAACCCGGGAGCCCCGGCGTGGGAAGCGAGAACGCTACCGCACGACCACGAGATGCGGGCTATTGGACAAATATATTATACTAGAACTGACATGTGATTACATTTTCACGCAATTTGGGTGCATAGATCCTGAGAAATCAGTACCCAGAACAACCACCTCTGGCCTGGGTATTGAGCCAAACAGAGCCTGAATCGCGCGTACAGGTACAACTGCCCATGCAGCTTCAACACGATACCTCAGTTCATCAAGAGTAGTGACTGGCATATTGTGACGAGCCAGTTGCTCGGCCACCATTGACCAGACGTTTTCAGTTGGTGAGAGATCTGTAGAATGTGCTGGCCAGGGCAGCAGTCGCACATTTTCTAAATCCAGAAAGGCCCGTACAGGACCTGCAACATGCGGTCGTGCATTATTCTGCTGAAATGTAGGGTCTTGCAGGAATCGAATGAAGTGTAGAGCCAAGGGTCGTAACACATATGAAATGCAACGTCCACTGTTCAAAGTGCCGTCGTGCGAACAAGAGGTGACCGAGACGTGTAACCAATGGTACCCCATACCATCACGCCAGGTGATACGCCAGTAGCCGTCCGGAGTGGCCGAGCGCTTCAAGGCGCTATAGCCAGGAGCTGCGCGACCGCTACGGTCGCAGGTTCGAATCCTGCCTCGGGCGTGGATATGTGTGATGTCCTTAAGCTAGTTAGGTTAAAGTAGTTCTACGTTCTATGGGACTGATGACCTCAGAAGTTAACTCCTATAGTGCTCAGATCCATTTGAACCACTTGATACGTCAATATGGCGATGACGAATACAAGCTTCCAATGTGCGTTCACCGCGATGTCGCCAAACACGGATGCGACCATCATGATGCTGTAAACAGAACCTGGATTCATCCCAAAAAATGACGTTTTGCCATTCGTGCACCCAGGATCGTCTTGAGTACACCATCGCAGTCGCTCCTGTCTGTAATGCAGCGTCAAGGGTAACCGCGGCCATGGTCTCCATGCTGCTACAAACGTCGTCGAACTGTTCGTGCAGATGGTTGTTGTCTTGCAAACGTCCACATCGATTGACTGGCTGCACGATCCGTTACAGCCATGCGGATAAGATGCCTGTCATCTCGACTGCTAGTGATACGAGACCGTTGGGATCCAGCACGGCGTTACGTATTACCCTCCTGAACCCACTGATTCCATATTCTGCTAACAGTCATTGGATCTCGACCAACGCGAGCACCAGCGTCGCGATACGATAAACCGAATTCGCGATAGGCTACTTTATCAAAGTCGGAAACGTGATGGTACGCATTTCTCCTCCTTACACGGGACATCACATTAACGTTTCACCAGGAAACGCCGGTCAACTGCCTTTTGTGTATGAGAAATCGGTTGGAAACTTCAAGAAAAATGGTCCAAATGGCTCTGAGCACTATGGGACTTAACATCTATGGTCATCAGTTCCCTAGAACTTAGAACTACTTAAACCTAACTAACCTAAGGACATCACACAACACCCAGTCATCACGAGGCAGAGAAAATCCCTGACCCCGCTGGGAATCGAACCCGGGAACCCGGGCGCGGGAAGCGAGAACGTTACCGCACGACCACGAGTTGCGGATGGTTGGAAACTTCCCTCATGTCAGCACGTTGTAGGTGTCGCCACCGGCGCCAACCTTGTGTGAATGCTCTGAAAAGCTTATCATTTGCATATCACAGCATCTTCTTCCTGACTTAAATTTCGCGTCTCTAGCACGTCATCTTCGTGGTGTAGCCATTTTAATGGGCAGTAGTGTATATTTTTGACCGCTTTTTCTATGTGGACAAAATGTTATGATATTTAGTAGGTCTGAGAGAGAAATTCGCAAAATAGAAGCGACGGTGGAAATGATACAGGGCGTCAATTATTGATCTATATTGAAAAAGGTAAATTAGTTACAAACTACCGCGTGCACATAATTTATTCAAAATGTAAACGTCACAACAGATATTCGAATTTAGGTTATGAAATGTTCAACATGCCTGTCATCATTGGCAATGATGTGGCGCAGACGAATAGCGAAATTCTGCATGACCTGCTGAATGAACTCCGGATTATGAACTCGTGAATGGCTGTTTTCAGCTCAGCAACGGTTCTGGGGTTATTGCTCTACACGTTGTCTTTAACAAAGCCTCACAATAAGGAGTCGTAGGTGTTGAGACCCGGAGATATGGCGGCCAATCGAGGCCCATGCCAGTATCCCGTGGCCAGTATCCCCAGAGCCAGAATGCCGTCCTCAGAGTGCTCTTCCAGGACCTGCTTCGATGGGGTCGACCTCCGTCTTGCATGAACCCCATATTGCCGAAATCAGGGTCACTTTGGATAATGGGGATGAAATCATCTTCACGTATCGTTCGGTAGACACTGGGCTAACAAGAATATCGCCTCGCGGGGCGCTTTGTCACGGTTCGCGCGGCTCCCTCCATTGGAGGGCCAGCGGGCCAGCGGTTCGTCTCCGAATAATGGAGCTAATGTATGCCTCGTGAACGCTGTCATGATGAGTTTTAGAGGGTTCAGCGTGCATTGACGAGGCTAGATACAAATTGAACTTTTACCTTCTGGTTCCTCAGTAATGAGTTTTTGAATCCTCATGTCATCAATGAGTCCGAATATATGCTAGTGTCATTTGTAGAGTGTATAATAATTATGCATAATAATAATGTGTTATTTATGGTTGGTCAATGCAGATAAACACTAAAGACTTATGACAGGCTAATTGAAAATTTTAGAGGGTTTGGCACGGAAGCAGTCGAACAGGGGAGGCCGGCACGTGTGTTGACATTGGTCACGTTTCTCAGAAATGGTTCAAATGGCCCTTAGCACTATGGGACTTAACATCTGAGGTCATCAGTCCCTTAGAACTTAGAACTACTAAACCTAACTAACCTAAGGACATCGCACACATCCATGCCCGAGGCAGGATTCGAACCTGTGGCCGTAACAGCGGCTCGGTTCCGGACTGAAGCGCCTAGAACCACTCGGCCACAACGGTCGGCGACACGTTTCTGTCGAACGTGAGAAGGCCGATGACCAGCGGAGTTTGCGCAGTAGCAGTCAGCACTTCGACAGATCAACGACCGAGCAGTCGGGCAATGATACCAAGGAGTACAACGACGAGCGCTGTTTACACATCAGTGGTCAATGCTCCAGGAACTGTCAGCATACTGTACTCACGAGTGCGACATACCTGGCGATTCGCAGGAGGACGACTGGGCAAAATAATGGAAAACCGGAATGTGTGTAGACATGGGTCACGTCTCTGCCCAACAGGACAAGTGTAGATCAACGGTCGGAGAGTCAGTCGCCACCCTAGAAATTTCGCGATCTCGGCAAAACACCGAATAAATACCTCCGACAAACAGGTGTGAAGGGGTCCTTGGAGGAGGTCCTTCGAGGGGAGAAAGAAGACACGAAGACACTTACCCTGGATGGATGGACCGATTGTTAGTCACCGAACGTCATACTTTGCTATAACGACATAGTCACTACGCTGCTCGACGGAAGAAGGTGTCTGTACCGCGCCAATAGGTGAACGCAGAAGACGCCATCCCATATGTTACCAGAAAGATGTTCGTGTGGTACTTACGCCGGCCGGAGTGGCCGAGCGGTTCTAGGTGCTACAGTCTGGAACCACGCGACCGCTACGGTCGCAAGTTCGAATCCTGCCTCGGGCATGGATTTGTGTGATGTCCGTAGGTTAGTTGGGTTTATTAGTTCTGAGTTCTAGGGGACTGATGATCACAGCAGTCCTATAGTGCTCAGAGCCATTTGAACCATTTTTTTTTTTGTGGTACTTACGCAGGTGGCCGGTGAGGACGAAGGGACTGTGGCCTCACCAAATGGGTCGCCTCTGAACCTAGGCGTTTTTGAACTCTACCAAAAGTCGCCAAACCTGAGGGTCGCTGATTCGATTCCGAACGGGGCACTCCTCGCCATGCCGTAGCCGCTGGTTAATTACGCAAAGAGCGAATTCACAAGGAAAAGGTCGCGCTGCCGCCCAGAGTGTCGCGGGCACTGTACTGAGGGAAGAAGACGACGTCGGCGTGCCGCTGCAACATGAACCGTCGCCGCGTCAGCTGTCACCGGAATCTGCAAGCTGCGATTCCGCCACTCCGCAGCCGCGAGTGATTGAGCTTGTTAAAACACACTGTTTTAGTCTATTTGCTTAAAGGGTCTTATGTCTCAATAAACAACTGTTAGTGGATCCACCAACGTTTCACTCACGTCTCACCCTCTGTGTCAAGGAAAGAGCTCATTCCACTGCCCAAAAAGGGTCGTTTTCCCTCCCGCCATCCCTGACAAAACAATGACCTTTGCTCCCCTTTCTGGTGTCGTTAAACCCTGACCCGCTACACATTCAGTTTGTGGCTGCATTTCGTATTACTCCAAGTACGGCACAAAGAGCGAATTATGGATTTTCATATGTATTGCTTAACCTGTAAGTTCTCCAGATAAACAGTGTCTCTTTGTATGTACATATGTGTGCTTTCATGAAGGCGCCAGCGCATATGTTTGTGTGTGTATGTGTGTGTGTGTGTGTGTGTGTGTGTTGAATTACGCCAATTTATGCAATTCAGATGAAGATTCTTACATAAATATTTTGAACAGACTGTTAACACAAGTGAAGGTTATGTAATTTTTTTTTTAAGTGTTCTAGTTGTGACAATATTTTTTACACATTTGAAGTATAGCTAACTTTTCTTAAACATGGAGCCTTTTTAAGCAATTTAAGTGAGGGTAACTTATATTTTACTTATGGATACACTCCTTATCTTTAACATGGTGCCATTTTATGCCTTTCAGGTGAAGTTTACATAATTTGACATAGTATTGTGATTCGCTGCTTCATTTTAATTCCCACTAAATGCTAACCTATAATTGGCTGGTGAGAGGAAGGGAAAGAGGGTCAGGCCGAGGTTTGATGGAAGGGGAGTGGGAAGTCATCAATGACAGCTTCAGTTCAAGGGGAAAATGTCGTTGACAACGTCGCGCATTTGCACCTCTCCCCGCATGTAGGCAACCGAATGAAATCAGTTTGCATACAGAATCGTTACTGCATTCCTACGTAGAGGCTCTCACTACCCCTCTGCTAGTACAGGTCACCGACTACACAACGGGGACGTTGGTTCAGTAAACTGAGAAACGTTAGGAAGATCCCGCTGCATCCTGTCTAAAGTGTCGGTGCCACTGGAAAAAGGGCATATTGTTGTGTCCCGTACTATAACCCTTTCATGACATAGCTGGACATTCCTTAAAAAATGGAGGTCACCTTTACAAGCTCGTTCCTGACGAGACTATACAGATCTGTTGGGTTGGTCCTAAGCGTCCTAAGCGTCCCAGGAAAGGCCTCTTTCCGATTATGGTGCCCTTCTTCTTACAAAGGAACTTAACTATCACCGTGATTTTGGTGAAAATTTGTAATTTTAGGTTGAAAGTGCTTACATGAGAACTGACATGATCTAAAATACATCTGTACCTAACGTGTAATATCTTGCCTCGACAATGAGGGACTATGGTATTGTAAGTGGATTCAGGGTTGACTGAAGAAACATGAATTTGAGGGCTGACTGCCTCGCCCCAGCAGATGACCTCGTAACTTCTTCTGATCCATTAGGCACAGCTGTAGAACAAGTCAATGAAATGAAGACACAAGAATCAAAGGCGGATATCCGGATTTTCTTCGATCAAACTGTATTAATTACAAATATCGATTCACAACACAGAGTACTAGATGACAGAGGATAGCGCCAGACATATCTGAGAAATAAGTCTTTGCATCATAGATCAGAGAAATCTAAATAGCATATCAGCTGGCCAAAAGTGTATTCAAGAAGAAATCTGTATTAATTAATACCAGTAATACGACGTGGGGCCTTATACACAAGAAAAAGACTTCTGAATATGAAAGACCTAGTCGGTAAACTATAAGAAACAGGAAGACAGATGTTGAGGAAAATCTTATGTTCAGTCAAAGAAAATGATAAATTCAAAGACAAAATAACCATGTACGCTATATATTTGTAGAAACTTGTTTGCCGTGGCCAAGCCTATAGCATGTGGCCTACAAGGCTGAGCAATCAAATCTTACGTTACTTTCTCGACACGAAAATCAAGGAAGCGTAGTTCACCAGGGAAGAAAAAATGTGGACTGAAGTGACGAAGGAACAGCGAAGAAAGTGAATGCGGGAAGTGTCAGCTAAAGTTAATGCCCAGGCGCAAGAGTAGGGAAAGTGTAGTTGAAACAGCTTCGTTCGGAGATGGCCAATACGAAGAGAGAGAGAGAAAAAAAAATTGTACTCGAAGCAAAATACCACAGCACAGTTTCATTATGTATCCTTTGCTTTGTGCCACACAAAATCTCCACCTCGTTTAGTGACACGTTACAAAGAGTTCCTGAGAAAGTACTTCGTTGAAAGCACCTTTGTCCAGTTTTACAGACTAATGGGAAAAAGTCACGAGCCATTCAGCGGCTGCCAGAATTGACGAGTTGTGCATGGAAGATTTCTAAAGGAGAATTAGCAGGTGAATGAGGTTCCAGTAATGGCCAGCCTACAGCACCCTTACCCTGCAATTTTCGCTACCTGTGAACGAGAATTAGTATTGGGAACCAGTTCCATGACTGAAGTGAAGGAAAAGCGCCAGTTTAAGATATACAGCTTCCTTCAACCTCTTAAAATCTTCACTTACTTGTAAATAACAGAATGCACACAAAATACAGACGATTCACTATGTTAAATAAGTATATGAAAGAAACGGGAACATATTGTTTGCTTTGCAACTATTTACAGGATCTTATACTAAAATCTGCTCAAATTACGTACAGTTTTCAGACACTTTCGTACTGTATCAGCTAAGGCAAAAACTAAGTGATTGACAGATAAGAAGAACTTTGCTTTTTATTACGTGCAGTAAATGAAACTGTCGGACATAAAAGATAAATTTTGAAGAACAAGTTAGTGGGTGTGATTTGACACTAAAAATACACCTAAAATGAGAGTAAATTACAGACGAAACCTTTTCATCGTATTGTTTGTGCATTGGGTTACATGCTTCGTGAAACATACTGAATATTCATTGCTTCTCGTTTTCGACCGCAGGCATCACTGAATATGAATGTTGGCAGACAAATAAACGTATTCTGGAAAGCCGAGGAAGTAAAATTCATGTTTCACCGGGGAGGTGTTTGTGAGTTCGCTACTGGGTAACTCAACTGTATTATGCAAATAATAAATTTCGTTGCTGTGGCCCGCGAATTAACGTTTCAGTCTCAAATGATATGACGGAGAGGGTGACACAATATAGTTTTATAAATCGAAATAAAAGTAGTTGAACTATAAAGACTGCATAAAACAGCGTGAGGTATTGAGAAAATTGTATGTGAATCTTACACACAAAGATTGAGACACGGAATGAAACACAAACTTCACCGCTGGAGTTAATCCCAAATATAAACGAAATTTTTAAACTAGGGTAGGTATGCATCCTGCGTATATTTCATGTCTATAACTGTGAGTAGTGGTGAGTTACTGTGTACTAAACGTAGTGAAAGACGTGAAAAACTCTTACACGCGATCCCTTACGTGTACTCACATAGTCAGATATTATGTTTTACATGTTGTTATTGTGGAATTCAGTCCAAACACTAGTGTGATGCAGGTGTCCGCACTAGTCTATCCCATGCAAGTCCCTTCATCTTTGCATTTCACCTGCAATATACATTCTGTTGGACTTTTCTGCTATATTCTAACTTGGTCTCATCTGAAAATCTTGCTCCCCCACACTTCATTCCGTTACCAAAATCACGATACTGTTTATCTTCCACGATTCACATCCATACGAGGCCAAAACAGTTCTCTGGTTTCCAAAAACGGTTTTTTTGCTGGGCATGTTTATCGTTTTTGCTTCAGCTTTCGACGGTTAGTTTTTCGCAGAAATTGTAAAGCACAGCTCCTAGTTTCAGTATCTCATCTCCTATATGATTCACTCTACTCGTTTGATTTTATTTAGACTACATTGCATTAACCTGTTCTCACTTCTGTTGACTTTTTTTTTACTCTCTTTTCTAGCCAATATCCATTTCTTTCAACTGATCTTTCAAGATCTTTGACGTCTTTTCCACAATTACAAGTGATCGGCAAACCTCAAAGTTTTTATTCCACCTCCATTAACTTTAATTTATTTTTCTAATTTCTCCTTGTTTTCTTTACTGCTTTCTCGGTGGAATGACTGAATAAGATTGGGGTGAGTATGCAGCCTTGGTCAAAAACAGAATAAAGACATTGTACAGTTGGCAACAACAGAGAAAACTAAACATAATAACATGGAAGAGTGTGTGATGTGCTGAGAAGTGTTTCTGGAGCTGGCAGTGGAATGACAGTTTCACTAGTAGGACAGCGAGAACACATTTATTGGAAAATCAACGCACACTGTAATAAGTAACTCACAACCACAGCTTTATCACTCTGTAGCGGAGTGTGCGATGTTTCAAAGCAACTTAACAGATTAAAACAGTGTGCTGGACCGGGATTATAACTCAGTACCTAGTCAATCTTCACGAAAGGCAAGCTTCCGGTTTTGAATCTCAGTTTGCGCATAGTTTAAATCTGTTAGAAAGTTTAGTTAAGACACATACTGACCTAGAAATTTTCACGGCCAGAACTGTCTGTAACTTGTAACGACAATGTTAGAGACATAATTTAAAAGTGCTATGTATAATAAAACGTCCCTGTTAACGAGAATCTAAATCCAGCCTACGTAAATAGCATATGGCTATCTAGTCAAGCTGCTACGTGGGATGGACGTAAATTCATTTACTCAGAAAGGGGATCGGACACCCTAAATACACTGATGAGAGAAGTGAATTTAACTAAAGACTAGCAACAATGACGGTACTCCTACGATCATAGATTCTTTATCTGTGGTCATGAGCAACCAGTATTCAAGGAGCAAATTTCTAATTCAGATAACAAATGATGATTCAGATTAACAAATTTTAGTGTGTATTTAGTAGGGGTTCGTGAAACAGTAGTTGGAGGCTGCTAATAATATTCATACATGAGTTATTGAACAATGAAGGAGCTGATATCTTTATGCATGAAGTACATACATCTTACTGAGGGTGTTGGTTGTCATATAAAACAAAATAATTAATTTAGCTTTTATACGGAGGATAGCCGTTCCTTGAATATGCGCAATCATAAGAGTGTAGTCTGCAGCAAGGATCTGAGGATGAACTCGTGGTAGAGGTACGCAAAGAGGACAGCACTCGTATGAGCGAGCATCTGAACTGAAAGTGGCCGCTTAGCCTCAAAGCAAACTATTCTCACGCAAATCACACGAACTCACCTAAAGGCAATATCACACTCATTTCAACGACGAATAGAACCTCCAATAACGTCCTAGCTCTGAATGAAAAAGTGATAGTATACTAACTTACCGAAATAATAGTCTAATTCCTTCGTTGTTTCGACTGCAAAGTGAGGTGCAACCACGTCTGCCTTACCCAAGGTCCACGCGAAGCAGTGATGGGGAGGGGAATAGTACCTCACAGACGCTCCCCCTCTTATCACCAACACAGCGAAACTACCCTGACCAAAGCTGTTTTTGTGCTGCTGCAGTTAACCTCCCTGTGCAAGCGCTATTAGCATAAAGATCGGCCAGCTAAGTTAGAAGACTACGAACTTCATCACCCACAAAAATTATTTTCAACTCGATTTACCACTCATTCAGATTCAGAGACAGGATTTTGATAAAGGGTATAATGATACTCTTTATACAGATATCAAAATACAGAAACAAATGTGTCTTCCTTCTTCGAGGACAGTTACCGTCACAAACATGTACCGAAGACGTAGAGAAACCACACCTGCAGAATTAACTACTATGGACAACATTTAACAAATCCTCTTTAAAATGTCTAAAATCTTTACTACTCTGACGACGATTAAACAATTTGGGGCAAAATTGCTATGACAAAATACAAAATATATTTATTCAATGGCCCAGAGACTTTAGCGAAAGATATTATAATATTTTCAAATGCCATATAATAATTGTAATAAAAAAGCGGATGATTATATTTTTGACTACTTAAAAAGGATGGATAACGAGAGGCTGAGAAAAGAAACTATTCAACGTCTTTGACAAAACTCCTAAAACCCAAATTCAGGGCTTGTAGAAGCTACGAAAGAAATACAGGAGTTGGGAATAACAGGCAAAGACATAAAAAGCAGAAATGAATTCAGGGAAACGTTACAAAAAGTCAAGTTTCTCCAGAAGACAACACAAAAGAAGAGAGAAGGAATGGAAACAGAGGATAGAAGGGAAGAACTGAGAACAAGAATGAAGAAGTACTGAGAAGCCACGAGAAAGAAAAAGAATTTGATGTCAAAAATAAGTTGTTTCACGTGGTCCTGAGTAGCCGAACACTAATAATAATTATTATCTTTCCGTGCCCGGTAAATTATTTATCTTGTCATATGCGTGTATTTAAAAATAAATACGCTTGTGTATGTAAAACTGGATGACTTGGTGCAGGGGTCAGACATTCGAGATGACAGTGTTCAGAATCGCCGCCTGGTCATGCAAATGTGCTTTTCCTAAATCATGCCGGGATGGTTATATTGAAAATGACGTGGCCTGTTTCTTGTGTAATCTTCTTCTATCTGAAGTAGTCTCTTCAATGACCTTTTAGTTGACGGGGCATTAAGCCCAAGTATTCCCTACGTGCACATCAAGGTTGAACAGGTTGATACAGATAGGCACTATAATTAGACTGCTTAGTAATTTGTATCATGTGTCACAGAACTATGCTGCAACCTTCTCTCTCTCTGTTATGCAAGCGAGCGCACATATACAACACACATACCCGTACACACACACACACACATTTGTTCCTGGCGAGGAAATTAAAAATGTGATTTTGATTCAAGCTCTGAGGCGAATTTTCTATATGTTATTTTACCGTATTATTTATGCCTTGTTCTTTAGAAACATGTGCATGAAATAAATTCGATTTTAGTCTGTAAGTGCATTTCATTCCTTTTGCTGTCTAGCGGAAGAGTTTGATCTGTTAGTAGCACCCTCTAATCAACAAATGAGTGTAAAAATTGGACACGATACGCAGTAGACGCTACAGTAAATGATTAAATTACTCTCATTTCTTGGATTTTGATATATGTCTAATGAGAAAACCACTAATAAATGTTTTTGATCCCTGTGTTCATAGAAAATTTTCAGTATTGGCCACCTACTGAATGTCATTTTCAAAAAATGGCTCCAAGCACTATGGGAATTAACATCTGAGGTCATCAGTCCCCTAGACTTAAAAGTACGTAAACCTAACTAACCTAAGGACATCCCACACACCCATGCCCGAGGCAGGAGTCGAAGATGCGACCGTAGCAACAGTGCGGTTCCGGACTGAAGCTCCTAAAAACACTTTCATTTTCACTTATATTAATTAAGTAAGTATTACTCAGATATCGTTTAAGACAACCGTTGGCAAATATACGCGATGAAGTGATGCAGCTGTTTGTTCCTCTTACTGTACTAATGCACGCAAAACAGATTAAACCACTTACTTGATCTACCCCTTAAGTACTTTCGGAACTTTATGCCACATACAGTTAGAGCGAAGCACAAAAACCGCATCTGAAAGGGTATTAAAAGAATGTAGATTTCAGAAACACATGAAAACGTACCAATCTGAGGGGAAATTACTGTAATATCTGGATTTAGCGGTAAAAAGTTTCAAAACTGTATATCGACTGAAAACTCATTTCATTTTATTTGTTTATATATTCATTTGTGTTAACTACATTAAATTTAGACGAATCTCTCTCACAAGGAGAGAACCAATTCTACGATCCAATGATTTCGCTGAGCTTCGGTATACTTGTGATACACTAATTAGCCAACGCATAATGACCACCTGCTTTAAAGTGCGTTGGGTCGCTTTAAAACGCCATACAGTAGCTGTCCTGCGTGGAATGGATTCAGTAGGTCCTTAAAACGTTTCTGAATGTGCTTGGCACCTGATGTGTATGCAGTTCCCGTAAATAACGAGCTGTTGATTTGTGGTGGCAGAGGTGATGTGTTCAATCGCGTGCAGATCAGTCGAATTCAGTGGCAAAGACGTAAACGTCAGTTCACTATCATGTTCGCGTAGTCCGCAGCTGTAATGGTGCCTTTGATTTTACCACCGCAAGTCACACGGCGACCCAGGTGAATATCCCTCACTGCGTAACACAGCCTCAACGGCCGCTGCGCGATGCAGGGCATAATTCGAGCAGCTGACCGAATGGATGATGGTGTATCTGAACACGGCCACCGACCCGGTACAATATGAAACGTGTTTCCTCCAACAAAGTGACATGTTTCCATTGACGCACAGTCCAATCTCTATGACCCCAAGTACATTGGAATCATACCTAACAATATATACTTAACAACATTAACGATGTCGTTGGGTCAAGTTGGGAACACGTAGCGGTCATCTGCTGCACGCTCCCTGTACACCCATGCGCGCTCAACCGTGTGCTTCGAAAGACTTGTACCTGCATCAGGAATAGTGCCTGCACAGTGAACCCGCTCTTCAGCCAATCGATGAAAAAAATCCAAATGAGATGAAAGAATGATATACAGAAATGTGAAATACTTACAATGAATTAAAACCTTTTAAACATGCAAATGAAATGGAATAAAGAGGCACGACTCCCTTCACTTTTGGCTAAAAACGTTTGTGATAAGTGGTTAAAATCAGAAACACAGCAAGGTTACATTTAAAAACAGTGGCTGTTGAGATACAAGAGGGTTTGGAGTACAGTGGGTATTAGTAAGGCTAAAATTTAATGGGAGAGCGGCAGCTTGCTAGAGTAGGAAACCGGACGGAAAACTATTGAATTATGGATTATTGGAACCTAGTTTGCTGATGGTGTTGTTCGGAGTTGTTCAGTGGGAGCGAGGAGAGGTTGAAATTTGATGGTAAAGCAGCCATATGGGGAAAGACGAGGCGGAGTGCATGGCGTTCGAGGATCTGGTGAGGCTTCCAGGATTTGGGAGGGGGGGGGTGGAGGGGGGGAAGCGGATATCTATGCAACATTTGCATGAGAAAAGATGGGGCGGAACAAGGTTTTATAGGTGTGAAGGACAGTGGCGAGGTGCAATCCCCAAGTTCGGCCAGTTAGTAGTTTTAGTAACTTTAGTCTATTGTGGGCTTTCTGAAGAATGAATAATAGATGAGGTTTCCATGTTAGTTGCCGATCGACGGTTAGTCCAAGGTATTTTACTGTGTTAGTTAACTGGAGAGGACAGTCCCAAATGGTGAGGTACATGCCGTTGAGTCAGAGGAGCGGGTGGTGCGTCCTAAAATTATTGCATAAGTTTCGGAAGGATTGATCGTCAGCAACCAATGGTTGCGCCAGAAGGAAAAATGATTGAGATTCTTATGAAGCGACTGTTAGGATTTCTAGTGTGTAGGAAGAAGGACGAGGAAAGCGGTGTCATCAGCATACTGAACGAGGTTGAGGGTTGGAGATGGTTGGGCATATCAGTAGCGTAAAGAAGATAAAGCAGAGGAAAGAGGACAGAACCTTCGGGCACTCATGCAGTGGGATGGAAGGTGCAAGAATTTTTGTTCTTACTGGTGACAAAGGATGGGCGATTAGAGAGGAAGGATGCAATAAGGCGGGCATGATTAATTGGAAGTACATAGTTCTGGAGTTTTAAGATGAGACCAGAATGCCAGACACAGTCGTTAGCTTTCTCCAGGTGGAAGGAGATGAATACAGAGGATGTATGGATGTTAATCAACTAGTATAAGAGATAGTTGAAGTATAGGAGCTCGTTATCAAAAGAGAAAGTGGGACAAAAGCGACACAGGTTGTTTGGAAGAAGATGGTTTCAGGTCAGGTGTTGATGCATACTTCATCAGAGGATGAATTCGAACACCTTGCTGAATACTGAGGTGAGGAGGATGGAACGCTTTCCTATTCGTCACTACTCCACTTACACACTTTCCTAGCAGCGTCAAGGCTCGGTAACATTACCAGTCAGGTAGGCAGTGAACATGATTTTCGACTCATCAGTCTATACATCAGGTCCACAGTCAAATTCTTTGAGAAAATTGAAGAATTGTTGACGGCTATCTACATATAAGGCATGCCCAATTGAAAAGGGGACGTTCGCTGTAGCGGTGTTGTGTGTAATCTTAGTAGATGAATGTGTTTGCCGACATATGGTGTCGGCGTATTCCCAGTTGCACAGTCGGAGTGTAAACTTTCGCTGGAGATCCTTCAGGTGTATAGAGTTTATTTCGCAGTTCGTTGCATCATTAGTACAAAGAGCAGTTATCCAGGTTCTTCGAGAAGAAGGAGAGCATGTCTTACAGCATGAAAGGGGTCTATGGAGAGCAGTGTTTCGCATGAAGCACAATGTTTCCGTGCTGTCTGAGTCATGAGTCGGGATGTATCGACATAAAAAATAGGCCATACCTTGGGCAGGAGGAAGTTGTCACCATCGTTTCCACGATTTCAGTTGTACAGGGACTCGTCGGATCACTACATGCGACATCACTGTTGAACTTCAGTCTCTGTCGGTCCGTTATGGTCAGGGTACAGCGGCTGGTAGGTACTTCTCAATTCAATAGACTTTACCAAGAGCCGTATACTTCAGGTTATTTTATTTTATTTCGAACGCAACTAGTTTCGGCAATTCATTTTGCCACCGTCAGGGCCCATACGCTTTTTTCGAATCAACAAACTTATCGTATAGCCCCATAAAACTGGATACCTTGAATCCCTGTCGTTGTGAAACTGATTCATACGAAATCATACGATAGGGTGTCGCCCTTTCATATTAATCAGCTGCACGATTGGATTCATGGTATCCAGTTTTGTGGCGCTACACAATAAGATCCTTGATTCGAAAATAGCGTATGGGACCTGAATAAGCCAAAATGAATTCCCGAAACTGGTTGCGTTCGAAATAAAGTAAAATAACTTCAAGTATGCGGCTGTTGGTAAGGTTTATGCAATTGAGAAACTCTGCTGAACTATCGATACGGAAAGGAACTTTAAATCACATAATTCCCTAGAAGCTTTGTTGTAGCAAATTCATGCACAGAGGCACTCAAGCATCCTTTATAGAATCAGAAAACGGTAAAAATAGGTACTTGCCTGACCTAACCCTACCTCCAAACGTTTGAGCTTGTGGTGGCGGCATCCCGGTTCTCACCGTCCTCTCTGCCCCAAAGGTCGGAAAAGTGATTATAATGATGATCATTTCTCCCTATATAGGTGGGTGCCAATAGATTGTTTTCGGAATCGGAGGAGAAAACTGGTGATTTAAATTTCGTGAGAAGATCCCGTCGCAACGAAAGTCGCCTTTGTTTTAATGATTGCCACTCCAAATCACGTATCATGTCTGCTGCAATACTACCCTACTTCACCATAATACAGAAGGCGCTGCCATTCTTTATACTTTTTCAATGTCATCAGTCAGTCCCACCTGATGCAAAACCCACACCGCACAGCAATACTCCAGAATAGGTCGGACAAGCGTAGTAGACCTGTTACACCTTCAAATTGTTCTGCCAACTATTTTTTAATCACAATGACATTTTACTATCATCAAACATCAGTAGAACACAGTCAAATTATCATGTAATATAAGCTGAAAATGGGAGAAAAAATTAATTATAACAAAACAATAATGGAAACAGAAAGAAAGAAAACTAGAAAATAGCCGAAAAAGGTCTAATTTAATAGTTTTTTTGGGTTTAGTTTTTTGTTGAATTTTTATTTATTATACATATTAGTTTTTATATGGAATCTAAAAGCAGAAAGACAAACGATCAAATTCTATTCTGAACAAAGAGTGGTTCAAATAGCTCTGAGCACTATGCGACTCAGCATCTGTGGTCATCAGTCCCCTAGAACTTGTTGTTGTTGTTGTTGTGGTCTTCAGTCCTGAGACTGGTTTGATGCAGCTCTCCATGCTACTCTATCCTGTGCAAGCTTCTTCATCTCCCACTATCTACTTCAACCTACATCCTTCTGAATCTGCTTAGTGTATTCATCTCTTGGTCTCCCTCTACGATTTTTACACACCAGCTGCCTTCCAATACTAAGTTGGTGATCCCTCGATGTCTCAGAACATGTCCTACCACCCGATCCCTTCTTCTAGTAAAGTTGTGCCACAAGCTCCTCTTCTCCCCAATTCTATTCAATACCTCCTCATTAGTTATGTGATCTACCCATCTAATCTTCAGCATCACCACATTTCGAAAGCCTCTATTCTCTTCTTGTCTAAACTATTTATCGTCCACGTTTAACTTCCATACATGGCTACACTCCATACAAATACTTTCAGAAACGAATTCCTGACATTTAAATCTATACTCGATGTTAACAAATTTTTCTTCTTCAGAAACGCTTTCCTTGCCATTGCCAGTCTACATTTTATATCCTCTCTACTTCGACCATCATCAGTTATTTTGCTCCCCAAATAGCAACTCATTTACTACTTTAAGTGTCTCATTTCCTAATCTAATTCCCTCAGCATCACCCGACTTAATTCGACTACATTCCATTATCCTCGTTTTGTTTTTGTTGGTGTCCATCTTATACCCTCTTTTCAAGACACTGTCCACTCCGTTCAACTGCTCTTCCAAGTCCTTTGCTGTCTCTCACAGAATTACAATGTCATCGGCGAACCTCAAAGTTTTTATTTCTTCTCCATGGATTTTAATACCTACTCCAAACTTTTCAATTGTTTCCTTTATTCCTTGCTCAATATACAGATTGAATAACATCGGGGATAGGCTACAACCCTGTCTCACTCCCTTCCCAACCACTGCTTCCCTTTCATGCCCCTCGACTCTCATAACTGCCGTCTGCTTTCTGTACAAATTGTAAATAGCCTTTCGCTCCCAGTATTTTACCCCTGCCACCTTCAGAATTTGAAAGAGAGTATTCCAATCAACATTGTCAAAAGCTTTCTCTAAGTATACAAACGCTACAAACGTAGGTTTGTCTTTCCTTAATCTTTCTTCTAAGATACGTCGTAGGGTCAGTATTTCCTCACGTGTTCCAACATTTCTACGGAATCCAAATTGATCTTCCCCGAGGTTGGCTTGTATCGGTTTTTCCATTCGTCTGTAATGATTTCGCGTTAGTATTTTGCAGCTGTGACTTATTAAACTGGTAGTTCAGTAACTTTCACGTCTATCAACACCTGCTTTCTTTGGGATTGGAATTATTATATTCTTCTTGAAGTTTGATGGTATTTCGCCTGTCTCATACATTTTGCTCACCAGATGGTAGGGTTTTGTCAGGACTGGCTCTCCCAAGGCTGTCAGTAGTTCTAATGGAATGTTGTCTACTCCGGGGGCCTTGTTTCGACTTAGGTCTTTAAGTGTTCTGTCAAACTCTTCACGCAGTATCATATCTCCTATTTCATCTTCGTCTACATCCTCTTCCATTTCCATAATATTGTTCTCAAGTACACCGCCCTTGTATAGACCCTCTATATACTACTTCCACCTTTCTGCTTTCCCTTCTTTGCTTAGAACTAAGTTTCCACCAAAGCTCTTGATATTCATGCAAGTGTTTCTCCTTTCTCCAAAGGTCTCTTTAATTTTCCTGTAGGCAGTATCTATCTTACCCCTAGTGAGATAAGCCTCTACATCCTTACAGTTGTTCTCTAGCCATGCCTGCTTAGCCATTTTGCACTTCCTGTCGACATCATTTTTGAGACGTTTGTATTCCTTTTTGCCTGGTTCATTTACTGCATTTTTATATTTTCTCCTTTCATCAATTAAATTCAATATATCTTTTGTTACCCAAGGGTTCCTACCAGCCCTTGTCTTTTTACCTATTTGATCCTCCGCTGCCTTCACTATTTCATCCCTCAAAGCTACCCATTCCTCTTCTACTGTATTTCTTTCCCCATTCCTGTCAATTGTTCCCTTATGCTCTCCCTGAAATCCCTGAAACTCTGTACAACCTCTGGTTCTTTCAGTTTATCCAGGTCCCATCTCCTTAAATTTCCACCTTTTTGTAGTTTCTTCAGTTTTAATCTACAGTTCATAACCAATAGATTGTGGTCAGAGTCCACATCAGCCCCTGGAAATGTATAACAATTTGAAACCTGGTTCCTAAATCTCTGTCTTACCATTATATAATCTATCTGAAATCGGTCAGTATCTCCAGGCTTCTTCCATGTATACAGCATTCTGTTATGATTCTTGAACAAAGTGTTAGTTATGATTAAGTTGAGCTGTGTGCAAAATTCTACCAGGCAGCTTCCTCTTTCATTTCTTACCCCCAATCCATATTCACGTACTGTTTCTTTCTCTCCCTTTTCCTACTCTCGAATTCCAGTCACCCATGACTATTAAATTTCCGTCTCCCTTCACTACCTGAATAATTTCTTTTATCTCATCGTACATTTCATCAATTTCTTCATCATCTGCAGAGCTAGTTGGCATATAAACTTATACCCTAGAGCTTAGAACTACTTAAACCTAACTAACCTAAGGACATCACACACATCCATGTCCGAGGCAGGATTCGAACCTGCGGCCGTAGCGGTTACGCGATTCCAGGCTGAAGCGCCTAGAACCGCACAGCCACACCGGCCGGCTATATTCTGAACAGCAAACCAAAAAATATTCATATGTATATATACACTTCATCTATTCACATTTTGTAATAAAACGAGCAGGAAAACTAGGAAAGAACAATCCGAAGGTACAAGAAATACACATATCATCAGAAAAATGAAATTAATCAACAGCTTGCCGACTGAAAACAAAATTCAACATATTTGCGAAGAGGTCTCGATATCGAGACATTGTGAAGCATGGCAAATAGGCCGTGATCGTGTACTGCATGAAGTTCATGTTATCCTCCCCCTTGCCTTCTACAACATAATGATCGAAGTGTCCCAGTAACAACATAAAGGTATGTGTGTTCGACGTGGAAAGAAGGGAGAGTCTGGTCACAATATATTGTCTGTAGTGTATAAAGTCTCAGAAGATCGAGTAAGGAAGGCCAATAGCGTCCTAATGCAAGACCAATTTGCCACATGACCTCCACAAGTAAAGCGATGTCGAATCGTATCTGTAGACGTACAGTGATTACATAAATCCGTGTCGCTAAGACCAATGCGGAAAAGTCGCTCGTTCTTTGGAATAAAGGTATTGACTAGCTTATAGCAAGAGGACGCGAAACGCATTGGAAAAATCGGAAGACGAATATTGCACCAAACGGTCATCCAGGTTGTTTGCGGCGATCCTCTCTCAACGAGGTTCGGAAAAGACACTGTTTTCCAACGAGTCTGTAGGAATTTCATGGGGAGTACGAGTCTGCAGCAAATGTCAGCAACTAAATAGCTCATCGCAAGATAGAAGTCACGAATGTGTTTTATAATTTAGGCGACCAACACCAGTAGGGGGTTCAAGACTAGTAGGACTGACACAGAGAACACTACGAACTTGCGCAACGTAACTGGCCAGCAGTTGAACACGCCTTACGCCTTACCTGCAATGGAGGGACTCGGGCCTCCACCAGGAGGACGCTGGTCACCAGACTCGTCCTAAAAGCTTCTGTCGCTATGCGAACGCCACAGAGGTGCACTGGGTCAGTATACGCAGCTCTGAGGGCGACGCCAAACCATATACCAGACTCCCATAGTCAAGGCCGGATTGAACAAGGGCTCTGTAGAGGTGCAGCAGCATACGAGGTGCATTCAAGTTCTAAGGCCTCCGATTTTTTTCCTAATTAACTACTCACCCGAAATCGATGAAACTGGCGTTACTTCTCGACGTAATCGCCCTGCAGACGTACACATTTTTCACAACGCTGACGCCATGATTCCATGTCAGCGGCGAAGGCTTCTTTAGGAGTCTGTTTTGACCACTGGAAAATCGCTGAGGCAATAGCAGCACGGCTGGTCAATGTGCGGCCACGGAGAGTGTCTTTCATTGTTGTAAAAAGCCAAAAGTCAATAGGAGCCAGGTCAGGTGAGTAGGGAGCATGAGGAAGCAGTTCAAAGTTGTTATCACGAAGGAACTGTTGCGTAACGTTAGCTCGATGTGCGGGTGCGTTGTCTTGGTGAAACAGCACATGCGCAGCCCTTCCCGGACGTTTTTGTAGCAGTGCAGGAAGTAATTTGTTCTTCAAAACATTTTCGTAGGATGCACCTGTTACCGTAGTGCCCTTTGGAACGCAATGGGTAAGGATTACGCCCTCGCTGTCCCAGAACATGGACACCATCATTTTTTCAGCACTGGCGGTTACCCGAAATTTTTTTGGTGGCGGTGAATCTGTGTGCTTCCATTGAGCTGACTGGCGCTTTGTTTCTGGATTGAAAAATGGCATCCAAGTCTCATCCATTGTCACAACTGACGAAAAAAAAGTCCCATTCATGCTGTCGTGGCGCGTCAACATTGCTTGGCAACATGCCACACGGGCAGCCGTGTGGTCGTCGGTCAGCATTCGTGGCACCCACCTAGATGACACTTTTCGCATTTTCAGGTCGTCATGCAGGATTATGTGCACAGAACCCACAGAAATGCCAACTTGGGAGGCGATCTGTTCAACAGTCATTCGGCGATCCCCCAAATCAATTCTCTCCACTTTCTCGATCATGTCGTCAGACCGGCTTGTGCGAGCCCGAGGTTGTTTCGGTTTGTTGTCACACGATGTTCTGCCTTCATTAAACTGTCGCACCCACGAACGCACTTTCGACACATCCATAACTCCATCACCACATGTCTCCTTCAACTGTCGATGAATTTCAATTGGTTTCACACCACGCAAATTCAGAAAACGAATGATTGCACGCTGTTCAAGTAAGGAAAACGTCGCCATTTTAAGTATTTAAAACAGTTCTCATTCTCGCCACTGGCGGTAAAATTCCATCTGCCGTACGGTGCTGCCATCTCTGGGACGTATTGACAATGAACGCGGCCTCATTTTAAAACAATGCGCATGTTTCTCTTTCCAGTCCAGAGAAAAAAAAAATCGGAGGCCTTAGAACTTGAATGCACCTCGTAGAGTGATCTGCACCCCAGTTGGTGGTGCTCAGGAAGCGGAGGGCATTGAGGTGCTGCCAGGAGTTCCGATTAAGCTGACGAAGGTGAAGAAGCCAAGTCAATCGGGCGTCGAAAACCAGTCCTAAGGATCTATATGTCTCCACTACAGTGAGTGGAACGTCATTAAGGTAAAGTTCTGGTTCCAGATGAACGGTGCGACGCCGACAGAAGTGCGTAACACACAACTTTGCGGCGGAAAACTGGAAGCCGTGGGCTAGAGCCCATGACTGCGCCTTGTGGATGGCTCCTGTACGCGCTGATCAGCTACACCAGTACTAGTGGAACAATACGAAATGCAGAAGTCATCTTTATACAGAGAAGGTGAGACGGACGGACCTACAGCTGTTGCTAGACCATTAATGACCACTAAAAATAGAGATACACTCAATACACTCAATACAGACCCCATTCTTCTGGATATGGGTTGATTATGGGAGACACCAATTTGGACACGGAAAGTACGAAGCGACAGGATATTTTTGATAAAAATCGGGAGTGGGTCTCAGAGACCCCACTTGTATAATGTGCAAGGATGTAATTTCGCCAGGTCGTGTCATACGCTTTTCATAAATCAAAAAAGACGGCAACCAGTTGTTGGCGTCTGGAAAAGGCTGTTCGAATGACAGGCTCGAGGGACGCAAGATCATCAGTGATTGAGCGACCCTGGCGGAAGCCACATTGACATGGAGCCAGTAGGCCAAATGACTTCAGGACCCAACCCAACTGCCGACACACCATACGTTCCAGCAGCTTATAAAGAACGTTGGTGAGGCTGATGGGCCGATAGCTATCCACATCAAGCGGGATTTTACCGGGTTTGAGCACCGGAATGATGGTGTTCTCCTGCCATTGCGATGGAAGGACGACATCGCACCAGATCTGATTGAAGATGACGAGAAGATGTCGCTTGTAGTCAAATGAGAGATGTTTAATCATCTGACTGTGGATCCGACCTGGCCCAGGAGCAGTGTCGGGGCAATGTGCATGGGCACTGACGAACTCCCACTCTGTAAATGATGCATTATAAGATTCACTGTGTTGTGCAGTGAACGAGAAGACATTCCCTTCCAGCCGCCGTTTTGGAGTGGGAAAGGCTGGGGGTAATTCTCCGACGCAGAACCTCGAGCATAATGCTTGGCAATCGCAACTGCGTTGGTAGATAACACGCCACTTACGTTAATAGCGGGAACAACTGTTGGGGTCTGGTACCCAAAAGCATGTTTGATCCTTGCCCAAATTTCGGAAGGTTACGTATGGCACCCAATGGTCGAGACGTATCTCTCCCAACACTCCTGCTTCCATCGTTTGGTAAGTAGGCGAACGCGGGCACGGAGCCATTTAAAGGCTATGAGGTGCTCCAGGGACGGGTGCCGCTTATGCCGCTGTAGAGCTCGCCAACACTCTTTAATTGCTTCAGCGATTTCCAGCGACCACCAAGGGACTGCCTTTCGCTGGGGGCACCCTAAAGAGCGAGGGATTGCGTTTTCTGCCGCAGAAAGGATTGTTGTAGTCACCTGCTCAACTATCACATCGATTTTCCCACATGGCAGAGATTCAACGGTGACAGCGGAGGTGAACGTTTCCGAGTCCGTTCGTTTAAAGCCCATATGGGTAGGCGTCCGTGGGCCTGACGCCGGGGCAATGACAGGAAAATACGGAAGTGGTCACTACCACACAGGTCGTTATGTTCCCTCCAGCGGATAGATGGCAGACGTCCTGTGTTGCAGACTGATAAATCAATGGCTGACTAACCACCGTGAGCCACAGCGAAATGTGAGGTGGCCACAGTATTTAAGAGGCAGAGGTCGAACTGAGACAGTAAAATTTCGACATCTCTACCTCGGCCAGTAATCACGGTGCCACCCCACAATGGGTTGTTATTGGCGTTAAAATCTCCGAAAAGTAGGAAATGTTTAGGCAGTTCATCAATCAGTGCAGCTAATACATTCAGGGGTACTGCACCACATGCAGGCAGATATACGTTGTAGCCAGTTATTTCCTGCGTCGTCCTTATTCTGACAGTCACAGCTTCAAGTGGGGTTCGAAGGGGCACAGTTTCACTACAGAATGAGTTTAGGTCATAAACACAACTCCGCCTGACACCCGATTATAGTTTCTGCAGTTCCTGTAATATCCCTTATAGCCACAGAGGGCAGGGGCCCACATTGCTGGGAACGAGATTTCCTGGAGGACAATGCAGAAAGCAGATGTAAAGCTTAACAGTGGCCGTAGCTCAGCCAGGCAGTGAAAAAAACCACCGCAATTCCACTGGAGGATGACGTCAACGTAAGACTGGGAAGGCATGGAACATTCAGTGAGGCAGTTTACGCCTTAGGGTCACCTGCTGCCACCGACTTATCGCCTGAGCAGTCTATATCCATTATGTGTAATGGTCAGGCGAGATCTAGGTCCTCAGCAGATGCCAGAGTCCCCAACGCATCTGCAGAGGCAGAACTTGTAGGTATCGGTGGTGTGGGTGTCACCGCAATTCCCTTGGTCTTGGGGATCTCCTTTTTGGATTTCTCTCCCTGCTCCTTGGGTTTAGCTGGCTGGGAGGACTTCACTGATTCAGTCTCCGGGACTGAGGATGAGCATTAAGCCATAAGACCAGCTTCTTTTGGACTCTTCAGCCACTGGCGGGTCTCATCTTTCCCACTAGCAGAAACCTGAGAAGGGAGTGACTCAAGGGACCCCTTCCTGGCGAGTGGAGCCAAAGGAGACTTACGCTTCTCCACTGCAGAAGACTGATATTCCCAGTGGGGGGGGGGGATGGGGTGTTGCTCCTGAAGTAGATTTGCAGGAGCAACAGGGAGGGAAGTGCTCCACACCATCAAAGTGGCAGGTGTAGTCATGCGGCTCTGAGAGGTTGAGAGGTGACTTGGGCTGGCGGAGCTGATGGGGCTAAAACTGTTGTAGCAGTGGCGTAAGACGATGTCATACGTACAGGCTGTAGGCATTCAAATTTTACCAAGCAAACAAGTCCATCATCATCCACAGCTTAGAAAACAATACTGCACAGTTGATGGAAAAATCCGCACCCCGGAGGGTGACCTCGCCGAACAGTTGGGGAATGACCAGAAGTGCAGATCCACGTCGACGAAGGATGCGATACGTCTCAGCGCATGATGGACACGATGCAACATATAAGGCGCTCTTCCCAAATTGGCTGACTCCTCGGGAAAATTTTGAAAAATGGAGGTCAAACCCTGCAGGGGACCATCACATAAAGGCCGAAAAGTGTGGGAGTACTTTTAGTCACCTCTTACGACAGGCAGGAATACTTCGGGCTCATTCTAACCCCCAGACCCGTAGTGGGAGAAGACGAAGGAGCAGGAGGACATTGCATCGGCGCAGACTGTAACGGAGGACACAAAGACGAAAGGGGGGACTCCGTTCCCTCCCCACACACAGCCAGCTCAGACAGCGCCACTTCGTGAGAAGAAGAGATGCTGGAGATAACTTCTTCGCCACCACCGTACCACGGACGGGAGATATCGCCGCCTCAAGAGGAGCAGGGGACACAATCGATGAGGAGGAGGTTGTGGCAAAGGCACAGCCAAATCCCCATCATCAAGATTGTGAGTTTGACGTCTCTTGTTTGTCACAGTTACAGGTTATATCATGGCGGCAATAGGATTCTGAACCTGTCGCGGAAGTAAAGACGGAAAGTCATTGACAAGATTATCAGAACTGATTGTTTGTTCATTGTGATCCGAAGCAGAAGTAGATCCGACGGTGGGAGGGGAAGGAAAAAGATCAGCAGCCGTCAATTTGCGACGCTGCCCTAGTGACGGCTTTAATAAAACCCTCACCGTGCAGTTAGACCGAACGTGTCCACTTTCATTACATACGAAGCAAGTTCCTTTTTGACCAGTATACGACACGAACGCGGTAACCACACACTTGTAAATGTGATGGGATATTGCCTTTGATATGCATTTCCACGGAACGAACTCCACTATATCACTGTAACCTGTGTTAAGTATACAAGTATTCACGACAGACGTTTTTCTCGTTATCATAAGTAATTAATATGTCCTTCAGAAAGTTGCCATCAACTTCTGGCGGGAAGTCGAACCCTCGAAAATTGGTTTATTCGATTTCAGCATCTGCGAGGGACACCATACTAACGGAATTATCGCGATGCTTCAACGCGAGAACCATTTCTCGACAGTAATCTTTCAGCGTGAAGGGGATCCATAACTTTCACGTAAAACACGTACTCGTCTGCATCAAAATAAGCGGTGTGGACATGATCAGAGTTCACATGAATTGTATTGACAAGCCATTCGTGGATTTTTAGAGAACCAGGCTGCACGTGTCACGTAGTTTTATCGAAGGTAAAGCTCACGGTACCTTTTCTTATAATACACGTGGACACCATCGAAGCCATAGCGGAGCGGCCGACGCCGCTGCAAGTACACGAACACAAACAGACAGAAAGGCGAAGCGAAGGCTCTATGACTCACTCGGCAGAAAGAACAACATTAACGAGGAAAATTTCACACAAGTGATGCAACGGCAACTGAAATAAGCAAGAACCTTCTCGCTCGGTGCTCGAAGCGGAACACAATGAATCGAAGTCTTTGGTTTGCTCTACCCATAACATTATCTTTAGGTTATTTCTAATTGTAATCCCTTAGTATTTAGGTGGATTTACAGCTTTCAGATTTGTGTGACTTATCGCGTAATCGAAATTTAGCGGATTTCTTTTAGTAGTTATGTGAATAACTACACACTTTTCTTTATCCAGGACTGTTTGCCACTTTTCGCACCATACAGATATTTTATCTAAATCATTTTGCAATTCGGTTTGGTCATCTGATGACTTCACAAGACGGTAAATGACAGCATCATCTGCAAACAATGTAAGACGGCTACTCAGATTGTCCCCTATGCCGTTGCCGGCCGTGGTGGCCGAGTGGTTGTAGGCGCTTCAGTCCAGAACTACGTGGCTGCTACGGTCGCAGGTTCGAATCCTACCTCGGGCATGGATGTGTGTGATGTTCTTAGGTTAGTTAGGTTTACGTAGTTCTAAGTGTAGGGGACTGATGACCTCTGATATTAAGTCCCATAGTTCTTAGAGGCATTTAAACCATCCTATGCACTTAATATACATAAGGAACAGTAAACGGACTTTCCTTGGGGAACTATGGATATTACTTATGGTTTACTCGATGATTTTCCGCCTATTACTACGAACCGTAAACTTTCTGACAAGAGATCACGAATGCAGTGGCAGAACTGGGGCGATATTCCATAGGCACGCAGTTTGGTTAGAAGACGCTTCTGAGGAACGGTGTCGAAAGTCTTCTGGAAATCTAAAAATATGGAATCAATTTGATATCCCCGGCCGATAGCACTCATTACTTCATGAGTATAAAGAGCTAATTGTGTTTCGTAAGAACGACATTTTCTGAATCCGTGCTGACTATGTGCCGATAACTCGTTTTCTTTGAGATACTTCATAATGTTCGAATACAGTATATGTTCCAAAACCCTACTGCAAATCGACGTTAGTGATATGGGCTTATCGGCTTGTAATTCAGCGGATTACTCGTACTTCCCTTTTTGGATATTGGTGTGACATGAGCAATTTTCCAGTCTTTAGGTACGGATCTCCCAGGCAGATGCTATTTTTCTTGACTTCCGGAAGGCGTTCGATATAGTTCCGCACTGTCGCCTAATAAACAAAGTAAGAGCCTACGGAATATCAGACCAGCTGTGTGGCTGGATTGAACAGTTTTTAGCAAACAGAACACAGCATGTTGTTATCAATGGAGAGACGTCTACAGACGTTAAAGTAACCTCTGGCGTGCCACAGGGGAGTGTTATGGGACCATTGCTTTTCACAATATATATAAATGACCTAGTAGATAGTGTCGGAAGTTCCATGCCGCTTTTCGCGGATGATGCTGTAGTATACAGAGAAGTTGCAGCATTAGAAAATTGTAGCGAAATGCAGGAAGATCTGCAGCGGATAGGCACTTGGTGCAGGGAGTGGCAACTGTCCCTTAACATAGACAAATGTAATGTAAGAAGGATCCTTTATTGTATGATTATATGATAGCGGAACAAACACTGGTAGCAGTTACTTCTGTAAAATATCTGGGAGTATGCGTGCGGAACGATTTGAAGTGGAATGATCATATAAAATTAATTGTTGGTAAGGCGGGTACCAGGTTGAGATTCATTGGGAGAGTGCTTAGAAAATGTAGTCCATCAACAAAGGAGGTGGCTTACAAAACACTCGTTCGACCTATACTTGAGTATTGCTCATCAGTGTGGGATCCGTACCAGATCGGGTTGACGGAGGAGATAGAGAAGATCCAAAGAAGAGCGGCGCGTTTCGTCACAGGGTTATTTGGTAACCGTGATAGCGTTACGGAGATGTTTAATACACTCAAGTGGCAGACTCTGCAAGAGAGGCGCTCTGCATCGCGGTGTAGCTTGCTCGCCAGGTTTCGAGAGGGTGCGTTTTTGGATGAGGTATCGAATATATTGCTTCCCCCTACTTATACCTCCCGAGGAGATCACGAATGTAAAATTAGAGAGATTAGAGCGCGCACGGAGGCTTTCAGACAGTCTTTCTTCCCGCGAACCATACGCGACTGGAACAGGAAAGGGAGGTAATGACAGTGGCACGTAGGGTGTCCTCCGCCACACACCGTTGGGTGGCTTGCGGAGTATAAATGTAGATGTAGATGTAGATCTTTATGTGAGCGTGCGGCTGTATATAACTGCTAAATATGGAGCTATTGTGTCAGCATACTCTGAGAGGAACCTGACTGGTATACAATCTGAACCGAAGGCCTAAGCTTTATTAAGTGATTTAAGCTGCTTTGTTACACTGAGGATATTTACTTCTATGTCTCTCATCTTGGCAGTTTTTCTTGATAGGAATTCAGGAATATTTATTCGTCTTCTTTGGTGAAGGAGTTTCGGAAAACCGTGTTTAATAACTCTGCTTTAGAGGCACTGTCATCAGTGACTTCACCGTTGTTATCGCGCAGTGAAGATATTGATTGCGCCTTGCCACTGGTGTGCTCTATGTGTGGCCAGAATCTCTTTGGACTTTCTGACAGGTTTCGAGACAGAATTACGATGTGGAAATTATTAAAAGCATCTCTCACTGAAGTACGCGCTTTTTTTCGAACTTCTGCAAAACTTTGCCAGTCTTGTGGATTTTGCGTTCTTTTAAATTTGGCATGCTTTTTTCGCTGCTTCTGCAACAGTGAAGTGACCCGTTTTATGTACCATGGGGGATCAGTACCATCACTTATTAATTTATGTCGTATATATCTCTCAATTGCTGTCATACTATCGCTTTGAAATCATTCCACAATTTTTTACTCTTAAGTCATCAGATCGGAAGGAGTGAAGACTGTTTCTTAAAAAGGCTTAAGAGCATTTTTATCAGGTTTTTTAAATAGATATACTCTACGTTTCTTTTTGGTGGTTTTAGGTGTTAGGGTATTCAGCATAGCAGGGACTGCCTTGTGGTCGCTAATCCCTGTATTCGTAACGATACTCAGTATTTGTCCATGATGTGTTCAGTAAGACACTCGAGCTCGTTTAAAAGTTTTGATGGAAGGTCCTGGAACACCCGCTTTAGAGCTCCAATAACTTCCCATGTGACTCGCATATCATGGGCCACTTACAACTGTCTCTGATAGATCAGAGGTTCACCTGTGACAAGGAAGTGGAAGATACCGTCGAAAACTAGATCCGTCAGTAACCCAGGAGTTGGTGTGCTGAAGTCATCTACTGACTTGCTACGCGCTGGGATGAATATCAAAGTGAATAGTAGTCACGTATAGTTGTAGTGTTCCATATGAACTGCAACTGTGATATTGTTATTAACCATTCTTTGTATGCAATTGTAGTCTCATTTCAATTTTGGCACACTTTTTACATACTCCGCAAGTCACTGTAATGTGTCCACCCCGATAGCTGCGGGACGACCTGTCATGCCAAGGGGCCCGGTCTCGATTCCGGGCTGGGTCGGAGATTTTCTCCTCCCAGGGACTGGGTGTTGTGTTGCCTTCATCATCATTTCATCCCCATCGACGCGTAAGTCGCCGAAGTGGCATCAACACAGAAGACGTGCAACAAGCCACAGGTCTACCCGGCAGGAGGCCCTCACCCCACGCCATTTTCTTTGTAATGTGCATCACACTATTTATTTTCTTTCTAATTCCTTTTGCATATTTACAAAAGGAAAAATCGATATGCCTTCCTTTTGCGTATTTACGAAAGGAAAAATCGTTATGCTTCTGTACGCATCTACATATCTCTTATGTTATTCTGCTTATACTAACGTCAAAGCAAGAATAGAAAAACTACAAAGCGCGCACATGCAACCAAGCAGTCGGTCGTCACTCGCTCCTTACGCAAAAACAGCGAGAAGAAACCGTAATATGCAGTACAGTGCACTTCACTGTCGTTCTCAAAGTATGGATGTAGTGGTAGATGTAGTTGTCGACGCATATGTAATGTAAATACGATTTGGGAAAACGGTCGGAAGGATAGCACTGTTTGTTGAGCAGTACCGATGTATATACACTAAAGCACCAAAGAAACTAATACAGGCATGAGTATTCAAATACAGAGATTTGTAAACAGACAAAACACGGCGGTGCGGTCGTCAATGTCAATATAAGGCAACAAGTGTCTGGCGCAGTTCTGGTATCGGTTACTGCTGCTACAATAGCAAGTTATCAAGATTTAAGTGAGTTTTAACGTTGTGTTACAGTCAGCGCACGAGCGACGGTACACAATATCTCCGAGGTAGGGATGAAGTGGGGATTTTCCTGTACGACCATTTCACGACTAAACCGTGAATATCAGAAAACCGGTAAATCATCAAATCTCCGACATCGCTGCTGCCGTAAAGAGATCGTGGAAGGACGGGACGAGCGATGACTGAAGAGAATCGTTCAACATGACAGAAGAGTGCAACTCTTCTTCAAATCGCTGCAGATTTCAGTACTGGGCCACCAACAAGTGTCAGCGTGCGAATCGTTCAACGAAACGTCATCGATATGGGCTTTCGGGGCCGAAGGTCCCTCGTGTACCCTTGAGGATTACACGGCACAGAGCTTTACGCCTCGTTTGGGCCCCTCAACATTGACACCGAACTGTTAATGACTGGAACTATGTTGCCTGGTTTGACGAGTCTTGTTTCAGATTACATCGAGCGGATGGACGTGTACAGGTATGGAGACAGCCCCATGAATCCATGGACCCTGCATGTCAGCAGAGGACTGTTCAACCTGGTAGAGGCGTCGGAAGTTGGAGTGATTTGGGACCCCTGTTACGTCTAGATACGACTCTGGCAGGTGACACGTACGTAAACATCCTGTCTGATCACCTGCATCCATTCATGTCCATTGTGCATTCCGACGGACTTGGGAAATTCTGACGGGACAATGCTACACCCCACTCGTCCAGAATTACTGCAGAGTGGACATTCTTCTGGTTTTAAAAACTTCCGCTGGCCACTAAAGTCCCAAGACTAGAACGTTATTGCGCATATCTGGAATGTCTTGCAACATGCTGTGCAGAAGAGATCTCCACTTCCTCGTACTCTTACGGATGTATGGACAGCCCTGCAGGATTCATGGTGTCATTTCCCTCAAGCACTACTTCAGACATTAGTCGAGTCCATGCCACGTTGTGTCGAGGAACTTCTGCGCGCTCAGGGGGTGGGGGGAGGGGGGCTACACGCTATTAGGCAGGTGTACAAGTTTCTTTGGCTCTTCATTGCAGGAGACACCGTGGTACATTTACCCCGATTTCATTTCAGAATTTATAAATTTTTTTAGGTTACATACGTCGTGTATAAAATAGTTTGGTCTTATAACATAGTTATCAAAGTATAGCTTGGTATATATAATTCTAACTCAACATTGCATTTAAGAGGACAAAATAATTTTAAAGGCTCATGTCGTGAGCGTAAACGTGCCCCAGGCATGGTGCAAGTTTACGCGCTATGGAAATACGTTTATGTGTATCATAGAATGTCCCCGTTAAACTTCAAAATATGTTTTGTTGGCAGTAAACGAAACTACAGTCTTACTTACACCCCTTAACATAGCAAAACATAAGAATTTTACTGGCGGTAAACGTCGTTATCAGGAGAAAGAAAACTGGCATTCTACGGATCGGAGCGTGGAATGTCAGATCCCTTAATCGGGCAGGTAGGTTAGAAAATTTAAAAATGGAAATGGATAGGTTAAAGTTAGATATAGTGGGAATTAGTGAATCTCGGTGACAGGAGGAACAAGACTTTTGGTCAGGCGAATACAGGGTTATAAATACAAAGTCAAATAGCGGTAATGCAGGAGTAGGTTTAATAATGAATTAAAAAAATAGGAATACTGGTAAGCTACATACAGCATAGTGAACGCATTATTGTGGCCAAGATAGACACGAAGCCCACGCCTACTACAGTACTACAAGTTTAGATACCAACTAGCTCTGCAGATGACGAAGAAATTGAATAAATGTATGATGAAATAAAAGAAATTATTCAGATAGTGAAGGGAGACGAAAATTTAATAGTCATGGGTGACTGGAATTCCAGAGTAGGAAAAGGGAGAGAAGGAAACAGTACGTGAATATGGATTGGGGGTAAGAAATGAAAGAGGAAGCCGCCTGGTAGAATTTTGCACACAGCTCAACTTAATCACAGCTAACACTTTGTTCAAGAATCATAACAGAAGGTTGTATACATGGAAGAAGCCTGGAGATATTGACAGATTTCAGATAGATTATATAATGGTAAGACAGAGATTTAGGAACCATGTTTTAAATTGTTATACATTTCCAAGGGCTGATGTGGACTCTGACCACAATCTATTGGTTATGAACTGTAGATTAAAACTGAAGAAACTGCAAAAAGGTGGGAAATTAAGGAGATGGGACCTGGATAAACTGAAAGAACCAGAGGTTATACAGAGTTTCAGGGAGAGCGTAAGGGAACAAATGGCAGGAATGGGGGAAAGAAATAGAGTATAAGAAGAATGGGTAGCTTTGAGGGATGAAGTAGTGAAGGCAGCCAGGGATCAAGTAGGTAAAAAGACGATGGCTAATAGAAATCCTTGGGTCACAGAACAAATATTGAATTTAATTCATGAAAGGAGAAAATATAAAAATGCAGTAAATGAAGCAGGCAAAAAGGAATACAAACGTCTCAAAAATGAGATCGACAGGAAGTGCAAAATGGCTAAGCAGGGATGGCTAGAGGACAAATGTAAGGATGTAGAGGGTTATCTCTCTAAGGGTAACATAGACACTGCCTACAGGAAAATTATAGAGACCTTTGGAGAAAAGAGAACTACTTGTATGAATATCAGGAGCTCAGTTGGAAACCCAGTTCTAAGCAAAGAAGGGAAAGCAGAAAGGTGGAAGGAATATATAGAGGGTCTATACAAGGGCGATGTACTTGAGGACAATATTATGGAAATAGCAGAGGATGTAGATGAAGATGAAATGGGAGATTCGATACTGCGTGAAGAGTTTTACAGAGCACTGAAAGACCTAAGTCGAAACAAGGCCCCGGGAGTAGACAACACTCCATTAGAACTACTGACGACCTTGGCAGAGCCAGTCCTAACAAAACTCTACCATCTGGTGAGCAAAATGTATGAGACAGGCGAAATACCCTCAGACGTCAAGAAGAATATAATAATTCCAATCCCAAAGAAAGCAGGTGTTGACAGATGTGAAAATTACAGAACTATCAGTTTCGTAAGTCACGGCTGCAAAATACTAACACGAATTCTCTACAGACGAATGGAAAAACTAGTAGAAGCCCACCTTGGGGAAGATCAGTTTGGATTCCGTAGAATTGTTGGAACACCTGAGGCAATACTGACCCTACGGCTTATCTTAGAAGAAACATTAAGGAAAGGCAAACCTACGGTTCTAGCATTTGTAGACTTAGAGAAAGCTTTTGACAATGTTGACTGGAATACTCCCTTTCTAATTCTGATGGTTGCAGGGGTAAAATATAGGCAGCGAAAGGCTATTTACAATTTGTACAGAAAGCAGATGGCAGTTATGAGAGTCGAGGGGCATGAAAGGGAAGCAGTGGTTGGGAAGGGAGTGAGAAAGGGTTGTAGCCTATCCCCGATATTATTCAATTTGTATAATGAGCAAGCAGTGAAGGAAACAAAAGAAAAATTCGGAGTAGGTATTAAAATCCATGGAGAAGAAATAAAAACTTTGAGGTTCACCGATGACACTGTAATTTTGTCAGAGACAGCAAAGGACTTCTAAGAGCAGTTGATCGGAATGGATAGTGTCTTGAAGGGAGGATATAAGATGAACATCAACAAGAGTAAAACGTGGATAATGGAATGTAGTCGAATTAAGTCGGGTGATGTTGAGGGTATTAGATTAGGAAATTAGACACTTAAAGTAGTAAAGGAGTTTTGCTATTTGGGGAGCAAAATAACTGATAATGGTCGAAGTAGAGAGGATATAAAATGTAGACTGGCAATGGGAAGGAAAGCGTTTCTGAAGAAGAGAAATTTGTTAACGTAGTGTATAGATTTAAGTGTCAGGAAGTCGTTTCTGAAAGTATTTCCATGGAGTGTAGCCATGTATGGAACTGAAACACGGACGATAAATAGTTTAGACAAGAAGAGAATAGAAGCTTTCGAAATGTGGTGGTACAGAAGAATGCTGAAGATTAGATGGGTAGATCACATAACTAATGAGAAGGTGTTGAATATGATTGGGGAGAAGAGAAGCTTGTGGCACAACTTGACTAGAAGAAGGGATCGGTTGGTAGGACATGTTGTGAGGCATCAAGGGAACACCAATTTAGTATTGGAGGGCTGCGTGGAGGGTAAAAATCGCAGAGGGAGACCAAGAGATGAATACACCAAGCAGATTCAGAGGGATGTAGGTTGCAGTAGGTACTGGGAGATGAAGAGGCTTGCACAGGATAGAGTAGCATGGAGAGCTGCATCAAACCCGTCTCAGGACTGAAGACCACAACAACAACAACAACAACAAATCATTTTTTTGTGGAACTACTACCTATTACCATTTTTTGGTGTAGGAGTTACCATGTTCATTAAACGCCTGTTCATTATCATTTAGTAAGTCCATCTTTGTACAAGGCGTGTGGAGGACTTCGTCTGTTCAGTACATAATTTCAAATTAAAAAAACGGGTGATGGTATTTTTGATTTTACATTTCATATCCACAATCATTATTCAAATGACAATTTATGCAAAAAAATTTCTTTCCTGTGTCACAATCGTCGTGTGCACATCGTTCACACCTAAGGCACGGAACCCATTCCTCATTTCTTGTATAGCGTTTCAGGCAGCAAATTCAAAGGCAATTTTCATCGACCTCATCAGACTGATGCAGATTACAAGAGAAAGGAAGAAGAACTAAATGGGAGACTCTTTGAGACGGGAGTGCTTGCTGACTGTCGTTTTTGGATGACTAGTTGGTGAGAGGAGACTGAGATGACGAGGACATGCAAGACCACACACGACATAAAGGGCAGAGGAAATTATGGAGGCCTGAAGAGGGTAGTAGAAGAGAGGAGAGCGTAGAGTGTTGGCTTCACACTAATGATGGCATCACACATAGGCCAATCCACATTTTCCTTGTTCTTACTTTTACCAATTTCGTCCCCTTTTCAATACCTATTCTCACAGATTTAATTCCATCTGCTTGACATGCATTATGTTTAAATAGCTATTTTCAGTAATTTTTATCTTTTATTCATTTTGGATTCCAGCTCCTGTTGTCTTATTGTTTCCTTTACTCTGTATCTGTTAGGAGGCACTTTAAAGTAGTGCGTAGACGTTATTATATCTCTTTAAAAATGTATAACTATTTATTTAGAGGAAACACTCTCCTAGTAAATTTGTTTGTCCTTTGATTTATCGTGATCTGTTACTGATTTTTAGTGAAATAGTTTTTACGTTTAGTTTTCAAAAAAACACGAAAGAGATATTATAAGCAAAATAATGAATTTCGTAGGTTGCCAATTACGTATTATATCTGGTTTTATCGAGCGCCAGGCTCCCTACAAATTACTGTAAATGCAATAGCGCAGTATTACTCAGCTCCAGTTCACTGATCTGAAATTATTACTATCACAGAAAATAGACAAGTTTTAATAAAATTGTTTCACTTGATTCCTTCAATTAATCTCACTGAATATTTTTACATAATTTCTTCCGCTCCGGCTGTCAGACATTGTGCTGTAAAAAAATATTTTTATATGTACCGCGTAGTGGCGGCTATTTGTTAACAGTCAGAGATCACTGTTACTCGCTCCGCGGCAGCTGGAAACATGCTAAATAATTTTCATTAAATATTCTTTTCATAAGATAAATGTGGCGTAGGTTCTTGCAATAACGCACGAAGATCACTTTATACTTATATATTCTTACTAGGACCCAGTTTACACCATTAAATATTTGCAATTTCGTTACGTCAGAAACAAATGCTAGCGCACCACAACAGCTTGCGTACCTTATTCCAGCTAACACCAGAACGAACAGAACAAAACAGACTAGACAGAAGAATGAGCATTGCATTGTGTTTTATACTCTTACAAAGATAATAATACTTCTTTTAATTACTTACACATTATAATCTCATACAATAAAAATAAAGTCTTTTCTGCATCTATCGATCTATACTGTATATTTTTACAGTTAGTGTTATTACCTTTCGTAGATAAATCGATGTTTGCAGTTCATTTTGGGTCACATACAGTCATTTTTATTTATGTTTCACCTCGATAATGGTGAATATTGCAAAATGGACACTACAACGTGCACCAACGGAACAACGTAAACATGCCCCATCTTCATGTTTGAATTAGTTTCGAAAGTACAGCAGTATCTTTTCGAAACTACAGCAGTATCTTTAAGGCTCTCAGATGATACACACGTACCTTTTAAAGTAGAATAATGTAATGTAAACGAACATGCATTTGTCATTTCTCAATTCTGAAGCTATGCTGCGCAGGAGCTTTGATATTTGAGTAACAAAATTTACTGAACTTGTACAAAAACACAAATATGTTCTTCGCGCTAAGGCGTACACTCATCTGATACCCAGAAGTTTGTGAGAGCTCTCGGTAGAGGGCACTAGTATTATCCCATTGTTGGTAGCGCTCTAGCAACAATGGTACCGAGGAAACTGCTCATCTAAAAATGTCCCGTGCGCAAACGTGTTTAAATGCAGAAGACGGTCAAGGTATAGTCCTCCAAAAGTTCAACAAGTGTGATCGTTCAAGTCATTTGTATATTTCAACTGCAAACGGGAGACCACTTTAAGAAGGTGCCCATTTAGGGAAGCTGCAGCCCGTCTAAGCTACTAGCATCACCGAGTCTGTATCTGATAACACCCTTAAAACAGAAATCGCTATCGCAGAATTACAAGTGCTAGGTACTCGGCTCCACAGGTCGCCATCCATGCACCCACGAGACATACACACTGAAGCGACAAAGCAACTGGTATAGGCATGCGTATTCAAATACGGTATTGGAGACAACTTCGTGAATTCATGGACCCTGCATGTCACCAGGGGACTGTTTAAGGTGGTGGAGGCTCTATAATGGTGTGGGACGTGTGCAATTGGAGCGATATGGGACCCCTAATACTTCTAGATACGACTCTCACAGGTGACAAGTATGTAAACATCCTGTCTGATCACCTACATCCATTCATGTTCATTGTGCATACCGATGGACTTTGGAAATTCTGGTAGGACAATGCAACGCCCCACACGTCCAGAATTGCTACAGAGTGGCTCCAGGAACACCCTTCTGAGTTTAAACACTTCCGCTGGCCACGAAACTCCCCAGAAAAGAACATTATTGAGCATATGTGCGACGCCTTGCAATGTGCTGTGTAGAAGAGATCTCCACCCCCTCGTACTCTTACATACTTATGGATAGCCCTCCAGCATCTATGGTGTCAGTTCCCTCCGGCGCTAGGTCAAACATTAGTCGTGACCATGCCACGCCGTGTTGCGGCACTTCTGCGTGCTCGCGGGGCCGAACACTATATTAGGCAGGTGTACCAGTTTCTTGGGCTCTTCAGTGTATTTTTAAGTCGCCATTCTTCCGATTGCCATCATTCTGTCCTTTATCGCTCCCTATCTTGTGCTAATTTTATCATCTCCACTTAGCAGCTACACCGAACATCCGGTTTATCCGTTTCGAGTATATCATCTTTCCCCCTGATTCCAGCACCAATGTCAGTACTCCTGGATGCCAAACCAACGGCAAATTGTAGTACTCTGACTACTCGGTTAATTCTTATCTGTTTTCGATGTCATCACGTTTCAAATGCTGGTAGTTCCTTCTTCTCAGGATTGCCGAATGTCCACGTCTCATACCCAAGGAATGGTGTGCTCTCGAAGTATGCTTTCAACAACTTCTTCCTTATTTCCTCTCTCAAAATCTCACTCTAGTATAGCTCTTTTGCTGAAGGTAGTTTTCTTCCCCCGTAGAGTCCTGTAATGATATTTTCATAGCTTTGGTCCTTCTGTGTAATCTTTCTTTCAAGATAGTAGAATTCTTTACTAATGTGTCGATTCCAGTATGATGTTAAGCAAATTTTGAAAATCCTTTCTACTACCCATCAGTATCATCGTCTTTCCTTTGTTTACTCCGTTCTCTAATTCTTTCTTAGCTTGGATTGGAAAATATTGTCGCCTGCAAAAATTCTTTGTTAATCACTCTACTGACTGGTTTGTTAAGCCCCGCCATGAATTCCTCTTCTGTGCCAACCTCTTCATTTCAGAGTGGCATTTATATTCAACATACTCAAAACTGAAATACCGTAAAATTCATATATGTTTCTTTTTTGAGTGGTTTTTCATTTCTATCGTTGCTTGTTCTAGGTACAGGTTGTTGTCTTGCTTATATTATTCATTTCATCATAATATTTCGTATTTTTAAGTGAAACGTTCTTCTGTTTTCATATGTGCCTGACAATAAGGTTATGCAGTGGAACATATTGCAGCAAATAATAATTTAAGGCATGACGACGAGTTTATATTGAGACACGCTCGAAGAAATAATTTAATTTGGACGACAAAGTATAGGGACTGGTTGATCCGTAAGACTTGCTTATGAATTCAAGCAGCCACCATCGAGTAACAACAAATTCATCACAAATTATTTTTGTTTGTCTTTTGTGTTCCTTACATTACTAACAAGTATTACTTTTCTTCGTCCTTTCTCTATTTAAACTGATCTCTATACAAACTGTCTTTGTTTAGAGTAACTTTCATATCATCCATTAAGCGTGTAGTGAAATTGCGTGCTTATGGAATATCGTCTAAGTTATATGACTGGATTTGTGATTTCCTGACAGAGAGGTCACAGTTCGTAGCAACTGACGGAAAGGCATCTAGTACAAAAGATGTGATTTCTGTAGTTCCCCAGGGTGGTGTTGCTGTTCCTTATCTAAAACGATTTGGGAGACAATCTGAGTAGCCGTCTTCGGTTTTTTGCAGACGATGCTGTCGTTAATCGACTAATAAAGTCATGAGAAGACCAAAACAAATTGCAAAGCGATTTAGAAAAAATTACTGAATGGTGCGAGGAAGATTGGCAGCTGACACTAAGTAACGAAAAGTGTGAGGTCATCCACATGAGTGCTAAAAGGAATTCGTTAAACTTCGGTTACACGATAAATCATCCAAATCTAAAGACCGTAAATTCAACTAAATGCCTACGAATAACAATTACGAAGTACTTAAATTGGAAGGAACACACAAAAAGTGTGGCGCAGGCTAACCAAAGACTGCCTTTTATTGGCAGGACACTTAGAAAATGTAACACATATACTAAGGAGACTGCCTACACTACGCTTGGCCGTCCTCTTTTGGAATACTGCTGCGCGGTGTGGGATCCTTAGCAGATACGACTGACGGAGTACATAGAAAACGTTCAAAGAAGGGCAGCACATTTTGTATTGTAGCGAAATATTGGAGAGAGTGTCACCGAAATGATACAGGATTTGGGCTGGACATAATTAAAAATGGCTCTGAGCACTTTGGGACATAACATCTGAGGTTATCAGTCCCCTAGAACTTAGAACTACTTAAACCCAACCAACCTAAGGACATCACACACATCCATGCCCGAGGCAGGATCCGAACCAGTGACCGTAGCAGTCACGCGGGTTCGCACTGAACATCATTAACAGAAAGAGGCGTTTCTCGTTGCGACGGACTCTTGTCACGAAGTTCCAATCACCAACTTTCTCCTCCAAATACGAAAATATTTTGCTGACACCGTCCTACATAGGGAGGAACGATCACCACGATAAAATAAGGGAAATCAGAGCTCGTACGGAAAGATATAGGTTTTCGTTCTTCCGTGCGCTATACGACATTTTAAATAATAGAGAATTGTGAAGGTGGTTCGATGAACCCTCTGCCAGGCACTTAAATGTGATTTGCAGAATATCGATGTAGATGTATATGTAGAAAAAGTGTTGATATTCTTATCTCCCTAACCACCTACCTTTCTCTTACAATTTTCATATGTTATTTATTGCTGTTACGCTGCTCCACATGTGCTAAAACTTGGGCTGATTCAAACATTTTCTTTTGTTGCTGTTGAAGATTTTCATGTGACTTTTCTAAATTGCAACAGGCCAACTCAAGCTAAAAACGTCGTATACAGTAAAGCGTATCTAAAGGCGGAGGGAATGCTTCGTCACTGTCGCCACATAATGCTACGAGATGACTGAATTGAATACAAATCAGCATTCATGGATTAGGACAGAAACCCATAACTATAACCAAAACTATTTGCTGGGACTGGGTCGGACACACGGTGTGAACTGCGGCAACGTATACCTGTTTGAAGCGAAGCCACGCTGTGGATAGCCAAGGCGGGCAGGCGCGAACGAAAATTATAGCCGTGGCGAACGCGAGATACGGAATTTAGGCGGGCGTCCTCAGCCGAGCTAAGCCTCGCGCGTCTCCGGTAAATGTTTGAGAAAGGCGGCGAGTAATAAAGGAAAACCCGGCGCCGAGCTTTATTGAAAGTATAATGGAGTCTGCGTATATCCCTCCCCCACCTCGCCCCCACCCCACCCTCACACTGTGGAGTAATGCGTCGTCGAGGAGAGTCGGTCGCATACTTAAGGAGTGGCAACACCGGCGCGGAATAAAAATCAGTATTAATGGTGCCTCCGCGAGGCTTAGAAGCCATGCGCTGGCGGGTACTCCGTTCCGCTCCTCTGTTACTTCCTCTTGGTTTCCGATGGAGCTGTTTTTCCCGTGTTTAAAACTGGTATTTGTGGTCTCTAGTGATATTAATGCAGACGCGGTTACTCCTTGCGTACAAGCCATTATAAACATAGAAGTGGTAGTGGAGGCTTTGGAAGATGACGAAAGGGATAAGACCCACACCGGTAATCACTTTAAGTCCATACTTCTCGACAGCACTAATTTTTCACAGGATGAGTTGTAACACCATAATTAATTCTGTAAATATTTTGTACTGATGAATTCTGTTAAATGTCAAGTATGTATTTTACTTATTATGTAAAGTCTTTGACTCATTGCAATGAAGTGAATTGTTGTGTGAAATGATTTCTCTTTACTATTTAAATTCTTTGTATTAATTGGAGAAAGGTAGTTTTTAATTATGTTTATTTTATTTTTTACTTATTAATGTGTTTAAATGTTGATATCTTATTACAGATGTTTGATTACAACTATGTACAAGCTGGTTCATACCTAGAGACTTTGTATAAGATAAAAAGCAACTGTACTTCCCGTTTGTAACGTAACTGAGTTGGCGCGCGCCAAAATCTGGTTGGCGCGGGCTAAAAGGTGGATGTGGCGCTCAGTCTGGGCGCCAAGTGAGAGAGCCCAGTCAGTCGCCAGCTAGCTACTGGAAAGTCTGGTCTGGTCTGAGCAGTAAGTGAGTGAATAGCGCAAGTGCCGAGGGTGGCATCCAGTACCTGGATTAATATGGAAGGGCCTCGGATGTGCGTACGGCTATAAAATGGCGCTCTACTAATGAAAAAGGCTCTAATGTTGGAATTATCGTCGCCAAGAAGAAGATAACAGAGCTAATTACATCCGGAGGAAATACCAGATAGCCACTATGTACTTGCCACCAATATCGCGCCATCACTTCAGCAAATCTGAGAGATCAGATTTATGTCAAAGTATGGACCAGTACATTTAAGTGTTGTTTAATTTGGAATAATAAGGCAAGCTATATTAAACTGTGTGTCTGACCCTTGAATTGGTTCCTCTGATCATATCTCTTAGGATCCATTCCACATAATTACTAATATCTGAGTGCCCTGTACGTGAAAAAGATGACAATAGATGATTGTTGGTGTTGCTTAATTTTGAATGCAACAAAATTATAGAAATACTGTAGGTTTCATTGAAATCAAGGGAGGTGGTATAGTATTTATGAAAACCTCCATAATGTTTGATTTGTTTCTGATTCAAAGTATTTGTGCTTCAAGAATTAATTGCATTTAATTCTGTCAGTGAAAATTACTGGTTGTGCTAATGACAAATGTAAGCACGTTATTTTGAGGATAGTTCGAGTAAAATGCATTTAAAGTCATACTTGAAAACCTGTATAAAAGATCACTGACATTAAAAAGTCCTGCAAGGTGAGTGAAATTAGTGAAAGAATAATACCAGAATCTGCATCTCACAATTTGTTCTCAAGAAAAGTGTGTTTAGTTTGCTTTATGTTAATGGACAGTTTAAGGGTCCTCACTTTTGTGTCGCTTAATATGAGAAAACATTTTTGAACAATGAGTTTACTAATTGCATTCTGAATAAATTATATGGTTTGTGTCCTTTGTGTAGTAAAATTTGAAAAGAAGTTTGATGGCCCCCACCTAAGATTTGGCCTATCAAAGATAAAGTTACTGTAATTGCTCTTATCCCTAAAAATAGAAATAATATTACTTCTTAATGAGCGTAAATATCCTATTGCAAGTGACTTTTAATTATATTTCTACTATTTGGAAAGTAAATGTTGAAATAGGACTAATTCCTTATCCAATTCCTGGTTTAGTACTGGCTTTCATAACTCTTGGTAATCACATAATTCATATATAACAAAGCAATTACTATTGAGAAGAAATAAGCCACAAACTGTTTCTATGGGAACTTGCATATACTATTTATAGCTGCTATCATCATTGTACCACTTGTCTGGTTATGGTAGAGTTCATTGCACTTCTCTGGAAAAGAAGTAATGGTAGCTTTCCTTTTTTCAAAATTTAAATCAGATTCTTAAAAGTAATGTTTCATATTACTATGCCTAATTAGGCTGGCGACCGTATTTTATTTCATTTAAGCCTAGGACGCCTAAGCGAGGGGTGGGGGGGGGATTCGTTGAACCCACAATTTTTTTATGTCCCCTACTTTTCCCCAAGTAACTTTCATACTACATATTCCCTTTGAGTTGTTGTTTGTTGGCTATTTTATGAAACGTTAGTGTCAATATATTTTATAGAAAATTCCTGCTTTGAAAGAAAAAATAAATAAACTTATTATGGGTCCAACAAACCCCCTAACCCTTAGGCTTCCATGCTATAGAAAATTTCCCTTAGTAGGATTTCGTATTTTTCATCTCTACAACAATGGAGTTAGTTTCTTGTTGGTTGGTATTCTTGATATCCACAACAATCGGTTTACTTTCAAAGGAAGTGATTGTTGATGTCAGTCAGCTGTTATTTATCTTGTAAACTTGCAGTGAGTTAGTGCAGTTCCCTACTGTTCACACCCAAACATAGGAATGACTAAAAGAATACGTGACTCGTCTTTAGAAAGAGTTCTGAATGAAATTTTAGATGAAGATTCTGACTCAGGGAGTGAAAGTGAATGTGAGGATGGTGTTATGGAGTATGATTCAGATTGGGAAAGTGATGTGGATGTTAGAGAAGATGAAGATAGCGCAGCTTCAGGCAGTGACCATCAGGACCTTATTGTGGCCAAGTCTGGAAGAGGGTACGTAACCACACAGCCTAGAATTCCTCGGAGGTCTGTTGCTAACATAGTAAGAGAGCAGGCAGGAGTAACTCCAGCTGGTGTTTGCCATTCACCTGGAGAAGCCTTTAAGTTACTTCTTAAGCCTGGCATCATGGATGTTATAGTAAAACATTCAAATGAAGAGGCAGTTAGGCGAAATGGTACTTTGACTACTGAGAAAGAATTGTATGCTTTTATAGGTATCCTGTACTTATGGGGGCAAATAATGACAATTGTCAGTGTACACGATCTTTGGTCAGACCTAATGGGTCGGTCAGTTTACAAGGGTATTATGGCAAGAGAACGTTTCCAGGAACTTATTGCAATCATAAGGTTTGATGACAAAAGTACCCGCCAGCTAAGAAGGGAAGCAGACAAGTTCACAGCGATCCGTGACGTTTTCAACAAAGTGAATCATAGGTTTCCACTACTGTATAAACCAGGGGTCCACCTCACCATTGATGAGATGCTCAGCTTGCTTAGAGGGCGCTGCCCCTTCAAAGTATTTATGAAGAAAAAACTGGGCAAGTATGGCATCCTTATACGCATGATGTCCATTGCAGTTGACAGATGAGTCTTGAATATGGAACCCTATGCAGGTAATATTCAGAATTTGTCGAAAGAAGAACGGGGTTCAGCAGCTGTCGTCAAACGTCTGGTAGCACCTGTGAAAAATACTGGTCGAAATATTACTACAGACCGATACTACACATCGGTGGATTTGGCGGAAGAGTTATACCAAGACTACAAAGTTACTACAGTAGGAACTCTCCAGTCAAACAGGAAGCATATTCCAGACATAATGAAGAACACGTCAAATCGAGAGCTATATTCATCAATGTTCTTGTTCACAGACCCATCAACAGGTAGGCCTCCTGTAACTTTGGTGTCCTACATAGCAAAAACGAAACCAAGTAAAAACTTACTGATGTTGTCAACAATGCTCCAAGATAAAGGCACTGTTGGAGTACAGAAGAATAAAACTGAGATAAATGCATATTATAATTCCACTAAAGGTGGAATTGATACCATTGATCCAATGGCGCGTATGTACACCTGCAAGAGGGGAACAAAGAGGTGGCCTCTATCTGTATTTTACTCTTTCATCGACGTTTGTGCTATCAATGTAACCACCATATTCATCCAGCAACATCCAAGATGGAATGAAAAGAAACACAACAAACGGAAACTTTATCTTCTGCAAGCTGGGATGGAACTAGTGAAATTGCAGGTAGAACAAAGAAGTGCCAATGTAAGAGGGTTATCTAACCAAGTAGTTCAATCAGTGCAGACTATTCTACAAAAGAAAGTCAAAGAAGTGATAACAGAAGCACATCAGCCTCCTGCAGGGAAAGGTCGGTGCGATATTTGTGTAAGAGAAGATAAAAAAAAGAAGCAGAAGTACAACAATCTAAGTAAACCAAAACAGTATTGTAAACAGTGCCATAAACATGTGTGTAACACACATTCAGAAAAAATTGTGAAGTGTGTCTCTTGCCTTGAAGTTGAGGACTCAAGAGTAGTCTATTGTATATGAAAACATCTGTATTATGTATTGTAATATGTCAATTTTTTATTCACTCAATCCAATATTTATAACAATTAACAACATTTATAAACTAATGCCTTAGTTAAAATATATAAACCATTTTGAAAGTTGTAATTTTTCGTCAGTAAACGTATTTAATACCTGTGGGCTCGCCGAACCACGTCCCCCCCCCCCCCCCCCTTAGGCATCCAAGTTAGAAAAAAAGCCTTGGGCGTCCTAAGGTTAAGTAAACTTGGTTACTCAAGCAATTTTCCAAATTTCTATCTTTAGCTTTCTGGTTTCTAATGTTATATTAAATTCAGGTTCGATTATCCAAATCCATTAGGTAACTCACGATCAGTTTACTTTAATCCTCCCAGAGGGTAACATTTACTGCAACATAATACCTTATTTGATAATACACGTTGTGCCAGTATAACAAACGGCGCCGTATAGTGTTGTATTTGGCTTTTCCCGCCACATTGCTATCTATGGGGCAGTAAGTGTTACAGGGTCAACAAAAATTCGCACAGTAAAGCCTCTGCCGCTGTTTCAGTGTGCATTACAAAACTATCGTGTACATTGCTCGAGGTATTGTAGTTTTCAAGACGTCCTGCATAAGCTTTTGTGGGACAACTGGGAAGATACGCAAGTGTGCAAAACTTAAGGACGAAAGCGACTTTCGCACGATGCATCACTGCTAAGTAACGTAGCTTGATGAAACTTGGACCATACGTAGAAATAAATACGTAGAAATAAATGCTGTAGTATAGTGCAGAAGGTAACTGAATGAAATACGCAATGAGGCGAAAAGAAACGACAATCTTATTAAAAAACAATAATTAACTGAAGCCGCCGTGATTCATGACGGTCCTTTGGACATTATAAAAGGTGGGACTTGGTTCTTGTGGGGTTTGTGCTCGCGACGGAGCTCAGTGCATACTCTGCAACGTTCTCCCATGCTGCGCGCTGTGTTGGTAAGGAGTTACTGCGGTAGGCCGTTCCATTCACCACGAGCGCGGTTGACAATCGCTGGATAGTCTTTGGTGTATGTGGAAGTGCTGCAGTGCGTCTCCCCCCAGCGTCCCACATGCTCTCGATCGCATTTAACTCGGATGAACTGTCAAGTTAGTCCATACTGAATAGCCTCTCGTTCCAAGTGTAGCGTCGCAAGTTGTTCCGAGCGAACGTTTGTTTTAGGATAGCTTGTTGTATATAACTTCTGCGGCTCACATGTAGCGGCCTATTCCGGGGGACACACGTGCATCTGTCACTGCCTGCCGTGGGAAAGCTATTCAATGGCTCTTACTGAAGGCGTACATTCACCACCTATAACAATCTAAATAAAGGATAGTAGTTTCTGTGTAATCGCTTTCAAAATTTGCATACTGCACTTTGTTATTAACAGAAAGGTGGGGTGAAAATCTCAGCTTTCTAGTGGGCAGATCTTCGGAGATAAAAACATTTAGTTTAAAATTAGAAAAACCACACTTAAGAAAGGAAATTCACCTGGGAACATTTATGACTTGTTTTTGGTTGTCAACTGAAATACTCACCTGAAGTAAAAGGGTATACAATTATTTAATTGAAATTTAATTTAAAAATTTCAAATACCTTACAATTTTCGTAGTATGAAATGTAGAATAACTTCAGAAAGAACTATTAAAAAGTTATTTAATTGAAATTTAATTTAAAAATTTCAAATACCTTACAATTTTCGTAGTATGAAATGTAGAATAACTTCAGAAAGAACTATTAAAACCAATATTTATTTTATTATGTGTTACGTGAGCCTGTTAGTAAATGAGAGTGTGTATGTGGGACATTCGTCAAATTTCAATATAGCGTTATGTACCGTCTTAAGAAATGTGCAAGAGTTACACAAGCCTGTCGTGGGAAAATTATCCTAGAGGATTTACCCACTTTGCTGATGACGTATGTCTAGGTATGATTGGTATTGTAACAGAGCAGCCAGAAAGTCAGCTGGAGTAAAGTCTGTATCTAAAGAATATTTCCACAATTACTGTCGTTTCGTTTTCGTTTATTAAACATCACTATAACATTTATAAGTCAGATCGACGCAAATGCGTCTGTGTATAAGGATTGGTGCAGACCAGTTTGTGTGCGAGTATGATCACGAGTGGGTATTCTGATCGGCAGTCAGTATGGTCAGCCAATCAGAATTGAGACGGTTCCCGCTTGTTACCTAATAGATATAGTGGGAGTGAGGCTGGAAGAAGGAAGTCGCTCGCTAGCTTTGAATGCGGACGGTCGTGTTACTAGTGCCAGTAAAAATAATGTGTAAGACGAAGAATTACTTAGTGTTTGACTTATTGGTGAACTAAGTCGATAGCAGTGGTTGTTGTGGACTGCTTGGTGAAATTTCAGAGGTTTTGACAAAATCTGTTGCACCGATATTCGCTTATGAAATATTGGCCTTCATAGAATCCGCGTGGCATGTTTCAGTATTCAACTACTGAGCACTTTTGGCGAGCTGTTTCGTTTTTCAAAAGCCACAAGAAGGACCGAATGTAATAACTCATATTAGTGGTGAAATTAATGACTGTGAAAACGTTGTTTAATTTGGGTCGGCTTTGGACAGATTTCTGGCTGCTGTGCGTGTGAAATGTGTGTATGAATCGTGAACTGGAAGGAAGTAGCCAAGAGTTTAAATGAAGACTGTATAGTACCATTTCTTTGGTTACCGAGGACAAAATAAACATTATTGTGTGGAAATTTCAGACATTATTTTTCAGAAGACAATCAATTTTCTTGCTGCCCGATAAAATTGGGTGACAGTATCTCTACAGAACTTTCTTTTACAACTAAAGTTGCGCGGCCTCAGTAATTTTAGTATTATGTGGTGTTTTTTTTATCAACACTGCTATTACATCATCTTTTAGGTATCTACGTTCCCGAGTGAAAGGACATTGAGTGGACGCCGTTCCGAGGTAGGTGAATTTTAATTCAAATGTGCAAATGGCTCTGAGCACTATGGGACTCAACTTCTGAGGTCATTAGTCCCCTAGAACTTAGAACTAGTTAAACCTAACTAACCTAAGGACATCACACACATCCATGCCCGAGGCAGGAATCGAACCTGCGACCGTAGCGGTCTCGCGGTTCCAGACTGCAGCGCCTAGAACCGCACGGCCGTGAATTTTAATTTGCAGCTTGCACAGTGACAACGACGAATAGACTTGGGAAATAAAACCACGACCCGCCGCACAAGGACTTCTCCATCTGCGCAGTTCGATGCGATTACGCATTGTCATCCGTAAAAGTGGAGTCAGGGACAACACACTTTTGGAGAAACGCACAGGGGGAAGGCAGCAGTGTCAAAATAACGTTGACCAGTTAGTGTACCATCTTCAAAGGTTCGCAGGTCAGTATGCCATTGCAAAGTTATGCATCCCCACACCATTTGGACCACCAAAACAACCATGTTCGACCATATTACTGAGTACATTATGTGTTCCCACCTCTCGCCCATGTACACATAGGTGGTTCTGTCGTAGTAGTTTCAACAGTCACCCGAACTTTATAATACAAAGAGATGGCGTTGGCAAAAGGGGTAAAAGAGAGGGAATCTGCATCGTTACTACCACTCGCTCCCTCTCCATGCACTATTCTTCTGCACGTCTTTCAGTGATACACATGTGCTAAGACGAGCTAAATATTGATCTTGAACACTTTTTGACTCCGTTCTACAGAACTTCCAGGAAATTTGTTCTCTTTGTTGAGCTGTTGTCAACTGAAAATATTGCAATCTTTTGCTGCTGCAATCAGTGTGAGCAGATATCTGTTCACCTACACGCGTTCATGTCAAGAAGGGCACATGGAAAAATTTAGTGAAAGAGAAAAGGAAAGAACGGAAGCAGTGTTTACTTGCAATCACCTCCAAAACGTTTGGCGGTAACACCTCTGCCAAAGTGGTTACCCTGTTGTTGACGGAGAACGTCCATGGGCTCATTAAATTTGATTGTAAGATGGTATTAGTAATAAATCTGCATTTTTTTAAGATGATCACATTGCAGGAATCTAACCTCACCTTCAAATGTACGTGTCTACATTAAAGAATTACATATCGCAGCACCAAAAAAAAAAAAAAAAAAAATCTTTTCCTGTGGCCACTGGGAAGGAAGTATGTCATTAAAGCGTTAATTATAGATACAAAAAGGTTTAAAGTTCACCACCCAGTAAATAAATAACACTTGAGCTTGGGTACACTCTGAAGACTGGTGTCAGTGCCTGTACCTTCTTATGAATACCTGCCTGCCACGGATTAAATATCGCCCTACAGCAGTTTCCTCGTAATGTAAGTTTTGTACCAGTACGTCAGAACAATGATGCACGAAGTGGACACACATACACACACACACACGCACACACAAAATGACTGACCAGAGCAGCAGCGGCAGTGGAAGAGAAAGCCTTTCAGCTGCCTGGCAGCGACGCAGCGGTCATGCGTCAGCGGAGGGCGAAACAAGTTTCCTCGCCGGTGCAGTCGACTGGACGGCATTTGCTTGACGTGCGTGAAGAACAAACTGCAGGCTGCCTCCTGCAGTCTGGGAACGGGGCGTGAAAAGCGAAAGGAAACGAGGAGCCGCCCACGCGCCCTTCCGCCTTCACATTTTTAGCTGTCAGCGAAGGCAAACAGGTGCTGTCTGGAGGGCGAATAAAATTATATTCCAACTTTCTTAAATTTTCATCCCGTTGCCTCGCTGGGCTCAGAGCATACCTTGATGTCAAGGGAATAAATTGAAATGTTAGAGGTGCTACAAACGAGTTTCTCATATATTAGGGTTTTCCTCTTTCATTGCGCTCCTTTGTTCCAGGGCAGGTAATTCAATGGACCACATTTGTGGTCGTGAGACTGGAAAATGAAGGCAAAAAGCTTAAACGTTACAATTTTATTATTACGTGAATAAGAAACAGCGCTTCTTCACTAGAGGTCTGAATGAACAGCTAACCTACCCCAGTATTGAACGAAGTTTTACGAATATCATTTTGCAGCTCTCAATCACACTTCTAAAGCACAATCTGTCTTATTTGTCAGGATGCTACAAAATCAACTTACACACCGATACAGAGTGAAAATTCATTCTGTAAACAATCCGGCAGGTGCGGCTCAGTCATGCCTCCACAGTATCATTTCCTTCAAGAGTGCTAGGTGTGCAAAGTATGCAGAAGAACTTCTAGGAAGTTTGGGTTGTAGCAGGTGACGTACGGGTGGTTGCAAGGCTGAAGGGCGGTGCGGGGGGAGGGGGGGGGGGGTTATGAGTCGTGTTTCAATAGTTCAGTTGGTAGGCGGCTTATCTGTGGAAGCCAAAGGTGTCAGGTTCCAGTCCAAGTTTGGGACAACACAAACAAAAGCAAGTCTTCCGTTGCATACTGTATACCATTTAGGTTCCTTTCAGAATATGCTGATAAAATTGCTCCATACTTAACAATCATATACAAACGCTCGTTCGACGAAAGATCCGTACCTAAAGACTGGAAAGTTGAACAGGTCACACCAGTATTCAAGAAAGGTAGTAGCAGTAATCGAGTAAATTACAGGCCCCTATTGCCCGCATCTCGTGGTCGTGCGGTAGCGTTCTCGCTTCCCACGCCCGGGTTCCCGGGTTCGATTCCCGGCGGGGTCAGGGATTTTCTCTGCCTCGTGATGGCTGGGTGTTGTGTGATGTCCTTAGGTTAGTTAGGTTTAAGTAGTTCTAAGTTCTAGGGGACTGATGACCATAGCTGTTAAGTCCCATAGTGCTCAGAGCCATTTTTGAACAGGCCCCTATTATTGACGTCGATATCCAGCAGGATTTTAGAGCATGTATTGTGTTCAAAGATTATGAATTACCTTGAAGAAACGCTCTATTGACAGACAGATAACACGGATTTAGAAAACATCGTTCTTGTGAGACACAACTAGCTGTTTTGTTAGTGCTATTGGCAACCGACTTAAAATTGATTCCGTATTTCTAGGTTTCCAGAAGGCTTTTGACACCGTACCACACAAGTGACTTTTAGGGACATTGCGTGCTTATGGAATATCGTCTCAGTTATGTGACTGGATTTGTGATTTCGTGTCAGAGAGGTCACAGTTCGTAGTAATTAACAGGAAGTCATCGAGTAAAACAGAAGAGATTTCTGGTATTCCCCAAGGCAGTTTTATAGGGCCTTTGATGTTCCTCCTCTATATAAACCATTTAGGAGCAGCTGTCCTAGGTTGTTTGCAGATGACGCTGTCGTTTATTGACTAATAAAGTCATCAGAAGGTCAAAATAAATTGCAAAACGATTTAGAAAAGATATCTGAATGATGCGAAAATTGGCAGTTGACCCCAAATAACGAAATGTGTAATGTCATCCACATGAGTGCTAAAAGGAATTCGTTAAACTTCGGTTACACGATAAATCAGCCAAATCTAGAGGCCGTAAATTCAACTAAATACCTACGAATTACAATTACGAACAACTTAAATTGGAAGGAACACATAGAAAATGTTGTGGCTAAGGCTAACCAAAGACTGCGTTTTATTGGTAGGACACTTAGAAAATGTAACAGATCTACTAAAGAGACTGCCTACACTACGCTTGTCCGTACTCTTTTCAAATACTGCTGCGAAATGTGGGATTCTAACCAGATAGGACTGACGAAGTAGATCAAAAAAGTTCAGGGGGCACCACTTTTGTACTTTCGAGAAATAGGGGGGGGGGGGAGAGTGTCATTGAAATGAGAGAGATGATCACTATAATAAAATAAGGGAAATCAGAACTCGTTCCGAAAGATACAGATTTCCGTTTTTCTCCAAGCGCTGTACGCGATTGGAATAGAGAATTATTGTGAAAGTCGTTCGATGGAACCTCTGCTAGGTACTTAAATGTGATTTGCAGAGTATTAATGTAGATGTAGTGTAGATGTAGATGTAGTACTATGTTTCACACCAGTGCGTTGTACAGAATTCGTGTCGATTCTGTGAGATAACTTTCGATCCTTCTGGGGTTCCCTTCTTCATACACCCTTGCTGTCAGTGACTAAAGATTCATATCCGTAAATAAGTAAATAGTCCTTAATCATGTACATGTTGATCAAGAGTTTCATTGTAAATATGGCAAACCAAGCAGGCGCCATGAATTTACGGTGGTTGTAAACACCATGATCAGAGATATGCATGCCAGTAGTGTAGAGATGAGTATTGTACTGTGTCAACAGGAAACCTGTGCTTAAAAAGTTAGGCACGTACTGGCGCGCGGCTCGTGCGTTCGCTGTTGTGGAAAGACCAGACAGACCATAAGTCCGTCCCGTGATACGGAATATCGTCGCACGCCCCTCACACAGGCGGTTTGCCCGGTCTCAGGAGGGAGCCCGGGCTGTGCTCGTATCGGCGCGCCCGCCGGAATATTTGCTGATGCCGCGGCGGCGGCGGCTGTGTCCATACTCGGCTCACAATGCGAGGATTCCCCGTCCGCTGCTCTCAACAGCAGCTGTCAGATCGCCGGAAAGCTTTCTCCGCGGGTGGGGAGAAGGAAAACTAACAGAGGACAATGCACTGCGCGGGTGCACATACGTGCGTCGCAGCTTTCTCGCCAACAGTGGGACCACACGTACAAAACACTTCACAAGTATACCTAAGAGCATACTCTCAGTGTGCTCCAGCTTTTATTCTAAATTAAATTACTAGTGAACTCAGCAATTCCTCGCAATTGCTAAATATGAATGCGTATTAGATCTACAAGTTAAACTCCTTCGCCCCTTCTCTGCCCATCTTTTCGGCCCCCCTCTCTGTGCTCATTTTCTTGACACCCCTTTTTATCCTCTTACCCCTATCCCTGTCCCTCAGCATTCTTTAGTGTTGGGGCCACTGCTAAGCTCTGGTATGAGAGACGTCTCTCCAGTTGCAGTACCCGTGAGGACAGTAGCTTCAATGGCATTATTTCGCTTTGTTTTAAACTGAGAGAGAATGTCATAGTTGAACCGACTCTCAGAAAGATTTCGAACTGACTGTGAGAAAGATTCCAAAACTGCACATTTTCATACCACAGCATTTCCCTTCTCGTTGTCGGTTTTAAAAGAAAAGCTACACATCGTCGTTTAAAATACATAGATTTCCTATGTCCAACTGAATGTTCATTGGAATGTTGTGTGAAAATCTGAAGTAAAACAGTTAAGAACTTTTCTAGATTTATGGTAATAACGTTTCCTCTTCATATATAAGATATATATCACTATATTATATGTACATTAAAAACATTTATAGACTTTGTTCGTCCGAATGTTCATTAGATTATCGTGAAAAAATTTCAAGTTATTCGGTCAAGCACTTTTCGATAACACTTCCCATTTATTTACTTCATATGTATTTAAAAATTATATATTTTAAAAATATACACCTCTTCGATGTTCATTAGAGTATCATGAAATAATCTGACGTAAATTGGTCAAGAACTTTCCGAGATTCTTTCTGACAATGTTTACATTTATACTCGTATATTACATATTTGTTTATATATTTTATATATTAAAATGTATATCCTATATCCGTGCAAATGTTCATTAGAGTATAATCTTGAAAAATTAAAAGTAAATCTATCAAGTGCTTTCAGAGATTTTTGGTAAAAACTTGTCTTTACACAGGGCGATTCAAGTGAGATGGACGCCCCTTTTAATTCGTGAACGGCTACACATACTGAAACGCAGTTTTCGGCAAATGTTAGAGCATCGAAGGGCACATATTGTTTTGTTTGTTTAATGATTATAGCGTTGGTCTCAACGGAGACATTGAAGCAAGTACGTTTTTTAAATAAAACCGCATACTTTTTTATAAATACATCAGATAGCTATGGAGAAGACAATTACAGTGATACACGGTTTGTAAATGTTGACGTTGAAACCTTTCGTAAAAAAAAAAAAAAATCCGGAAACGTCATAGAATTTGAGAGCAGAATTGCTAGAATCGACATTAGCGGGGCAAACACTGACAAGCAGAGGTCTCGTGTTATGCTGTATCAGAACGTCAAGATATTTGCCTGTTCACATACCTGCACTGTAGCTACTCTTCTCTGCTTCAGTATTCGTTGCTTTGTACACCGATGAGAAGTAGGATGTATTACTTTATAGGGTGAATGTAAAAGAAATGCCGTAAAACAATACAGAGGTAAAGAGCTATCTACCCAGATCGCCAAAGTCCGTCACGCCAGCCAGTTGCACGAATTATTAAGACGCTAGTGCGGACAGACTGCTTGAAGTAAAAAAAAAGAGGACAAGAAAAAAGAATGCAAAGGCTCTGAGCGCTATGGGACTCAACTTCTGAGGTCATCAGTCCCCTAGAACTTAGAACTACTTAAACCTAAGTAACCTAGGGACAACGCACACATCCATGCCCAAGGCAGGATTCGAACCTGCGACCTAGCGGTCACGCGGTTCCAGAATGTAGCGCCTAGAACCGCTCGTCCAAAAAAAAGAATGCAACTGACAGAGAACACGAAGAAGCTGTGCTGGCTATGACGCTAATGAATCCCCACAGTGATACGAAACATTTTACCAAGGAATGTGGAATCAGCCATTCGAGTGTCATTGGCATCCTTCATCGGTATGCAGGGCATCGGGACGCTCTTCAGGAACCGAGAGACTACGTTTCTCTAGCGTGTGCTCTTTACCGTTGGAGCAACTTTTACTACCGACGCTAATGTAAAGTTGAATTACATGCAATGCTGGGTAGCCGAAAATGCTCACTGACCCCGTCAGGTGCAACACCAACGGCCGTGGAGCGTAGACGTATAGTGCGGCACCATAGGAAATTACATTGTGGGATCTTACTTCATCTCAGGTGTTCTAAATGGACATTTTTACGCTCACTTTCTGATGAACTTCCACCCGGTTCTTCTAGAAGAAGTACGACTGGATATTCGGCATTGTATTTGTTTGCAACACGACGGTTTTCCAGTCACTCGTCCCGTGTTACAACGCAAATACTGAATGAGAACTTTCCTGGACGTTGCATAGGACGAAATTCTGTTGTCAAATGGCCTGCGAGGGCCCCCGATTTGACTCCTCCCGATTTATTTCTTTTGGGAGAACTCAAAGACACAGTCTGTGACGAAGACCCAATTACACCAGACGAACTGCCTGTACACGCTCTACCATATCATCCACTGTAATTACATCTGTTCATCGCGATTGCAAACACGCCTTTCAGTCCTTGGTCAACAGTTTGAGCACATGCTTAAATAAAGGAAAAAGTTATTTTGTAAGACAAAATTTATGTTACTCGTATGTGATTTTGATGGTTACCAAATCACTGTTAATAAACGGTTGATTTTATTTACTTGTGTACGTAACTGCACCGCATTCTAAACAGCGTGTATTCCCCGTAGCTGGTAGTACTGTCATTATGCGCTCACGTTCATCTTGAAACGACGTTTCGTTAAGAAGAATACTTATTTTGCGGTGTATGGGTGATCAACAAAGTATTTGTAACGAAATTTTTAGTTCAAGGAATGCATCCCATATGATATAATTTAGACGAGTGTAGGTAGAGATTGTTGTCCGACAGCACGTATTTTACCTCTAAGAAGCATACAGCCAAGTCCAGGAAAAGAGAGGTCAAATATTCCTTCTATCTTTGGGATATTTAATACACAAGTGTGAAATAGTTTTGCTGTCTTCTGTGCTACGTTATATTCTAGCCTATGTCGTATTTCCATACACAATATTTGTAGGTTAACCAGTCCCTAGGTCGTAAGTTGGTTTGAGGGAAAATTAAGATTTATTCTCCTCACGCATGCCTGTATTACGGTATACAACCACGCACAATGTTCCGAGGCACCTGCTTGGCAATATTTGCACCGCAAATTCCGTTTCCAGCCACTGTCCTCTCACATTTTAGGGCATCTCTCGAATTTTTTTTTCGACGCCCTGGCATTTTCCGAGAACCACATTTCGATATGTGAACCGTTCGCGAAATTAAAGGACTGTTACGTAGTACGTAACTCACCGTGTATGGTAGTAGAGATTGAATTTTTCTTTGCATTTTTTCCATTCTTATTCTTGGATGCCAAAATTCACCTACACACTTTGTAATAACGCACAAATAAAATACGTCCCAAACAGGCCTGTGCGAAGTTGCGATCCCTGAGGTAGTCACGTCTCCGGTCCTATTAATCACAGAGATAAATGGTTAATGTTGTTGGGTAACCTGGCGTTGCCTTCATTAGTTTCTCTATCGGGAACGAGCATACTGCAGTCATTCTACAGTACACGGTCAATATTTTGACATTATACACTTCCTCCTGCATTGAGCAAATCGGTTGGTCCTTTTTAATTAGATGTGGTCTACGGTGGACCTTAGACAGCTTATAAAAGCACCATTTGTTCAAGGAAAATTCCTGAGAAAACCCCGAAAAACCATGTTTTTTAGTACTAGAAGTGCCAATTTCAGGGATGACCACTTCTGTAACTTCACTTTAAGGTAGATAATCGAATTTTTAACATATGTTTTTAAGGTAGCGTTCTTGGGGAACGTAGACATTTTTTTCATGTCATTATGCGTTACCGAGATACAGAGGTTCAAATTTACCGTATCTGTCCCGAAAATGGCAACAGCCAGTTTCTGCCAATTTTTCACTGTCAGCCGAAATCATCTAAATAACTAAAACACAATAAATGGCCCAGATTTCAGCTGCAAAATTTTTAACCATTCATCTAGAAACTTAATTTTCCCGTTTTCGAAAGTCTGTATCCGTTATCAAGATACACACAGAAACAAGATTTTTGTATATCAAATGTCCAGTTGTGGAGATGGCCACTTGTATAATTTCTGTGCTGGAAAATCGTCCAAATGTTTACTATACGTTATTAAGATGGTGTTCACGACGAGCTTGGAAACTTTTTCATGGCCATTATCGGTTACCGACATCCGGAGGTTCAAAGATACAATACTTGAGCACGTGATTTTTCACGCAGTATCCGGTCTGACGTGTAAATATACACACATAAAAAAAAAGTTTTGCATCGCCCCATTTCCCAGCCGCGCGGGGTAGCCGTGCGATCTAAGGCACCTTGCCACGGTTCGCTTGGCTCCCCCCGTCGAAGGTTCGAGTCCTCCCTTGAACATGGGGTGTGTGTTGTCCTTAGCGTAAGTTAAGGTTATACTAAGTAGTGTGTCAGCCTAGGGACCGATGACCTCAGCAGTTTGGTCCCACAGAACTTACCACAAATTTAGACGTTGACTGTGGATACTGAATACCAGACACAGTCCCTTTGATTGTTCAGAGATGTCACTAAACTCTCCCAAAGATGTAAACAACCATGCATGAGCAGCGCCTGTTAGATAGAGGGGGACCGACGGACGATCAGTTCCAGTCATTCCATCAGAAACGAGGTATACGACTGGTGTTGTCTGTAGTTGAACCGTGCCTAGACGGTCAATACCGCGGCCGAATTGTTACTTTGCGCCAGGAAGGGCTCTCAACAGACGAAGTGTCTCGGAATGAACCACGAGCGAAGTTGTTTTGACATGGATGAGATACAGAGAGACTGTCGATGACATGCCTCGCTCAGGCCTCCCAATGGCTACTACTGCAGTGGATGACCGTTACCTGCGGATTGTGGCTCGGAATAACCATGGCAGCAACGCCACCATGTTGAATAATGCTTTTCGTGCAGCCACAGGACGTCGTGTTATGACTCAAGCTCTGTAAAATAGGCTGCATGATGCGCAACTTCACTCCCGACGTTCATGGCAAGGTCCATTTTGCAACCACGACACCATGTAGCGGGGTAAAGGTGGGCCCAACAACATGCCGAATGGACCGCTCAGGATTGGCATCACGTTCTCTTCACCGATGAGTGTCGCATATGTCTTCTACCAGACAATCGTCGGTGACGTGTTGGAGGTAACCCGGTTAGGCTGTACGCCTTAGACACACTGTTCAGCGAGTGCAGCAAGGTGAAGGTTCCCTGCTGTTTCGGGATGGTATTATGTGGGGCCGCTGTACGCCGCTGGTGGTCATGGAAGGCGCCGTAACGGCTGTACGATACGTGAATGCTATCCTCCTACCAAGAGGGCAACAATATCGGCAGAATATTTTCGAGGCATTCGTCTTCATGGATGACAATACGATCCCCTATCGTGTACATCTTGTGAATGACTTCCTTCAGGATAATGACATCGCTCGACTAGAGTGGCCAGCATGTTCTCCAGACACGAAACCTATACAATATGCCACGGATGGATTGAAAAGGTCTGTTTATGGTCCACGTTACCCACCAACCACTCTGAGGCATCTAAAAAAATGGTTGAAATGGCTCTGAGCACTATGGGACTCAACTGCTGAGGTCATTAGTCCCCTAGAACTTAGAATTAGTTAAACCTAACTAACCTAAGGACATCACAAACATCCATGCCCGAGGCAGGATTCGAACCTGCGACCGTAGCGGTCTTGCGGTTCCAGACTGCAGCGCCTTTAACCGCACGGCCACTTCGGCCGGCCTCTGAGGCATCTACGCCGAATCGCCGTTGAGGAGTGGGACAATCTGGATCAACAGTGCCTTGATGAATTTGTGGATAGTATGCCACGACGAATAAAGGGCTGCATCAATGTAAGAGGACGTGCTACCGGGAATTAGAGATACCGGTGTGTACAGCAATCTGGACCACCACCTCTGAATTCTCGCTGTAGATGGTACAACAAGCAATGTGTGGTTTTCATGAGCAATAAAAAGGGCGTAAAATATTTTTATGTTGATCACTATTCCAATTTTCTGTACAGGTTCCATAACTCTCGGAACCGTGCTGATGCAGAATTTTTTGTTGTTGTGTGTAATTAGCTGATATAGTAAACAAAGGCAAGGATTCTAGGACCACCACAAGGACTCTGAGGTCACCAGATTTTTTTACCAATAAAACTTTATGAACTACTGTCTCTACGTAACAGGCATTAACGCCTGTAGATATATGCCCAAAGCTGTACTGCAGTGACAAGAAATGTGCGAAAAAGGATCTTAACAAGTCTGGGAAGAATATAAAATGACTGCCAAAAATTACGTAAAAGTGGAAATAACACAAACTTTGTGAAATATTTCTAATGACATTTTTTACGTTTATAAGTACAAATCACACCTTTTCGATGAATTGCTATCAGTGAGGAAAGTACATGAAGAAATGCAAGGCAAACAGTTTTGTGTTAACTGTTATGAGGCTTACTTAATTGTTGTTTATATGTGTCAATCAACTACATAAACATATCGAAGCATAGAAATAAACTGTCCGAAATTTACTTTCCTATAAAATTCATTTCATAAAAGCAGTAGAACATGTTGTAGCAAAGAAACGAAGGAAACCCCCAAAAGCGGCAGTAAAAGAGAAGTGTATGCAGATAGGTGACTGGATGCAAATATGAACAGTGCAAGCATGTATGTATGTGTACATGATTAGTTTGTTTGTGTAGCTACATGCTGCACATTTACAAGTTCCTTAATGGCACACGGGACTAAATTTAACATCAATTAACATATTTTTCAGTCCTACTCATGCAGCTTCGTTACAGACTATTAGATTATGAATAAGAATTTGTCTATTGAGTAGAAGGAGATTTAGAAGACATGAGTTTGTAGATTTCAAATTTTCTTTAGTACCTGTCAGATATTGTATTTTATTGGGCAAATGATCAGACAATTTTCTTCGTGTATGTGGTACTCCTTTCTGAGACAATGACAGCTTTAATAATGAGTATTGGACGTCGACTTTTCTTCAGGTGTTGTAGGTATAAACATTGCTATTCTTCTCAAATTACGAAGGATTGTGAATGACATATTTCCTGAGCGAATACGTTGATAATTGTATGATACTGAAGCAAAAGTAAAATGCCTAAATCGGAAGAAGTACCTACAAGATTAGCGCGGATGAACACCACCTATTAATCATAATGCTCGTTTTTGTGCAGTCAGTGATGGGTAAACCCATAAAACTACTCCATAAGACGTTATCGGGAAAAAATATGCAAAAATGTATGAGGAGATGCATTTTTTTTCCTTCAAAAACTAGCAATTACACGAAAGACAAATATGTCTGAACGTAATTGTTGAAGTTGCACACGTTTCTCCCAGTTCAAGTTTTCATCAAAACGTTCGCCCAGAAACTCTTAGCTTTCTACTGTGTTTGGTGACTACTGTTTATGTTTTACATCAATTGTTGGTGTACTCTATTTCTTGTAGGTAACTGTTTTCTCAAAATTAATGAGGACTCAATTTTCGCTGAATGACTTAATAATTTTTTGAAGAACGTAACTGACAATGTCTTCTGTTGCTTTCTCTACAGTTGAATTTATTATGAGACAATTTTTTTCTGTAAATGTACAGATTCTGTTTGACGAATGAAGTGGAAGGTTATTCGCATATAAGAAGTGCAGGATTGGACCCTGAATTGAACGCCTTCTGATTTCTTTCGTGATTTCTCCTCAGTAAATAAGACTTTCTCTCCTTGTATTATTCAGAACAAGTTCTTACAATCTGTTTGTTAAGTAAGTTACAGACTACCTGTTTCTAAAGCAATCAGTTACACACTTTTATTTTCCGAAGAAGGTCACATGTCCTTTCTTTTTCAACTGGAAGATGGGCCACGTCTCTTTCCTCTCCTTTAACATCTTATTATTCAAGATAAAGACAGAGTCAGTGCGAAATAATGGATTATAATGACGTATATTCTTCAACAAGAATATAATAATTCCAATCACAAAGAAAGCAGCTGTTGACAGGTGTGAAAATTACCGAACTATCAGTTCCATAAGTCACAGCTGCAAAATACTAACGCGAATTCTTTACAGACGAATGGAAAAACTGGTAGATGCCGACCTCGGGGAAGATCAGTTTGGATTCCGTAGAAATGTTGGAACACGTGAGGCAAGAAAGATTAAGAAAGGCAAACCTACGTTTCTAGCATTTGTAGACTTAGAGAAAGCTTTTGACAATGTAGACTGGAATACTCTCTTTCAAATTCTAAAGGTGGCAGGGGTAAATTATAGGGAGCGAAAGGCTACTTACAATTTGTATAGAAACCAAATGGCAGTTATAAGAGTAGAGGGGCATGAAAGGGAAGCAGCGGTTGGGAAGGGAGTGAGACACGGTTGTGATAGTCGAAGTAGAAAGGATATAAAATGTAGACTGGCAATGGCAAGGAAAGCGTTTCTGAAGAAGAAAAATTAGTTAACATCGAGCATAGATTTAAATGTCAGGAAGTCGCTTCTTAAAGTATTTGTATGGAGTTTAGCCATGTATGACAGTCAAACGTGGACGATAAATAGTTTAGATAAGAAGAGAATTGAAGCTTTCGAAATGTGGTGCTACAGAAGAATGCTGAAGATTAGATGGGTAGATCACATAACTAATGATGAAGTATTGAATAGAATTGGGGAGAAGATAAGTATGTGGCACAACTTAAAAAAAAGAAGGGACCGGTTAGTAGGACATGTTCTGAGGCATCAAGGGATCACAAATTTAGCATTGGAGGGCAGCGTGGAGCGTAAAAATCGTAGAGGGAGACCAAGAGATGAATACACTAAGCAGATTCAGAAGGATGTTGGTTGCAGTAAGTACTGTGAGATGAAGAAGCTTGCACAGGTTAGGGTAGCATGGAGAGCTGCATCAAACCAGTCTCAGGACTGAAGACCACAACAACAACAACAATGACGTACATTTCTTTCCAGATCGACCTGTCATCTCATTTTTATACCTAATGAAAATGTTTGTATTGCTAGATAAAATTACATAACAAAAAGAGACATAACAGAAAGAGACATAACAGAAGGAGATAAATGTAATTTATTTGAAAATAAGGCAAGGTTATTGAACGAATCCATCAACTAGGAACACAAAAGAAATGCAACTCTACTTGAGAAGAATTAAACGTTGTAGGCTACACTGAAGTATTATTCGAGAGAGGAAGTAAATTTTCGAACAAAAGTAGTGGTAGCGCCTCTTTCAAAGCTAGCTGGTACTCGATACTCTTTCTTCTCGGTGGATGTTTTCAGAAGCAATCAGCGAAAACAGAAGAACACGAGTATCGTTTGCTCTTTTACACTACCATTTCCATGTTTTAAGAACTAAGTACTTGCTGACAATAGCTGAGTCAAATGTCTACCTTAGGCTTCATGGTGATAGTTCGGGTGTGAGGAAGCGAAGCTGTAGTCAATAATATCATGGGAACATGCTGTACAACAGTTACTAATCGGACAAAATACTGGTTCATACGACTCTACGTGTTATATGCTACGTTTATGTCAAGTGACTATGGATTACAACTTAGGATCTGTCATGTGGAACAGAATTGTTTGTTATTGTTGCAAATACCTTCCAGACTTCCACGCATTAATCTTGTTTTGTCATAGCACTAACTTCACGAAGTATTCCACAGCTTAAGCACTGTCAACTGATTTGACTGATGGATTTATCCTTAAATGTCGAGCATCGAGAGCGTGCTGGGCTTGAAAATTCCTACTCTACAAGGTGCAACATCCAAGAAATTGTTTTCTTCATTTATTTTCTCGTAGTATAAATAAAAGGAAAACATAACATATATCTTCAATAATTAATTACTCTTCATTTATTTACTAAGGTTGCATCGGCGACATTAACTATCTATGCAATGACAGACTTTTCGCTGAGAAAAACACAGACGGCCATGGAATGTGGACCACTAGGATTTAATGTAGTACAACATTGTCTTATAGAAAGATGTTAAAATCTTAGTCATCTATTAAAGTAGAAATGAAAGCTACGAGACGATCGATACAGAATGTACTCATGCGCTGAAACATATAGAAATACTAAATCGGAGAGTTTTGTAGACGACAAAGGTAGCCAATCTCATCTGTCGATAGTGACTGACATAACATACTGACAAGACGGTATGCAAAAGCATCTCTGCCTCGGTTTCATTAAACACCAAACAGAAAAACGATTTTCGAAGTATACCACGCTAGTATTCATTGTTCGGAAATAATTGCACTATCTAGCAACCTGACTTTTCAACAGGCTGACAGCAGAAATTAAAAACACACAGAAAAGAAGAACCTCAGATTTTAAACGGATATATCCCTTAATTATCACTATCGAAGTTCTCTGTAAATGATTAGAGTTTTTGAGATATTGTGTTGTAAGTAGACTGTTTAGGTTTTTTTTTGGTAACGCCACCTCTGTATGAAAATCACTGGCTGTGCTGTGTGCAGCCTGTGGCTGCTTTGCATTGTTGTAATACTCGCCATTGTAGTGTTAGGCAGCTGGCTGTGAACAGCGCATAGCGTTGTGCAGTTCGAGGTGAGCCGCCAGCAGTGGTGGATGTGGGGAGATGGCGGAGTTTTGAAATTTGTCATGAACTGCTATATATATATATATATATATATATATATATATATATATATATGAAGGTAAATACATTGTTTGTTCTCTATTAATATCTTTCATTTGCTAACTATCCCTATCAGTAGTTAGTGCCTTCCATAGTTTGAATCTTTTATTTAGCTGGCAGTAGTGGCGCTAGCTGTATTGCAGTAGTGGGAGTAACCAAGATTTTTGTGAGGTAAGTGATTTGTGAAAAGTACAGGTTAATGTTAGTAAGGGCCATTCTCTTGTAGAGATTATTGAAAGTCAGATTGCGTTGCGCTAAAAATATTGTGCGTAAAATTGTTCAAAAGGGGACGTTTCATAGTGTTACTTATCTGCGTTATGTGTAACAAATTGATTGAGAGTTTTTTTATTTGTTAATTTTTCTGTCAAAATACTGTGATTCATCTGTGTAGTTACCTGTCAAATTATAGTGGAACAGAGAGAAGCACTATGTAACCGAAAAAGGGAAAAGTAGTTTACGCACTTAAGAGAAACTGCTACGAAAAAAGTTTGAGAATGGCCGCAGTATTTTCCTCTCTTGCAACGTCTGCTGATAAAACTTACATCCACTGTAGATTAGCACTGTGAGCAGATTTCACTGTGTAATCACACATGTATGGTAATCCAACGTTAGCTCGCTGGCGTGTGTGAGTGTGTGTGTGTGTGTGTGTGTGTGTGTGTGTGTGTGTGTGTATGTGTGTGTGTGTGTGATTGCCAGAGAGAGAGAAGTGAATACGAACACATGTGCGATTGCACCTAATAGTAGGACAGAGAGAGGTAGTTCGGTCTGATGGAAAACACACCCCAGATTACAATATCGACGGTTGAACAGCACCCTGTGGGACCCCGTCGATTTGAAAATTGGCGCTGAATCGGCTTATAGCAGTGGTTCGTATTTAAACCGGTGATTCATAATGTATGGGCTCACCCTAGTCGTTGTTGGCAATGAATGCACCCATCTGCTGGGATACGAACATCAGATAGCACGTTTAACAGCCAAACTTAATCGCATACTGCAATCTCAGTTCCCAGATATGTCAGCGGAAGACGTCAGCCATTAACTACTTCCACCTCGAAACACATTACTGGTTTGGATTCGAAAGCAATAAAGGTGAATCTTTCATTTCATATTAACTGTGGAAATAGGTACAGAACAATTTCAGAGAAGATCAGTTTGGTTCCTGAAAAATATAGGCCGAGTCAAGGCAATACTGACCCTACGACTTTTCTTAGAAGGGAAACTTAAGAAACCCAAACCTACGTTGACAGCATCTGTAAATATAAAAAACGCTCTTCACAGTAGTGAGTGGAACACGGTCTTCGAAATTCAGTAGATAACAGCGACAAAATACAGGTATCAAAAGGCTGTCTGAACAAAGCAAGGAAAGAGGTATTGAGAAAGGAGTCAGACAGGGTTTTAGCCTATCACCAGTATAATTTAATCTGTAAACTGAAAGCAATAGAGCAAACCAAGTGTGAAAAGGAATTAAAGTTCTCGCAGGAGATATAAAAACTTTGACTTTTACCGATGGCATTGCTGTTTTAATAGGTTGGCAAAGGGCTTGGAAGATCACATGAACGGACTGGACAGCGCCTTCAGGAGACACTACGAGATGAATTTTGACAAAACAAGGGTAACGGAATGCCGCTGAATTAAATCAGCAGATGCTAAGAGTACTGGTTTAATAATGAGAGCTATGTTCATATAAGAGCCCATGCCACATGCAAGTCTTAATTTTCAGTTTATTTCCGCATTACTGCTCAATTTCAGGTTTAGGCTATTTCTAGGTACCATTCGTTCACTGTTTCGTCATGAAAGGCCTACGATGCAAATAATGGCACACTGTTCCATTGCATATGTTAAATACGAAGCTTGGCAGGCAGGCCAAATGCAAGTGTTACCTTGTGACATTTCAGGCTTTGGTGGCATAAGATTCCATTCGCAGCTTCACTCCTTAGTTTGATCGACATTGCAGTAGCTGAGGAGTGACATAAGAAATGAGGTGTGAGGCAAACAACAGAGGGTACAGTGAGTAACAGTCCCCCAATAAAATGGGGCAGTTTAGTAGGAAGATAATGTGATTGGCTGCCACCACAGGAGCAGCGCACCAAACTTCTAAATGCACTCCGTCTTCAGGCCACGAGTGGCCTACCGGGACCATCCGACCGCCGTGTCACCCACAGGGGAGGATGCGGATAGAAGGGGCGTGAGGTCAGCATACTGCTCTCCCAGTCGGTATGATGGCATTCTTGACCGAAGCCGCTACTATTCGGTCGAGTAGCTCCTCAGTTGGCATCACGAGGCTGAGTGCACCCCGAAAAATGGCAACAGCGCATGGTGGCTGGATGGTCACCCATCCAAGTGCCGGCCACGCCCAGCAGACTCAACTTCGGTGATCTCACGGGAACCGGTGTATCCATTGCGACAAGGCCGTTGCCACCAAACTTCTAAGACATATTTATTAATATTTGATAAACTATAAATCAGGTTAATTCATCTATCATGCTTAATGCAGTTAATTCACCTATCATACTTAATGCACTCTCAATCTAATTATCTGAGATCTATTTTTAGAACAATTTTTACTAACATTAAAACTGATATTCAAATAGCCTGCATCCTCGGCTCCCGCCAGAGATACGCTACAAACGAAGTGATTCAGTGTGTCTAGACAGTCAGTAATGAGGAATTGTAGGTCTACAGTACGGTTTGAGTTACAGACCACACAAATAAGTTACCAGACATGAGTCGTATAAAATTGTATTCAATAACCACGACTCTCCGTGCAAAGTAGAGTATATATTATTTTTGTGAACATATTTTCTACAACATATTTAATGTAGTAGAGTTGTCATTACTTCTGAGATGAAATGTGACTTGTGTAACATTGCAGATCCATATGTGCAAAGCGCATTATTGGCAGTTTATGGCTTTTTCTGCTTCGTGTGTTATGAATTAACGAATAGGTATTGGCATCCCAAGTTTGAAACTTATAAGATTATTTACTACAGTTGAGAGTCTTAGCCGTCTCTCCAGTTATTTTGCTACCTTGCCTTAAGAACAATGGACTCATGACCGGAGCGGTACTGCTGCACAGGGGCAGGGCATCTATAGAACATCTCAGGTTAGTGGAGATTACATAATCTCTTTTTTTTCTAACTTAAAGCGACCGAATACACCTAGTTCCTTGAATGGCCTGCTTTTTACATGTCATTCGTGGTAACACGGAGCAGGGAAAGCAAAGGAGGAATTAAAGTGGAGAATGAGTGTTGATTCGGGAACATACTTAACTCGCCACATTCGATAGTTAACCTAGTTAAAGCTCGACTTGGTGGAAATTACGCACAACCCCTCATTTCGATCACGTATGATGATTATCCTTCATTCCTTGGTACCGCCATAATATGCGTAGATCTGACATAACACCTAACAACACTTGTAGCAAGACACAAGGTTAAAACCACATGTAATAGAGAATCGCATAATCACCCCCAAGGAACAGTCACAGTCTGTTGCACGCTTAGAAACGGAAGTTACTATAATAATGTAATTGAAGAGGAATATTTTGTATAAATAAAGACAGTTAATAGCATATTATAATAATTAGAATATCAACAACGTCAAAGTGGATGTATGCTTCTTATGATAGTTCTAAAAGTAGCTGGCAGTGTGAAATTAATGTAACAATTCAGTACTGAGCTGAACTGTCCAGGTCTTAATCGTTCAGAATTAGTGAGAATTCGGTGCTGACTTGAGCCTCCTGACGATAACTCCCAAGTTTTCATAAACGAGTGTGGACGGTTTACTGTGGTGTTTAAGCGTCCGCAAAGTCTGAGTCCTAATTTTTAAACAAAAACAGCAAACGTGGTACAAATCTTCGTTCCACAAGCAGTATAACTACATGAAGTGTAATGCAGTTATTGTATAAAAGGTCGATCGTGTCTCTGTACTGTTTGCCAAAATATTTCAAGTACGACGTGAACTCTGTCAAAGAAACATTTGTTGCATATTGTATACCTACTGGTGAGAATACGTCGCTGCTGCTAGTTCACCCCACAAGAATCTTTGACGATAAGTAATGAATGACTATGTGCTAGTACCGTGGAAACATATTGCTATGTTCAACAATGACTCTCTTTTACCAGCAAGGTCCGAACAGCTTAAATACACTCCTGGAAATGGAAAAAAGAACACATTGACACCGGTGTGTCAGACCCACCATACTTGCTCCGGACACTGCGAGAGGGCTGTACAAGCAATGATCACACGCACGGCACAGCGGACACACCATGAACCGCGGTGTTGGCCGTCCAATGGCGCTAGCTGCGCAGCATTTGTGCACCGCCGCCGTCAGTGTCAGCCAGTTTGCCGTGGCATACGGAGCTCCATCGCAGCCTTTAACAGTGGTAGCATGCCGCGACAGCATGGACGTGAACCGTATGTGCAGTTGACGGACTTTGAGCGAGGGCGTATAGTGGGCATGCGGGAGGCCGGGTGGACGTACCGCCGAATTGCTCAACACGTGGGGCGTGAGGTCTCCACAGTACATCGATGTTGTCGCCAGTGGTCGGCGGAAGGTGCACGTGCCCGTCGACCTGGGACCTGACCGCAGCGACGCACGGATGCACGCCAAGACCGTAGGATCCTACGCAGTGCCGTAGGGGACCGCACCGCCACTTCCCAGCAAATTAGGGACACTGTTGCTCCTGGGGTATCGGCGAGGACCATTCGCAACCGTCTCTATGAAGCTGGGCTACGGTCCCGCACACCGTTAGGCCGTCTTCCGCTCACGCCCCAACATCGTGCAGCCCGCCTCCAGTGGTGTCGCGACAGGCGTGAATGGAGGGACGAATGGAGACGTGTCGTCTTCAGCGATGAGAGTCGCTTCTGCCTTGGTGCCAATGATGGTCGTATGCGTGTTTGGCGCCGTGCAGGTGAGCGCCACAATCAGGACTGCATACGACCGAGGCACACAGGGCCAACACCCGGCATCATGGTGTGGGGAGCGATCTCCTACACTGGCCGTACACCACTGGTGATCGTCGAGGGGACACTGAATAGTGCACGGTACATCCAAACCGTCATCGAACCCATCGTTCTACCATTCCTAGACCGGCAAGCGAACTTGCTGTTCCAACAGGACAATGCACGTCCGCATGTATCCCGTGCCACCCAACGTGCTCTAGAAGGTGTAAGTCAATTACCCTGGCCAGCAAGATCTCCGGATCTGTCCCCCGTTGAGCATGTTTGGGACTGGACGAAGCGTCGTCTCACGCGGTCTGCACGTCCAGCACGAACGCTGGTCCAACTGAGGCGCCAGGTGTAAATGGCATGGCAAGCCGTTCCACAGGACTACATCCAGCATCTCTACGATCGTCTCCATGGGAGAATAGCAGCCTGCATTGCTGCGAAAGGTGGATATACACTGTACTAGTGCCGACATTGTGCATGCTCTGTTGCCTGTGTCTATGTGCCTGTGGTTCTGTCAGTGTGATCATGTGATGTATCTGACCCCAGGAATGTGTCAATAAAGTTTCCCCTTCCTGGGACAATGAATTCACGGTGTTCTTATTTCAATTTCCAGGAGTGTATGAAATCTCGAACAACGTTTTCTATTGCTCTGTCATTATTTAGTGTAATCACAGAAAAAGTTTGATTCAATGTGCATGTGAATTATTGCACTTAATAGTTGAAGAGGAGCAGACGTCACAAGTACCATGACGAGCGACCGTATGCAAGTTACCAGTGATTTGCAGGCTCGTCCACATAAAAGTAATCAGTTACAAGATATCGATTTTAGCTGGAACAAAGTTCTGAGACGGAGTAAAAGCTTTGTTTTCAACAATTTACGAAAAAGAATTAGCCGTGCGGAGTGGCCGCGCGGTTTGAGGCACAGTGTCACGGACTGAGCGGTCCCTCCCGCCGGAGCTTCGAGTCCTCCCTCGGGCGTGGGTGTGTGCGTTGATCATAGCATAAGTTATACTACTGGCCATTAAAATTGCTACACCACAAAGATGACGTGCTACAGACGCGAAATTTAACCGACCGGTAGAAGCTGCTGTGATATGCAAATGATTAGCTTTTAAGGGCATTCACACAAGGTTGGCGCCGACGGCGACACCTACAACGTGCTGACATGAGGAAACTTTGTAACCGATTTCTCATACACAAACAGCAGTTGACCGGCGTTGCCTGGTGAAACGCTGTTGTAATGCCTCGTGTAAGGAGGAGAAATGCGTACCATCACGGTCCAGACTTTGATAAAGGTCACATTGTAGTCTATCGTGATTGCGGTTTGTCGTATCGCGACATTGCTATCGCGTTGGTTGAGATCCAATGACTGTTAGCAGAATCGGTGGGTTCAGGAAGGTAATACGGAACGCCGTGCTGGATCCCAACGGGCTGGTATCACTAGCAGTCGAGATGACAGGCATCTTAACCGCATGGCTGTAAGGGATCGTGAAGCCACGTCTCGATCCCTGAGTCCACAGATGGGGACGTTTGCAAGATAATAACCATCTGCACGAACTGTTATACGACGTTTGCAGCAGCATGGACTATCAGCTCGGAGACCATGGCTGCGGTTACCCTTGACGCTGCATCACAGACAAGAGCGCCTGCGACGGTGTACTCAACGACGAACCTGGGTGCACAATTGGCAAAACATCATTTTTTCGGATGAATCCAGGTTCTGTTTACAGCGTCATGATGGTCGCATCCGTGTTTGGCGACATCGCGGTGACCGCACATTGGATGCTTGTATTCGTCATCGCAATACTGGCGTATCACCCAGCGTGATGGTATGGGGTGCCATTGGTTACACGTCTCGGTCACCTCTTGTTCACCTTGACGGCACTTTGAACAGTGGACGTTATATTTCAGATGTGTTACGAACCGTGGCTCTACTATTCATTCGATCCCTGCGAAACCCTACATTTCAGCACGATAATGCACGACCGCATGTGGCAGGCCGTGTATGGGCCTTTCTGGATACAGAAAATGTTCGACTGCTGACCTGGCCAGCACATTCTCCAGATCTATCACCAACTGAAAACGTCTGGTGAATGGTGGCCGAGCAACTGGCTCATCACAATACGCCAGTCACTACTGTTGATGAACTGTGGTATGGTGTTGAAGCTCCATGGGCAGCTGTACCTATACACGCCATCCAAGCTCTGTTTGACTTAATGCCCAGGCGTATGAAGGCCGTTATTACGCTCAGAGGTGGTTGTTATGGGTACTGATTTGTCAGGATCTATGCACCCAAATTGCGTGAAAATGTAATCACATGTCAGTTCTAGTATACTACATTTGTCCAATGAATATCCGTTTATTATCTGCATTTACTATTGTTGTAGCAATTTTAATGGCCAGTAGTGTAGTTTAAGTAGTGTGTAAGTCTAGAGACCGACGACGTATGCAGTTTGGATCCTTAGGATTTCACATGCATTTGAAAATTTGAAGTAGATTTAAAGTGATGTAAAATAAATGCCACATTATCTTCAGCCAAATGACATTACAAATACATGAGATCTAGCTATACCATAATGTTGCTGGTTACTAAGTAGATGTGTTTCTTTATTCTACAAACCATACTTAACATTTTAATAGTTAGACGACAAGATATACCTTAACACATAAAGTTGGTTTTTGTTAGTAGTATTAAGTGTAACGTCACTCATATTTAATGTGCATATTAAACTGTTGTTATACTTTGTTATGGTTTTAGGGCGAAAAACTGCTACGGTCATAAGCGCCCATTTTGTGGCTTGATAAAAAACAGAATTTCAGATGAGCAGTAATGGGAGCGAAGCTCAAGAAACAGTGAAACTAAAAACGGAAGGAAATCTTAGAAAACTGCTATTGAAGGTGTGTTGATTTCCTCGAGAAAGAGCTTCAAATGACCCACATCATCTGACTGACACTGATAAACTCAATGACGCTATGAGCTGAGCCCGTGTCATCTGCTAAATTGAAAGATATGTAAGGCCACAGCAGTAAACGGGCACGTTGCGGCTTAAAAAATGGTTCAAATGGCTCTGAGCACTATGGGACTTAACATGTGTGGTCATCAGTCCCTTAGAACTTAGAACTACTTAAACGTAACTAACCTAAGGACATCACACACATCCATGTCCGAGGCAGGATTCGAACCTGCGACTGTAGCGGTCGCGCGGTTCCAGAATGAAGCGCCTAGAACCGCTCGGCCACTCCGGCCGGCCGTAGCGGATTAAAATAAGGGTACCGAAGTAATGGGTGTCTCACCGTCTACGGTTGTGAGCAGTGGGAACAAAGAGCAGGAGGATCGCCATTTAAAAGTTGTCGATAGCTAGAAAGACATTTCCCTATCCGGAGTCTAGTTAAAATTACCTCCTTCCGACGACCAGGGCGAGAGGAAGAGGTTTGGCGTCCCATAATTCGTTATCGGGAAGTGCAGACCAAGGTGTGTGTGCCACAAAAGAGCAACACGACGACATAAAACGCTCTGTAGATCGGCAAAGGGAACCATGCGAACAGTGAGTCGAGGGAGAGGAACTGCAGTCTTTGCCGCTATATCGGCTGTCTCGTTTCTGCAGATACCAACGTGCTCTGGGAGGCAGAGGAATGCCACAGAGACGGTTCCAAGTGGAGCATGTGGATGTAGTCGTGAATCTGGTGGACCAGAGGATGGACGGGATAAAGAACTTACAGGTTGAGAAGAGAGCTGAACGAATCCGAGCATATAATATACTGTATCCCCTTATGGCGACTGATATATTAGACAGCCTGGAGAACAGCGTAAAGCTCCGCAGTAAAGACAGAACACTTGTCGGGATGCTGAAATGTAATAGCGGTGTCGCCAACAATATAGCCACTCCCAACACCAAATGTGGTCTTTGAGCCGCCAGCGTAAATAAATGTGGCATCCTCCATTTGTGTGCAGAGAGCAGAAAATGCCCGACTATAAACTATAGGGGGGGGGGGGGGCGGAGGTACTATCCTTGGGAAGGTGGCAAAGGTCATGGAGAAGGCAAGTCCAGGGGCGAAGCCAAGGTGGCGCCGTACCCCCATTTATCAAGAAAGTATTTGGAAATTGGAAGGAAAGGGAATGTAGCAGTTGACAGAAGAGGACTCCCGGTGTTAGTAGGAAGGGCGGCCTGCATACCCTAAAAAGAAGAAGAAGAGGAAGGGTGGCCGAGCGGTTCAAGACGCTTCATTCTGGAACTGTGCGACCTCTACGGTCGCAGGTTCGAATCCTGCCTCGATCATGAATGTGTGTGATGTCCTTAGGTTAGATAGGTTTAAGTAGTTCTAAGTTCTAGGAGACTGATGACCTCAGATGTCAAGTCCCGTAGTGCTCAGGGCAATTATTTTTTCTTTCGAAAGAAAGAGGACTGGAAGCAGATGACTAGCGTAACGACTGAGAAGGACAACTCGCAGACTGTACAGCGGAGGTTCAGCAGTCTCAGAGTAAAGGCTCTCCACTGGCTGGTGTAAAAAGCTCCAGACGCTAAACGCAATCCACGGTGGTGGACAGAGTCGAGACGCTGAAGAATAGACGGCCGTGCAGCGGAGCGAACTGTGCTTCTATAGTCCAATTTTGAGCGCACTAAGGCGCGATATATGCTGAGGAGGACACTCTGTCCGCTCCCCAGGAGGTAACACTCAGAACGTGGAGGGTGTTGAGGAATCGCAGACAGCGAGCTGAAAGGTTTGAAACGTGGGAAGGCCAACACAGTTTCTTGTCAAACATACGTCCCAAGAATTTGGCGATGTCCGCGAACGGAAGGTCTACAGGTCAGAGATGTAGGGAAGAGGTGGCGGAGTAGATCTTATCACACATTTAGAAGATTTTTTCAGGGGAGGTGGATAAAACTCCGTACGACGCCAAAAATGTGCACAGACGGTCTTACTGGGAGAAAATCGGAAGCCGGTTTCCATACTCCATGAGTAAAGGCGATGGAGAAATCCTTGAAGACGCTGTTCAAGAAGGTTGGTCCGTTGAGAGCTGTAGTAGATTGTAAAATCGTCGACAAAGAGGGAGCCCGAGACTTCGTAAAGGAAACAGTCTATAACTGGATTTATGGCGATGGCAAACAGTACAACACTTATCACGGAGCCCTGGGGCACCCCGTTGTCTTGGGAGAAAGTACGCGAGAGAGTGGTGTTCACCCGCTAATGAAATGTGCGCTCTGTCATAAATTAACGAAAGAAAATGGGTAATCGACCTAAAAAGTCTAAAGAGAACAGAGTGCGGGGGATTCCTGTCCTCCAACAGGTACCGTATTTCCGTTCCAAATCAAAAAATATAGCTACCGTTAGACGTTTCCTGAGAAAATTGTTCATGATATAAGTGGAGAGAGCAACAGGAAGGTCAACTGCGGAACTATGCTTTCGGATAAGAGCATACACGACTCGTGAGAGCTAGAGGAAAGATGCTCGTCCTTTCCAGGTTGCGGAACAGGAATGACGATAGCTTCCCGCCATCTTCTGGGACAGGTACTGTCAGTCAAAATTCGATTATAAAGGAGAAGGAGGCAACACAGTCTACGGTATGATAAATGAAGCAACATTTGGATGTCGATGCCATCCGAGACGAAGAGATTGCGTGTTAGAGTTCCCACATATAAAATACAGATTTTGAGAGGAGAAAGCAAGAGGTCGCACTTCAGCTGCTCCTTTCTTCGGGAGAAAGGCTGGCGGGTAATTTGAAGTGCTCGAAATCTCATCAAAATATTGATCTAATAAGTTAGAACTTGCGACTGTGTCCACTAAGGTATCTTGCGCGATAGTTATCCCAGAGATCGGGGAGAAACTAGACGTGCCGGATAACCGTCGAATTCGACTCCGGACTACAGATGAAGGAGTGAAGATGTTAAAGGAGCTGGTAAAGAAGTTCCAGCTTGCCTCCTTCAAGTGTTGTGTCAACAGTGTTGTTAGCATTACTCCGCTGTAGGAACATTTTCACTCTCAGTATTAGGGTAAACCAGTGACTAATGAAGAGACCTATACCCTAAGAACTGGTTCAGCTTATATCTGTTATAATAACAGTTATTTATTTGAAAATATGAAGGGTACTTTCTGTGTTCATTGGAAGGGCATATAAAACTTAGTTGTTTTTACCTTCGCACCTATGATAGAATGGGTTAGAAGGAGTGTCGGATGTGCTTAATCTTCCCTCAGCCTCTTATTAAGTACGGAAGTAGCAAAAACGCCATTTGCCCTGACTCTAACAATTTGATCGTCGACGGGACGCTAAACCGTGGTCTTCTTTTCTTCCTTCTTTCATACAAGGCAATGTTCCTCATTTGGCATTTTGCGATATGGATAATTTTGTTCCTGGTTTTTTTTTTTTTTTTTTTTTTTTTTTTTTTTTTTTTTTTTTTTTTTTGAGAATTAATGTCTGATATACTTCACTACTGAACCTAAAGTTAAGAGCGCCATCAGAAAGGGCTGTCTGGTGTCCTGCTTTTCTTAGTTCTGTTTATAAGTAACACTTGCTGACCCGCTGATCTATATACAAGGTGGACTATAAATCAGTTGTAAAAGATGTGTTTGCAGCAACAATAATACACAAATGAAAATATAAATTAATGCTCAACGCAGAAATACATGTAGAGTACAATGAACCTACAAAAGTTGCACAAAGATGTTTTCAATCTAATATAAGCAAACATATCGTATTTCCACCACTGACCTATAAAATTTGTCGCAAATCATCTGGGACTGTACGTTTTCAAGTTCTGAGTGGATTCATGCCTAAAAATGCTTAACGTTACGAGTCTTGAGCGAATAAACCCCAGTTCTAATACTCGTGGGTGTGATATCTGGCGATCATGGAAGACATTCACTAGTAAAACGTCTGCCAACCCATTGATCAAAGTATTTATGCAGGAAATCTCTCATAGTAATTCTATCTTCATCTAGGTACTGAATCAACTTTTCGCTAACCGTCTGCAGATGTTCCAAAAGTAGGCTATTTTCTAGATCCAACAACGGCTCTTGAAGCTTATGTAGGTAATTTACAGAACTGACAATACCGCTGAAAGTCCCTACACATACACTCGTGCCAGAAGAGTTTGAATCTGTTTCCATCGCCACATGTAGATTCGTGGAATCCCAGTAAACACAGTTTTGTCTTCTCACTCTGCAATTTACATTTAAAGTCGCTTCGTCGCTCCAAAGAACCCTTTCGTAAAACTTTAGATCGTCTTTTAGTCACATTTATAGTAGATTACTGAGAAAAAAACCTAAATCAACCCAACACATCTGGTTTAACAAACAGTGTTTGCAACGCAAAATTACGCCAAAATACGTCTCCATAAAGTCAAGAGGAACATCCGCCGCAGCAATCAAAGCCGCTGACGTCGCAAGATAGACGTGGATAAAGGAAGAAATGAAGAAATGGTATCATGTTCGTGACAACGTGTGTACACATCTAAAAGTGGTACATATGGCAATCACATCTAAGTTACACCCATGTGAGTTTAATGTTTTCGATCGAGAAGTTCGTTAAAGTGTAAGTGATCTTATTCACGACGTATTTTTGCGGCAGAACAAGAAATTATCTATGATTAGGAAGGTGAGTGAACCTCTAACCTCAAACTGTAAACAAAATTTTTCGCAACGTGTAATTAACTTATCGAACTTGTTTCTGTCTCCAAAGGAACAAAAAGTGCTTGAGAAAGGTTTAAAATTTGCTCCTCCCCACCCTCCATCAGAAAAACAACTGGATGTTATGAAAGTTGATATTGAATATTCCTTAACGAAAGACACCACTGCAAAATATATAGTTGCCAATGCACTAAAGAACGAAATCAAATTCGTGTGTAACATCCCTCAAGTCCTTAAAACAGAAATTACAACACCAAGGTATCGTTGCCACAAAATGTGATAAAGGCAAGAGTATTGTGCTTTTGAACAAATGTGATTATGTGGATAAAGTTAATGATTTTCTGAATACCACAGATTTCCAAGTCCTTTCTAAAGACCCTACTAAATTGTTCAAAGAGGATGTTAAATATGCAATCAATTCATGCAAAAGCATATTTTCGGAATTTGAAGCAAATCTGTTAACTAATATGAACCCAGCGCCTCCTAGAACGTACGGTCTTCCTAAACTGCATAAACAAGAAGTTCCTATTCGTCCAGTTGTATCATCATTCACTGCTCCATCTTACAAACTAGCCAGTAAACTTGGCTCAAATGGCTCTGAGCAATATGGGACTCAACTGCTGTGGTCATCAGTCTCCTAGAACTTAGAACTACTTAAACCTAACTAACCTAAGGACATCACACACATCCATGCCCGAGGCAGGATTCGAACCTGCGACCGTAGCAGTCGCACGGTTCCGGACTGCGCGCCTAGCACCGCGAGACCGCCGCGGCCGGCCAGTAAACTTCATGTCCTAATTAAGAGCAAGACTAAATTCAAACCAAAGCATGGTATTTCAAACTCTGTGGACCTAGTAAACAAGTTAAAAGGTATATCTGTCTCACACAGTGATAAATTAGTATCCTTTGATGTCAGCAGTTTGTTTTCTAACATACCAGTAGTAGAATGTATTGATATTCTGACAGAGCTGATGCATAAGTCTAATGTCAATCCTGTGGAGTTGAATGACTTGAGACTGGCCACACAGACATGCTTTGCGCAGAACTATTTCCAGTTCCAAGGCACTCTTTATAAACAATTAGATGGCTTAGCTATGGCTTCCCGTCTTAGTCCACTGTCGGCTGAAATATTTATGGACCATTTTGAACAAAATTTTCTAAAAACAGAACCTTTGAGTGCAAACATCAAATACTGGTTTAGATATGTAGATGATGTCCTGTGTATGTGGACTGTTACTACAAGACAAATCAACACGTTCTTGAAAAACCTAAACAGTCAACATAAAAATATCCAGTTCACTATGGAAATTGGCAACAAATCCATAAACTTCTTAGATCTCACCATTGACATCAGTACACACACACATTGTTTCAAAATTTACAGAAAAACTACAACTACAGACACAGTAATACCTTCTTGCTCACAACACCCCATAGCTCACAAACATGCAGCTTTCCACTCAATGGTACACCGTCTCATATCCATCCCCATGTTCAGAGATGATTTTAAAGCAGAGTTATATACAATAAAATTTATTGCCATAGCCAATGGCTACAATCAAGTTCTTATTGACCACATCTTACACAGGAAACAAAAACGGAAAATTATACCCATCCTCTATGCCCCACCTGCTTCCCCATCCACTGTCTGCAAGAAATGGTGTACACTACCATTTCTAGGTCAGGTATCACAGACTGCAGCCAAAGCACTGAAATCCTGTAAGTATAGGGTTTCCTACTAGTCCGCAGCTCGTGGTCGTGCGGTAGCGTTCTCGCTTCCCACGCCCGGGTTCCCGGGTTCGAATCCCGGCGGGGTCAGGGATTTTCTCTGCCTCGTGATGACTGGGTGTTGTGTGCTGTCCTTCGGTTAGATAGGTTTAAGTAGTTCTAAGTTCTAGGGGACTGATGACCATAGATGTTAAGTCCCATAGTGCTCAGAGCCATTTTTGTTTCCTACTATGTCAGGAACACTACAGCCCAGTGTGTATTTAATAGCAAAGACAAGATCCAGTTATTAGCCAACAGTGGGGTATACAAACTCAGGTGTTCTGATTGTGAAAAAAATATTACATTGGTCAGACAGGCAGAGACATATCAACTAGGCTGGCTGAACATGAACGCAGCTGGAGGTTGCAGAATTCAGACTCTGCATTTGCTGAGCGTGTACTGAGTGAGGGTCACAACTACCAGCCAGTGTCCCATGTACTTCACTTAGCAAACAAAGGCCATAAATTCAATCTGCTGGAAGCCCTTGAAATTAACAAACATCTTGCTCACAGTCCAGATCTCATCCTAAATGACGAGACACAACTCAACACTTCCCATTCCTAAACTTCATATAATCATCGTTGTTGTTCATTACTTCCCACACTCTCTCTTCCTACATATTCCCATTTTCCTGTAGCCATTAAGTTGTTTTATTTGTTGCAGTTGTCTTTGTATTCCATAGTTTCCATAGTTAAGGGTTTCCTTTTAACTTGTACTTGCATTACTGTCCATGTTTAACTCCCCTTGTAGTTGTCTCATCAAATACTGTTCATATTTTACGTTGCTCATTTATTTAATGAAAACTGGTACACAGCCACTGCTTTGATTATAATGTTAATGTTAAAATGCAGTACCACCACACTCTCAAACTGTAGGTTCCCTCAAACACTTCAGTTTTCCTGCATTTATTATTCCTGTTTATCTTATTGATATTGCTTAAGTTCCTTGTGTATTCTGTATTTACATTGACAACTGTCTCTTCCTTTTTTTTAATTGGTTGTGTATCACTCTCCATGTTTCACACCTCTTGATGCTGCCTTGCCTAGTACTAATTTCATGTTATTTCATTAGTTTTGTTTATTAATAGAAACTGTTATGTAGGCATACTATACCCATTTTGTGCTAAAGGTTTTCCTGTCAACTCCATTGTTATTTATGTACTGTTCAGTTTTTACTAGTTCATTGCAAAGATGTTACTTACTGTATGTTTCTACTTCACTCTAGATGTGTTACATCTCTTCCAATGTTGTCTGCTAACATTTAACTTCTTTGGTGATAATACTCAGTAAATGTCTGAAGATGGCTATGTAAGTCGAAAACCGGTTAGCAATAAAAGTAATATTGTAGAACAAAAGCAAACTGGTGCTTTTCATTTATTACATTGTGTAGAATTCTATACTCCTCTCCTGATTATTTTTATTTATGTCTTGAAGTAAAGTAGGGTTATGTTGCCTCAGTTTCAGCTTTATATCAATCCTTTTTTAGGATTTTTCTTACCATTCCATCCTCCTTGGACGCTTTTATTTGCAAATTTAGTCGGTAACTGGACAAAACATTGTGCGGTAACATTATGATTCGCTTTGGTAGTAACAGGCCTGGGCCTACCTTAACGAGGAAGTTCCCCTATCGAACTAGTCTCTTCAATTCCTTATCGAGATGTGGTTGGATGTCTGTAACATGTTCCACATAGATAAATCACAAACATCAGCGTAATTACGGTCAGGTTTCCTCCATGTCTCCAAACCAAATACACGTCGTACTGTAGTGAACTTTCTGTTAATCGTTTCAGTGTGTCAGACTGCTAGTGTCAGCTGACTTCCAGCTTCAGCATTACGCTAGTTCAAAACTGACTACAGCTACGCTAATAAAAACAAAGTGTAAGGATTGCCAGTGATAACTGACTTATCACCCAACCCGCATACAAGACGCGACAATCTGGCAACCGCAAACACCGTTCTTGGCGTTGTCATGGTAAAAGAAAGATAGCTATTTTTGTTTCAAAGCAGGATTTTCGTCGATTGTCAGGAAGGCATCTACTGCAACCGAAGCTGTACCTGCTGTTTCTCAAGTGCTATAGGTCATCTGCTATTTTTAATCCACACAAACGATTTAGACCACGATCTTAGCAGTCCTTTAAGTCTCTGTCGTTAACTGTCTAGCAAGTCATCAGAAGGTCAAATCGAACTACAAAATGATTTAGACAAGATATCCTCAGGGGCCACAATGTAGCAACTGACTCAGAACAACAAAAAGTGTGTGATCCTCCAAATGAATACTAAAAACTTTCTGTAAATGTTGGTTATTCGATAAACCACATGAATTTAAAGGTTTCCGAATCTACCAAATACCGAGGATTACGTTTACGAATAACTTAAAATGGAACTATCACATCTAAAATGTTGTGTGGGAGGCGCACATAAGACTGAGTTTTATTGGCAAAATACTCAGAATGTGTAACAACCCCACTAAGAAATTACCAACACTAAACTTAACCGTCCTCTTCTAGACTGTTCCGTCTCCATTGACCTCTACTTCGGCGGGACGTTAAACCCTAATCTTCCTTTCTTCTGGAGTACAGCTGTGCGGTGTGGGATCATTAGGATCAATGGGGGTTATCGAACATTTTCAAAGAAGGGTAACTCGCTTGTTATAACAACAAAATACAGGACAGTGTGTCATCGATATGGTAAGAGAGTTGGGGGGGGGGGGGGTGACAATCGTGGAAACTAAGGTGTTATTCATTGTAGCGTGAGGTTCTAAAAAAATTACTATCATCAAATCTCTCCACCGAAAGCCAATTATCTAACATCAATACGTTCCTTGGTTTCGGATCCAGAGAAAGAATGGACTGCCATTCCTCCACAGACATTACGGCACCAAACTGAAAGCATCTTCAGCAGAGTTCAAGAAGTCATAATGGCGAAGGGTGCTCACGGCTAATATCAATGACCACTAATAGATGTCAGGATACTGTGGATCAGTTAGTGTAATTGTATGCGCTCTCTGATTCGAATTGTGACTGTGTAATATTTAAATACATGATTCCACAGTTCAGTGTTTTACGACTGCACAATTTACGTCTATGAGCATTCTGAGCACCACTTTGAAGTCTTACCTAGATCTGACTGAATATTTGTCCAGCTTTTCTTTTCAGGCAGTAGTTACCGAGCGAGGTGGTGCAGTGGTTAGACATTGGACTCGCATTCGGGAGGACGACGGTTCAATCCCGCGTCCGGCCATCCTGATTTAGGTTTTCCGTGATTTCCCTAAATCGCTCCAGGCAAATGCCGGGATGGTTCCTTTGGGCACGGCCGACTTCCTTCCCCCGTCCTTCCCTAATGCGGTGAGACCGATGACCTCGCTGTCTGGTCTCCTTCCCCGAAACAACCAGACAGTAGTTCATTATGCATAACCGCATCATCTGCGAAAAGCTGAAAGTTACAATTAATATTTTCTGCTGGGCCTTTAAATTTGAACATTGACAGCAACCGTCTCAACCGTAGATAATTCCACATCCGTGATAATATTCAGGGTCTTTGTTACCAAGAAATCTTCCATGCATTGACAAATTTCGTTTGGTAACCCATATGGTCACTCTTCCGCTAATACGCTTGGTGTAGGATTGACAATGAGTCAAATTTCCTATCAGAAGCCAAGAAATACTTCACTTAATCTGATCGCCTTTTAGAAAAACACGTGTTGATTTTCTCATGAACGACGTTTGAGATTAGGATGCTGGTTTGCGTGAGGGATGGCATTCTGTTCCGAATACCTCACTGTATTTGAGCTCATAATATGGTTTAAAAAGGAATATGAGTTATGTCATTATTATATAATATGTTGTAAGAAAGGCGTGTTAGGTAGAATGATTGTGTAAGTCGATACGAGGGAGGTAGGAGTGAGTGAGTGTGTTTCATTTTGTATGATTACTCCTAACTGTGTGATAACATTTTTAGCCAGTTCATCCACATTCGTTTCTTTTAATTTTTGTAAGGACGGTGATAATCTTGGTGGTGAGCGCCCGATAACACCAAATACCACAACAATAACAATATATTTTAAGATTAAAGAAACAGATGGGTGTCAAAGATACTGAATGATGTTTAGTGGATCACTTATGCTACCCTAGATATATTCTGGTGTGACGTGTGCTTTCTTCCAGGTACATGGTAAAGCTATTTAATCGAGGGATTAATGGCATATTATGGTTAGAAAGGATAACTTCAGACGAAATCTGCGTATGGAACGTTCAGTTTGAGTGATTTATCTGTTTCTCTACACCACTGACACTGATATCAACATTTACACTCCTGACTCAATCTCAGCCTCACTCATAATCTCGAGCGTCCTCCAAAGTCCGCAAGACATCTGCTAGCTACCCACGCTTCATAGTGACAGCTAACTTGACAACTCTCGCGCACTCTCTGTGTCTCTCTTTCTCTTTCTGTCTCTCTCCCCCTCCAGGTCGTTAACCAGAGATCTTGGCTCTTTTCAACTTTTGTCTTTGTGTTTTACACATGTATTAAACTGCGATGTGACTGTCTGACTATTCATCAATGTCACCTGCAACTACCGCTGCGTGCAGAAATCGATGTCCACCTTGGACTTACTTCGCTTTCAAAGAAGACGAATCCGGTCTCTACCATACATTCCTGGAGAGTCTTACACACATTTTGGAGCGCACTCTCATTTGCACTGTTGTTCTAAGGATACCCCAAGTACAGGTTATTTCCCTTTAGACAAGTCCTCTATTTTTACTGCAGAGCTGTTTTCCCAGTATCAAATCGCCTTGTACCTCCAAAGACATGCAGACTTTATATTTGTAGTGTGCTCTGATACCCTCAGTGCTCTCCAGTCTCGGTGCAGCGTACAATTACCACAGTTTAATAGAACGCAACCCACAATTCGTGCATTCGCTCATTGACGCTGGCTCCAATGTAAAAACTTTCTAAAGCGAAGATTGCATAAATATTTCTTTACTTACAGACAATCGGTTTCGACGTACTTAGCTGTCATCTTCAGGTCCTCAAAAATTTATGTTATAAAATGTATTCATTTGTACCTTGTACACTATCTACAGAGGTTCTTCAGTGTCCAACTAATGTTAGCAGATGTGATGCTTTTTATTTTATTGAATATTGTGTTTTTAACTACTCAACAATCACCTATGAGCGCTACATATATGGACATGGCCATGTACAAAAGGTGCTCCTTGATTTTAAATGTGTTATTTGTGACAAACATTTATACGAGCAAATTCAGGAAGTAAGGTCCGATCGGTCGCAAAATGGAAACCACTGTGAAAATAAAAAATATTTTATTTGCAAGAGTTAGCTACATCTTCCAGCTACTTCTCAACATAGTCACAGCTCCGATTTAGACATTTGTCGTAGCATTGTACCAACTTTCCAATACCCTCGTCATAGAAGGCAGCTGTCTGTGCTTCCAACCAATTCTCTTCACTGGTCTACAGCTTGTTGTGTATGCCAGAACATTGCCTTCATAACCAGCGGTTCACGTGAGCAGAGATGAAACTCAGGGAGAGTCAATTACGGACTCTATTGTGGGTGATAAAACATTTTCCATCGAAAACGCTGTAGGAGCATCTTTATTGCCCCTGGAGAGTACGGCTGTAAATTGTCATCAAGAGGGAAACGCATGGCAGCTATGTTATGTGGGCTGCATGACATCAGGCGAAATCTCACACCAGGCCCTCACACTTGGTGGGAGATACTATTGTTCTAAGCATCTTTATGTGCCCACTGTGTGCTCAAAACTTAAAAGAGCGACGTGACGCGCTCGTCAGGCATACTAGAGGCACTGCCCAACGCTTCTGTGCCAAGCTTCATCGGATTTTCTCTGTGGTTTCCATTTTACATCCCATCGGACCTTACTTTCCGAATATACCTCGTATTACGTGCTTCATCGGATTTTCACTGTGGTTTCCATTTTACATCCCATAGGACCTAACTTTCAGAATATACCACGTATTACGAACTACACTTTATGTACAAGACAACTTGACGTGAGTTCCGACTAAAATCAACACGTTTTATCATCTATATTTTGTAAGACCTGAAGATGACAGCAAAGTCCGTCGAAATCAGATGTTTATATGTAAATAGATATATATGCTATCTTGGCTTTAGAAGTTATTCATCATGTAAACCAGATCGCCCCTTCTACGAGGTGTGGCTAGAAAAAAACCGGACTAGTACTGGTGAAACAATAAAACGAATGCAATAAGGCTGAAAGTCGCGTGGCCTGTCACGTGACTCTCGCTCCGCCTACTGCTCGAGTTTCATCTGCCTCCTGCACTCAGTCTGCCTGTGGCGTCTGTTTTAAGTAGTTGACGTTTTGTCTGTGCGTCGGAAAATGTTGAGTGTACAGAAAGAACAGCGTGTTAACATCAAATTTTGTTTCAAACTAGGAAAACCTGCAAGTGAAACGTTTGTAATGTTACAACAAGTGTGTACGGCGATGATTGTTTATCGCGAACACAAGTGTTTGAGTGGTTTAAACGATTTAAAGATGGCCGCGAAGACACCAGTGATGACACTCGCACTGGCAGACCATTGTCAGCAAAAACTGATGCAAACATTGAAAAAATCGGTAAACTTGTTCGACAAGATCGCCGTTTAACAATCAGAGCAGTGTCTGAGTTAACAGGAGTTGACAAGGAAAGTGTCGAACAAGTTTACCGATTTTTTCAATGTTTGCATCAGTTTTTGCTGACAATGGTCTGCCAGTGCGAGTGTCATCACTGGTGTCTTCGCGGCCATCTTTAAATCGTTTAAACCACTCAAACACTCGTGTTCGCGATAAACAATCATCGCCGTACACACTTGTTGTAACATTACAAACGTTTCACTTGCAGGTTTTCCTAGTTTGAAACAAAATTTGATGTTAACACGCTGTTCTTTCTGTACACTCAACATTTTCCGACGCACAGACAAAACGTCAACTACTTAAAACAGACGCCACAGGCAGACTGAGTGCAGGAGGCAGATGAAACTCGAGCAGTAGGCGGAGCGAGAGTCACGTAACAGGCCACGCGACTTTCAGCCTTATTGCATTCGTTTTATTGTTTCACCAGTACTAGTCCGGTTTTTTTCTAGCCACACCTCGTAACTTCTCACGATGAGGGAACTGAATGTTGACCATAAAGGTTCCTGGACACGTCGGCACGTAGGAGAATGAGGCTGCTAATGCTTTAACATCGTTGCAACTCTACTATTCAGACTTTTCTAGCTATTCTGAACCCTTCTGCTGCTCGGGGTACATGAGGACGGGCGGTTGGCCAATCGTCCAAATTCTCTGTATCAAAATTGAATCACCCACGTCGTTGGAAACTGGAAAGCACAGCACTTCTAATACAGGTTTCACCTGTGAAGTGGCCGTGACGCTGTAAAATACATTGTCACAGCCGAGATAGGGACCAGGTGGTACTGGTTACAGCGTGCCGCAAATGTGCGCTACCTTTTTGTTGTACCCTTTTTAAACGGGCATATTTATTTTACGCGCAGAGCGCTGGATAAACAGCAATTTGCAGTTGCCCGGTTAATTCCTGCGGTCAAGCGCATACGGGTGCGGAAATAGCATACAGCAGGGTGGTTTGGAAGTAGGGGAGGGGTGGATGCGCGGGGTGGTACGCGTTACGAAGGCAGATGAGAGCGTCTCTCTCTCTCCCTCTCTCTATCTATCTCTCTCTCTCCTGCTCTAGTGGAGTATCATGTGTGAGGAAAGGTTAATAAGTAATTTTTTAGTAGCTGCACCGCGTTTACTCGGGATAACCGGGAAAAGTGGCACTGTACCTAAAAAGTCTCTTAATACACAGCACAGTCATCAATGATACCATTAAACTTTACTTAGGCCTCTTGCATACCAAGGTCAGCACATTTAGGCTATAAACGCAAGTGATTGAGAGAGAAATGCGTTTAGTTCAAATGGTTCAAATAGCTCTGAGCACTATGAGACTTGACGTCTGAGGTCATCAGTCGCCTATAACTTAAAACTAATTAAACCTAACCTAAGGACATCATACACATCCATGCTCGAGGCAGGATTCGAACCTGCGACCGTAGCGGTCACTCGGCTCCAGACTGTAGCGCCCAGAACCGCACGGCCACTCCGGCCGGCAAAATGCGTTTAGTAATTTTGCTTGTATCTATGTCGATCCTGTATGTAACGCTCAACGCGTAACGAGAGGAAGCTAGCTCAAAATAAGACAGTTACGTCAAACTTTGTCTTATCGCCGAGTCGCCAGGAATGTGAACACTCCACTAAATCATGTGATCACATCCATTACAGTTCATTACATCTGCATAACGAACACTTTTAGAAAAGCCTAAGCACAGCATTGTCAATGTCAGCATGCCTAACATACCGCGTGTTTTAATATAGGAGTTATGATAAATCTATCCACAAAAATTTCAAATTTGTAACATAAACATGAATGTGTCTTATATTTAGAGATCAGAAGCTGCCAGCTACCAAGACGACATATCATTCTAAGTTCTTCAGTCCACCAAGCCTACATGAGAAGTCGGAGCCACCAAGTCCACCAAGTAGGAGAGAATATCCTTCGTAGATGGCACGTACTGTTATGCCAGCACTTCTTAAGAAGCAAAAGCCGACCCCGAGGCACCCATCAGCCCACTGCACTTTTCCTTATGCTAAATCCTGGTTTCCGTGTCTCAAACTTGTCTGTTTAGTAACCTACTACTTCTCTCTTCGGAACGTTAGTTTTAATTTTAGATGTATTACTCTAATTATGTCAGTTGTGCGATTTGTCATGACAGTATTTCGTGCCAAGGCTTTGCTAGGTGTCCCTGTTGATCACGGAAACCGACCTGCGCCATTGTTCTGGCATTCGTTTTGGGCATTAGAGAGGTTTTACTGTGACTCTGACGTGCAAATGGAACAGCTAACCTCCGCTCGCGGCTCTTGTCCTCCCAACATAGAAAACCCAAGGCAGAGGTACAACGTGCGTTGATTCTTTAATGAATTTTAGTAGCTGGAGGGTAGGATTGCTTGGATAAAACGTAACAAATTAATACATCAAACCTGGATGACGCTCGCAGGCTTTGTAAAGCTGGCGTCAAAGAAGTCACGGAGCTCAGAACTTCGCAGGCAGCGGAAATCCACAGTAGCATTTGTCATGCGATTATCAGCTCCAGCCCATTAAAGTGAGGCATTTTAAGAAAAAAGAACTTGTCAGTGTGGGAAAGACATCGTACAGTACCTACCAAAATACTGAACCTAAAAAGGAAAGAAATTGCATTTGTGGTGTATACTGAAGGTTGTCTGCGTTGAGAGACACTGAACATACAAAAAAGTTGTTTATTACAATCCAGAATGTGTATGTCTTGCCGGCAGCTGCGGCCGAGCGGGTCTAGGTGCTGCAGTCCGGAACCGTGCTGCTGCTACGGTCGCAGATTCGAATCCTGCCTCGGGCATGGATGTGTGTGATGTCCTTAGGTTAGTTAGGTGTAAGTAGTTCAAACTCTAGGGGAATGATGACAGATGTTTAGACCCATAGTGCTCAGAACCATTTGAACAATTTTTTGTGTATGTGGTGCTTTCTGCTCCAGTTATCTATCTGTCCAATTATTTATCCGTATAGGATACCCGTGGTCTAGGGGTAGCGTCTTTGAGTGGTAATCAAAACGTCTTCGGTCCCGGGTTCGATCCCCGCCACTGCATAAATTTTGATAAATAATCAGCATAGGCGGCCGAAGACTTCCGGCATAATAAATCAGCCTCATTCTGCCAACCGCCTTGTCAAAGAGGGCGGAGGAGCGGATAGAGGTTCAGGGCACTCTCTTGTCCTAGGGGTGGGAAATGCGGATGAATCAGCAATGATCAACGACATGAGGATGCAGAAGGCAATGGAAACCACTGCATTAAAGGCACGTAACGTGAATCCACAGGACACGTAGCCTGTAATTGACGAAGTGTCATGATGATCTCTCCATTGGCAAAAGATTCCGGAATAGTCCCCCATTCGGATCTCTGGGAGGGGACTGCCAAGGGGGAGGTTACCATGAGAAAAAGATTGAATAATCAACGAAAGGATAACGTTCTACGAGTCAGGGCATGGAATGTCAGAAGCTTGAACGTGGTAGGGAAACTAGAAAATCTGAAAAGGGAACTGCCAAGGCTCAATCTAGATATAGTAGGGGTCAGTGAAGTGAAGTGGAAGGAAGACCAGGATTTCTGGTCAGATGAGTATCGGGTAATTTCAACAGCAGCAGAAAATGGTATAACAGGTGTAGGATTCGTTATGAATAGGAAGGTAGGGGAGAAGATGTGTTACTGTGAACAGTTCAGTGACAGGGTTGTTCTAATCAGAATCGACAGCAGACCAACACCAACAACGATAGTTCAGGTATACATGCCGACGTCGCAAGCTGAAGATGAACAGATAGAGAAAGTGTATGGGGATATTGAAAGGGTAATGCAGTATGTAAAGGGGGACGAAAATCTAATAGTCATGGGCGACTGGAATGCAGTTGTAGGGGAAGGAGTACAAGAAAAGGTTGCAGGAGAATATGGGCTTGGGACAAGGAATGAAAGAGGAGAAAGACTAATTGAGTTCTGTAACAAGTTTCAGCTAGTAATAGCGAATACCCTGTTCAAGAATCACAACAGGCGGAGGTATACTTCGAAAAGGCCGGAAGATACAGGAAAATTTCAATTAGATTACATCATGGTCAGACAGAGATTCCGAAATCAGATACTGGATTGTAAGGCGGACCCAGGAGCAGATATAGACTCAGATCACAGTATAGTAGTGATGAAGAGTAGGCTGAAGTTCAAGACATTAGTCAGGAAGAATCAATACGCAAAGAAATGGGATACGGAAGTACTAAGGAATGACGAGATACGTTTGAAGTTCTCTAACGCTATAGATACAGCAATAAGGAATAGCGCAGTAGGCAGTACAGTTGAAGAGGAATGGACAACTCCAAAAAGGGCCATCACTTAAGTTGGGAAGGAAAACATAGGTACAAAGAAGGTAGCTGCGAAGAAACCATGGGTAACAGAAGAAATACTTCAGTTGATTGATGAAAGGAGGAAGTACAAACATGTTTCGGGAAAATCAGGAATACAGAAATACAAGTCACTGAGGAATGAAATAAATAGGAAGTGCAGGGAAGCTAAGACGAAATGGCTGCAGGAAAAATGTGAAGACATCGAAAAAGATATGATTGTCGGAAGGACAGACTCAGCATACAGAAAAGTCAAATCAACCTTTGGTGACATTAAAAGCAACGGTGGTAACATTAAGAGTGCAACGGGAATTCCACTGTTAAATGCAGAGGAGAGAGCAGATAGATGGAAAGAATACACTGAAAGCCTCTATGAGGGTGAAGATTTGTCTGATGTGGTAGAAGAAGAAACAGGAGTCGATTTAGAAGAGATAGGGAATCCAGTATTAAAATCGGAATTTAAAAGAGCTTTGGAGGACTTACGGTCAAATAAGGCAGAAGGGATAGATAACATTCCATCAGAATTTCTAAAATCATTGGGGGAAGTGGCAACAAAACGACTATTCACGTTGGTGTCTAGAATATATGAGTCTGGCGACATACCATCTGACTTTCGGAAAAGCATCATCCACACAATTCCGAAGACGGCAAGAGCTGACAAGTGCGAGAATTACCGCACAATCAGCTTAGCAGCTCATGCATCGAAGCTGCTTACAAGAATGATATACAGAAGAATGGAAAAGAAAAGTAAGAATGCGCTACGTGACGATCAGTTTGGCTTTTGGAAAAGTAAAGGGACGAGAGAGGCAATTCTGACGTTACGGCTAATAATGGAAGCAAGGCTAAAGAAAAATCAAGACACTTTCATAGGATTTGTCGACCTGGAAAAAGCATTCGACAATATAAAATGGTGCAAGCTGTTCGAGATTCTGAAAAAAGTGGGGGTAAGCTATAGGGAGAGGCGGGTCATATACAATAAGACAGCAACCAAGAGGGAATAATAAGAGTGGACGATCAAGAACGAAGTGCTCGTATTAAGAAGGGTGTAAGACAAGGTTGTAGCCTTTCGCCCCTACTCTTCAATCTGTACATCGAGGAAGAAATGATGGAAATAAAAGATAGGTTCAGTAGTGGAATTAAAATACAAGGTGAAAGGATATCAATGATACGATTTGCTGATGACATTGCTATCCTGAGTGAAAGTGAAGAAGAATTAAATGATCTGCTGAACGGAATGAACAGTCTAATGAGTGCACAGTATGGTTTGAGAGTAAATCGGAGAAAGACGAAGGTAATGAGATGTAGTAGAAATGAGAACAGCGAGAAACTTAACATCAGGATTGATGTTCACGAAGTCAAAGTAGTTAAGGAATTCTGCTACCTAGGCAGGAAAATAACCAATGACGGACGGAACCAGGAGGACATCAAACGCAGACTCGCTATGGCAAAAAAGGAATTTCCGGCCAAGAGAAGTCTACTAATATCAAATACCGGCCTTAATTTGACGAAGAAATTTCTGAGGATATACGTCTGGAGTACAGCATTGTATGGTAGTGAAACATGGACTGTGGGAAAACCGGAACAGAAGAGAATCGAAGCATTTGAGATGTGGTGCTATAGACGAATGTTGAAAATCAGGTGGACTGATAAGGTAAGGAATGAGGAAGTTCTACGCAGAATCGGAGAGGAAAGGAATATGTGGAAAACACTGATAAGGAGAAGGGACAGGATGATAGGACATCTGCTAAGACATGAGAGAATGACTTCCATGGTACTAGAGGGAGCTGTAGAGGGCAAAAACTGTAGAGGAAGACAGAGATTAGAATACGTCAAGCAAATAATTGAGGACGTAGGTTGCAAGTGTTACTCTGAGATGAAGAGGTTAGCACAGGAAAGGAATTCGTGGCGGGCCGCATCAAACCAGTCAGTAGACTGATGACAAAAAAAAAAAAAAAAAAAAAAAAAAAAAAAAATAGGACGCAAAAATTCTGAGAGTATGATAAGACGCTTCCCGTCATTGGTTTTTGATTCTATATATATCGTGGAAATGATGAAACTGTTAAGTAGTCTGAAGTTTTAATTCACTACACATGGTCATTCGAAAAAAACGTGCAGAAGGTGTAAAAGTTTAGTTGTCATGTTACATGAGGTGTTTGTTCAATCACTGCGTCCAGGAAAGAGCCGAAAGTTCACGAATTACCAGCAACATTACTATCCAGTTGCAAATCAGCAAGAATAAACAATCAACCGAGTTATGGTAGAACCGCACTAGGTGAAAGCTACTAGTTTCTTCAGTAGGATTTTTGGTAAAAATGCAACGTTGCAGTTACCTTCACGAGGTGCGTCCAGATAGGAAAGTTACAACAAACCCCGTTGCCATTTTACATGTTGTTGTTGTTATGGTCTTCAGTCCTGAGACCGGTTTGACGCAGCCCTACTACCCTATCCTGTGCAAGCTGCTTCATCTCCCAGTACTTACTGCAACCTACATCCTTTTGAATCTGCTTAGTGTATTCATCCCTTGGTCTCCCACTACGATTTATACCCTCCATGCTGCCCTCCAATGCTAAATTTGTGATCCCTTTATGCCTCAGAACATGTCCTACCAACCGATCCTTTCTTCTTGTCAAATTGTGCCACAAACTCCTCTTCTCCCCAATTCTATTCAGTACCTCCTCATTAGTTATGTGATATACCCATCCAATCTCCAGCATTCTTCTGTAGCACCACATTTCGAAATCTTCTATTCTCTTCTTGTCTAAACTATTTATCGTCCATGTTTCACTTCCATACATGGCTACACTCCATACAAATACTTTCAGAAACGACTTCCTGACACTTAAATCTATACTCGATGTTAACAAATTTCTCTTCTTCAGAAACTCTTTCCTTGCCATTGCCAGTCTACATTTGATATCTTCTCTACTTCGACCATCATCAGTTATTTTGCTCCCCAAATAGCAAAACTCCTTTACTACTTTGTCTCATTTCCTAATCTAATTCCCTCAGCATCACCCGACTTAATTCGACTACATTCCATTATCCTCGTTTTGCTTTTGTTGATGTCCATCTTATACCCTCATTTCAAGACACTGTCCAATCCCTTCAACTGCTCTTCCAAGGCCTTTGCCGTCTCTGACAGAATTACAATGTCATCGGCGAACCTCAAAGTTTTTATTTCTTCTCCATGGACTTTAATACCTACTCCGAAATTTTCTTTTGTTTCCTTTACTGCTTGCTCAATATACAAATTGAATAACATCGGGGACAGGCTAAAACCCTGTCTCACTCCCTTCCCAGCCGCTGCTTCGCTTTCATGCCCCTCGACTCTTATAACTGCCATCTGGTTTCTGTACAAATTGTAAATAGCCTTTCGCTCCCTGTATTTTACCCCTGCCACCTTTAGAATTTGAAAGAGAGTATTCCAGTCAACATTGTCAAAAGCTTTCTCTATGTCTACAAATGCTAGAAATGTAGGTTTGCCTTTCCTTAATCTAGCTTCTAAGATAAGTCGTAGGGTCAGTATTGCCTCACGTGTTCCAACATTTCTCCGGAATTTAAACTGATCTTCCCCGAGGTCGGCTTGTATCAGTTTTTCCATTCGTCTGTAAAGAATTCGCGTTAGTATTTTGCAGATGTAATTTTCACATCTGTCAACGCCTGCTTTCTTTGTGATTGGAATTATTATATTCTTCTTGAAGTCTGAGGGAATTTCTCCTGTCTCATACTTCTTGCTCACTAGATGGTAGAGTTTTGTCAGGACTGGCTCTCCCGAGGCCGTCAGTAGTTCCAATGGAATGTTGTCTACTCCGGGGCCTAGTTTCGACTTAGGTCTTTCTGTGCTCTGTCAAACTCTTCACGCAGTATCATATCTCCCATTTCATCTTCATCTACATCCTATTCCATTTCCTTAATATTGTCTTCAAGTACATCGCCCTTGTGTAGACCCTCTATATACTCCTTCCACCTTTCTGCTTTCCCTTCTTTGCTTAGAACTGGGTTTCTATCTGAGCTCTTGATATTCATCAAGTGGTTCTCTTTTCTCCAAAGGTCTCTTTAATTTTCCTGTAGGCAGTATTCCATCATACCCCTAGTGAGATAAGCCCCTACATCCTTACATTTGTCCTCTAGCCATCCCTGCTTAGCCATTTTGCACTTCCTGTCATAAACATTATTAAGTTCCCAGACTTATTAATCTGGATTATTGCCCTTGTGTTCCTACCGCATTCATCGCTGTTTCCAGTAACTTGACCCTTAACACAAGGGATCCTACACATCCTACGTGTTTCTGCTCAGAAATGTACGAGGGCGTGCTGAAAAGAAATGTATCCGAATTTTTTATTACCTTCTCAATATCCGCTAGGATATTACACGTCATGCATATTACTCGGTCGACTTTCTTGCTTCACTGCGTCAAGTTGCAACCCTCCACCGCTAGAGGGCTCCGAATTGTAGCCCATAACATGGCGGTGTGTAACATAACCTTGTCGGAGAGTAAGAAACAGAATGCTGTAATCGAGTTTCGAATTCGAAGAGTTTGTCCACACATGGAACACCCTCTTCCTCAGCTTGACAACGTCAGACCACGCACAATCGCATCCATCTGCAGCCTTAGGTTCACTGTCATCAATAATCCTCCATACAGTCCCCATTTCATTTTCGTTTGTTTCCAAAATTCAGATAACACTTTCGAAGACTTCACTTTGATAGAGATGGAGCTATGAAAGCAGAGGTGAGGTTGTGGCTCCGTCGACGAAGTCAAACTTTCTACAGTGTCGGAATCACCAAACTGATCTTTTTGTTGGGAGAAATGTGTTTGTCGCCAGAGTGACTATGTTTATAAATAAATACGTGGATATGAAAAATAAATATGTACAATATTAATAAAGTTAGTTTCATTTAAAATGTTTTAAGAGTTTCCATACAGAGATTTAGGGGGCATTACTTTTCAGCGCATCCTTAAAAATATTAGGAGCCACTTGTATATGCTGTAAGTCGAATGACAAAATTTGGGTCGCTCGACCGTTTCTGTGTTCCGGTCGTCGAGAACTGTAGTGTAACAAACACTCTCCTAGGGAGATGTAAGCCCGGCTGCTGCATTCTTTGTTTGTTTGTTTGCGATTTAGAGTTAAATGTAGCTCTATTCATAACTTTAAGTGGACCGATTCTAGGAGACCACTCTGTGGTTCTTGAAGTTAGCTGTAACTTGGGAGTGTGTGCGGAATTGCGAGATAAGCAAAACTATAATCAATAATGATCGGAAACCTTGAACGCTAGCCAAAACACTGCAAATGTAGTAAATAGGTAAAATAAAAAATTACAGAAACCGTTCATTTTTAACTGGGATTTTGGTGAGAGTCTGTAGGAAAATCGGTGCCCACGGTGGAAAATCTTCTTCACCATGTGGATATGGCGAGTAAAAGTAGAACGCGTTGTACTGCCTGTGCTGTATGTGCTAGTTCCTTAGATAACATGGAACATATAGTTAAAACACGAGGGTTTCATATACTGGAGTGGTTTAAAAAGTGGCGCACAATCAGTTCTTCACTACAGTCAAAACAAATTCAAGAGCGGTCGCTATTTAACAAATGATGACGGCTGGAAAGATAGTATCCTGTACATAATCTAGTTATAATTATCTCCACAAGGACGAGAGGAAGAGGCCAAAGATGTAATGAGGGTTTTCCTGACCTCGTTCCCATTAAGGGACGTTTGTGCCTGCGTGATAAAAGGTTCCCACTTATAATAACGCTGGGAGCTGAGAGGGTAGATACATAGAAGGAGAACATTGAGGGTCTCTGTGAGGACTCATCTGAAGACGTGGTAGAAGAAGGAACAGGAGAAGACAGGCAAGAGATAGGGAATGCAGAATTAGAATCAGAATTTAGAAGAGCTTTGGAAGAAATCAGATAAAGCAGAAGGGATAGATATCGTTACACTGGAATTTTTGAAACCATTGGGGAAAATGGTAACAGAACGACCGTTCACATTCATGTGTAGAATGTATGAGATTAGCAATAAACCGTCAAACTTTCGGATTAAACATCATCCACACAATTCCCAAGATAGGATGAGGGGACAAGTACGAGAGCTGTCGCACAATCATGCATCGAAGTTGCTTACAAGAATAATATACAGGACAACGGAAAAGAAAAATTAGGATATGTTACATAACAGTTTGGCTTTAGGAAAGGTAAAGGCACCAGAGAGGCCATTCTGACATTTCCCTTGATAATAAAAGCAAGACTGAAGAAAAATTAAGACACGTTCATAGGATATGTCGACCTCGAAAAGGTGTTCAACAAGGCAGAATGGTGCACCGTGTTCGAAATCCTGAGAAAACAGGTCTAAGTTAAAGGGAGGGACAAGACCCAACAGCGAACAGTAGGAGTGGAAGGCACAGAACGAAGTGTACGCATTAAAACGGGTGTAAGACAGGGATGTAGTCTGTCGCCCAGATGTTCAATCTATACATCGAAAAAGCAGTGACGGAAATAAAAAGAAAGTTTCAAAAGTCGGATAAAAATTTAAAACGATAACAAAATAAGATTAGCTGATGACTTTGCTATCTTCACTTAAAGTGCAGAAGAATTACATGATCTGTTGTATAAAAGGAACAGTATAATGAATACGGAATATGGACGAAGAGAAAATCGGAGAAAGACGAAAGCAAAAGAAGTGTCAAAACGCTAGAAACTTAACATCGTAATTGGTGATCACGAAGTACATGAAGTTACTGAATTCCGCTACCTAGGCAGCAAAATAACCCATGACGAACGAAGGTAGGAGGTCATGAAAAGCAGACTAGTACTGGCAAAAAGCGCATTGCTGACCAAAAGAAATCTACTAGTATACAACACAGATTTTAATCTGGGGAAGAAATTTCCGAGGATGTGATTTTTTAGCACGGCATTGTATGTTACTGAGACATGGACGCTGTGAAAACTGCAACAAAAGAGAATCGAAGCATTTGAGATCTGGTACTAGTGACGAATATTGAAACTTAGTAGGAGTGATAAGGTATCGAATGAAGAGATTCTCCGCAGAATCGGCAAGAAGAAGACTATATGACGGAAAACAGTGAGATGAAGAAGAGGCAGCGTGATGGGAGATCTGTTGAGACATCAGGGAATAACTTCCGTGGTGCTAGAGGGAGCTGTAGAGGGTAAGAACTGTACAGAAACACAGAGATTGGGATACATCCAGCAAATAATTAAGAAAGTAGGTCGCTATTGCTACTCTGAGATGAAAAGGTTGGTACAAGAGAGGAGGAATTCGAAGCGAGCCGTATCAAACCGATCAGAAGACTGATGAGTGAAAAAGAGAGAGAGACTGAGTGACGAAACGCTGCCGACGGCTTCAGTGTGGACGGAACTACTCGAAAAGACGAAGAATAAACTGACAGATCACCTCTCTGTGAAGACGTCGTATTGCTAGTAAGGGGCAAGACGCCATAGTGAAACGAACCGAGACACGGAAATCTCCTGACGAGATTACAAGATAAAGTGTCTTAGGAAACTGTCCAGGTTAGTGGTTCTACTCCATCCAGGTTAGAGATTTTACCGCACGTCAGGGGCTCAGTTCATGCCCCATCTTTGATACATCACGGTTTGCATCGTTTACCATATTCTTCCTGCATGATACTCAGAGAGTATTTCCTACTTCTGTGAATAAAAAAATCATTGCATGACAAACATCTACAGAAGAACCATTCTTCCCAGCAAAAGCACAGAATTGTACAACAAAAGTGTCCAACAAGTCATTTTAAAATTGTCGCATGTTCAGAGATGATTTGTAAAGAAAATTCAAATTCTGGCTGTGCGTATAAATTTTTAAAGTTATTGCTTGGTATCGACGGCAGAGAGTCTGATCTGGCTATTGCCGTTTGTCACAATTGGTATCTGAAGCACACAGAGAGTGCTATGTTGCAGAAAGCAGGGCATCGCATATACACTACTGACCATTAAAATTGCTACACCACGAAGATGACGTGAGGCTGCTGTGATATGCAAATGATTAGGTTTTCGGAGGATTCACACAAGGTTGGCGCCCGTGGCGACACCTACAACGTGCTGACATGAGAAGTTTCCAACCGATTTCTCATACACAAACAGCAGTTGACCGGCGTTGCCTGGTGGAACGTTGTTGTGATGCCTCGTGTAAGGAGGAGAAATGCGTACCATCAAGTTTCCGACTTTGATAAAGGTTGGATTGTAACCTATCGCGATTACGGTTTATCGTATCACGACATTGCTCATCGCGTTGGTCGAGATCCAATGACTGTTAGCAGAATATGGAATCGGTGAGTTCAGGAGGGTAATACGGAACGCCGTACTAGATCCCACCGGCCTCTTATCACTAGCAGTCGAGATGACAGACATCTTCTCCGCATGGCTGTAACAGATCGTGCAGCCACGTCTCGATCCCTGAGTCAACTGATGGGGCCGTTTGCAAGACAACAACCATCTGCACCAACAGTTTGACGACGTTTGCAGCAACATGGACTATGAGCTCGGAGACCATGTTTGCGGTTACCCTTGACGCTGCATCGCAGACAGGAGCGCCTGCGATGCTGTACTCAACGACGAACCTGGGTGCACGAATGGCAAAACGTCATTTCTTCGGATGAATCCAGGTTCTGTTTATAGCATCATGATGGTCGCACCCGTGCTTGGCGACATCGTGGTGAACGCACATTGGAAGCGTGTATTCGTCGTTGCCATACTGGCGTATCACCCAGCGTGATGGTATGGGGTGCCATTGGTTACACGTCTCGATCACCTCTTGTTCACATTGACGGCGCTTTGAACAGTGTACGTTACATTTCAGATGTGTTACGACCCGTGGCTCTGCCCTTCATTCGAACCCTGCGATACCCTACATTTCAGCAGAATAATGCACGACCGCATTTGCAGGTCCTGTACGGGCCTTTCTGGATACAGAAAATGTTCTACTGCTGTCCTGGCCAGCACATTCCCCAGATCTCTCACCAACTGAAAACGTCTGGTCAATGGTGGCCGAGCAACTGGCTCGTCACAATGCGCCAGTCACTACTCTTGATGAACTGTGGTATCGTGTTTTGACTCAATGCCCAGGCGTATCAAGGCTATTATTACGGCCAGAGGTGGTGGACCTGGGCACTGATTTCTCAGGATTTATGCACCCAAATTGGGTGAAAACGTAGTCGCATGTCAGTTCTAGTATAACATATCTGCCCAATCAATACCCGTTTATCATCTGCATTTCTTCTTGGTATAGCAATTTTAATGGCTAGTAGTGTAATATATTCCCACATCAAGCCGAGCCGCAATCTAGATGCGCATCAATATGATGGCACCTAATGTGTCACTCTTCGGATCTTGCACCACGGTGCCATAGTATGTAACTTCGGAGGTCAACCGTTCCGTGGTATCGTGTCACTGAAGGAAAGTGCGAAGGCAAGGGGAACTGACAATAACTAAGACATCACAGTTAGCACAAGTCCGCTGACACCTGCAGATAATGTCGGCAAAAGACCGCATCGTCGGGCACGCTGACTCTGTGCTCAGCTTAAATACGACCGTTTCTGAAGGTCCTGTCTGTCTGGTCATCCCGTGTGCAACTCTGATTCTGATAGAATGACATTCTACCTAGTTGCAGGATATCTTGATTGTTGAATCGTGATGTGCTGCTGCAGCCAAGACAAGTCGCCTTATTACGAACACAGCCAGTAGGCTGCAGGAGGACTTAGCCACTGCAGGCTGCTACTTCTCTTCGGTCGCTGCCACAATTGAAGATGATGTTGGCGAGCCTGGATCTTTTCCTGGAGAAGGTCCGAACCGAGTGACTGTTAACTGTTGGGCTAAACATCTAAGTACCACCTCCCTGGCTGTATGTACGACCGCCTCCTGGTTGTACGCTTTGTAGCTGATGGGAGTCCTGAGCTCCTGTCCCTAAGAGATCCACCATCCGTGGTATGTCATCGGCCGCCTCCTAAACGCAAGTGACTCTTCGTGAGCAATGGGACGAGTGGCACTAGGTGCCTTTGAGCCGTGCTTGTCGTTCGCCTATCGACTCCGTTTCCGGCCATCTGCACGACATCACTGCTGGATCTTGACCAGCTCCCTCTAATGTGTCAATTAGCAAACCTACTCTCTCTCTCGGTCTCTTTCAGCTGTAGCGTCACCTTCTCACCTACTCAACTACCTCGCTCACTAAGAATCCTGACTCGAGGAGTGACCGCTACAGAGCCATTAACAGCATCACAAAAATTCACGGCAGAGGCATTATTAGTTTCAAGTAGATAAACAGAATTTCTTGAAAATGTCTACACCGCTGGAACGCCATAGGAAACAAAATATGAATGAAACGGAAATACGAAAACAGCGAACACAGCAAACTATTTTGAAAAAGTCTTCCGTGGTTGAGGATCCCGTTGCAGCTAAAATATTGATAAATAAAACTTTATGGCTACCGTTTGTATAGTTTTACCCGACAAGCGAAGGAATGAGGAGGGGGCCTACGAGATATCCGGTCTTCTACTCGAACAAGACTTTATTCTGGTGATTGACGAAGTCTCTTCTCCATCGACGCCTGAAGATAGCGCCGCTTCATGGTGGAGCAGATTCTGTGAGGAAACGGGGCGTCAAAGACTACTTGCCGATGGAAGCCTCGCCCGTGAATTTTACCCTGGTGCATTTCGCATACACAAGAAACATTGACGCCTGATGAGAGCGTACTCCGTCTTCTGTCAGACAGGCTACCGTTGCGCTCGAATGTGTCAAGTTAACACTAGAAGTCGGAAGTCTCGGTCTTGGGAAGCTCTCGCGGAAGGAGATGCGGCCGACATATTAAATTTTTGATGAATACAAATACTGTCTACACCACCTGGCTTACAGAGATGCACAGAATGACATTTAAAGATCGCGACACGCTGATCACGTCAATACTTCGTTCATATATGCTGATGAGGCAAAACACGATTTCTACGCACAGATCAGGCAATTCGCTCGAAATGGGGGCCAGTGTTTTATTGGTGGAGAGGTAGCGCCCTCTGGCGTCCCAGTTGTGTTGCATGGAGTTCAGATCAGATGAATATGGTGGCCAAGAAATTAACATGAGTTTCCTTTCAAGTTCCTCAAACCACTGTAGCACGATCCTGGCTACGTGACGTTAACGTTTTGCCTTTCTGGTATAAGCCATCGGTGCCAGGGAAGACATTAATATGAAGGGATGCGGATAGTCCACACCATTGTTCACGTGGTCCATAACTGTCATGACCCATCTGTAATTACAACATACACTATGGAAACACAGCTGAATGTCTCATATATCATAAAAGTGGTCCCATATGCCTGCATCTGCGGAGCGGTGCATGTCTGGAGCAGCGGTTCGCCTCGGTGACGAAGTATTCGGACACAACCATTGACCTGATGTACTCATAACTGAAAAGTGGCTTATCCGTCCAAGTGACATGTCTCTATCAATGCAAAAGGTCGAGTCTCGATGACCCCGCGCCCACTGCTATCGTAACTGACGACGATGTTGGATCAGCATGGAAGCACTAATGGGTCGTCTGCTGTGGTACGCCACGTTCAATAATATGCACTGAACAGTTTATTCCGCCCCGGGAGTTAAAGACGGGGGCCGGTTTCCCACAACCCACTAACTGGAAACCGGGCTATACCCAAATCGCGCCTCAAATACACATCACGTGAATGTTTCTCACATTGATGAGTAGACTTTATTCTAGACACAGACAGATAGAGTTCGGGTTCTGGCGAGTGAATAGGAGGCTGATGACCTTAGATGTTTACTCTCCGTAACCCCATAATAAGCAGCAGCACTTGTGCATGCACCAACGTAGCACTTTGGCACCACTTCTGCTACAGAAGGACGCCTTTCCTGTTTTATAGAGCGGGAAAGCCCCAATGTAAAGGTCATATCGTGGTCCGTAGATATCCAAAATTTTGTAGCTAAAAGTTAAAATCTTCTGGGTTGTTAGGCCGTGTCATATTTCCTTCTGAAATAATCGACTTTTCGACCCTTCGGCTGAGATCTTCTTCAGGATTATTTCAGATGGACATATGACGCGGCCTAACAACCTAGAAGATCTTAACTTTAGTGACAATGGCCACGAAACCCTGCAGACTTACATAAAACGCTTGTACGGGCAAGAGGTTTCTACCACCATGAGACGACTGGAGAACCTTCGAAGACGTTATTTCAATTCGCCAGAATTAGCCACCACGTGCAGACAGTGAAAGCCAGGAGGATCTACCTAAGGGCGAGCGAAGCACTTCTTCGTGAAAGAATCCAGCAAATACGTAGAGACTTGAATTACGTTACCTCCGTTTTAATCGATCGGCATGTTTCACTCACGATAATTCTCTCATTCCAGGACTGGGATAAGGTGGACAGAATAAAGTCTTCGGATTCCACTGCTATGAAACAAAAAGAAAAGTTCGAGAAGCTAGCAGTTAAAGTGCACAAGGAAGCAGTCACTGTGGATCCGAAAAGAGTTGTGGTACACCTCTCGTCAGAAGTAGTCGATGAAGCAGCTGTTTCAGTTCTGGGCAAAGGTCTGAATTTTGCAACTATACCGAAGAGAATACCAGTTGAAGAAATCACAAGCGCCGTCGAAGCATCGTTGTTCCGTCTTCCGAAGGTGCAGGCCGAAGAAGTAAGACAAGATGCGTCGAGAGTTCTTCGGAAACTGAAACCTCCAAAAAGCAACATACTGGTGCAGGAAAGAAAATCTCTTAATGAACTCATGAGAAGCGAAAGCATTGTTGTATCGAATTTGTATAACGGAAATGGTACTGTTGTTTTGGACGCTGTGGATTATTACAGGAAGATGGAACAGCTACTATCTGATGCTGTGTATCGCAAGTTAAAAAACGATCCGACGAACAGAATCGTTACGAAAGTGAAAAATCTGATTCAGACTCCAGTTTGGACAGTTCTATTGCAAGAAATCAGCGATCAGTGGGATTAACTCGCCAACTTATTTTTTAGCACGTCGTTTTTGTGTTAAACTGAGACATCTAGTTGGTAAAACAAATATTTTTGTCAAAGATTCAAAACATTTTTTTAGAAATTACACGCACTTTGAAAATATCTCCAGGTGCCATTCTTGTTAGCTTCGATGCCATATCGTTCTTTACTAACGTCCCAGTATTAGATTCAATGGAGATCATAAGGGAGAAAGTTGCTCCAGAAGTTTGTGACTTGAATTATGTCTTCGTTCGTCCTATTTCAAATACAATGGTGAATTCTATGATCAAGCTGATGGCCTTGCTATGGGCTCACCCATATCGCCAATTGCAGCTGACTGTTATGTGGAACATTTTGAGCAACAGGCTTTAAATAGTGCCCCTTTCAAACCTTCCTGTTGGCTCCGCTATGTTGACGATACATTTGTTATATGGCCACACAGCGAAGAAGAGCTTCATGTATTCCATAATTTCTTAAATGGAATTCACTCCAAAACCGAATTTACCTTGGAGGTTGGGAGTGAGGTCGGTCTCCCGTTCCTAAATGTGTTGGTATACAGAAGATTTGTTTACACTCTAGGTTACAGAGTGTATAAAAAGCCGACCAACACAAACAGGTATTTAGATGCCACTTCGCACCACTACCCAGCCCAGAAGGAAGCAGTGCTCAGCACTCTGTCTTCACGTGCCTTCGGTATCAGCGACGACGACAACCTGGAACCGGAGTCCAATTTTTCAGAGAGTACAATGAACGCAAATGGCTGTGGTATTCAATTGACAAGGCCTTTAGGCGAAATATGAATCACGCTAATAAGAGTGGCAAGGCACCGCCTTCTCACTCCGTTGGGTTACCGTTCGTTTCTGGGGTCACTTACATCATAAGCAGAATTCTAAAGAATCTTTCTTAAGTCAAAACAAAATAAAAGAATTTTTTCCGAAAAAGCGGATGCACCTGATTGGCTCACCAATACAGGCGTCTATCAAGTGACATGTGGCTGCGGCAAAGTGTATACGGGAGAAACGGAAAGAACTATTAAAGAACGCGTTAAGGAACACGAATGGTACACGTGGCCAAAACTAAGTGTAAAATCGACAGTAGCGGAAAATCGTGAGAACTGTGGCTCTGACAGTACGTGTACTGGCCAAGGAACCAACATTTGTACAAGAAAGGTCCGAGAATGCATGTAATTTCAATAGAGAGATAGGTTTCCGGCCTCGTAGTTCCCCGCCATCAAGGAAGTAAATATACGGCGGCGGTGTGCGAGCCATTCAAACAACGTGCTGCAAGTCACCTCGCGGATAATAATATTTGGGGTAAACATTCCTCCTCTCTTGCTCTGTCCGTTTTGCATCAAGCCAATAATGATGGCCAGCCAATAGCAGCAGCAGTAATTTCAATCAATAACCCTTCTCCAGCGTAAGTGTGGAATAATTCCTTTTTATCCAATGACGAAGGGCCATGGGTAGTATCCACAAGAGTTTGGGCAATACGCCCCTTCTTCTGCATCAGCGTGGGAATATTAGCCTATGACGATGGCCACCCGTGGCAGCCACAAGAATTTTAACCATTACTCCCACTTCCCCAGCGAAAAAGCGGGAAACTCCTCTCTATAAGAGAACGCGACACTAATCTCTGACAGCGTTCTAGTAATAGTGAGCACCGAAACATCCTGAAGAATATTCCAGCAGAGGGGTCGGAACGTCGATTATTTTAGAAGGAAATATGAGGCTGCCTAACAACCAAGAATATTTTAACTTTAGTGACAAAGGCCACGAAAACCTGCAGGCCAACATTGCTTGTGCTTTCATCGTGCTTCAACAACTTTCTATAAAAGCTCACGACGGGTAGGATGTGACTAGGTTCGCCGTGTCGTAATTGCTCAAACCCCATCTCGGGGCCATAACATTCCACCCTATGTCAAAGCAGTTTATTTCACTGTTTCCCCGTTTGCGGCCTTTATCGGCGCTAGAATGATTCCCAGCAAATTCCTGTCCCGCATATGAAACATCCTTACAGCGTCCAGTGGCTGCAGAGTCACAGAGTGTTTTTCATTCTCGCTGTGGCAGTGATCATATACACCTACTAATTACATTATCAGCAGCCATTTTGCATTTGGGATGTGATATATCAGTCCGTACGTATTCTAGTGTGTAGTGCCCTTTCAAAATATTCTGGTACGTGAGATTTTTGAGTTTTCAAAGACTGTTATTATTTATTTTCTGTACTTAAATATTTAGTCCTTTTGTTTGGATTTATAATTTTGTATTCCTTTCAGTACAGCAGTGCTGGAATGTACAAACCGTCAACGGCTGGCAAGTATGATAAAGGAACAGAAGATAAAAGAAGAGCATTGTTGTTAAATTTTTCGAATACCAACAATAATTAAAGTTATAAGAACGTAGGCTTCCGCGGACCGTGTCATAGTGATTAAAATTCTTCTGGGTATTGCGGCCCGCAGCTCGTGGTTGTGCGGTAGCGTTCTCGCTTCCCACGCGCGGGTTCCCGGGTCCGATTCCCGGCGGGGTCAGGGATTTCTCTGCCTCGTGATGGCTGGGTGTTGTGTGATGTCCTTAGGTTAGTTAGGTTTAAGTAGTTCTAAGTTCTAGGGGACTGATGACCATAGATGTTAAGTCCCATAGTGCTCAGAGCCATTTGGGTATTACGCCGCGTCATTGCTAAAAACTAACAACAATAATAAACTATAACCGACGTTTCAACCGAATTGCAACTGCCTTCCTCAGGGCATGATTGGTTTTGCATGGGGATAGGTGCTTCTATTTATTTCAGACTATCGATGTCTGACGTAACTGTTGTAAACTTTTAATTGGCTAACATGATTGGCTAGTCGTGACGTAAGGAAAGAAGGAAGGAAAGAGCGTGGATGTCCATGTCGTCAACGATTGGTAGCTGCCCGCCAATCAGCGTTCGGCTTCTGGTCGCCAATTTTTCCTCCCGGTGTGCGCGGAAGTGGGCTGACAGTTGCTCTACAGCTGTTTGTGCAGATACGTCCGTGTCCCGTGTAGCTTCTGCCCCGCGACCTCTCGCGGCCCGTTGGACTTTGATGGCTGGCAGCCAGGACGCAGGGAGTTTGCAGCCATCTTCTCTGTTGAAGTTGTCAGGCTGCTTAATAATTTCGATCGCCTCCCGTATTTTGCGTTCTCGCATCCACGATTCTTTCGCCAGTACTCGGGGTTCCTGCAACCAGATAGGTTGTCCACAGTCACGGTGGTGTTCCGCTATCGCCGATTTATTATGTTGTTGTAATCGTACATAGCGTTCGTGTTGTGCTACTTGAAAACTGACTGGTCTCCCTGTTTCTCCTATGTAAGTAGCTCCGCACTCACACCGTGGTTCGTAAACACCTGCAGTGTTAAGATTGTTGACTACATCCTTGGTGGAACCTATCATTTCCTGGATCCTGTGCCTGCTTACAAGGGAACCTCCCCATCGCACCCCCCTCAGATTTAGTTGTAAGTTGGCACAGTGGATAGGCCTTGAAAAACTGAACACAGATCAATCGAGAAAACAGGAAGAAGTTGTGTGGAACTATGAAAAAATAAGCAAAATATACAGACTGAGTAGTCCATGTGCAAGATAGGCAACATGAAGGAGAGTGTGAGCTCAGGAGCGCCGTGGTCTCGTGGTTAGTGTGAGCAGCTGCGGAATGAGAGGTGCTTGGTTCAAGTCTTCCATCGGGTGAAAAGTTTACTTTCTTTATTTTTGCAAAGTTATGATCTGTCCGTTCTTTCACTGACGTCTCTGTTCACTGTAATAAGTTTAGTGTCTGTGTTTTGCGACCGTACCGCAAACCCGTGCTATTAGTAGACGAAAGGACGTGCCTCTCCAATGGGAACCGAAAACATTTCATCGCAAGATCATAGGTCAACCGATTCCTCCACAGGAAAACACGTCTGATATATTCTATACGACACTGGTGACGGCATGTGCGTCACATGACAGGAATATGTTCTCTACCTACCTAACTTGTACACTTGGCGAATGGGTAAAAAGATTCTTCTACCTTGCCCGATTTAGGTTTTCTTGTGGATGTCATAATCACTGCCAAAAAATTGATGAAAATATAAGCGTTTGTTACATAAACTGAAAATAAAAAGTTAAAATTTTCACCCGAGGGACGGCTTGAAACAACGACCTTTCGCCCCGCAGCTGCTCACGCTAACCACGGGACCACGGTACTCTCGTGCTTGCTCTCGCCTTGTTGTTGCCTATCTGGCACATGGACTACTCAGTTCGTATATTTTACTTATTTTTTCATAGTTCCACGCAACTTCTTCCTGTTTTCTCGATTGATCTGTGATCAGTTTTTCAAGACCTATCCACTGTGCCAACTTATAACTAAATCTGAGGGGGGTGCGATGGGGAGGTTCCCTTGTTAGAAAAATCGGTTTGAAACCACGTCGGCGGAGGACGTTGCCTAGCCGTTCACTGACGCCCTTTACATATGGTAAGTGTACCAGTGCAAGTTTTTCTCCTTGCCTTCTTCTCGTGTTCTGCTCCCTTTGGTTTTAGTTAAAGTTAAAAAATGTTGTGAACTGTCGTAGACCTTTGGCTGACATCATGTCCATGTATGTCTATCAAACAGTATTGAGCTCTAAATCTCTGAATAGGTTCTTCCTGTCTATTTTAATTCTGCCAATACTCGTCAGTACTGTTCTTGATTCTTCTCTGTTTCAAGGAAATGTGCCGCGGTAGGTAGAAGCTGATTAACCAGTGAATTCAGCGCCTCAAAACTACGGAAATTCACCCATTTAAGAACCACATACAGACAAAAACTTTAAATATTTCGAATTCTGACATTAAATGTACATTAAGTTGAAGCACAAGATAATGCACCGTCATAAATTAGTAATAATTTCATAAAAATGGTACAACAATAGTCAAGATGTCCTATTAAGGAGTTCGTGGAAAAACAATACGTCTGTGAACAACTAAATAATTCACAGAGAAATGACAATTATTTTGAGATACAGTATAAAGCAAAGTTATAGCATAAACTTTGGCTACCGTCACTTAATAACAGTTCGATGCGTGTCAACAAACTTTCGGACACACCAGTTACAATATTTATAACGCATATGTTTTCCACTTATTATTTTCACTTCATTTGGTTAATATTTTCATTATTAGAATCGGCCGCAACTAAAATTACATTGATGATGTAATAAAACCGGTCGTACGAGCGGAGAGAGTCGGTAATTTTATATATTTACTGCTTATTACGAAATTGTGCCATTATAGCGATTGTGTCGTCGTTAATTCTGAGCGAAGTATTGTTCGTACGTCATCCTACGACAGCTCATTCTCTTCAGCTCAAAAGTGTACACCTGTGTCTGTAATTCGTTTCGTTCTAAGCGTATAGACTACGGAAAATTGTAATGGCGTTAGGTTGAGCCAAGCGAGAGGTCGTAATGGAAAGGCCAGAATTAGGGCCTGTATCCTCGAGCTTGACGCCACGAATCTTGATGCGCGTTTCAGTTTCAACGTGGAGTTTTACGTGTATGTGCTCTTAGCGTGCTGTCGGTGCTGAATCCTAGTTGGAACTCCGAAAATATTTCGTGGATGACATATTTAATGCCGTTGTTCAGTTAATATTCCGTTGTAATTAATATTATAGTAATGTTCATTAGGTTAGGATCGGCTGTTTGCAACTGAAAACAGGCAATACTGGTTTTCCTAGAAGCATTTTCACTCAGTTAAGACAGGCAACATCCGTGGCTACTAAGTTAACACGTTGGAAAAGCGTGTTTGCAGTTTGAGTTCTGTGCTGAAAGTTCTTTTCGGAGCTCCCAGCTAGAACAAGAGATTATTGTTATTTTCGTGTCAGAAACATACAGGTATATGTATATATATTTTACACAGTTGTGATTAAGTTAGTTTTGACCAAAACGTGGCCACTTCTAGAGCATTTTCTATTGTTTGTTGAAGGTCATCTTCTGCATAGGAGACTGGGAGCAGTCGACACCGAAGCGTGTGCCGAACTGTCTGTTCTTCTCCAGAGTCACACCAAATATTATTTGGGCCATCCCCATCTTACCAAGTTAACTTTCGTTCTTCCAAATCCGGATCTTAGTCCATTCAACGACTTCCAAGTTGTCCATTCCATGTCATGGACTGGAGGTAAAGCTTCAACAACTCTTTTCTAACCAGGTGGAAGGCAGGTCATAGCTCTCCACAGTTGCAACCTGGCGTTTTCAGCAGTGGTTCTAAGTTTCTTTGATGTCCTAAGGAAACTCTTCCTTGACTTCAGTCGTTGCGAATGCGTTTCATGCCCACACAGAGGATTGGTAATTTCCTGTTACACTGTTTTTCTTTCCTTGTTCGCAGCTATCTCTCTTTGAACGTGTGGTGGTGCTATACCTGCGAGGTGGTAAGGCCATTTGACTAGAGTGTATTTCAAGCAACCTGTTATAATTATGTAGGTTTTGTTGAGAGCTATATCCACCTGTTTGGCATTGTACCAAACAGGACAGGCATACTCTGCGCAGAATAGCGTAGTGTCATTGCAGATGTTCGGATTGTTTCAGGTTGACTACCCCACTGTGATCCGACCAGTTTCCGTAGGAGATACTTCCTGGTGGAAACGTTCGACTTGCATTTCATCCAGTGCTTTTTGCAAGTGAGAGATCTGTGAAGTATCACTCCTAGGTCTTATGTAGTCTCGAAGTCTTCCAATTCCACCCCCGACCATACAATTTTCTACTTGCGAATGGCTTCCTTGTTTTTCAAATAAAAAGCACACACTTGGGTCTTCGAAGGGTTTGGTTTAAGCTAGTTTGTGTTGTAGTATCTGGATAGATCTTCAAGGGCATTCGTCAGGTTGTTCCCACTGATTCAGAAATTGCACTCTGGGTAGCTAGAGCGAGGACGTCAGCATATACCAAGCTCCTGGGGTTTGTGGCTACAGGTTGGTCGTTCTAGTATATATTAAGCAGATTTGGAGCGAAAACACTTGCTTGCGGGAGGCCATTGTTCTGTAGTCTCCATCGACTACGCTGTCCTTGAAAGTCGATAAAGAACCCTTGATTCTGCAGAAGGAGGCGATGGATCTGTTTAGTCAGATTATAGACCTTGACTGGTAGTAGCTGGTGACTGGCCGTGTCATACGCCGCTGATAAGTATACAAATGCCACTACTGTCACCTTCCGAGCTTCAAAGCCATCTTCTGTAAACTGTGTGAGATTTAGAAATTGTCCAGTACAGTTTTTTATCTTGACGAAATCCAGATTGCTGAGGTATAACTGAGGGGTCAGTTGCAGGTGATAAGCGATTTAAAATGTCTTTCCAGTATTTTGTAAAGATGACAAAGTAGTGCAACTGCTCTAAAATTCTTTGTATCATTTCCTTCTTTGCCAGGTTTCAGCAAAGCCATCACTCGACTCTTCCGCCATATCTTTGGAATTTGGAAAAGTTGGAGAATCCATTTCTTTGTATTTAAGCCGAAGTGTTTAATTTGCTCGGTTCGTATATCATCCAAGCCACCTGATTTGCCATTTTTACTTTGCCTGATAGCCAGACACAGACACGGAAGGAGCCTCCGAGAAGATTGCGATGGTCTGCGATCAGGATGATAGAAGCAATTGGGCGTACCCTGGGCAACGTTATAATATGATTCAAAATAATCTGATGGCTGATACTTTCACTACAGAAAGATATATACAGAAGCCCCTTTCAGGACCACAGTTAACGATAACATCTATTAACGTAGAAAGCATAACGCCAGTCAAAGAAGAACTACTTAGACAGCACCAGTGCCATATGCTCTGCATACAGGAGACACATAGAAGTTGTGACTTGAGCAGGCCAAGAATAGACGGAATGCGTCTGGCCATCGAAAGACAACATGATAAATATGGAAGTGGTATTTTTGTTCATCCAGATATACAGATCGTATCCACAGCGTTCACGGAGGAAAACAACATTGAAATTCTCACTATAGAACAAGAGATTCACCAGCGGTACAGCAACAGTACGTGTAGAGCACTGTCGATGCACACAGCCACTGATGGAGCCTTAACAAATGGAGGCACAATGCGCCTGGCAACACAAATATTGCCTTGTTCCAGTTGCATACAGGAGGTCCAAACCTAAATACCATTAATAAAAACCGAGCGAGGTGGCGCAGTGGTTAGCACACTGGACTCGCATTCGGGAGGACGACGGTTCAATCCCGTCTCCGGCCATCCTGATTTAGGTTTTCCGTGATTTCCCTACATCGTTTCAGGCAAATGCCGGGATGGTTCCTTTGAAAGGGCACGGCCGATTTCCTTCCCAATCCTTCCCTAACCCGAGCTTGCGCTCCGTCTCTAATGACCTCGTTGTCGACGGGACGTTAAAACTAACCACCACCATCACCATTAATAAAACACTTTGTGAGTGCTTTTCACCAGACAGTCGACCGACTTTCACTTTTATTAAACACAGTGAGTGCGAATGTTAATATCAGGGTCCAATTAATGACAGTTTAGGCTAGCGTTACACACAAGGAATGTATAGTAAGGCTTAAACATTTTTCTATAAATAGAATTCAGTGATATTGTCATGTATTGACCACTTACTGTGGTTGTTGGGAGCCATCAAGAGCACTCCAAGATAGAAAATCAGACACAGTGCAGAGAACAGGCGGAAGTTGTAGCATTTAGGTTACCGGAGCTGAGTAAAACTAGAACCCTGGAAATTGCAGTCGCTCTGGGGAGCTGTCGCAGGGTAGAAGTTTCACTTCAGCCAATTAACTGGTAACTCCATCCACCGCCGAGACGCCTTTGTAAGTCGTCACAGTATAAGACGGCCACGAAAAGGCACGTCATAGCAGAGGCAGCAAGCTTGATACTTGGTCCTGACAAGGGAACCTTCCCATCGCACCCCCCTCAGATTTAGTTATAAGTTGGCACAGTGGATAGGCCTTGAGAAACTGAACACAGATCAATTGCGAAAACAGGAAGAAGTTGTGTGGAACTGAGAAAAAATAAGCAAATTATACAAACTGACTAGTTCATGGGAAGATAGGCAACATCAAGGACACTGAGACTGCAGGAGTGCCGTGGTCTCGTGGTAACGTGAGCAGCTGCGGAACGAAAGGTCCTTGGTTCAAATCTTCCATCAAGTGAAAAGTTTAATTTTTTATTTTCAGTTTATATGACAAACTCTTATGTTTTCATCACTTTTTTGGGAGTGATTATCACATCCACAAGGAAACGTAAATCGGGCAAGGTAGAAGAATCTTTTTACCCATTCGCCAAGTGTACAAGTTAGGTGGGTCGACAACATATTCCTGTCATGTGACGCACATGCCGTCACCAGTGTCGTATAGAATATATCAGATGTGTTTTCCTGTGGAGGAATCGGTTGACCTATGACCTTCTTATCAAATGTTTTCGGTTCCCATTGGAGAGGCACGTCCTTTCGTCTACTAATCGCACGGTTTTGCGATGCGGTCGCAAAACACAGACACTAAACTTATTACAGTGAACAGAGACGTCAATGAACGAACGGACAGATAATAACTATGCAAAAATAAAGAAAGTAAAATTTTCACTCGAGGGAAGACTTGAACCAAGGACCTCTCATTCTGCAACTGCTCACGCCACCACGGGACCACGGCGCTTCTGAGCTCCCGTTCTCCATGATGTTGCCTATGTCGCCCATGGACTACTCAGTTTGTATATTTTGCTTGTTTTTTCACAGTTCCACACAACTTCCTCCTGTTTTCTCAATTGATCTGTGTTCAGTTTATCAAGGCCTATCCACTGTGCCAACTTATAACTAAATCTGAGAGGGGTGCGATGGGGAGGTTCCCTTGTGAGAACTGCAACGTCAGTGGATTTACACCCTTATAATGCTACTACAGCAACTCTCACTCACAAAAGGACGGAGAGCGGGACCAAGTGCCGTAAAACACTGTTGTTACCGGCAATAATAAGAGTGGCAGTGACGTTTAGCTTTCAGCTGAACGTTGTTGATACTGAACTTGGAATTTGTTAGTGAAAAATTCAGAAGCATCACTACCTACCGAATAGGTGTAGAGGGGGAATCTAAATGTGATTGGCTGGAAGCCCCTAGAGGTCCAGAGCGGCTCGTCAGATTGGCCAACACTTGTTAAGTGCCGGTGGACTGGTAGGTCGACTTTAGGAAGGAAGAAACAGTGCGTCTCCATGATTCTTTAAAAACCCCATGTTGTTGCATCCAGAGGGAGTTCTCAAACAGATCGTTGGGGCGCCGACTCCATGTTCCTCGTGGCCAGCCTGGGTAATCTCCGACGTGTCTCTTTTTCTCACTTGAAGTACTGCTCTGAAGTTTGTACTTAACATGCTGCTAGTTTTCGCTGTTTCTGTTAATAACCAACCCCCTGGCTTCAGACACTGACTTCCGTTGGGCAAACAATTGCCTCCTTTGCTTTTGCAATGTTTAGAATTAGCCTTCAGTGTAGTCGTTAGTCTGATCGCAAATAAATAGTGTTAATCAGACCCCTGAACCCCATGAGTCTCCTGTTGCACGCGTCTTGTTCGCTTCCAGAATCCGCGCATCTCCGAGGTACCCTGTGACAGTATCTGGCGCTGATCGAAGTCATCAACCTGCCTTCACTGCGAATTTGTCTTTCTACAACTGCTCCTCACCCCTTGGAATTAGCAGACTGACCTCAAACCCCTTTTCTTCCCTCTATCCTGTGTCAGGACAAGCCAATGTTATCAGAAATAATTTCGACATGGCTAAAGTGATTTGTAGCACTTTTCCCATGGCCAGCTTAACGTTATGTCAAACTGTTACAGATAGCTAGGTGCACCTTATTTCCGAAATTTAAATAACTTCTACTACTGCAGATACCCCCTACACAACGAAGTTAAGTGTTTACATACGTAGTTCAGCCCTCGACAGAACATCGATTTTCTTTATTAGATTGATACTTAGGGTAGAAGCGTTTTTGCTATTCATGGTAATATTCCGGTTGGTATTGCTTCATTTATCGATTGCAACTTTTATTTGCAGTACAATATAGCTATCTGAGTTTACATATTGTCACTTTTGTCATTTGAGAGCGCTGAGCTGAGGACGCTAGAAAGTAGAGTGCCACGTGAAGAAATTGCAACGTTTCCGACATATTCTTCGTTGAAGTTCACTAGAGGGGTGACAGCATCGGAGACAGCCTGAAATATTTGCGCCGTGTGTGGGGATACTGCCATTGTTCAAAGTACGAGAAGGAAATGGTCTTACTCGTTTTAAGGAGAATCGTTTTGACATTAGTGACTCTCCACGTTCAGAAAACAATCGGGGTTCAAAGAAGATTGTTTAAACGCATTAATCGACAATCATCAACGCCAGTGTACTTAAGAACTGGCAAATGTGATGAACTGTGATCATTGCACCATCGTGCGAGATTTGCATGAAATCTACATCTACATTTATACTCCGAAAGCCACCCAATGGCATGTTCTACAATTCTACAACAGTTCGATGTCAGAGATATGGGGCTATAGCTTTGAGCATCTGCTCGACGACCCTTCTTGAAAACTGGAACTACCTGTGCTCTTTTCCAATAATTTGGAACCTTCCGTTCCTCTAGAGACTTGCGGTACACGGCTGTTAGAAGGGGGGCAAGTTCTTTCGCGTACCCTGTGTAGAATCGAATTGGTATCCCGTCAGGTCCAGTGGACTTTCCTCTGTTGAGTGATTTCAGTTGCTTTTCTATTCCTTGGACACTTATTTCGATGTCAGCCATGTTTTCGTTCGTGTGAGGATTTAGAGAAGGAGCTGCAGTGCGGAGTTCCTCTGTGAAACAGCTTTGGAAAAAGGTGTTTAGTATTTCAGCTTTACGCGTGTGATCCTCTGTTTCAATGGCATTATCATTGCAGAGTGCTGGATATGCTGTTTCGAAGGTTCAAAACTAGGATGTATGGTTACCGCATGCTCTTAAAGCGAAAATCACAACAATCAGCGGTTGGCCACATGTGCATCTCTGCTTGCTCGTCATCAGCTGGCTGGTGAACAACGTCAGCCACTTATATACTGTACCGTTACTGGTGACGAGAAGTTTTATGTTTATGCTAACATAAGGAAAGGGAAGGGATCGTTGACTCCAAACAAAGTAGCAAATACCGTACAAAATCCTGCGCGCATCCACAAAAGTTAACAGCGACGGTATGGTGTAGCACGAAGTCCTTCGCCGAGGTGCAAAAATCACTGCTGACATTTACTGTCAACAATTGAAACGTCATGCAAGCTCAGTCCAAGAACAACGACAAAGAAGACTGCGTGAAGTGATACTTCTCCACGATAACGCCAACCCGCGTTCTCCTAACATAACAAACAACACTATACAGGAGGTGGGTTGGGAAGTCTTTCGGCACCCACCTTATTCACCCAATCTTGCACTGTCAGATTTTCATCATTTCCGCTCTCTACCGAATGATCTTCAATGAACTTCCTTTCCGGATGAACTTGGGTTCCAAACATTGATCGAATAGAACCGAAAAGTTAACCGAGCGTTGTAGATTGTTGTTAATAGTGAACGAGACTATTTTACTGATCATTGAAGTCTCTGCTAAATGTATCTATTGGTTTATTAAACTTACGGAAAAACGCTACGAACTTACGCATCAACCCTATATTTTAATTTTTGAACACCTGTATTTTAATAGTTTTTCGACACAGTACTAGAATATTACGTCGTGTTTAGCACCCAGTGGATGAAGACCACTATGAAAAATATTGCTAAGGCTGTGGTGACGGAAAGACGTACTTTAGGCGATAGACTGACGAAGGGGTAGCATATACTTACAGCATTTTTATAGTTGAGGAAGCTTTTGACAATGTTGACGCGAATGCACTAGCTGAATGTCTTAAGGTAGAGGGGTCACAATACAGGGAACGAAAGGTGATCAGCTATTTATATAAGGACATGAAAGGAGAACAGTAGTTGAGAAAGGAGTGACAGAGGATTGTAAGCTATCCGCGACATAATTTAATCTGCAGAGAGAGCAGACAGACATTAAGAATGAGGGTAAGTTGGTTCAAATGGTTGCAGGTGGCAGTGTTAATGGGAGAGATGAAGAAACTTGCACAGAATTGTCTAGTGTGTCATCGTAATGGAGGCCACAACAAACAATCTCCAAATTTCTATGTACTTACCCTCACTGAACTTCAGTTACTTTACAACTCTTCTCGAGCAGCTATTTTAATCATTTCCCGATCGAGAGATTGAATAACATCGAGGATAAGTGTCAACCCTGTCTAAGTCGTTTCGCACTATAGCCTCCGTTTTGGTATCCGTGGACTCATAATTGCGATATGTTTCCTGTACAAGTTGCACATAGCTTTTCTCTCGTTTTTTTTTTTCTTTCCCGCAACTATATAATCTCGAGGTTTGTGTTCCAGTCCTCGTTGTCAAATTCACAAGAAGCAGGTCAGATAAGAACTGAATAGAAGCTATTGAAAGACGTCGCTACACAGGAATATTGACATTTGCATTGGTAAATCGTGTAGCTAATGAGGACACACTGACCTAAATTGGTGTTGCTCAAGTTGACTAAACGAAGGAATCGGTTAACGAGACACATCCTGAGGCATGAATAGATCGTCATTTTTGTTATGGAAGGAAGTGAAGGGGAAATAAATTATAGAGAGAGGGGAAGGAACGAAAACAATAAGCAGATTCGAATTGATGTGGGTTGTAGTACTTTTTCGGAGATGAAGAGGCTGCCATAAGACAGAGTAACGTAGAGACCTGCATCAAACCAGTCTTCAGACTGATGAGCGCAACAACAACAACAACAACAACAACAAGACATGAGTATACAAGCGGAAAGTAGACTTAGCTGATTGAGGAAGTAGGAACCACGGTATCACTAGCTAAGTCAACGTTTAATACCTGATAAAAAAAGTGCATTGTGAACCGCTCCCGTTCAAGGTGAGGAGAGATGGATGCAGCAGACTACGGCTGTAGTGGTGGGAGGGAGGTCTCGGCGTGGCAGTGTTGCATGCCTCTGCCGGTCACATCAAAGCGATCGCGCTGCGTCGGTAGCGACTCGCTGGGTGGGCGTGAAAGCCGATCTCACAGTCGCCGCCTCACCACGGACACGTGGCGGCACCCGGGAACCGTCACCCCACACCACACCCCGCATTTCTTATAAGCTGCACCCTGCTTCCAGACGGCTCTAGACGCACCGCTGTCCAACGCACGCAGACGCCAAGTTAACAATAGACTTTACAGCGAACAGTGCGAACAAATAGAAAACGAAGTATTACTATACAGCAGATTTATATGAGGATATGAAAGGAGAACAGTAGTTGAGAAAGGAGTGACAGAGGATTGTAAGCTATCCGCGACATAATTTAATCTGCAGAGAGAGCAGACAGACAGTAGACTGTCTTAACTTGGCGTAGCCGGCCGCTGTGGCCGAGTGGTTCTATGGGCTTCAGTCGGGAGCCGCGCTGCTGCTACCGTCGCAGTTTCGAATCCTGCCTCGGACATGGATGTGTGTGATGTCCTTAGGTTAGTTAGGTTTAAGTAGTTCTAAGTCTGGGGGACTGATGACAATCAGATGTTAAGTCCCATTGTGCTTAGAGCCATCTGAAACATCCCTTGGCGACCTCTTCCTCCGGTTCTTCTGCATGTACTGCATTACATAGAGTACCAAAGCCTAAATAATTGCCAAAAGTGTATTTCGTTGTGAAGCAGACGAAAACATGAAATAGGTCGCATTCATGATCTTATCAGCACATTTGTCCCCAGTATCCACCTGTAGAACCACACATCAAAATATTTCATCCATTATTAATACTCAGTATTTTTCCCCTTTTATCTTGAGTGCGCTATTATTTAGTTTATCTGCTCACATATTTCACTTGCCTTTTGCACTTTTTGTAATTCTGTCATTTTACGGTAACAGATTTTCAATGAATTTTGTTTCTTGCTTTTACCCACTTTTCCCTTCAGTTGTATGCTTAGCTTAGTCGAAGATTTTCCGACACTTGCACCCTCTCTAGTCGTTCCTCTCCGCTGTCGCATCTCATATATGTTTACTTTGCACTCTAGTTGCAAAGTGGCAGCCTTGTGTTTACTTAGGTGATTTTCAGGTTCGGCGGTCTTCACGATTTGCAAGGTAATTCTTGATTGCTTCAATCATCTTCGAAAGACCTTACCTTTATACCTTTACCCCCAGTTTATTTCAATTACCTACATATGGTCCTTTGTCAGTGGATACAGTAAGACACAAAAGTCTTTTAGATGGTTTAATAATATCACTCTCATCCCCTGGTTGCTCCTCTCCAACCCCGCCCTCTGCCACGCCTGTTGTGTCCCCCCTACCCTCCATCTCTACACCATCTCCTTTCCCAAGGCGGTTCCCGTCAACTCCCCCTCCCGGATGATGCCCTCTCTCCCTCCATTTATCCCTCCTATCAACTCTGATTCTCATCTCCCCCTCCTTTCTTCTGTCCTTTCCCCAGGCTCCCTCTCCCCCCTTCCATTCTGTTTTTTCCCCGCCTAACCTGTCTCTGCTACCCTTCTGCCCCCCCCCCCCCCCACCACAGAGTCCTTTTGCATTCCCCTCCTCTGCATTTCCCCACTCCCTCTCTCGTCTGCCCAGCCCCCCACCCCCTCTTACGGGTCCTCGTCCTCCGTCAGCTCCTTCCCCCCTCCCCCCCCACTTCGTTTTTCTCTCCTTCCCTGCCCCCTCCCCTTTTTCTTTCGCATAATCTGTCCAGGTTAACTCCGTCTGCCCTCAGCTGTGCTATGTCATATTTGGGCGAACTTATTAGTGCAGTGTTCAAGTGAGTGTTCAGTGTTGTGCGTCTTTCCAAAGTGTTGCAAACAGAAATAAGGCTGTTGCTGGGTGTGATTTTTATATCTCTTGCGAACAGAAACCCGACTATCGCCGTGTTTTTCAATGGTCTGTCTATTATTTTACCTGTCTGCTTCCTGTGTAATTTATTAGCATCATCAACCCTTTGTTTTATGTTTAAGTTCCATAATTTTCCGCAATTTTACTATTTAAGTCACCGAATTTATCGCCTGCTTTTATTATTTACTATCTTCATCTTTTTAAAACAAATTCTGTAGGCTGAAGAGCGGCGTACTAAGCTACTGCCAGCCCGCCCACTTCGGGGGAATCGAAACACAATAAATTACAAAAAAAAAAAAAAAAATTCGATCATACTCAGTTCTGACTAACCCCCACTCCAGACGGTAATATGAAGTACCCTTGATAGCATTTCTTTTTTAATTGATTCCTCGTTTCCGAAAAAGAATTTTAAATAATTTTTGGCGCAGTTTAGAACCAAGCTCCAATATTATATTTCCGTATGATTATACGCTCCTTTTCCTTTCTTTTTGGATATAATATGGTAAAGCATTAACCAGGTGAAACGCGATATTTGTGCGAGTGGTGTTAAGTAGCCAATGAAACAAATTTTTTTTCTCCGCCTACATCGGTTGAAAAAATCCGGAATTTGATGTGGGAGATCGCCGAATTTCCCGCGTCACCTCCTAAAGTTTCATGCGATGCTATGCACAACGTTCAAAATGTTGTCTGGAACAGAGGTGTCACTCAGTTTATTTTGGTGGAAACTCCAGAGCATCGCACATATACGTAGCCACTTGCAGAACGTCTACGGAGAACTCGCAGAGAACAAAACTACGGTAAGTCGTTGAGCGGGGCATCATCGTCGCAAAAAGGTCGCGCAAACTCGTCCAATCTCCCGCGTAACGGTCATCCGCACACAGCTGTGACTACTGCAGAGTTGGGATAAGTGTACTGCAGCGTTGGAACAAGTGGACAGTCTCATTCGAGGTGATCGACGAATCAGAATAGAACACCTCGCTGCTCAACTGAGTGTATCTCTTGTTAGTGCTGACAAACTCGCCCATCAGGTGGGGTTATCAAGGATTCCCATGAAGAGCAACGAAGAACCATGCCTCTGGCTCATGAAGGATGCACCCCGCGGGAAGCAGTACGAGGATGATGGGGAGGTTATTAATGCAGCAAGACGTTGGCTTCGACGTCGACCAGTAGAGTGGTAATATGTGAGCATATACACTACAGGCCATTACAATTGCTACACCACGAAGATGACGTGCTACAGATGCGAAATTTAACCAACAGGAAGAAGATGCTGTGATGTACAAATGATAGCTTTTCAGAGCATTCATACAAGGTTGGCGCCCGTGGCGACACGTACAACGTGCTGACATGAGGAAAGTTTCCAACCGATTTCTCATGCACAAACAGCAGTTGCCCGGCGTTGCCTGGTGAAACGTTGTTGTGATGCCTCGAGTAAGAAGGAGAAATGCATACCATCACGTTTCCGACTTTGATAAAGGCCGGATTGTAGGCTATCGCGATTGCAGTTTATCGTATCGCGACATTGCTGCTCGAGATCCAATGACTGTTAGCACAATATGGAATCGGTGGGTTCAGGAGGGTAATACGGAACGCCGTGCTGGATCCCAACGGCCTCGTATCACTAGCAGTCGAGATGACAGCCATCTTATCCGCATCACTGTAACGGATCGTGCAGCCACGTCTCGATCCCCGAGTCAACAGATGGGGACGTTTGCAAGACAACCATCTGCACGAACCGTTCGAAGACGTTTGCAGCAGCATGGACTATCGGAGACCATGTCTGCGTTTATTCTTGACGCTGCATCACAGATAGGAGCGGCTTCGATGGTATACTCAACGACGAACCTGGGTGCACGAATGATAAAGCGTCGTTTTTTCGGATGAATCGAGGTTCTGTTTACAGCATCATGATGGTCGCTTCCGTGTTTGGTGACATCGCGGTGAACGCACATTGTAAGCGTGTATTCGTCATCGCTATACTGGCGTATCACTCGGCGTTATGGTATGGGGTGCCATTGGTTACATGTCTCGGTCACCTCTTGTTCGAATTGACGGCACTTTGAACAGTGGACGTTACATTTCAGATGTGTTACGACCCGTGGTTCAACCCTTCATTCGATCCCTACGAGACCCTACATATCAGCAGGTTAATGCACGACCGCATGTTGCAGGTCCTGTACGGGCCTTTCTGGATGCAGAAAATGTTCAATTGCTCCCCTGGCCAGAACATTCTCCAGATCTCTCACCAATTTTAAACGTCTGGTCAATGGTGGCCCAGCAACTGGCTCGTCACAATACGGCAGTCACTACTTTTGATGAACTGTGGTATCGTGTTGAAGCTGCATGGGCAGCTGTACGTGTACACGCCATCCAAGCTCTGTTTGACTCAATGCCCAGGCGTATGAAGGTCGTTAGTAGGCCATAGGTAGTTGTTCTGGGTAATGACTTCTCAGGATCTATGCACCCAAATTGCGTGAAAATGTAATCGCATGTCAGTTCTAGTATAATATATTTGTCCAATGAATATCCGTTTATCATCTGCAATTCTTATTGGTGTAGCAATTTTAATGGCTAGTAGTGTAGGTCCTCCGAGCAAAATGGCGTGAGGTCATTGCACTGAACTGAGATTACATTGAAAATCAGCATTTAGTAGGCAAAAGAGTGGAGCACAATAATGCGTACTGGAATCCGAATAATAACAGCGTGCTTTCACAAAAAAAATAGTATTGCATCAAGTATTGAACACCTCTCATTATCAAAGTAACTTTGCAACGGACTCTGTTTCTCTAGATGTATTTTTGTTTGTTCTCCTCCTCAGTTACCAGACTAGAGATATCAGAGCCACAAAATACCACTCTCTAAATACGTGCTTTTAGGAAATGTTCCACAATAACGTGATAAGACCGCTGCTTTCCACGGCGTGTACGCTCGTATAAGACCTGGTGGACGATTACTACAGCTACATCTGCATCCATACTCCGCAAACCAACTGAATGGTGTGTGACTGAGGTTATTTGATGTATCACAGTCACTTTCCCCTTTTCTGACCAATAGCGAGTGATGCGCCGAGAGGACAGTCGTTTGTAAGAGTGTATGTGAGCTCCATTCTTTTAATTTTGCCTTCGTGATCTTTTCGTGGGACACACGAAGTGGGAAGAAAAGTATGGTTCTTGTCTTCTAGGAACGTACGGTCCCAGAATCTTAACAGTAAACTAAACCGTTATGCCCAACGCTTCTCTCGTAGCGTCTGTATCGTTATTACGCTATCCGTAGAGTACACAGTTGACTGCAGAGAGCTGACGTCGTTACTAACTTGTTACGAAGTTCAAAGAGCTTTGCAGATGATCATAACCGGGAGAAAATTTTTCTAAACATAAGGACATGTAATGTAGGAAAAATCTGATAATAGTTTTACTACTGCCATTAGTCACAATCTTCAATATTCTAAGAGCTTTTGTCAAGAGAAATTTCAGGTAGAAATATTACCTAATTCGAGCAGGGCGAAAGCTATATGCTAAACTGATCGAAAGGATCGTAAGGAAATGTAACTCACTCCCTAACGTGGTCACTCTCTCGTGACTTACGATAACAGCCGAAAGGTTTAAGGTGAGTAAAACCAAGAGGCGAACTCGGAAATGAGAAATGATCAGATGAATAAAAGTAGAAACGAAAAAGCACTTCTTCCGAATGCACCCGACTGACCAGCCTGACCAGAGTGGCAGAAGACAGCTATTAGCTTACATACTTAACAGGCCTTGGTAGGTCAAAGTGCAGTTTTCCGTGATGCAGTTACGAGGGGCGTTCAGTAACACATTTCTATCTTCCTCGGCCAATTTGGATTGTAAATTGTACGGAATTTGTTGGACGTGATACAACGACCCGGATTTGCCTGGTTACTATAATTTAGTCACTTACCTCGATCAGTTTCCTCAACCCCAGAACCTATCATAAGCGACGTATAATGTGCACTACTAGCCATTAAAATTGCTACACCAAGAAGAAATGCCGATGATAAACGGGTATTCATTGGACATATATATTATAATAGAAGCGACATGTGGTTACATTTTCACGTGATTTGGGTACATAGATCCTGAGAAATCAGTGCCCATATCAACAACATCTGCCCGTAATAACGGCCATGATACGCCCGGGCATTGACTCGAACAGAGCTTGTGTGGTGTCACCGCCAGACACCACACTTGCTAGGTGGTAGCTTTAAATCGGCCGCGGTCCATTAGTACATGTCGGACCCGCGTGTCGCCACTGTGTGATCGTAGACCGAGCGCCACCACAAGGCAGGTCTCGAGAGACGTACTAGCACTCGCCCCAGTTGTACGACGACGTTGCTAGCGACTACACTGACGAAGCCTTTCTTTCATTTGCCGAGAGACAGTTAGAATAGCCTTCAGCTAAGTTAATGGCTACGACCTAGGAAGGTGCCATTAACCATTTGTAACATTGCATGTATCTCAAGATAGTCTCGCTTGTATCATCAAGAATGCTGTAAACCAAAGGACAATATAAAAGTTAAGTGTTCTAGTAGCTACGTTCTTTTCTTTATCACATTCATTACGAATCCTGTTCCAGACTTAACGCCAGACGGCGTGAGTTAACGCGTGCCCTTTCGGCTACTTCACAGTGGACTGGCTGCTTAACAGTCCACTACAGCTTGCTTGTCGTGTACGGGTACAGCTGCCCATGCAGCTTCAACACGGTACCACATTTCAACAGTAGTGACTGGCATATTGTAACGAGCCAGTTTCTCAGCCAGACGTTTTCAGTTAGTGAGAGATCTGGAGAATGTGCTGGCCAGGTCAGCAGTCGAACCTTTTCTGTATCCAGAAAGGCCCATACAGGACCTGAAACATGCGGTCGTGCATCATCCTGCTGAAATGTAGGGTTTAACAGGGATCGAATGAACGGTAGAGCCACGGGTCGTAACACATCTGAAATGAAACGTCCACTGTTCAAAGTGCCGTCAATGCGAACAAGAGGTGACCGAGACGTGTAACCAATAGCACCCCATACCATCACGCCGGTTAATACGCCAGTATGGCGATGACGAATAAAGGCTTCCAATGTGCATTCACCGCGATGTCGCCAAACACGGATGCAACCATCATGATGCTGTAAACTGAACCTTGATTCATCCGAAAAAATGATGTTTTGCCATTCGTGCACCCAGGTTCGTCGTGGATTACACCATCGCAGGCGCTCCTGTCTGTGTTGCAGCATTAAGGGTAACCGCAGCCATGGCCTCCGAGCTGATAGTCCATGCTGCTGCAAACGTCGTCGAACTGTTCATGCAGATGGTTGTTGTATTGCAAACGTCCGCATCTGTTGACACAGGGATCGAGACATGGCTGCACGATCCATTACAGCCATGCGGATAAGGTGCCTGTCATCTCGACTGCTAGTGATACGAGGCCGTTGGGATCCAGCACGGCGTTCCGTATTACCCTCCTGAACCCACCGATTCCATATTCTGCTAACAGTCATTGGATCTCGACCAACGCGAGCAGCAATGTCGCGATACGATAAACTGCAATCGCGATAGCCTACAATCCGGCCTTTATCAATGTCGGAAACGTGATGGTACGCATTTCTCCTCCTTACACGAGGCATCACAACAACGTTTCACCAGGCAACGCCGGTCAACTGCTGTTTGTGTATGAGAAATCGGTTGGAAACTTTCCTCATGTGAGCACGTTGTAGGTGTCGCCACGGGCGCGAACCTTGTGTGACTGCTCTGAAAAGCTAATCATTTGCAAATCACAGCATCTTGTTCCTGTCGGTTGAATTTCGCGTCTGTAGCACGTCATCTTCGTGGTGTAGCAATTTTAATGGCCAGTAGTGTATTTCAACCTGGAAAAGCTATTTAAAAGACAGGCTGCAGTATTCCTGAAAACATGGTGCATCAACTATCTTTTTCCTGCTACAAACAGAGTCCCTTATCGTACGTTCAACTACAGCTGGTGAATGAAACAAGTTCTGATCTAAACTTTTTATGCTATATTCCCCGCCCTGATTCAGCCCCTATAGTTTCATGAAGTTCTGACAAATGGCGGCGCTATACATAGCCTCATACATGGAATCTTTAACAGAGGTGCATTCCAAGCAGTGAGCTGTCACTGAGTCTCTTTTGGATCAAAACCAGAATATCGCAGATATTCATAGGTGCTTGCAAAACGTCTACGGAGACGTGGCAGTGAACAAAATCTCGGTGAGCCGTTGGGCGAGGCAAATGTCATCATCGGGTCAATGTCTCACAAATGCATCAGATCTCCTGCGCACCGGCCGGCCGCACACGGCTGTGGCTAATACAATGCGGGAACGTGCGGGCACCCTCATTCGTGGTGATAACAATCAGATACCTCGCTGCTCAGTTGGACGTCTCCGTTGGTAGTAAAAACACAGTCGTCCACCAGCTGAGATACTCAAAGATGCGATTCCAGTGTGTTCTTCGCCTACTAACAGCAGTCAATAAATAGCAACGGAGGAGCATCTGTGCGGAGCTAATTGCGCGTTAAGGGGCTGACCATGATAATATTTTGTTAGTCATCGTCGCAAGCGATGAAACATGGCTTCATCACTTCGAACCGTAAGCAAAACGGCAATCCATGTTGTGGCACCACACTACCTCTTCCCGGAAGCAACAGTTGAATGCCGCATCCACACCCAGTAAATTCATGGCGACTCTGAGGGAGTTATTCTGTTTGATGTCCCCTCTTGGTGAAACGATCAGCTATGAAGTGCACTGTGCTCTCCCCACTGAAGACGCGGCTTATGCGTGGTCGTCATAAACATGCGAACGAATTACTTCTTCTCCATGACAACGCAAGGCCTCATACAAGTCTGTACACCCGGAAGAAGTTCACAAAACTTCGTTGAACTGTTGTTCCTCATTCATTGTACAACTCGGATCTAGCACCCTCCACTTCGATCTGCTTCGCCCACTGAAGAATGCACTCTGCTGGAAGCACAGCGTGGATGATGGGGAGGTTATTGGTGAAGCAGGACGTTGGTTCCGAAGTCGTCCTCCAGAGGGGTACCATGCGGGCATAAAAGTCCTCCCAGTAAGGTGGCGTAAGGTCATCGCACTGAACGGAGATTATGTTGAAAGTAGAAAAACTAAGTTTATTTAACCGAAATAACGGAACTCCCATCGTATTTCAGGTCTGCTGAAAGCATGTGGCAGGTAGCATCCATTCGTGCGATTTTATAAGTCTTGTAGATTTGGGAACGCTGAGCCAATGAGCAACACGTTTGGAAAAGGAGATATAACAACAGTCAGACCCTCCCCACCAAACACCATACATGGGACAGTTGCTAATCTTATTGATACAAAAAAGGCATGGTGCCTTCCCTCGCGGTGACACACGACAGAAGATGAGCATACTTCGAGTAGCTCTGTGATGCTCTCGGCAATCCGTCATGTGGGACAGGCCGGGATACTACATGGGAACGCGCAGAGGATAGATCCTTGCTTATAATAACCTATGATTTTCCAAGAAGTGCGTCGAGCCCGAGACGATCAGTTTCCGACCAATGACGTAGAATTTTACATTTTCGCCTCGTGCCTCTCCACGATATTATACAACACGTAGGTTCGAAACCTTTGTGCAGTCCCTCTGCGCCACTACAACGGTCCTCGTTTATCTCGCTTCTCTAATTTAGTCACTTCCATCCATGAATTTCCTTAATACCACGATCTGTCATGAAGCGAAGTATACTGTAATTGAAAATCTATTAAAGAGACGGGGAGCACTATACATGTTAAACGATCTGTTTCCTGCTGCAAAGAATGTTCTTTCTCGTACGTTCAACTGAAGCTACTGAATGAAACAATTTCTGATATGAGGCGTTTACACTATTCTCCAGTTTGAAAGATGCATTTGCTGCATCTGAGTCCGTCCTAACGCACAGTTTTACATACCAAAACACAGTTCAGCTCACAGTTTCCGCTATCACGCTCAGACACTGTGCATTCTGAATAACAGCATAGACCCCACTACCGTCTGTCTAAAGAACCGCAACTTATAACGGTCAATAAATGATTTAAAGGTTCAAAGATTATTGTCAGTTTCGGAGTGCCGGCTGACTTTCGGATTTACGACTGTATAGCACACGTAACTATTAGTCCCCATTAGAACAGAATCTCAGATTTCTCTAAAATTTTCAAGACTTCTCGAAACGCTTTTTACGCCCTCCTATACTTCTTAAAGAAACTAAATTACATCATTTTTACTAGCTCACACAGGTATTGTTCCACATACCATGATATTTCATTTCCGACTCCCGAGACAGGAGCGCGATAATTTCTGCCCTTCAGAACACGGGAACGTTCTACCTTCTGATTGGCTGGAACATGCTGTAGCCAATCACCTTCATACATTTTCGCGAACAGCACGGTAATGTCCCTCCTTGACTAACCCCCGATCCGAGTTTAATTACGTCATATCCTACAATCTGTATTTCCAGAAAAGCAAGGAAGCTGAAATTATTCTGGTGTTCACTTTTCTTGAGAACAAAAATAAAAATTTTGTTTCTACGATCCTTACTCTTTGTGCTTGACATTAAGCACATAATACCACGTATTTAACACTTTGCTAGTTTGTGCAACATGATTTGCACTCACATTCATCACAAATTATGTTTAAAAAAATTGTGTGATTCTTTCATCACCCACAACCTGCATTCCAACGTTCTCACTCACTCTCACAGCACAATAGATTAAGTCAATAATGCCAACGCACACCGATAAAAAATTACTTTTTGCAAGCTGAGAATATTCTGCAACTTACACAAACAAAAATTGGTATCAGTAACTATATTGATGACTGAATATTGAGTTTAAGACATAATCGGATGCATTTACAGAAAAAATAAATAAATAGAGAAACATTTTGAACTGTCTGAATGTTAACTGAAGTGAGGCGTTATACATTTATTTTTTTAAGTAATTTTAAATTTTTCTAAAATAACTTCAGATACGACATAGAGTCTCGTACGATAGTTCGCTATTGTTATTCGGAAAGGCTCTATTAAATTTCGTATCCATTAGTGTATGGCTAATGACTAATTAATTCACAGATTGGTGTGTAATTTAGACGACATGCAAAGCGTAGGAGCGGGCGAAGGGGTGGAACAATGTGGAAGCACAGTTACCAAAGAATGGATAGTGTCATTGAAAGAAGTTATAAGATGAAAATCAACAAAATATAACTGGAGTAATGGGATGATGTAGAATTACTACATAACTAATGCTGCTAGAATTATACTAGCAAGTGAAACACTAAAAGTATTTGATGCATACAGCTGTCTGGACAGCAGAATAACACATGATGACCGAAGCAAAGAGGATATGAAATGCAGACGGGCAACGGAAACGAAAGTATTTCCGAAAAAGAGGAAATGATTATAACTGATAAAATTACTTTCTGAAGGTGTTTTCTGGAATGCAGCCTTCTGTGGAAGTAACGTAAACGCTAAGCAGTTCAGACAAGAGAAGAATAGAACCTTTTGAAATGCTAACGATTGTATGAGTAGGAGTTACTAATGGAGAGATACTGATCAAATTGGCGAAAAATAAATTTTTATCACAACTTGACTAAAATAGTGTATCAGGTGATGAGGTATATCTTGATTCATGAACCTGTTTGGTGGCAGACGGAGGTGTTGAGGTGAAAAATTATAGGAGGAGAGCTAGGGAGGAACATAGTAAGCAGATGCAAATGGATTTAGGTGTCAGCAGTAATGTTAATGGAGATCAAGAGGCTTGCGCAAGAGAGGTTCATTAAACTAATTATCGGAATGACGATCACAGCAACAGCGAAATTTCTTCTCTGAGATGTCTTGGGTCCGAAGTACACCAGCAGACTGTTATCTTCCTAGTGCTGGTGAAATTGGTCGATATTTTTTATCGTTGTACAATTTGTTATGGTTTTGAAAAAGCAGAGTGTTTCAACTTGATTTTTACAGTCACGTGTCCAAGCTATGCCAGCAGCTACATGATACTTAATGGAGCGCTACCTAGGGACTAAGAAGTATAATGTAGATTCTTTACTTGGCATTCACACATCACATTTTGTAGTTAGGCATTCGTGGGACACTTTCACAACTATTTGCTAAATTCTGCCGATTCAACTGTTTTAACATATCTGTGAACATCGTCTGTAAGTCAAAAAACCTGCATTTTTTTTACGTGCAACCATTCCTAGTATACGCTCAGTGTCCCGTGTTAGTCATACGTGGAAAGGTCTCCACACATTTCAGCAACACAGTAAGATGTGTCGCACCACTATTATGTAAGCAATCACCGTCAAAAATGTTTTGCGTGCACAGTATAATTGTGAAAACACTCTGAGAATTGATGTTCGACCTTATAGCCGAATCGTTCATGAGTTAGAAATGGAGAACGCACCTCTCTGTTATGCAAACATTGGAAACTGTTTAGAGGAAACAGGTACGGCATAGAGCACGTGTGGTAAACAACCTCCGGTGTAGCCCCTGTAACGCGGCAACCAAAACTGCAGCCTAGCGGTGCTGGTAGCGGCACATGCATTTTTCAGGCTGTCGGCTTTCCGCGCGGCTATCGAGCCACGTGCCGATCCGTCCATTTGTGGCGCCGCCGGCAGCCGCGCCGACCAATCAATAGCCGATCCTCAAGCGGGAGAGCCGCTTTAAGGGCGCCCGATGTGGCCGACCTGAAACACTTCGTTACCGGCGGTCTCTCCTCTCTGTTAAGCGTGGCCTCTCAGAAAACCTGTCACTAACTCGACACCGCCAATAAAACAGCAGAAGAGGGAAAACCAGAGAGCGGGCTATAAATTACACCGACCAAAACTGTCAGTTGCTGAATTTCTTTCTCCGGTTTATTTACCTTCCTAAACATGTGGGAGTATTGTTTCTGCGGAATTCTATCGAATAACACACGGACTTAAATTTAGGTTTTCTAATGGTCTTAAAAGACAATTCCATTTCCCATCTTGGCTGTGTTATAGTAAGAGATACTTATTTCACGCGATCACCTGCTTTATGTGATGTGCCATGTGTTGTTACTCGTAACTTTATAGTTTTACAAGCACTATGTGAGTGTGTATGGAGTGTACGTCTGCCACACAAACATACAGAATGAATCACCTAAAACTTCTAGCGTAAATGTTGCGGGTATTGAAAGTGCTGTCGATGTACAGTTTTCACAGAATGGATTTATAATCAGGGGTCTATTGTTAGCCAATAATGTGACTATAATGATAAAAAGTGTATTTTTTGTACAGAGATACACTTTTTTTAAATAGAGTAATAGGCGTTAACAAACCAAAAGTAAATTGGCTTTTGTTCCAGGATTCTACTGAGAGTCGTTTACGGGATACCGCAGTTTGAAAAGTTTTATACCGACTCTTGTTTGTGCCATTCAATGTGCGTATCTGCTAAGTACGATGTTGTTACGTTTACTTACGGTATGCTTGTGAGCTCGTCGAACGCACTGTGACTTTCTAGTCAGTTAGTGTGTGATAGTCACGGCAGCAGGTCGTGAGTGGACGATGGGATTTGCCAATACAGGAAATGCAGACATGCTCATAGTGCACGGAGAGTTTAGGAAGAAAGCACTTCGTTCTTGTACACTGCATGCAGCAAATATCCCAATTATTTATCAACATTTTCAGCCAGTTACTTTAAAGTGGTGGAGGTGTAACACCTTGTCAGCATAACAGTAGGAAACCAGTGACGACAGGATAACCGGAAGTGGAAGTTCTTGCTGCTGCTGCAATTGATCCTTACGTTAGCTCTCACGCAATCGCATGAGAAAGTGGTATGCGTCAGGCAAGTGTCCTACGCATTTTTCATCGACATTGGCTCTATCCCTACCACATCTCTCTCCTTCAGGAGCTGCATGGAAACGATTATTTGAGAATCGTGTTAACTTTTGTACGTGGGCACTAAGACATAATACTCCAGATGTAGCATATATACTGTTTAGTGATGAGACCACACTTACCAATTACGGCCACGTAAACCGCTGAAACATACACTTTGGGCTGTTTGCCTTCACCAAATAGAACTTTGGCGTTCGTGGATTATAAACGTGTGATGTGTGATGCCGAACTATCATTTCATAGATTGAACACAGAACGCGTACGACTATGGCAGCCTCCTAAAAGATGATCTTCTTCGGATGCTGGTTGGTTGGTTGGTTTTGAGGAAGGAGACCAGACAGCGAGGTCATCGGTCTCATCGGGTTAGGGAAGGACGGGGAAGGAAGTCGGCCGTGCCCTTTTTGAAAGGAACCATCCCGGCATTTGCCTGGAGCGATTTAGGGAAATCACGGAAAACCTAAATCAGGATGGCCGGACGCGGGATTGAACCGTCGTCCTCCCGAATGCGAGTCCAGTGTCTAACCACTGCGCCACCTAGCCCGGTCTCGGATGCTGGAGGACGTCCCTCTGCAGACTAGGAGAAACATATGGTATCAATATTATGGTTACCCAGCCCATACTGCACCAAGTACAGCAGCATGTCTTCACGAATTATTTCCAAATCATTGGACTGGACGCCGAGGACCTTTACCTTGGCCAGCTTGTACCCGTGATTTGGCATCTATAGACTATTTTCGGCGGGGAAAGCTGAAAGAGGCTGTCTACAAGCACATACCAACTACAACCGATGATATGCAACGACGTATTACTGCTGCCTGCTCGGACATCTCCGCTCAAATGCTAGCACGTGTGCAACAGGCGTTCCATACCAGACTGGAAGCGCTCTAGTAAACGACTCGCACTAGAATAGTGCAACAAATGTCACTGTCTTTCTTATTTACTTTAATTTTAGCTTTTCGTGTCAATAGGAATTGTCCCTTATAAAATAAGTGCATGTTTGCATAAATATTTTCTTTCTAAGTATTATAACAATCTGTCGATTGGCTAGCTATACGAGCCCCTGACTACCAATTCATTCTGTAAGACCTGCACATCAAGAACACTTTCTGTTTCCGCAATATTTACGGTACAAGTTGCATAACAACAGTAGACTAAGTACAGTAGACATGAAAGAGAATAACGTTCAATACTTGTTAACCATTCTAATAACACTTCTGCTGTAATGGCACATGTACACAAACATAAAAACTGATAATTTATTGCACTGAAAATTGTTGTACAGGGGTTGATTTGATACTGTTTATTTTAGTTACTCGTGTGAGACGTATTGCTGTTTTATAGCCTGTGCCATGTAAGCCCTGTGTTTACACGTATTTCGATGCGTTCGCATTTAATAGCACTGTTTCACTGTTCGTCCCTCTGAACAAGTCCCAATGCGTTTATTGAACCGCGAATATCAACAGACACGAACGTTATATAGGATGTGCCACAATAAGGCGTAATAAAGTTTCTAATGCTCTTAATATATGTGTATAGCGTATATATTATTTCTGAGATAGAACCAGATTCTTTATAAGGTTGTTAACGGAAGGCGTTGTCTGTAGGTAAGATTCGACGTTGCGATATGGTAAAGAAATAAAGAATTCACTGTACAACCTTCGCACTTATGGAATGAATGACAGTTATGTTGAAATGAGGATAGATGCACTGTAATTACTGTAAGTGCACTGCCAGAAAGAAATGCAACATCCTCAAGAACAATGTCATTTTGTTGAAATGGTTCAAATGGCTCTGAGCACTATGGGACTTAACATCTGTGGTTATCAGTCCCCTAGAACTTAGAACTAGTTAAACCTAACTAACCTAAGGACATCACACACATCCATGCTCGAGGCAGGATTCGAACCTGCGACCGTAGCGATCACGCGGTTCCAGACTGAAGCGCCTAGAACCGCACGGCCAAACCAGCCGGCCCATTTGGTTGAAAAATCATGCGACAGGTATATCGTCATTCGTGGAGTATATGCTATCAAATTCAGACCATATGAAACACAAATGTCATACTAAAACGAGCTCACACACTCGCACCTATACAGTATACCTCCATCTAGCCGAAACGCAGACGTGGATTCTCGCATGCATACTATCGGAAAGGTGCTAATTCCTGCGATAGAATGTCCTATGCCCTTTGCACCTTTTGTTGCAGTTCGACAATGGTTCCTGCAGGCTCGGAAGAAGAAGTAGTTTGCCACTCTGCCACGTCCCATACGTTTTCAGTTGTTGAGAAATGTGGTGATAATACTGGCTGCGTCGCAGCAGCCAAATAAAGACGTCCACCGTCCTGCTGAGAAAGCCTATCACCTACCTGTTGCAGAAATGGCAGTAGCACGTGGATAACAACAACATAGCCAATATAGCGGTAAATGTAAATGTCGTGTGACTAGGGCCTCCCGGGCGGGTAGACCGTTCGCCGGGTGCAAGTCTTTCGATCTGACGCCATTTTGGCGACTTGCGCGTATATAGGGATCAAATTATGATGATTAAGACAACACAACACCCAGTCGCCGAGCAAAGAAAATCTCCGACCTAGCCGGTTATCGAACCCGGGCACTTAGGATTGACATTCTGTCGCGCTGACCACTCAGCTACCAGGGGTGGACGGCAACGTGGCAGTTATTCGTTATCTTACTCTGAGGTGGCAATAGTCGGGATTGTGGTGTATACATATGGCGGTAGTACGCGTACACAAGGAATTAGAGGGCAGTGCATTGGTGGGGCTCTCGTTTGGACTCAATTAATCCGTTTGAAAAGCTTCCCAACGTGCTAAGGCAGCACGATGGGAATTACCAAACTCTAAATGCGAAATGGTAGTGGGAGCAAGACACATGAGCCATTCCATTTCGTGAGTCGTTACGGAATTCAATATTCTGACACCCACTGCGTCATGAGTGGTTCGAGAGTATCAAATATCAAGTGTTACCTCTCACCACGGACAACGCAGTCGCCGGCGGCCATCACTTAACGACCGAGAGCAGCGGCGTTTACGTAGAGTTGTCAGTGCGTGCTAACCGACATGCAGCACTAAGGGATAAAACCGCAGGAATCAACGTGAGACGTCGACGAACACATCCGTTCCGACAGTGCAGCGACATTTGGTGTTAACGGCTATGGCAGCAGACGATCCACGTCAGTGCATTTGCTAACAGCACACACCGCCTGCAGCACCTCTCCTTGGCGCCTGATCGTATTGGTTGAACCATATGGAAAACCTTCACCTTTTCGAATGCGTCCAGATTTCAGTTGGTAAGAGCTGATGGTAGCGTTAGCGTGTGGTGCAGACCCTACGAAGCCATGGACGCAAGGCACTGTGCAAGATGGGGCTGGCTCCATAATAGTGTGGGCTGTATTTGCGTGGCGTGGAGTGGGTCCTCCGGATCAGCTGACACTATCATTGACTGGAAACGGTTATGTTCAGCTACTTGGAGTCCTTTTGCGGCCGTTCATGGACTTCATGTTGTGGGTGACAATGCACCATGTCACCGGGCGACAACTGTTCGCAATTGGTCTTAAGCAAGTGATTCGGCCATCCAGGTCACCTGTTGCGTAAAAGAAAGAACCCGACAGCATCTAATTACAAAATTATTATTGGTAAATGAAAAATCTATAAAAATGTAATGATATTTCATGTTGCAATGTTTCGAGATCTTATTCAAATACGTAATGAAACGGAAGCATTAGAGTACTCGAACTCACCACTGATGTTTAAGGTCTTATCCCAAATTATGATGTTTTGTAATTTTTGTGAACGCGCGGGAGCAAGCTAGCGCGCATGCGAGTAAGTGTGTGTGGGTGTGTAAGAGAGACAGAGAGAGAGAGAGAGAGAGAGATGGAGGGGGGGGGGGGGAGGAGTGAATAAAGAGTGCCTGTGAGTCGTTTCTCCTTCGTTCAATAGTGAAAAGCAATAGGACTGAAATTCGCAAAAATGTTCAGTATACGTGGCTCTACAAACGAGCTGTTTACGACGTTACTGCAAAAGTGGTTACAAGCCACGATAGGCTTTTGTATGAAAAATTGTCGTAAGTTGCTAGCCACTATAGACTTGTGTTTGAGAATTTGTCGTAATTACTAAAATCGTTTGTGAAGTGTTGACATAATTAAGTTTCCTTTGTAAATGGTTCAAACGGCTCTGAGCACTATGGGCCTTAACATCTGAGGTCATCAGTCCCCTAGAACTTAGAATTACTTAAACCTAACTAACCTAAGGACATCACACATATCCATGCACGAGACAGGATTCGTACCTGCGACTGTAGCAGTCGCGCGTTTCCTGACTGAAGCGCCTAGATCCGATCGGCCACCGCGGGCGGCCTAAGTTTCCTTCTAACGGGGTACTACTTTTACAAGTGCTCCGTGGTTGGGATATGTGGTAGAAGCATTTTCGGACACTGGCTCATTTGCTGCTTGTGTAAGACGTCATCTAACGCACCAATATCGTCCAAATATATAGGTCGAGCAGGACCAGCACCTCGACTCCAAGCTCACCTGACCTCAGACCTTTGAAATTCTCTGTCTGGGATTATCCATAAAGTGAAGTGTACAGCACCCCCAGTAAAAACGTTGAAGTCCTAGACCAGAAAACTGTGCAGTCCTCTTAAGATCTATGGAGACGTCTTGCAGTAGGTAGGAATGTACGATAAATTGTGACATATAAAATGTTGAAGTAGTTTAGGGTTTCTAGTTAAGGTAGGCCGATGGTGGTATTTGAGCTCTATTGGGTGAGTACTTATTCGAAGAGTGTACACTTCAAATGCATTTGTATTAACAAGGACAATAGCTCATCGTGAAGTCAGTGGCAGCTAGTGAACACACATTCACTCGTTTGTGTACCTACGATTATTGTGAAGATTTTGCTCTGTTATCGCATATTTCACTCGCGTCAGTTTTCGCTATTAATGATAAACACCTTGTATGTACCTGTGTTGACGTAAATGATTATCACAGTTTCCGCGATCCACTCGTACTAACCCGAAATGCTCTCACATTTTTCCTCGTAGTCACGGAGTGGTATGTTTTTTTGTCGGTAGTGCTATTTCTCTAGATATAACTCTGTCCTAGTTTCCCGAGAGCAGTTGAAACTTTGCTCCTCTCGTTACTCTCTGCCCGCCTCTTCCCGTTTTTAAATTACGCAACTCGTTATGCAGTAGCATTCGAGTGAAACGCCGCTGTGTGTATGCCGAAGTGTGAGCGCCGTTCGTTAGCACCTGAAAGGATTCGCTTATTATTCCCTGTGTCGATCGGGATTCCATTAGCTCTCTCTTCTCCGGTTTTACGGGCCAAACCGAACAGTCATGAATTTTAATGCGCGGCACAGACGGCTAATTCAGTTGCGTTCCAAACCTCACGGGCAGTTTCCTGTCATAATGCCGGCCCATCTCGAAAGCTCCAAACCCCACTGCTCCACGTCCTGCATTGAGATGTGGATTGCAGCCGGAAATTTCGTAATTTTAACACGTGAGAGGGGAAGCTACCAGCACACCAGCATTTTAGTGGTTTAACTTCAAACTGTGAAATTTTTTAATGCCTTTTGAATAAGTACTATCACTCGCTCTGCATCGCTTCAGATTCCTGTCTTCTTACATTTGGCCAATGTTGTTTTGTGAAAGTGTAGTTCCGTGGCTCAAGTCAATTACAGATCCTTAGGTCTCGGGCTCGATTCCGATCAGATTTCCTATTTTCATCTGTCGCCACTGACTTCTTTCACCCGCCACTTTTTTGGTCAGTGTAAAATTCCAACGTTCCGTGGTTCATTGCCCGCATGAAACTGTAATTCACACTAATACTGGCTGTGCAAGCCATTTCCAAGATCAAGGAAGGCAGCAGCGTAGCAGCTGCAGTAGTACCACGCTTAATACACCACCTTCCCACCTATTTTTAATTTTCTCTCATTTTGTCCTTCAAAGTTGTGAAACATTCATTATTCTAGCTTTCACGGAAGAAAATTCCTTTCATTACACTCTTTTCATATTATAGCCCGGTTTACCACGATTTTCAACGAGTAATAGCAATCTACGAGGTTGCTGCAAGAGACTGCGTGCAGGGAGTTTCTGTTTCATCTGACAGCCATTGCAAGGTTTTGCAGGTATGTATATCGAACCGAATTTCACAATTCTTATTACAGGCTTCTAGGGCTTGTAGATAAAGTTTGGATACGGAATCCGTGCTTGGAAATGTACCGTCTGGATGTAAAATAAGTTTGGAGAACGGATCACTTTCAAATCTCCCGCTTCACAGTAGGAACAAAGCGGAGACAGTGAGCTCTGACCTGTGTGTTCTGTAGAAGCTGCTCCATGAGGCGATCCCACTTTTCGTTGCACCAGGTGTACATGCGACACACGTTTTTATGCACATGGTCCACAAAGCCTGGTATGTTCTAAGTAATTGCTGCTTTTAATCTACCCTCCCTTTCCTAGTTGCAGCTGTTGTCCACTTTAGTCCTTTATCAAGATTTTAGAGGAGCGAAGATGGCAATAAACTTTCTATTTTACTTATCTTTTCACATAGAGTCGGCTCCAGTTCTAGGGGTCTCATTCTATAAGAACAAATTCTCACAATGTTTGTCCTCGTGGTTGAAGTGATCTAAATAAATTTGAAGATTGTTGTTGCAGAATTTTTGATGTTACGTTAATATATTTTGTCACATTTCAGTATATCATACAGTATTTTGAGTTTTCACGTTAACAAAGCCGAAAATACCTTTTTTCGCACAAAATACAAAAATGGTCCGATCACATCAAAGGCATGCTGATTTAGTGGAAATATCAACATTCCAAATGGTTTACAATTACTGGTAGAGCACTTGCCCGCGAAAGGCAAAGGTCCCGATTTCTTATTTTTTTACATAACGCTGAACAATTCGAAGCTTTCCATCGACTCTGGGCGTTGCTTGAGACACGTGTTGAGCAGTATGTGTTAGGGCTGATTCCAGATGTACATTACAGAAAAGAAGTTGCTACTATCTGCCAAAGCATCAGAGAACTTGCGCTCGACGACACCCTGTACACACAACTGCCGCGAGTGTAGAAGTCGTGACAATGAAACATTACATAATTTCAACCAAACTTGATACCTATACGTGAGTTACATTACCGGAAAATGCGCACAGCATTTCAAAAAGATCCATCAGATTTCGCATTACATTGTTTTACACCTCATATTATAGCCTATGCACCGAAGCTCTAAATTTAATTTGTGTCAGTTAGAAATTGACGATTCACGTGGCTGTCGGCTGGAGTCTCCCTGATGCAGCTGGGTCGCTAACTCGCTTGTGGACTTCATAGTAGCGAGAACACGTCGCGTATTTAATTTTCCAGCGTGGTGGAGCCCCAGTGCACCGTCACCTGCATGCTAGGGGATTTATCAACAATGAGCTACCTCAATGATAGATAGGTCGCAAGCGGCTTTCCTACCAGATATCGCACCAATAGCCTCACAATGAGTTTGACTATCATCTGGATACCCATCACGCATAAGGTGGAGGGCATACTGAATATATGTTAAACTTAACCGAGAACCGTGATCCTAAACGTGACTATAAAAACATTACCAGAAGGTTGCATGTGTAATCATGTGTATGCATGTAAAAGATTTGCAACTGTAAAAATGGCTTTATAATCGTATCTGCAAGTTAAAATCTATTGCAGTTTATAAACTTCTTTCACGTGTAAGATATAATCTCGTGAAGACGAACGAATGTCTCCTGTTTACTTTTTCTTGGCCTATCTCCATAGCTGAGTAGTCAGCGCTTCTAACTGTGATGCGGAGAACCTGGCTTTAATTACTGTTACTCAGTGGCATTTTTCTCTTGTTTGAGAACTAAAACAGGGTCCACTCAGCCTCGTAACATCAGTTGTAACCTCCCCACGGAAAATTTCAAAAGACAATATTTATTAGTAATGGTGCCAAAGCTAAGTGTAAGCTCCCCAGAAACATATTAATAGAAGTGGCAATAAATCTGAACTAGCAATCTGACCCAAATGTAACTTGCGCACAAAAAATGAAAGTCATTTCAATGATAATAAAATCTCAGTGACAATGAAAACACAAATAGACCGAAATGTCGATCTTTAGGCCCTGTTCATTAATTAAACTGAAATTCTTACCTTAGTAAAACTGTATCTGCTCTTATTCTGCGCCACATCTTGGAGGAAATGCATCGCAATAATTTTTTTTTAATCTAACTGAAAATTTTCTTTAAGGAAATGCAAGGGAATCAAATGATTTTTTTTTTTGTAAAAAAATTGCTTTGAAATCAAAATTATTATTGGGGCGATTCTTGAAAGTTAATTACAATAAATATACATTAGATTATCTGATGAGCGCAATGCTGCTTGAATACGTTATTTAATAAAATATACCTCGTCCTGAATCATGACCAGAGTGCGATGTCGATGCCCGCCGACTGCTCACACTAAACTAAACTCTCTCGCATCTAGACCGCGACTGCGTCATCTCCGACGCGCTACTCGCAACCACTAGCTCGCAACTAAACTGAACTCTCGCGCTACTGCCTCGCAACTGCACTGTCTCGTAACTCGACCGCAACAGAACTGACTACATGCTCTCTGGTCAGAGATTCTGTGGCTCGCCATCGCTGCCCATGAAACGTACGCGTTTCACAGTAGACAAACTATCTGAGCGAGAAATGGCTGCTAAAGGGTTTGGAAAGCAGTGTGCTGGCCACATACCGCATAGAAATGTCGCTATACGACAAAGGACGGCATGGCGACCTGTCAAATTCGAAAGGTTCTCTGGACATGACCGCAGAGGTTGGTTTTAGTTACTGGTTTACTCGAGTGGTCGAAAATTAAACACATAAAGCATAGTGAAAGACAGAATCGACGTCGGTGTTCCCGGAATTTATGAAATTTCTGGTCAATGCCGTAGAAGTTTCTACATGGTACAGTTTCAACGCTACACACAGTGAACGCTACACTAAAATCGCGATGTTGTCTGCTGTCTTGTGCCAGATGCAGCCTCACACCCACACGTACGATTTTGAGTCATGAAACCAAAATGTATCCCAGGGATCTATCTAAAGGAATTTTGTCATCAAAGAATCTGTTGACATTAGCATGTGCAACAACGTGTTTGTTTGGGACACCCGACATTACCTTAGTGGTGATAATGATGATGACGTTTCGTTTGTGGGGCGCACAACTGCACGGTCATCAGTGCCCGTACAAAGTCCCAAATTTACACAGTCCAGGTTTTTACACAGTCCAATGTAGCCACTGTCACGAATGATGGTGACGATGATGAAATCATGAGGACAACAGAAACACCCAGCCCCGAGCAGAGAAAAATCCCCAACCTGCCCGGGAATCGAACCCGGAACCCTGTGATCTAAATGTAGCTACGTAAGCCCCTAGACCCCATGCTGCAGACTACCTTAGACGTGGTTACAAACCGGCGCATTGTACGGAAAGGCTATACAGAAATATGCAGACCAAACTGTTTGACAATAATACCGTACCTAAAAATAAATTCGTACTCTTCTTCTTCCACTTCTTTCCAAAGTAGTGAAGCCTTGGGAAGTACTTGTACCTATGTCTCCACACCCACATTCCCTCTTTATTCTCCTTACTTCGAATAGCTAGAGGTTGCTGCAACAGTTTAAAACCAATGTTCTGCTTCCTCGTTTTGCCTTTTTCAGTAAAAATGTGATGACCTTTTTCAGTAAAAATTTGATGGCATTGGATTTAATAAAGCGTAGCTGGTTATGAAGAACTTTCCCTGGAGCTGTAGTGCGCAAGGACTGCAATACCACTTTATTTAGTAAAAACAATAGCAACGACAACGATGGAAATGTGCAGGTTGTCAAGTGACAGTCAACTGAGCCAGCCCCCAACCCACTTCGAAACGAAGGGATGGAACCGCTCTGCGCTGATGACGCATTTTCCGCGCTGGTGTTCCGTTACTGTGCGAAAACTCTACTGAGGTGGCGCCTGGAGGACAATAGTTGCTATTAAAAATCATGATGTAGCGATCGTGCCTGTGGTTAACAAGGTAGTCGAACGTGGTAGGCATTTTCGCAAGCAAACCACAATGAACCGTCAAGTGAAATACACAGCTACTTCTCCAAAGATAATTCTCATATATTGTTCCGTTTCAGTTGCACACTTCTTTAATCGATTACATGTTACGATCATTCTGGATTATCTTTACATCTAAGTAATATCATTAGCAACCTGTCTTGTTTACTCAGAACAACATATCAGGATACTCTGATAAGTAGTTTCGAGTACGAAAGACATGTTAGTGATTCAGTGACTTAGGTCTGAAGATGACCCAGAATGGTCGAAATACGTAATCGATTGAAAAATTGTGCAACTGAGACAGAACAATAAATAAGAAATATCTGAAACAATTACTGGTACACAGCTGCTGAAGTCTCTCAAGACGATTATGTCGACTGTAGAAAAAAATATGCATTCTTGACTCCTTATAATAATTCCAATAATTCCAATCCCAAAGAAAGCAGGTGTTGACAGATGTGAAAATTACCGAACTATCAGTTTAATAAGTCACAGCTGCAAAATAGTAACGCGAATTCTTTACAGACGTATGGAAAAACTGGTAGAAGCCGACCTCGGGGAAGATCAGTTTGATTCCGTAGATCTGTTGGAACAAGTGAGACAATACTGACCCTACGACTTATCTTAGAAGAAAGATTAAGGAAAGGCAAACCTACGTTTCTAGCATTTGTAGCCTTAGAGATAACTTTTTACAATGTTAACTGGAATACACTCATTCAAATTCTGAAGGTGGAAGGGGTAAAATACAGGGAGCGAAAGGCTATTTACATTTTGTACAGAAAGCAGATGGCAGTTATTAGAGTCGAGGGACATGAAAGGGAAGCAGCGGTTGGGAAGGGAGTGAGACACGGTTGTAGCCTCTCCCCGATGCTATTCAATCTGTATATTGAGCAAGCAGTAAAGGAAACGAAAGAAAAGTTCGGAGTATGCATTAAAATCCATGGAGAAGAAATAAAAACTTTGAGGTTCGCTGATGACATTGTAATTCTGTCAGAGACAGCAAAGGACTTGGAAGAGCAGTTGAACGGAATGGACAGTGTCTTGAAAGGAGGATAGAAGATGAACATCAACAAAAGCAAAACGAGGATAATGGAATGTAGTCGAATTAAGTCGGACGATGCTGCGGGAATTAGATTAAGAAATGAGACACTTAAAGTAGTAAAGGAGTTTTGCTATTTGCGGAGCAAAATAACTGATGATGGTCGAAGTAGAGAGGATACAAAATGTAGACTGACAATGGCAAAGATAGCGTTTCTGAAGAAGAGAAATTTGTTAACATCGAGTATAGATTTAAGTGTCAGGAAGTCGTTTCTGAAAGTATTTGTATGGAGTGTAGCCATGTATGGAAGTGAAACATGGACGATAACCAGTTTGGACAAGAAGAGAATAGAAGCTTTCGAAATGTGGTGCTACAGAATAATGCTGAAGATCAGGTGGGTAGATCACATATCTAATGAGGAGGTATTGAATAGAATTGGGGAGAAGAGCAGTTTGTGGCACAACTTGACTAGAAGAAGGGATCGGTTGGTAGGACATGTTCTGAGGCATCAAGGGATCACCAATTTAGTACTGGTGGGCAACGGGGAGGGTAAAAATCGTAGAGGGAGAGCAAGAGATGAATACACTAACTAGGTTCAGAAGGATGTAGGCTGCAGTACGTACTGGGAGATGAAGAGGCTTGCACAGGATTGAGTAGCATGGAGAGTTGCATCAAACCAGTCTGTGGACTGCAGACAACAACAACAACGACTCCTTACCATATCTTAGAGAGCCTTCTCAGCGGAACCTAGATTATAACGAAATGTAGCAATTAGCTACGTAAGTAATTGTTTCCTGGGCAGGGGTAAGGGATAGCTATGGTACGTGTACCAATCACAGTCTCGTGCCACTGAGAAGCACTTAGATTTTACGCTTCTGTCAAATTCCGTTGTTTTAGCCGGCGATGTTACACAGACTTGCCAAGTAGGAGTGTGTGGGCTGCGGCAGCAGAGACGCGACGGAACCCGCCGCCACCCGCCCCCCGACGTTGGCCGCCGCATCGGCAGAGCTGTCCGTCCGTTTTATGGGGCGGCAGGCCGCCGGTCTGCGGTCTGGACAGCGGGGTTGGGGCTTGGTAGGGGAGGGAGGAAGGGAGGGAGGGACACGGCTAGGGCTGCGACCTCATTAGCGACGGCGCCGCCTGTGGCGGGCCAACACTTGTTACTGGAGGCGGCGTGGGCGGAAGGAGGAGGCGGCAGCAGCGTCACTGGGCTCCAGGACGCTTGCACGGCTGCGGAGAACGTCTGTAGGACGGAGCGGCGTGCGTGGGCGGCAGGGAGCCTTCCGAAAGAAAAGGCACCAAAACGTGCGGAGTATTGGCCCAGTTTCTTTACTTACTTTTGTATCGGAAGCTCATGACGGAGATACTAATAAATTTAATGTTGTAGGACTGAATATAGGGACATGCCTGGAAATTCTGTAGTATATCTGGAAGAGGCAGCGTGCTGTTGGCGACCTGTATTAACACAATGTGCTAGCCAGAGGGCTACACGAATCGCGACATAACAGGACAGTGGGTTGCTTTTCGTAAATGCATCTAACACAGAAATTTCTGGGCAACTGTTTTTTTCTCTTTTTTTTTACGGTGCAAAAACAAGGCATATGCAACAGCAGCAAAGTTAGTAACAAGTACAGCAAATTTCCAAGGCTATATGTGGTCTGAGAGTCTGTGCTGATACTAGTTGTGGTGAATGGTTATGGAATGTGCTTTGTTAAATATTAGTCTGTAAATGTCCTACCGATCTCATGCATTCCTAACTGAATACCTTTCCTGAGCGTTACCTCCTGCTACATCTTGACAATGTCATTACCCCTGGATCGTTTTCCAATATTTATCTGCTTAATACCTGAAGTTCTCTCTAAATATCACCTTGATCTAACGGTACCTTTAAGAGTCTGAGTATCAAAGACATGAAGAAAGTATGCTCGTATTTTCTCTGATGACATAACACTGCAATTATCATTACGTCAATGTTTCTTGCATTCCTGTAAGTATCTACACTACTTGCCATTAAAATTGCTACACCACGAAGATGACGTGGTACGAACGCGAAATTTAACCGACGGGAAGGAGATGCTGTAATATGCAAATGATTAGCTTTTCAGAGCATTCACACAAGGTTGGCGCGGGTGGCGACACGTAAACGTGCTGACGTTAGGAATGTTTCAAACTGATTTCTCATACACAAACAGCAGATGACCGGCGTTGCCTGGTGAAACGTTGTTGCGATGCCACGTGTAAGGAAGAGAAATGCGTACCATCACGTTTCCGACTTTGATAAAGGCCGGATTGTAGCCTAACGCGATTTCGGTTCATCGTATCGCGACATTGCTGCTTGTGTTGGTCGAATTCCAATGACTGTTAGCAGAATATGGAATCGGTGGGTTCAGTAGGTTAATACGGAACGCCGTCCTGGATCCCAACGGCCTCGTATCACTAGCAGTCGAGATGACAGACATCGTATCAGCAAGGCTGTAACGGATCGCGCAGCCACGTCTCGATCCCTGATTCAACAGATGGGGACGTTTGCAAGACAACAACCATCTGCACGAACAGTTCGATGACGTTTGCAGCAGCATGGACTATGAGCTAGGAGACCATGGCTGCGGTTACCCTTAACGTTGAATCACAGACAGGAGTGCCTGCGATGGTGTACTCAGCGACGAACCTGGGTGCACGAATGGCAAAACGTCATTTTTTCTGATGAATCCAGTTTCTGTTTACACCATCATGATGGTCGCATCCGTGTTTGACGACATCGCGGTGAACGCACATTGGAGGCGTGTGTTCGTCGTCGCTATACTGGCGTATCACCCGACGTGATGGTATGGCGTGCCACTGGTTACACGTCTCGGTCACCTCTTGTTCGCATTGACGGCACTTTGAACAGTGGACACATTTCAGATGTGTTACGACCCGTGGCTCTACCGTTCATTCGATCCCTGCGAAACCCTACATTTCAGCAGGATAATGCACGGCCGCATGTCGCAGGTCCTGTACAGGACTTTCTGGATACAGAAAATGTTCAACTGCTGCCCTGGCCAGCACATTCCCCAGATATCTCACCAACTGAAAACGTCTAGTCAATGGTGGCCGAGCAGCTGACTCGTCACAATACGCCAGTCACTACTCTTGATGAACTGTAGTATCGTGTTGAAGCTGCATGGGCAGCTGTACCTGTACACGCCATCCAAGCTCTTTTTGACCCAATGCCCAGGAATATCAAGGCCGTTATTACGGCCAGCGGTGGTTGTTCTGGGTACTGATTTCTCAGGATCTATGCACCCAAATTGAGTGAAAATGTAATCACATGTCAGTTCTAGTATAATATATTTGTCCAATAAATAACCGTTTATCATCTGCATTTCTTCTTGGTGTAGCAATTTTAATGGCCAGTAGTGTAACTGGTGGATGAATTTTTACTTCTAGTCACTAGTAATGTGCATACGAAATTTCTCGTTCCTACGTTAACGCGATAGCACGTTAAATACTCTGCATGGTCTTTTGTTCAAAACGATTTCTGGCTTGATATTTCGGCTGGAAAACTGCCAGCCATCTTCAAGTGAGCCGAACGAGGACTGACGAAGACGTTCTCCGCTGCGTATCATATAGTGTGCTGATAGTACTGCCGCGCATGCGTTGCAGTCGCGGAGACAGAAGGGTCACACCGCCCAGCGACAGCACCTTCGCTGGTGTAACTGCAGTACTCAGCTGCCGTCGATATTGTCGCTGGCCGCAGCTATCGAAGTCTTCTGGCGTCTTCGTCTCGAGCAAATTCCATGCGTTATTCACTTGGTAACCACTGTCACGGTTCATTAGATTTACCACAATGCGTATTTCAATGGATTCTTTGATAACGGAGTCCAAAAAAGTTGTTGCTGTGGCCAAAATCGAAGTTTTGTCGTACTCCATCGAATGTCCGTTAGAAATACAATGTTCCGCAACTGCAGACTTACTGGGTTGCACTAGGCAAGTGCAACGTTGATGTTTTGTACAACGCTCTTCCACTGGACGTGTTTGTCTGTCCTATATAGGCCATACCACATTGACACGGTGGTACGATCAGCACACTATATAAGACGGAGCGGAGAACGTCTTCGTCAGTACTCGTCCGGCTCACTTGAAGATGGCTGGAAGTTGTCCAGACACAATATCATGCAATGAAGTTTACGACGACCGGCTGCAAGCCCGAGATCTTTTTGAACAGTTCATTTCCCGGGAAAATTTCAGTTTTTACATCTACATGGTCTTACTCATGAAAATAAATGAAATTAATTGTAAAGCGTTTATAGTGAGGTGACCGTTTCCGATCACCACATCATCGTATGTACATCTTCAGAACTGTAATGTATTACAGGGTACTAACTAGAGGGACACATAAAAAGAACAAAAACTAGCAAAACAATTATAAAACCAAGAGGTACCCACATTGATGGTCAATGGCTGCACATGGAGCAGGAATCGCTAAAAGACGATAGTCAAATGCTGGAGGGAGCAGAGCAGCTGTTTCTTAAATAATAGGGTGTCAGATACACATGGCAGCTGTACCTGGGTAACCTCTTTTGATGCTAGTCAATTGTCAGGATGAGCATTACTGCAAAGGGCATTTGATTCTAAGGAATTATGTCAGGGTGAAAAACACTAAATAAATTACTTTTTCTCTCTTGACCACATGTGGGCAGGGTGGGTTCTTCCTTGGCTCAGGTATGAGGTAGAATGAAACAGCATTTTTACATAAGATAACTTTTATTGAAAGATTTGTACAATGGTTTCCTTACTGGATTGTTCTGTCTGGGAGAGCGGCAGCTGTGTCGTTTGCGAAGCCTTCTGCTGCGTGAGCGGCGGCGTCTGATTATTGAGAACGAAGTCGTGAATCGGATGGTGATACTTCGGATGTGGCGTTCCAGTGTTCCTCTTCTCTATGCGGCTGCGTGTGTCAGTGTTGTGCGTCGGCCAGCGGAGCGGCACGGCGGGGGAAGGCCAGTGTCCAGGACTCGAACAATGGACTCCAGCTTGCCAGTCTTCAGCTGTCAGATCTTCATCACTAGCTCACAGGTGACTGCTGATGTGAGGCCGTCTCCTTCCTGTCCTCACGAGTCACCCGGGTACGTACAAATTAAATACCTTCTAACTTCTTTCTTCTGGTGGCGAGGCTGCTGCTTGCTATTCCATTACAGCGGCAGACTTGGTGCTTCTCTGTATGTAGTAGTCTCTCCTGCATGACGGTCTTCAGCACCGACTGAACTGTACTGGAACTGAAAACTACTCTCGGGCCCACTGCGTCTCGCGTGTTTATTTACTTCAGTTCACTGGAGGTGAACGACTTCATGGTCATTGCCTCTTCTGTCATGTTGAAAAGCCTCTCGAAGAATCTTCTTAACGTCGGTCATTGCCTCTTGGAATGTAGGCGAGGGCCTTTGATCACATGTGACAATTGAGAAACACGTGAGCTGGTCGGGCGATGCCCTGATGGCTGAATCGACAGCTTCCGCTTATGTGGGGAGGACGATGGCTTCTCCTGAACGTGCTTACTTTCAAGCGTCGGCCGTTGCCACTGCTGCTCTGCTCTCTGTTTGCCAGTGTGTAACTTTTCTAAACTAAACTAAGTTTTTCATTTATTTTCTAATTTCTACTTCACTTCACATTGATTTCACTAATTTATTTACCTATCTTAAGTACCACTCAACACAGCATAATGTCAGGGTTAACAAATAAGGAATATGTCAAAAAAGACGTACTTATTTAACAATAGAATGTCCAAACTACGTAGAACGATTTTATGTTGAAGAAAGAATAGCTTGTTAATGCAACTTGTCAAATTAATACACTAATTACTTTAAGAATGGAACAAATAAAAATCGCATTCGTTGTGTGTACGTTGCTGTAAAGGCGCATGCTGGAAAAATAATTACGATGTTGTTGGTTCTGTGGAGATGGTCGACGCCGTTCCAAAGATGTAGCAGTAGGGTGATTTTCAAAAAGATGGCGCTGAATATCGATAGGTGATATCCAGCAGACAACATGCCATGGATTTACGAAGTAGTTACATTACTACGGACGTTGTCCACTAGTATTCCCCCAGCCTCCCCACTCCGGAAAAGAGCACCAACACAGGACGTATTTGCATTCTCTATCACAGCGCTGCAAACGTGCAGTAGTCCACCTGACTGGCACTTCAAGCACTTAGTCATATCTGTTGCAGTCCGTTCACTATACTGTTGATCGCTTTCTTATTTAAATAATTCACCCTTTCAGAATGTGCAGTTACTTCGTCTCCAGTAATTTTTTAAGACCACTGATACAATAGTTTTGCAGAATACTTGGCCTAATTTCTCAGCATTATCTGAAGTCTCACTTGAGTCGTACTGTAAAACCTTTGCAATATTCGAAACATTGATCAGTGACGTAGCTGAAATTGTGCAAGCTTACGTACTGACATATGTGACAGCTTCACACAGGAAACCGTATACAATGTTTACTATCCGTACCAACAATTCTAAAGGATAGAAGAAAACGTTACGCTTGTGTTGTTTAAAGATAATTTCCGTTAGTGGAGAACTACATTTTTCTTGTTGAATTAGGCTACGACACGAATCCTGGTAACTCCTTTTCTAGCTTTCTTCACAGTGAAACCACAGAGAAAAGCAAAGGATCAAACGATACAAGTTTAATAGATTCTCTCTCCAGACTTGTAACAGAATAATTCCTTTGTAATGATAATATGTTTTTTATAACACTATCATCAAGCAACTATCAGTAAAGAATTTGAAGAGACTGTGTATTTCTTGGGGCCCATTAATTTTCTGCAGGATTTTGTCATTATTTCCGGGTTTTTAGGCATCACTTCTGAAGAAACTGGCTCAGACAATTTGTCGCGGCTAGTAGCACTTATGTCGTGAGCTTGATGATTTCGTTGTCGCAAAGGAATTCTTATCTTCAAGAGTCTGTTGAGGACATGTACTACAGCTCTTGAATCCAGCATGTCATTGTTGCCTGAGCTTCTCCTCAAAGTTCTGAAAAACTTTTCGATGGAACCTTTGTTAAAATACTCTTGTAAGCACGAAATGAAAGCCTAAAGACAACAAGTATCGAACTCACACTGCTATAGAACACGTAGTCAACCGAAATGCCTCGTAAATATCATTGCTGAGGAAATATACTCCTTGATCGTGGCATGATTTTTTGACGTCCTCGAGATACATCAGGAACTCGTGTTTCAGACAATGAAGTCTGCAGTCATCTGTGTTGAAGAAAAATGGGTCTTGTCAGGGCAAAACTTGGCGTTGTGATAAGTGCTAACATCATGGGTGCTGAAACATTTCTGAATGACTGTAATGAAATATACGGTCGCTGTGCAGTCTTGGAACAAATGGGCTTTTGGATGACCACAATGTATTTGGAGATATTCCTGTGCTTTGTAGAAGATGCATCCGCCACTCGCTTCAAATGATTTTTTTCTGTGTCGTTATGGGTTACGTGTTTTCAGGTGAAAAGTGGACACGTTTCGAGACCAGATTTGTGTTCAGTTTTTTACCTGAGAGCCATTTATTTCATATTCTCCATCAACATGGTCTTCTCCAAAAATATGTTTCCTATATTTTCTTAAAATGACTCATTAATGAAATGCAAGAAATAGTGGTCGGTTCTGATCATTTTGGTGAGTTTACTTGTAGATTCAAAATCTTGCCATTGGAAAGGCGTCTCATCATATTTACATTGGTCTTAAGATTGGCAGTAACTAGACGTACTATTAAGAAACCCGCACTCCTCGATCTCTCTGATAACAAACAGTGACAGGTTATGTAGTTCCTCGCCTGAGATTCGTTTGGTGAAGAAATACGCAGCAGGCACCCTGTATGCGGTGCATTAAACCACTATCATTAAACACAATGAGTTATTGGTGATAATTTCACATTCTCACACATTCCTGTAATTCTTAACTTCTAATGCATTATCGCTAGTATTCTGACAGCTTTTATTAAAAGGAAGTCGTTTTATGACCAAAGGAAGTATTCAGTTCTCTATCATATTGCAATTCTTATTTTATTGCCATTTCAACTACTATCAGGGGACAAAATCCTTCAGTCTCTTCAAACTTCTAACTTATAATGTTAATTTCTCATTCACAAGTCTCGTAAATCCCATATGGCATGAATGTCACTCAAACAGCGGAATAATGTGTTCATAGAAGGCAACTACAAGCAATATTTGGGTGATATTGATTCCCTTACTGTATTATGTTTTATACACTCCTGGAAATGGAAAAAAGAACACATTGACACCGGTGTGTCAGACCCACCATACTTGCTCCGGACACTGCGAGAGGGCTGTACAAGCAATGATCACACGCACGGCACAGCGGACACACCAGGAACCGCGGTGTTGGCCGTCGAATGGCGCTAGCCGCGCAGCATTTGTGCACCGCCGCCGTCAGTGTCAGCCAGTTTGCCGTGGCATACGGAGCTCCATCGCAGTCTTTAACACTGGTAGCATGCCGCGACACCGTGGACGTGAACCGTATGTGCAGTTGACGGACTTTGAGCGAGGGCGTATAGTGGGCATGCGGGAGGCCGGGTGGACGTACCGCCGAATTGCTCAACACGTGGGGCGTGAGGTCTCCACAGTACATCGATGTTGTCGCCAGTGGTCGGCGGAAGGTGCACGTGCCCGTCGACCCGGGACCGGACCGCAGCGACGCACGGATGCACGCCAAGACCGTAGGATCCTACGCAGTGCCGTAGGGGACCGCACCGCCACTTCCCAGCAAATTAGGGACACTGTTGCTCCTGGGGTATCGGCGAGGACCATTCGCAACCGTCTCCATGAAGCTGGGCTACGGTCCCGCACACCGTTAGGCCGTCTTCCGCTCACGCCCCAACATCGTGCAGCCCGCCTCCAGTGGTGTCGCGACAGGCGTGAATGGAGGGACGAATGGAGACGTGTCGTCTTCAGCGATGGGAGTCGCTTCTGCCTTGGTGCCAATGATGGTCGTATGCGTGTTTGGCGCCGTGCAGGTGAGCGCCACAATCAGGACTGCATACGACCGAGGCACACAGGGCCAACACCCGGCATCATGGTGTGGGGAGCGATCTCCTACACTGGCCGTACACCACTGGTGATCGTCGAGGGAACACTGAATAGTGCACGGTACATCCAAACCGTCATCGAACCCATCGTTCTACCATTCCTAGACCGGCAAGGGAACTTGCTGTTCCAACAGGACAATGCACGTCCGCATGAATCCCGTGCCACCCAACGTGCTCTAGAAGGTGTAAGTCACCTACCCTGGCCAGCAAGATCTCCGGATCTGTCCCCCATTGAGCATGTTTGGGACTGGATGAAGCGTCGTCTCACGCGGTCTGCACGTCCAGCACGAACGCTGGTCCAACTGAGGCGCCAGGTGGAAATGGCATGGCAAGCCGTTCCACAGGACTACATCCAGCATCTCTACGATCGTCTCCATGGGAGAATAGCAGCCTGCATTGCTGCGAAAGGTGGATATACACTGTACTAGTGCCGACATTGTGCATGCTCTGTTGCCTGTGTCTATGTGCCTGTGGTTCTGTCAGTGTGATCATGTGATGTATCTGACCCCAGGAATGTGTCAATAAAGTTTCCCCTTCCTGGGACAATGAATTCACGGTGTTCTTATTTCAATTTCCAGGAGTGTAGTATCTTCAGTCCATGTAGGAGAGGATTTCTTGAAATTTGCTGTCTGCTCAAGAAGAAAGGAAGATTTTGCATTTAATGGGTCTTGCTCTGATGTTTTCATTATATGTGACAAAGCGTTGTGGTAAATGTTTTATAACACTTCATCTCATGCGCGATTTCATTGAGATTATTTTCAAGACGTAGACGTTTAACCCGCGTCCTCCACAGTATCAGTCGCAATTAGTTTTGCTCTGTTTAGATCAAATTTTCATATAAAATGTCACACTGGATAAATGGAAGAAAGGCAATTATTATTTCCGTGATATTCGTGCAGAGATACACACTAAGCAATGCTTTGGTCACTGGTTTGCCCTGTGCTTTCATATTTTCGTATTTTGTATGTCACATTCAGTGAATAGTTGGTAATAGGCCTCCGTTCTTGTTGGACTTGTCCGACTTTATAAGCTGATAGAAAGGAAAAACCGAGGGAACAACAGCGTCCTTAAATTACTCAATTTTACATCCTGGTCGATAGCCAGAGTCTCGGAAATGAAGGAAACATACCAAGTAAGATATAGAGTTCAAATTAGGTAAGAAATCTACTCTTGATATTGCTTTAAGCCATTGTTCTCTGAAGTCATTTCGACTGTGAAATTTGTGAAATGGAACCCCTTTCACGTTATCACTTTGATTCATGCAAAAAGGCACACAGCAATACATCACTGCTGCCGGTAAAGTGAAACCTGTAACGAGACATTATTGTTGTATTGTAAAGTATCATAAGAAATAACTAAATGAGAAGATGTGCAGATGGAGTGGCAAATTTTATAGAGGGCATGTGAAACACGAAACGTACAACGGATTTATGCAAGCTATGTAATCGTCCCTTGTTAGAAATTACTACGGTTACATACGTCCTTATAATGAACTTAATCCACCGTAATTCCTATACAACAGCCTGCCGTTGTGGCCGAGTGGTTCTAGGCGCTTCAGTCTGGAGCCGCGCGACCGCTACGGTGGCAGGTTCTAATCCTGCCTCGGGCATGGATATGTCTGATGCCCTTAGTTTAGTTAGGTTTAAGTAGTTCTGAGTTCTAGGGAGCTGATGACCTCAGATGTTAAGTCCCATAGTGCTCAGAGCAATTTGAACCTTTACGACACTTCAACAACATAGTCTCGCAAATGTAGACAGATAAACGACAAAGCACAATGTTTACTCCGTTTGCACAGTTGTTTCTGCTATTTGTCCAGCGCGGGTTTACTGCAGGCTACTGGTGCCACAGCGGCGAAGGTGGTAACTCCGAGATGTTTGATGAATTGTGAGCATACAGAACGAAGTGGAGAGGCTGGGAGAGTAAAAGCGGGCGTCGCTGTGGGTATGGTAGACTCTGATCTCGGACGTTTTCCATTCAAGTGACCACAAGCTTCGATAAATGAACTTATTTGAGAATGCTCCGTCGATGCAATACCAAGATATAAATAAGAGGTGTATATTACTGTACGTCCAGTTATATAGTCCATCCTAATATTCTAGCAGACAATAGCAGAAGTGGTATGGGAGGGTTGTTGTTGTTGTTGTGGTCTTCAATCCAGAGACTGGTTTGATGCAGCTCTCCATGCTACTCTATCCTGTGCAAGCTTCTTCATCTCCAAGTATCTACTGCAACCTACATCCTTCTGTATCTGCTTAGTGTATTCATCTCTTGGACCCCTCTACGATTTTTACCCTCCACGCTGCCCTCCAATGCAAAATTTGTGATCCCTTGATGCCTCAAAACATGTCCTACCAACCGATCCCTTCTTCTAGTCAAGTTGTGCCACAAACTTCTCATCTCCCCAATCCTACTCAATACCTCCTCATTAGTTACGTGATCTACCCATCTAATCTTCAACATTCTTCTGTAGCACCACATTTCGAAAGCTTCTATTCTCTTCTTGTCCAAACTGGTTATCGTCCATGTTTCACTTCCATACATGGCTACACTCCATACAAATACTTTCAGAAACGACTTCCTGACACTTAAATCTATACTCGATGTTAACAAATTTCTCTTCTTCAGAAACGATTTCCTTGCCATTGCCAGTCTACATTTTATATCCTCTCTACTTCGACCATCATCAGTTATTTTGCTCCCCAAATAGCAAAACTCCTTTACTACTTTAAGTGTCTCATTTCCTAATCTAATCCCCTCAGCATCACCCGATTTAATTTGACTACATTCCATTATCCTCGTTTTGCTTTTGTTGATGTTCATCTTAAATCCTCCTTTCAAGACACTGTCCATTCCGTTCAACTGCTCTTCCAAGTCCTTTGCTGTCTCTGACAGAATTACAATGTCATCGGCGAACCTCAAAGTTTTTACTTCTTCTCCATGAATTTTAATACCTACTCCGAATTTTTCTTTTGTTTCCTTTAGTGCTTGCTCAATATACAGATTGAATATCATCGGGGAGAGGCTACAACCCTGTCTCACTCCTTTCCCAACCACTGCTTCCCTTTCATGCCCCTCGACTCTTATAACTGCCTTCTGGTTTCTGTACAAATTGTAAATAGCCTTTCGCTCCCTGTATTTTACCCCTGCCACCTTCAGAATTTGAAAGAGAGTATTCCAGTTAACGTTGTCAAAAGCTTTCTCTAAGTCTACAAATGCTAGAAACGTAGGTTTGCCTTTTCTTAATCTTTCTTCTAAGATAAGTCGTAAGGTAAGTATTGCCTCACGTGTTCCAACATTTCTACGGAATCCAAACTGATCTTCCCCGAGGTCCGCTTCTACCAGTTTTTCCATTCGTCTGTAAAGAATTCGCGTTAGTATTTTGCAGCTGTGACTTACTAAATTGATAGTTCGGTAATTTTCACATGTGTCAACACCTGCTTTCTTTGGGATTGGAATTATTATATTCTTCTTGAAGTCTGTGGGTATTTCGCCTGTCATATCTTGCTCACCAGATGGTAGAGTTTTGTCATGACTGGTTCTCCCAAGGCCATCAGTAGTTCTAATGGAATGTTGTCTACTCCCGGGGCCTTGTTTCGACTCAGGTCTTTCAGTGCTATGTCAAACTCTTCACGCAGTATCTTATCTCCCATTTCATCTTCATCTACATCCTCTTCCATTTCCATAATATTGTCCTCAAGTACATCGCCCTTGTATAAACCCTCTATATACTCCTTCCACCTTTCTGCCTTCCCTTCTTTGCTTAGAACTGGGTTGCCATCTGAGCTCTTGATATTCATGCAAGTGGTTCTCTTCACTCCAAAGGTCTCTTTAATTTTCCTGTAGGCAGTATGTATCTTACCCCTAGTGAGACAAGCCTCTACATCCTTACATTTGTCCTCTAGCCATCCCTGCTTAGCCATTTTGCACTTCCTGTCGATCTCATTTTTGAGACATTTGTATTCCTTTTTGCCTGCTTCATTCACTGCATTTTTATATTTTCTCCTTTCATCAATTAAATTCAATATTTATTCTGTTACCCAAGGATTTCTATTAGCCCTCGTCTTTTTACCTACTTGATCATCTGCTGCCTTCACTACTTCATCCCTCAGAGCTACCCATTCTTCATCTACTGTATTTCTTTCCCCCATTCCTGTCAATTGTTCCCTTATGCTCTTCCTGAAACTCTCTACAACCTCTGGTTTTTTCAGTTTATCCAGGTCCCATCTCCTTAAATTCCCACCTTTTTGCAGTTTCTTCAGTTTCAATCTGCAGTTCATAACCAATAGATTGTGGTCAGAATCCACATCTGCCCCTGGAAATGTCTTACAATTTAAAACCTGGTTCCTAAATCTCTGTTTTACCATTATATAATCTATCTGATACCTTTTAGTATCTCCAGGGTCTTCCAGGTATACAACCTTCTTTTATGATTCTTGAACCAAGTGTTAGCTATGATTAAGTTATGCTCTGTGCAAAATTCTACTAGGCGGCTTCCTCTTCCATTTCTTCCCCCCAATCCATATTCACCTACTATGTTTCCTTCTCTCCCTTTTCCTACTGACGAATTCCAGTCACCCATGACTATTAAATTTTTGTCTCCCTTCACTACCTGAATAATTTCTTTTATCTCGTCATACATTTCGTCTATTTCTTCATCATCTGCAGAGCTAGTTGGCATATAAACTTGTACTACTGTAGTAGGCGTGGGCTTCGTGTCTATCTTGGCCACAGTAATGCGTTCACTATGCTGTTTGTAGTAGCTAACCCGCACTCCTATTTTTTTATTCATTATTAAACCTACTCCTGCATTACCCCTATTTGATTTTGTATTTATAACCCTTTAATCACCTGACCAAAAGTCTTGTTCTTCCTGCCACCAAACTTCACTAATTCCCACTATATCTAACTTTAACCTATCCATTTCCATTTTTAAATTTTCTAACCTACCTGCCCGATTAAGGGATCTGACATTCCACGCTCCGATCCGTAGAACGCCAGTTTTCTTTCTCCTGATAACGACGTCCTCTTGAGTAGTCCCCGCCCGGAGATCCGAATGGGGGACTATTTTACCTCCGGAATATTTTACCCAAGAGGACGCCATCATCATTTAATCATACAGTAAAGCTGCATGTCTTCGGGAAAATTTACGGCTGTAGTTTCCCCTAGCTTTCAGCCGTTCGCAGTACCAGCGCAGCAAGGCCGTTTTGGTTAATGTTACAAGGCCAGTTCAGTCAATCATCCAGACTGTTGCCCCTGCAACTACTGAAAAGGCTGCTGCCCCTCTTCAGGAACCACATGTTTGTCTGGCCTCTCAACAGATACCCCTCCGTTGTGGTTGCACCTACGGTACGGCCATCTGTATCGCTGAGGCACGCAAGCCTCCCCACCAATGGCAAGGTCCATGGTTCATGGGGGGGATGGGAGGGTAGTAAATGTAAAGAACATTTCTGCTCATGTTTCAAAATACATAAAGTAATACCAAGTGAAACTATAGTTAACGTCGAAAAGTAACATATTAAGACAATTCTATGAATTAAAAGTGCGGAGCTATGACTGATTTAACGATACGATCATTTATGCAATATAATTATATTAAAAACTGTGTCAGAAAATAATATGAAATTAAAGAAAAATTTCATAGGTGTTTGTCGAGGGGCGATATGGTGCTCGAGCGTTCGTAAAACTAGGAATATACAATATGTTAGCAGCTTTTCGAAGCTGTACAAGAAACGCCATCCACCGATCTCCGAAAACGTTGAAATTATCATCCTGGTTAATCTCAAGCTAAAATTAATGAGTGGAAGAAGTAATGCTACGAAGAACACCCTCAAAACACCCAGAACCACTTACGGCCTTAACTACAACTTTCCACGCATTGGAGGTTCAAAGCCTCTTTGGGCCACCACTGCACTCGTTACCCTACATCACTTGAAAAGAGGCACACTCGCAGCTTGTTGGACCACACTTCCTAACTACTGACGAGATTCTGTTCCGTTCCATCCACCAAACCTGTGCAGCATTGTGATGCTGAGAGCATTTCTGTACGAGATCTAATTTCTTTTATTTTATGGTGATGATCACTTGCCGGCCTTGGTGGCCGAGCGGTTCTAGATGCTACAGTCTGGAACCGCGCGACCGCTACGTCGCAGTTTCGAATCCTGCCTGGGGCATGGATGTGAAATTTAAATTGGTTCAAATGGCTCTGAGCACCACGGAACTTAACATCTGAGGTCATCAGTCCCCTAGAACTCAGAACTACGTAAACCTAACTAACCTAAGGACATCACACACATCCATGCCTGAGGCAGGATTCGAACCTGCGACCGTAGCGGTCGCGCGGTTCCAGACTGTAGCGCCTAGAACCGCTCGGCCACTCCGGCCGGCTCATGGATGTGTGTGATGTCCTTAGGTTAGTTAGGTTTAAGTAATTCTAAGTTCTAGGAGACTGATGACCTCAGAAGTTAAGTCCCATAGTGATCAGAGCCAACTGAAAATTTTGATGATTACTTCCTATGTAGGTTGGAGATAATTCATGAACGCTTCTCGCTGCAATTGAAAACGCCTTTGCTTTAATGATCGCTCCTCCAACTCGGTTATCATATACGAAACATTCACTTCCCTATTTCGCGGCAGTACAGAACTAGTGGCCCTTCATTCAACTTTTTCGATGTCCTCCTTCAATCCTATCTGGTAAGAATCCCATACAGCACAAAAAACCCTAGCAAAAATCAAATAAAAATACTGCAGTTAGTCTCATTAGTAGATCTGTTACATATGCTGAGTGTTCCGCATTATTTGGTTTCCGTTACTCACAACATTATCTATGAGATTTCTCGAACTTAAGATGTTTATAATTGTAATCTAGGTATTTAGTCGAATTGGCGACCGTTAAATTTGTGTGATATAACGTGTAATTCAAATAAAACTGTTTATTTTGTACTCATGTGGATAGCTTGACATTTTTCCTAATTGAAAGACAATGGCCAAATTTCGCACCATATATGAGTGTAGGAACTTTAATAGTGGCAACTATTTATTTACAGCTCGTACAATATAGATACGTGTTCCAAAGTTTTACTGACCTTGAACGTAGTCACCAGCATTGTGTATAACCCGTTGCCAGCGATGTGGAAGTCGTAGGATACTCTTAGCAGTGCCAGTTGTGTTGGCAGTTCGATCGGCGTGGTCTATCGCCCGACGAATTTTTGGCAGTTCTGAAGCGAATATCGTAAAGTGTTTCCTTCAGTTTAGAAATCTAGTTGAACTTACGAGGGCTTAAGTCAGGGGAGTGCAGTAGGTGGTATAGCACTTAGCAGGCCCATCAGTCAAACAAATCGGTAACAGCTTACAATGTACGAGCTTGAGCACTGTCCTGCAAAATGAAGGTCAGGTTCTAACAATACCACCACTTGCAAAGTAGATTAGAAATCAGATTAATAATGTTGCTCACGCAGCATATGTTGGCTTTATCGGGCAACAACATAAAAGGTCAGGTTCTAACAATACCACCACTTGCAAAGTAGATTAGAAATCAGATTAATAATGTTGCTCACGCAGCATATGTTGGCTTTATCGGGCAACAACAAAACTATTGACTTTGGATGGTATCGTCAGAATCGAAATAATGAGGTCACTGTAAAGAAGTCATTAATTTGGCACTTATCTTGAATGGATTCCCACGTAGATTTCGTCGAAGTCGTTATGTCTCATTTTGTTGATTCTAGGGTGATTCCACTTTGACTGCTAGAAGGTCCAGGTCTGTATTTTAGCAATATTTGAAGACCTAACAAATGCGTTTTTCAGGAAATTCTTATTGACCAAACAATCCCAGATGGGAACAATGGCATGATAGAAATAATTTTTGACTTGGTGTTCACGAACCACATTTTTAATAAACTTCTTGTAAATTCACATATACTTCTTCTTAATTGTCACATCATCAAGAAAACAGTTTTGTATCAATCTTCACATATTTAATTTCCACTTTAACCAAACACAAGACTTGACTGTTCTTTTACAAAGCGAAAAAACAACATAATTTCTGCAAAGTCAAACAAAAACTGCTCTGTGCCCATTCACGACAAAACGTTACAAGTAAGTCAAAGATTATGACAGTCTCACAGAAATGAATACACACAAGAACCATATCAATATAATATATCGATACATCGGAGTACCTATACATTAATAAAACCAAATGTGAATATTGTCACAAAAATACGTCTGTTAAATTCGCAGAAAAGTAGTTCGATATTACTGATATCGAGAACTGGGGTTGGAGTGCCGTAATGGTCACGTAAATAAAGAACCATTACAAGGAGCTGCAGAAAGTGTCATCACTTCTGTCTCTAAGCTAGTCGTAGGTTGTGTTCGAAAGATGAACAGCAAGGTGCTGTGTTCGACTTCTGGACAGTCGCATAGTGTTTGATATGCCATGCAGTTGAGAAATAGCGCACATTGCTTCAGAATGCAAGATTCATTCTGGAAACAGGTTAGGAGCTTATTGTAAACTACGATGTCTACGACAGAAGCAGAAGGTTTCCTTTTTTGTTTCCTCATTCAGCACCCTCAGCAACAACCTCGGAGAGAAGCTGCAGTAACGAGATTCTGTAGCCGACCCCGTGCGCGCTTAAGTCGGACGCGGATGATGGCGGAAGCGTTGTGGCGGAGGAAGACAGCCGTAACGCGACATGGCCGGCGCTATCTCGGCCCGCGGAGGCACACGGCGGAGGCAGACTGTGCCTGAAACGAGCAGCAGCGCTGGCGTAACGAGGGCCGCCATTTCCTGGCGGTGCCCGCTCCAGACGCTCTGATAAGTGCCGCGCTTAACGAACGCCTGACGAGCGAGCGTCCAGCTCTGACGACGCTCTCGCAGACTGTCTGCGGCAGCGGTTGTCCTACCTCATTTGGTAGTGCTGGTACCAGCAGCCGACCCATCTTCACAGTCTAGACGTCCCGTTCATACATAATCGGGAAGAGAGAAGTTTATAAGGCAACCGTCACACTGTACTTCAGGCACGGCGCCTACACAAGCTGCGAGATGTGGAAGAGACTTGTAGGAGACAGTCTCGGAGAAAATAAGTTTTTCTCCTGAACATTCAGTTAATTCTGTGTTGGCCATATTATTCGAGGATATCGTCTGTGCCTATTTCCGCAGCAGAGCGATCAATGCGTTCCTCTCCTGTACTTTTACTAGATGTATTTCAACCTCTGTGATTATCTATAGCTTTCACCCTCTACAGCACTCTCTAGCGATCCAATGAAAGTAATTCCCTGATGTCTTAACGATCCTGTCCCTTCCTCTTATCAGCTTCTTCCATATACACTACTGGCCATTAAAATTGCAACACCAAGAAATGCAGATGATAAACGGGTATTCGTTGGACACACTAACACGTAATTACATTTTCACGCAATTTGGGTGCACAGATCCTGAGAAATCAGTACCCAGAACAACCACCTCTGGCCGTAATAACGGCCTTGATACGCCTGCGCATTGAGTCAAACAGAGATTGGATGGCGTGTGCAGGTACAGCTGCCCATGCAGCTTCAACACGATACCACAGTTCATCAAGACTACTCACTGGCGTATTGTGACGAGACAAATGCTCTGCAACCATTGGCCAGACGTTTTCAATTGGTGAGATATCTGGAGAATGTGCTGGCCAGGGCAGCAGTCGACAATTTTCTGTATCCATAAAGGCCCGTACAGGACCTGCAAAATGCGGTCGTGCGTTATTCTTCTGAAATGTAAGGTTTCGCAGGGATCTAATGAAGAGTAGAGCCAAGGGACGTAACACATCTGAAATGTAAGGTCCACTGTTCAAAGTGCCGTCAATGCGAACAAGAGGTGACCAAGAAGTGTAACCAATGGCACCCCATACCATCACGCCGGGAGATACGCCAGTATGGCGATGACGAATAGAAGCTTCCAATGTGCGTTCACCGCGATGTCACGAAACACGGAAGCGACCATAATCATGCTGTAAACAGAACCGGGATTCATCCGAAAAAATGACGTTTTGCCATTCGTGCACCCAGGTTCGTCATTTAGTACACCATTGCAGGCACTCCTGTCTGTGATGAAGCGTCAAGTGTAACCGCATCCATGGTCTCCGAGCTGATGGTCCATGCTGGTACAAACGTCGTCGAACTGTTCGTGCAGATGGTTGTTGTCTTGCAAACTTCCCCATCTGTTGACTCAGGGATCGAGACGTAGCTCCACGATCCGTTACAGCCATGCGGATCATCTCGACTGCTAGTGATACGAGGCCGTTGGGATCCAGGACGGCGCTCCGTATTACTCTACTGAACCCACCGATTCCATATTCTTCTAACAGTCATTGGATATCGACCAACGCGAGCAGCAATGTCGCGATGAGATAAACAGCAATCGAGATAGGCTACAATACGACCTTTATCAAAGTCGGAAACGTGATGGTACGCATTTCTCCTCCTTACACGAGGCATCACAACAACGTTTCACCTGGCAACGCCGGTCATCTGCTGCTTGTGTATAAGAAATCGGTTGGAAACTTTCCTCATATCAGCACGTTGTAGGTGTCGCCACCGTCGCCAACCTTGTGTGAAAGCTCTGTAAAGCTAATCATTTGCATATATCACAGCATCTTCTTCCTGTCGGTTAAATTTAGCGTTTGTAGCACGTCATCTTCGTGGTGTAGAAATTTAATGGCCAGTAGTGTATCCCTTTCCTCGCTGATTCTGCAGAAGGCCGCTTCGTTCCTCACCTTATCATTCCACTTAATTTTCAACATTCTCCTGTAGCACCTCATCTCAAATGCTTCGATTCTCTTTTGTTCCGGCTTTGCCGCAGTCTACGTCTCGCTACCATAAAATGCTATACTTCATACATTATCAGAAATTTCTTCCTCAAATTAAGGCTTATGTTTGATGCTATCAGATTTCTCATGGACAGGAAAGCACTTTTTGCCAGTGCTCCTCTGCTTTTTGTGTCCTCCTTGCTGCCTAGGTAGCAGACTCAGGATAGCAATTTCATAAGCGAATCTGATCTTTGATATCCTTTCACACTGAATTTTAACCACAGTATTGAGACTTTCTGTTAGTGCCATCATTGCGTCTTCGAAGGACACACAGAACAGTAGGAGCGAAAGACTACATCTTAGCATCCCTCTCTTGCACCTTTGTTCTTGGAGCTCCAATCTCACTGTTCCCTCTTGGCTCTTGTACATACTAATATTGTATATTACCCATCTTCCCTTGTAGCTGATCCCAATTTTTCTCAGAATTTCGATCATCTTGTAGCATCTTACATTATCAACTCCTTTTCCCAGGTCGATAAATGCTATGAATGTATCTTGATTCTTCTTCACTCGTGCTTCCATTATCAACTTCATCGTGAGAACTGCCTCTCTGGTGCCTTTACCTTTCCTGAAGGCAAATAGATCCTCATCTCACATATTCTCTATTTTCTGTTTCATTCTTCTGTGTATTATTCCTGTCAGCAAGTTGGATACTAATGAAATGTTTGAGCAGAATAACTGTTCGTGACGTAAGACCAGAATCGTGCTCCGTCTGTTTCAGTCGTATGTATTGACCTCAAGCTGTCTTGGCCACAAATTTCGCCTGATGTGAGCCCGGTGCAGTGGACCTCTAACGCAATGAGAGGCCACCTTCTCGTCAATAGACCACCGGCACGAAGTTTACAGGAATTTCATGACCTGTGCATGAACATTTGGAGCCATCTCCGCAATTATGCCAACGAATTGCCGAATTCATCCTCTGCTGAATACCTGCGCTACTTTAGAAAGTGAACTAACAATTTTTTAGCTGTAGGGCGATTCGCGAACGATGGCAGTCAGTACATGTGGGGAAAGGGCAGGTATTGTCGTGCTGCAGGTTCCAAGCGACCATTACGCTACGCGTGTAGATGGGCTTTGCGCTTGAAAAAAGCGCGCATCCTTAAAATTATGTCTCTCGCCTGCTTATGTAGAACCACCAGCATCAGCGATGACGACTCTTAACAAATAGAATAAAAATTTCGCTAAAATTCACTAAATACCTCACTACCACCAAATTTTAATGTTCTCACTGGCTAGGACGTTCACAGCACGACCCTCAAAACATTACTGAACGCTCATTGGCTGTCAGAGTATGAGTGACGTCGGGTGCGCAGAACGAGCCTAAACTCGTGCGATGCCATTAGTGGCTCGAACTGTTAGCTGTTAGTTGTCATAATGTTCGGCTCATCAGTGTGTGTGTGTGTGTAACCCTTAAATCCCACTGCTGCACTCGCAAAGAAGAAACGTGCGTGCGCCAGTATAATAATGCCGCTCATTACGTAAAGAAAATCCCGATTGCCGCTCGCCCGTTCCACATGTCGCCGCCTGATCTGAACTGCAGTCAGTTCTTCCACACCCTGTGAATCACAAGCGATCGCTCGACACACGTCACGCATCACGAAAGTACACATATTCGGAGGAACTCGCACTGAAAGGGATCAGCGTCTGTTCGGCTGCATAAAACTTTTATTTTTTTCTCTTTCGGTTCCGATGCGTCCCGCAGCGTTGACCATCGGGTATTCCAGCAGCTTCCACCTCAAAAGAAGAGAGCGGGGAGAAGAAGTAGCAACTTTAGCTGAAGAAATCACTCGTCAGTTGGCGGTGAAGTAAACCGGATTCCGCGGGATCATCCTGAATGTTAAGCACGGTCCGCGCCTGCAGATAAGGAGGCGAGCAGAACTCCACCCGTCGTGCATTGCATACTCATGAGCGGCGACTGCAAGAAAAGCCCCGTTGAAATAGGCGCCGAGTTAGCGCCGAGTTAGCGCCAAGTTTTCCAGGAGGAGTGCGTTCCGGAACTAAAGTCGTTAGGTCGCTTTGCGTGGCGTCCCTTGTAATCTCCCTCCGATTTGTCACCTTCCTGGATAGCAAAATGATCACCGAACTGAGTATTACTGATCCAGTACCATTATGGTATACCATAAGCTGCATCCACAGAAACAAGCCATAAACCTGCTGAGTCATGATCTGACAGACTATATTACAGTGACATCAGACTTTTGTGGATGATCGAGCTCTCTAAAATTAGCTACCGTTTGAAAAAAAATAAAAATGTAAATTAGATATTTAAAATAAAAAAGGAATGTAGTACCTTATGACTACAATATCAGCGAGTCACAACTAGAACAAGTCAGTTCATAGAAATACCTGGAGGTGGGTTATGCAATGGACGACCACATAAGTAGATGCCAGAATTACTCATTGGTAAGGCAGTGCGAAAACGCAGGCAGAGTAAAGGAGAGTAGCTAAAACATACTTGGGCGGATTACCAAGGAGTATTACTCAGATTCTTGGTAGCTATACCAGGTAAAAACTATCAAGAGATATTGGAGATACTGAACGTATACAAGGAAGTGTAGGACTAATGCTCCCAGATTAATTGGACCCATAGGAGAGAATCAAGGAGATGCTGGCAAGCGTAATTATATTTGTTCATGAATCATTACTAAGTGAACGGTCTAGGAATATACTGCATTCTTCTACGTACTTCTCCCGTAGGAACCACAAGGGAAACATTAGACTAATTATAAAGCTATGTGAAGAGTCATCCTTTCCGTGATCCAGACGACAATGGCACAGGAAAGACAGCAATAACTGATAAATAGAAGTACCTTGTTCCATGCTTTTGTCAGTGGTCTGGAACGTATAGGTGTGGATGTAAACTGAAATGCACTCGCCTGTCGGAAGGTCAATTCGTGAAAAATTCGGTGATCACCGTAGTGAAATGGACGTACCGTAGAACACGAAAAAGTGTGGTTCTCGTAAACGCGTAAGACAATGGAGGTAGGCTCACTAGTAGCTGACTTTCTGTAAAATTCACAGATGAATTTGTAGAACAGCCCACTCTTTAACTAATCACGATATGTAATTTGATTTTTAGGGATCCAAAATACTCATATCAACATAAAAAATGCTCAAAATAGATAAGAATTACAAAATTTATATAATCAATCGCAATAAATTAACGGAGTGTGAAAAATGTTAAACATTTGTGTAGCTCACATAATATTTGGAACCACCAAATACGAGAAATTGTCAGCAATCCGGTCTCCAGTTCAAAAATAAATGTTTACCGAACATGTGGGCTCCTTGGGATGGGAGGTCGTGTATTTGTAGTATTATAACAGAATCTGAAATCAAGTGGGGAAAAATAACTATGTTTACGAAATGAACTGGAATAAATAACAGTAACTAAAAAGATAAAAGTCGTAATGGATTCTTCTACTGACAACCAGACTTATTTGCTGAAGTGACATAACCGTAAAGAACGCCTTCGTTCTGTAGCTCTTATGTATCCAAGTCATGTTAGATTAGTTGAAAATGGCCTGTTCATTTGACACTTCCATCCCTTCTCCTTTTCTTTTAGTCGATCGACATCTTTGTACTACACGACGCCACTAAACCGGTATGATCACTGAATTTTACATTCTTGGGGAGTGAGTTTACTTTCGGCCATGTTATATTCTTCAGGAGTCAGTTTACTTTCAGCCATTGGAAACGGTTGCGCATCTCTCTTAGTTCTTCTTGCGTGAAAGATTATTCGCGTTGCTAGTCTGGCTGTGTTGCATGCTAGCTCCAAGAGTTTTGTTTGGATAGAAGACTGTCAGATGGAGGTTCATGCTGTTTTGTGAAGATTCTATGATGAATAAAGAAGTTGGCGAAATCATTTCACTTTACTTGCCGTTGTGAAGCTTATTTAAAGTCCTGTAGCGATATTGGAATCTCTTGGTTGCGATAAATCCATGAGCAGGAATGGAGCCGTGTGCTGTGCGTAGTACAATGGAAGCTAATAGGTTACTCACAATTGTTGATTGAAAGCTGATTATAGTGGCGTATATTATCTTTTCACTTCGTCGTGCTGTAAATTCTATCATTTTGTCTCTGTGCTGAAGGAAGAAACAGTTTTTGTTCTTCAAAAAGCATGACATGTTTCGCCGACATTACCGCCTGAATCTTGTACAATGAAGAGAAAAAAGTCGCAATACCAAGAAGCAGTTGTATGACATGTAACAAATTATACTAATGTGAGGATCCTGTTCTTTCGGCCATGGCCGAAAGACCAGACACCACGCAGAATCCGCGGTTGTAATACATTACATGTAAATTGAAGCTATAGAGGGGAAGAAAGGCAAGGAAAGGGCAGGGATCACTGCTGTCAGTTTCATTGCGACATTAAGTGGAACCGGCGGCGACGATTGAAAATGTGTACACAAACACTTCACACCGGGAAAGAGACTCTACTGTTCTACGCATTTTCAGATGCTCACTGTAAGCTCAGAATTGAAACGTCTTACGTGATGTGAATGACGTGCATACTGCAGACATACCGGCTTAAAGCATTGTCGGATATTATCTGTGGTTTTTGTTTCCCAGTTCACTGCACCTTGGGGGAGGAAAAAGGAAAAAAAAGCAACAGAAAAATGGTCCATGTATAATTCACGAAGGAGGCTACTAAAATCATGGTTTGACTTGTTCTTGAATATTTTCGTTAGTTTGTTACTCTTACCGACTGCATTTGAGGGATGAAACAAAAGATTGAAAGAGGGTTACAATCTATCTTATTTACAAAGACCACAAAGCGAAATTTAGAGAAAATTGGAGTAACCAAGATTATATAGGTACCTATTGTCCTTATTCCATCATATCACCTCTGTATGGATCGGAGATGGACACAATTTTACATTCTATAGCACTATGACTCACACCGTGTAATAGCTTTCATAGTATAGATGTATGTGTGGAGTATTTTTAATGTCCAGACGCAATACGCATAATAATCAGACTGTTTCTGATGTCTGTATCTGTGTCAGGTGTTACGTTGTGAGCTGACTGGTTATGACTTGGGAACTAATGTTAATTTGACATACCAATTTGTGGTGTTGGTGTGTTGCAGCTGTATGTGTAGATCTTACATATAATGTTCTTCAGATTGGCCTATGTTATTGCTTACGAAGTATTTTTATTACCATAGGATAAAGCTGGACCTTTTAAAAGTGGCTAAGAGCACGAATTTTAATACTGTCCCACAGAATACTTTTTCAAAAATGATTTTTTCCAATACAATTAAATATAAGGTTACCAGGAATTTACTGATTTCGGCTGTCACAATGTGGTTTCCTCAAAGCTTTTAGGAGTGAACTGTTGCTTCGTTACTTCGATTTGAAGATGGCAAGTGAGCTCGAAACTGGTTTTTTGTCCTTAGAATTATATCTAATTCTCTCGGAAAATCGAGCAGTGTTGTTAACAGCTCAACAATCGCTTACACGTCCATCAGACTCTACATCTGCATCTGCCTCCGGAAGCCACCTAAGTGTGTGACGGATGGCACTTCTGGTAAGATTAACTGATCCCCGGTACCTCGCTCTAGTCGAAAATGGCGCGTGGAAAGAATGGTTGTCGGTAAGCCTCTGTATTAGTACTGATTTCTCGAATTTGGTCATTTGCTAGAATTATGTGGGGGGAAATAATACATTCTGAGACCCCACCCTCCCAAGAAAAAGACGAACCACGAAGGAATTATGGAAACGCTATGGCAATCGTGAGAGGTGAGACACATGTACAGACAAACAAATGATTAGAAGTTCAGAAAAATTGAATGATTTAGTCAAGAGAAAGAGCTTCATAAACTGAGCACGTCAATAACGCGTCGGTCCACCTGCGGTCCTTATGGAAACAGTTATTCCGTTTTGCGCTGATTGATGGCGTTGTCGGATGTCTCCTGAAGAACACCGTCTCAAATTCTCTCCAAATGGAGCGTTATATCGTCAAAATCCCGTGATGGCTGTAGGGGCCTGCCAATAATCTCCAAACATTGTCAGTTGGGTTGTGATCCGGCGACCTGGCTGGCAAGCACGAAGAGATGCAGTAGAAAACCTGGCCGTGCGCGATCGGGAATTAGCTAGCTGAAATGTAAGCCCATGATGGCTTGAACTGAAGGACAACAAATGGGGCGTAGAATATCGTCGATGTACCGCTGTGCTGTAGGGATGCAACGTATGACAACCAAAAGGGTTCTGCGATGAAGAGAAACCACAGCCCGGGCAATGACTTCTTGTTGCCGGGCTGTATGGGGGGCTGGCTGGAGACAGATTGGTATAGCACCGCTTTTCGGGCCGTCTTCAACAACATCTTCGCCTTGGAATCCGATTGACTGCAGGAGAATTGTCTTGAGTGATGAATACCACTTCGAATTGACACCCGGTAACCAGAGCTGTTGACCGACTCTTTCCGGAAAGTGCTCTCTACGTAGTTCAATGGTAACTCTCTCTGTGACGCACAGCACATCTCTTGTAGCGTCTGCAGTAGCTACTTCAGTTTGATTATCATCTCTGTAACACTCACACACCAGGTAAACGATTCCGTGACGAAACGCGCCTCTCTTAGTTGGATCTTCTCTAAAAATGGTTCAAATGGCTCTGAGCACTATGGGACTTAACTTCTGAGGTCATCAGTCCTCTAGCACTTAGAACTACTTAAACCTAACTAACCTAAAGACATCACACACACATCCATGCCCGAGGCAGGATTCGAACCTGCGACCTTAGCGGTCTCGCGGTTCCAGACTGTAGCGCCTAGAACCGCTCGGCCACCCCGGCCGGCGATCTTCTCTATCAGTCCTATTTGGTGAGGGTCCCATTTGATGATCAGTACTCAAGAATTGGCCCAACGAGCGTCTTAAGAGCAGCTACCTTTGCTGCTGAGTTATTTTGCTTAAGATTCTTCCTAAGAATCTCAGTCTGGCATTTGCTTTTCCACTTGAGGTCGCTCTGGATACTTACTCCTGGACATTTTACGGTAGATACTTTTTCCAGCAGTTTGTCATCAGTAGTGCCGTTGTACAGTAGTTTATTTCTATTACTATATATGTGCAATATGTTACATTGACATTCAGGGTCATTTGCAGAGCCTGCACCATTCATCAGTCCTCTGTTGGTCATTCTTCACATCAATGCTGTCGTCTAGCGTGGCTCTCTTCTTACAAACAACTGGATTAGCTATGAACTATCTGAAAGAGTTCCGATATTTTTTATTATATGAATTACATACACTGTAAACAGTAACGGTCATATCAAAAATCCTTGGGGCACTCCGGTAATTGACGTCTGTGGATTTTCTGTTTAGTTCAGTCTGCAAGGAAGCCTTGAAATCTGTCGCAAATTTTGTTAGATACTCGATAAGTTCGTATTTTTTTCACTAACCGACAGTGCGAAAACGTTGCTAAATGCCTTCTGAAGTCGAGGAACACGGCACCAACCTGAACGCCCTTGTCTACAGTGCTATGGATCTGGTGGAGGAACAGAGCTACCTGTGTTTCGCAAGATGTCTTTTCTTTTGAAAAAGATCAAATAATAGTGAAACGGCGAAAGTTGTTATAATTTAGACAGTCCTACATTACTGTGACGCCCAGAGGAGGGAAACTGTCAATCTTTTGTGATGGTACTGGACATAAGCGGTATGTGAATGAAACAGCTTTCCTTGGGAGAGTTCCTCGACATGCCGGTCAGCTGAGGGGAGACAAGAAAATAAGGCTAAATTTGTGGTCGGCGCTTCAGGAGCCAGCGGCGGTCCTTCATGCCACGCTGGCCGCGGAGCCAGACAGGCATGTAAATACCACAGCCAGAGCCCTCTGGTGGTGTCTGCTTTAATTAATCCGGACTCCCCGAGCAGCGCGAGAAGCAATCGCAGCGGTCCGCCCGGAGCCGCGCGGTCCTGGCCGTAACTGCCCGCTGGCCGAAAACAGCGTGCGTGGTGGGGTCGACCGCATAGTGGCAGGGGTGTGGGGGCAGCGCGACCGGCCGCGTCGACACTCTGCCTGGGTCGATAGTCGCTGGGGTCGATCCCGCGTGGCCCCCCTCACCTCGTTACCGTACACCGCTGAGGCGAGCACGCCACGGAATCCGGTTAGTGGAGCGAGCCCTGAAACAGAACGCTGTGCCGGGAAGGAGTCTGGGAGTACGACGACACAGTAGTCACGTCTTTTTACTTGCTTCACGCGGCAAGCATTTGGATCTAGGACGGGGATCAGTGAGGGTCACACAGTTTCTTACTTTCTTTCTCCGTCCCTCGCCAGGCACCCACCCCAAACAAAATATGCTGTCAGCCCCATTTTAACGTGCCACAGTTGCCTAGGACATATAATAGTAAAATGTTTTAATTTAAATGTGATAATTTTTATACATTTGTACTTATTAACGGATGGCTATAATGAAAGAGAGAGTATTTCGAGAGCCGCAGTTCAGGTTGTATATATGTCAGAAATAACGCTGAAATAACATGGATATATACAAAGACAGTAACTTCTTCTCGAAAGAACAGTTACTGTTGATGACCGTGCAGCTTTTCCCTGGAATAAATGATGACTAACTGAAAACCTCAGCTGCCGACAGGTGTTGTTGATATACCTCGATGTGCACAGCTGAAAATGTGTGCCCCGACCGGGACTCGAACCCGGGATCTCCTGCTTACATGGCAGACGCTCTATCCATCTGAGCCACCGAGAACACAGATGAATAGCGCGACTACAGGGACTTATCCCTTCCACGCTTCCCGTGAGACTCACATTCCCAACTGTCCACAATTCTACATATGTATTGTACCTTATAGACATTTGCCCACCCACTCATTACTCGCGCACGCTTTGGCGATTCCCGTAAGAGTTCGAGTTCCGGTCGGGGCAAACATTTTCAGCTGTCCACATCCAGGTATATCAACAACACTCTGTAGGCAGCTGAGGGTTTTCAGTTAGTCATCATTTAACATGGATATGTTCATTAATCTGTGTGCTCCCGGTGTTGAAAAAAAATAGTAGTTCCAGTTTCTGCTACCACGTGAAAATATGGCTCTGTAAGTAGTCAGAATATGGTGTGGATGAGACAAAAGGTACGAACGATCAAACACATTACAATGGTGGTTCTGGTCTGATGTTTCAGATACACATCAAGAAGCCATAATGATGTAGGTCGAGAAGATCTGGACGGCCGCACGTATTAGAACTGCCTAGAGATGATGCAGTCGTTATCGAAGGTTTCTCAAAGGAAATCTACCACCTGGCAAGCGACATGTTGTGTCACCCAATATTTCATGAAAAAAGTGGTGTTGTTTCGAGTGTGTTTTTGCAAAGTTGGAATCACATGTTGCACAAAGAGGTCCACGTAATGTGTAGAGGTCACGGTGCGCCTAACAGGTCAGCCAGATGTCATCTCCTCGAAGAAAAACGGACAGAAAATGAAGGGGATTGTGAAACCACACCGCACAGCAATAGAGGCTGACTACAGTGGATGTTCCTGCACAGCATTTGGAGGGGTACACCCCCATATCCAACACGTCAGTGTCCTCAAGGCACCGTGCAGGGTCAATCCAACGAATATTCCTGTCATATATCCATTTCCATGCATGCCAAATTCGAAGAGCATGGTCAAGGTGTTGTAGCCTATATTGGGGCTTCGTTTGGTGCACACTCTGAATATTGTAAGGATACCAGTGTAAAATGCGCCGCAAAATCTTTTGAACTGCTGACAAGAGAAGAGACAATTCCCACGACACAGCTCGAGCACTGGCTGCATAATTTGAGACTGTCATGCACGTACCGCTATAGCTACAGAAACATACAACTGCTGTGGGAATGGGCCGCCTCCGTCAACCTGCTGTACCGTCTCTATCACCTGCTTCTTCAAATTTATTGATAATATATTTTATCTCATTTATTGACATGGGATCTCTTTGCAGCTGTTTCTGTCGGCGATATTCGCACAATGAAGCACAGCTGCCTGTATGATAAAACAACATTACCAGCAGTAATTTCTTTTTTCTCAAAAGCCATTGCGTTTCGTACGGGAACTTAAACCTTCTTAATCTTATACACTAACCGTCACTTCACAACAGAAATCAACGTCAGCAAGCGACAAATAGCATATTGACGTCATAACGGGAAGCATTTCACAAATCTGGCTGCTTACAGCGCCACATTTTCACGTGGTGGTAGAAAGTTCTCTGTGGTTTTCTGGTTTTATCTGTTGTTTGAAGAACGGTATCAGATTAGTCGTTGGTAGCAGGTATGCTCAGCCTGTAAATTTGGGCATTTTCTTTATGCGAATCTTCTCTGCTGCTGGTTAAGCCGAAGTACACTCACTTGGGCAAGCTCTGAAACGAGTGACAAAAAAATGCCGTGTGTCAAACGTAGCTTGTACATTTCTACATTTCATTGTATATTTAATCTGTTTTAAAGCAGCTCTGTGTTTCTATTCTTATCTAGGAAAGTCGGAAACCGACATAATTAAAAATATAAATGCTTTTGTTAAAATGTGCTTGGGGGGCAGGGGCGGATCCGCGTCCACTTACGAACGAAAATCATTCGTGTAACACCGAAGATAGGGAGGATAGGTAAATGCGAGAACTTGCACATAATCAGCTGATGTGTCTTAAGTTGTTAGTCAAAGTTATATATTTTTAAACTTTTTAAAAGTTATTTGCAAACTCTTGATTGCAAAAAATATTACTTTCCATCTGATTACTAGTTTTGGTTGCTGAACAACCAACTTCATATCTGAAATAATATTCGCGAACGGAAATATTTCAAAGCAGTGAACGTTAAATGATACTGATATATAACTCACGGTAAAGACGTTGTTAACTTGTATACTGGACACTAGAACGCCATCGTCTGGTATTATACCTCGTACTATGTAAAGACGTGAAAAATACCTATCAGGTCAACGTAAACAACAAACAACAGGCATTACAGAAATAGGCAAACATAAACAATGGAAACATACTACGCTCATTAACGAGTAAAGTTCCACATTACTGATGGCTATATCAAGCAAGTTAGAGTGTAATACTGAACCCATGGGGATAAACGAAAAAGCTGATTGTATTAGGGACTTTCAGCACCACGTCGGTGGAAGCATGGAGTGTGGTGCTCGAAATGTAGCCGATTTACTGGCTGGAAGTGGACAAGATAGGCAACGTAACGGAAATTCCGGGGGGGGGGGGGGGGGGGGAATTAAATGACAAGTGCCAACTAAAACAGCAGTGGCCGGTGAATGCGTGGCAGCGGGAGCGGGCAAGCAGTGGTAAAGGTTCCACAGTGTACTCCTTTTATTCTCGACATCCGTGAGTGTCTTAAAATACGCCATAGAGATGCCAGTAACAGCATGATACATCGTTTAACTGGACACAGGCCCTATCCAGTGTACTTTCATCGAGCGCACTTCGTCAGGGGACTAAGTTTCCCGGTGAGTAATCAGGAACGCATGAGCATTTTTAGGGTGGGGCAAATAAAAGTGGCCACGGCTCGGAGAAAAGAGTTCCAGGGTACAAGGAAACACAGCAGAGGAAAGGAAATACAGTACTAATCTGACTAGATGGTGAAAGTGACCACCATCCATCTCTTGGTACGTTAAGGCCCCAGTCAGAAAGTAGCTAAAGGTGGATCGAAGCTGGAGTGCTGGAATTGCTGCAATCTCATCCGAAATGTTCTGTTGCTGTTCTTGAAGACTATGAGGTTTGTTGCGATACACCTTAGACTTGTGGGCTCCCCACATAAAGTAATCGCACACTGACAGATCATGTGACCTGGGTAAGTAGCTAGGGCCGCGATCAGATTGACCTCTGCTAACAACTCTGTCAGGAGTGAAGATTGTGTAAATGTCCTGCACGATTCGGCCGGCCGTAGGGGTAGTTGCCCCGTCGTGTTGGATGTAACTGCAGGTCTTTTCTTTCTCCGTTAATGCTGCCACAAATGGCTCCGGAGTCAGCGTATGATGAAAGAAGATGGGACCATTTTTGCGGCGACCCGACCCCGCACACTAAACCCCAGCCATCTGGTCATGCAATGATGTTTCGTGAAAATTATGCGGATTCTCCGCTGCCATGAACCTGAGATTCTGTGGACTGACACGACAACTCAGTCGAAACCAGGATTCATCAGACGTAAAGAACAGATCCATGTCCAAGTCATTCACTGTTCTTTCAGTGAGCAGCCACACATAAAACTTCAGTCAATAAAGAGCATCTGCTAGTTCTGATGAGTGAACGATAGATACTCATTGGGGATGCATGTGCTGGTCCAGGTAAAGCATTCAGCTGCGTGATCTACGTGATATGCTAGTCTTTTGCAATAGGCGTCGCGTTGATTTGGTAGGACTATGAAGTATTTTCTGATTAACTACAACCATATTTTCTGAAGTACGGGAACTTTTCGGAATGTTTTTTGACTTGTTCAAAACAGACCCTGCCTGACGCCGTTCTCGGACCAAGCCTTGCATGACACTCTTTGCTGGCACTTTGACACCATTTAACTTCTCAGCAAACAATTGATCACAACGTTTCTACGACTTTTTTTTCACACAACTTTCCACAGTGAACACCCACTGCGCACCTGTGAGTACCACCATCCCCTTTGTAGTGCTCTACTCACACTGACACAGCACATACTATGCTCTGAACCGGTGTGGATCACGTGGCAGGCGTACGTGTGGTGTGCGCGTCACTCGGTGATGTTACAAGCATACATTCACGTCCAATCGTATCCCCTCGTCCGGGCCACTTTTATTTGCCCCACCCTCTACTTCTGCGTTGCACGCTATACATACGGACCCGACAAACAAATTTTACACATAATGATATTCCTGAATCCATAAGAGAACCAAACAAATGACTACACCTGAAGAGAGCCGGAGACACTACATGACGTACACTATACACCGAATACGTAGAAACAAGGACGTACAGAGACACAGTCGTCCGAGGTAAACCTGACCCATGGACAGTATCAGGCACAGTGAATAACAAAAGTACAGACTCGGACAGTTACAAATCATAATCAATGACTGGCGGGGTGGAAGAGCAATGGGCACAAGAAACCACGTTAACTGACAGACTGACGGCTTATAGCACCCTAATGAGGAGACACCAGGAAATAACGTCTAAAGAATACTATTAGCTGTAACCGTGCCAGGCTGTGCCCTATACAGGTATGGTAGGTGTAATAGCTGTTGTGTACAAGCAACGGCACTAGATCACTAGATTGTAAATAAATGGAAATACACTAACCATACACATACAAATTTTGGAAATTTTTGATAAGTTCGTATGGGGCCAAACTGCGGAGATCATCGGTCCCTAGGCTTACACACTACTTACTCTAACTAACTTACGCTAAGGACAACACACACACACATGCCCGAGGGAGAACTCGAACCTTCGATGGGGGGAGCCAGGCAAACCGTGGTAAGGTGCCTTAGACTGCACGCAGCAATACAAGGACTTAAGTTACACTCCAACAGCAGACAGCACAAACTCAAGACAATGACATCACGTTCATTCTAGGATGCATCCCCACCGTCAGGCAATCACTAACATTAGAAATCAGTAAGCCAGCAGAGGCGAATGGCTCGACTTCTACTTCCGATACCCATGCATCCGGACTAGCACCGGTAGTGGGATGTTACTCATTGTACCCTACATTCTCTCTCTTTTTGCATCGTAATCAAATAATGTCACATTAAATTCATGAAAATTCTCAATCTAACGACCTACTGAAGTTTTATTTATTTGTTGAGATTATAATTGTAAACTAGAACACAACAACAATCTATTTTGTACAACTTATAATAAAGCATAATGCAAAAAATTACTCATTCAGTTAGAACCAATAAAAGTAAATGTAAATGCCTGATATCTGTAGTAAGCATTCGTAGGAGATCGATGACAAACTCATTAGTGCCTATGATGTAATTAATTGAATTAGGAGACAGACCTAGTGTCTTTGCACATTGTACAAGAATTATTGTTTATCCGAGAAATGAATGATCAGCAGGTAAAACAGAAAGTTATATACTTGTAAAATACACTCCTGGAAATTTAAATAAGAACACCGTGAATTCATTGTCCCAGGAAGGGGAAATTTTATTGACACATTCCTGGGGTCAGACACATCACATGATCACACTGACAGAACCACAGGCACATAGACACAGGCAACAGAGCATGCACAATGTCGGCACTAGTACAGTGTATATCCACCTTTCGCAGCAATGCAGGCTGCCATTCTCCCATGGAGACGATCGTAGAGATGCTGGATGTAGTCCTGTGGAACGGCTCGCCATGCCATTTCCACCTGGCGCCTCAGTTGGACCAGCGTTCGTGCTGGACGTGCAGACCGCGTGAGACAACGCTTCATCCAGTCCCAAACATGCTCAATGGGGAACAGATCCGGAGATCTTGCTGGCCAGGGTAGTTGACTTACACCTTCTAGAGCACGTTGGGTGGCACGGGATACATGTGGACGTGCATTGTCCTGTTGGAACAGCAAGTTCCCTTGCCGGTCTAGGAATGGTAGAACGATGGGTTCGATGACGGTTTGGATGTACCGTGCACTATTCAGTGTCCCCTCGACGATCACCAGTGGTGTACGGCCAGTGTAGGAGATCGCTCCCCACACCATGATGCCGGGTGTTGGCCCTGTGTGCCTCGGTCGTATGCAGTCCTGATTGTGGCGCTCACCTGCACGGCGCCAAACACGCATACGACCATCATTGGCACCAAGGCAGAAGCGACTCTCATCGCTGAAGACGACACGTCTCCATTCGTCCCTCCATTCACGCCTGTCGCGACACCACTGGAGGCGGGCTGCACGATGTTGGGGCGTGAGCGGAAGACGGCCTAACGGTGTGCGGGACCGTAGCCCAGCTTCATGGAGACGGTTGCGAATGGTCCTCGCCGATACCCCAGGAGCAACAGTGTCCCTAATTTGCTGGGAAGTGGCGGGGCGGTCCCCTACGGCACTGCGTAGGATCCTACGGTCTTGGCGTGCATCCGTGCGTCGCTGCGGTCCGGTCCCAGGTCGACGGGCACGTGCACCTTCCGCCGACCACTGGCGACAACATCGATGTACTGTGGAGACCTCACGCCCCACGTGTTGAGCAATTCGGCGGTACGTCCACCCGGCCTCCCGCATGCCCACTATACGCCCTCGCTCAAAGTCCGTCAACTGCACATACGGTTCACGTCCACGCTGTCGCGGCATGCTACCAGTGTTAAAGACTGCGATGGAGCTCCGTATGCCACGGCAAACTGGCTGACACTGACGGCGGCGGTGCACAAATGCTGCGCAGCTAGCGCCATTCTACGGCCAACACCGCGGTTCCTGGTGTGTCCGTTGTGCCGTGCGTGTGATCATTGCTTGTACAGCCCTCTCGCAGTGTCCGGAGCAAGTATGGTGGGTCTGACACATCGGTGTCAATGTGTTCTTTTTTCCATTTCCAGGAGTGTATATGCTCTTATATGTCACAAATATGAAGAAAAACTTTTCATGTAGTTTTGTACTGGCAAAAGTGCCGTATTAATCGGAAAAACCTCCAGGATACTGATTGTTAATCTTTATAAAATTTTACTGGAAAAACCACATAACAGACCTCATAACATGTTTCAATTACCTTAGACGTAAGAAAAATTGCTAATTTTAGAGACACAGACATCATCAAGGTAACTTAATGGAATGTATTCAGTCACTGTCGGCCTAAGGATAATGTTTTGGAATAAATCTTCACTTAGTCCAAAATAATTCATTTCACAAACAAAAGTACCATAACTAAAATTATGTTCGAGATTCATATACCTGTATCCATCGAGCATATGTTAACCAACTTCGAAACATTAATTATAGACCCACGGAACATTTATTCACTGACACGGTTTTTTGTGAAGAATCTCTGGTAGACCGAAAGGAAAGGAGATTTGACCATGAATGATTCTGGAAGGAAAAATGGCTTACACTTTCCTCAAGCGAATCTCACTTAAACACAAAAATGGAGTGATATACAGCGCCATAAATTTACTTTGGAAATAAATCGTGTGACAGAAAGCAGAAATTTTTCTAATGCATTGACCCTTCTTTAGAAGTACTTCAGTACCATAGAAATAGTTGAAAGTCCAGGAAGTATGCAATGCTCCTTTTTTAAATTTCCTGTTATTCTTTCAGTTGACATCTACTACATTTGGGACTAACAAACTATTCAACTAAGTCGCCGATTTTAGAAGTATTTAACTGTTCGGTTTCTCCTCAAATACAGCAGCATTGGAAAGACGGAAAGCAAGAAATTAGGTGATTCAAAACGATGTGAGAAACTTCGATTTCGGGCACGTCTGCTTTACGTCCGGATGGCGTGCTACAGTCGGACACGGTCGGTGAATAACAAATGAAGTCGAATTCTCTCGAATGGATCGATGTAGAACTCGCCGATCTGTTCTAGGAAAGACAGGCTGCTAAGTAAAGACTGCTTTTCGAGGAAACGTTAGGTAACGATGTTTCCAACATAGAATTACCTTAGATTAAACTCTCCGAATATCTTGTACCACTGCTAGTTACTCCTTTTCTCATTCCACTCGCCAATGGTGGGAGGGAAAAACGACTATGTATATTCAAATTGGCAAATGGTTGAAATGGCTCTGAGCACTATGGGACTTACCATCTGAGGTCATCAGTCCCCTAGAACTTAGAACTACGTAAACCTAACCAACCTAAGGATATCATACACATCCATGCCCGAGGCAGGATTCGAACCTGCGACCGTAGTTGTCGCACGGCTTCGGACTGAAGCGTCTAGAACCGCTCGGTCACCGCGGCCGGCTCTATCTATATTCCTCACTATCTATTTTCCTCCCTATGAGCCCTAATTTCTCTTGCCTTCGGGGTTCTTACTCAATATGTAATTTGGTGACACTAGATATATTCTGCACTCAGTAACAAATGTCTGATCTGTAAACCTTCTGAATAGCGTTTCGTGAAAGGAACGTATTGTCAGCTACAGGGTTTCCTCTTTGAGTTCACGGAGCATTTTTGTAACACTCACATGTTGACCAGACCTAACGATGACAAAACTACCAGAACACCTCTGATTTGCTTCGATGTCTTTCTATAATCTGACCTCGTTGGGACCCCACTCATTCGAGCAGTATTCAAGAAAGGGTCGCACAAGTGTTCAATAAGAGAATTGCTTTATAAGGCACAGGGGGTGAACAAAATAATAGAAACACCAGAAACACAAAACTTGACAGAAACATCAGCAATTATTTAGTAAACGAAGACTAGATTAGTATGTAGAATACGGTGTAGGAAAACTAGTGGCATTTAAAGCAGCTTCCAGTTCTCTCGGAATGGAAGAATACAGGTCGTTACAGTTTTCAAGGGAATCTTATACCACTCCTTTTGCAAAACAGTGGCACATTACAGTGCCTATGACGGACGTGGATGGCGATTATGAAACCTTCTCGCCAAAGTACACCACAAACACTCCATGATACTGAGATCTGGTGAGTTTGGTCGCCAGGGGAGACGTGGTAATTCGTCCTCGTACTAACAAAACCAGTGGTGGATGGTGCGAGCTGTGTGAACGTGGGCCCCCTCGTCTTGGAACGTAGCATCACCATTGCGGAACAGACACTGTGACTTGGGATGGGCCTTATCAGCCAAAATGGTTACATGACCCTTCGCCGTAATGAAACCTTGCAGAGTAACCATGGGAACTACGACGTGGTTTCCCAAATCATTACGGAACATCCGTCGTTTTACTCCTGGGACTTAAACTCGATCAGAAGTTAAAAACATTGTGAAACAACTCTCGTCCGACCAAACGGCGACCATCCATTGCTCCATAGTCCTGGTTCTATGATTTCGGCAGCATGTTTCCCTGTTAAGGCATTTGCATCAGTGATGAGTGGTGTTGGAATCCCAGTTTGTCCAGTAATTCCCTGCTTCTGCTTATGGAGCTCTGTTTGGTGCTGACAGGTTTCGTGAGTGCAACATTTGGTTCTGGAGTGATTTGTAAGGGTGACACCGTCGCAATACTCTTAAATGGCGGTACTTTGCTATCACTCAGCACAACCTTTTATCTGCATTGTGACTTAGCGGGTAATGTTTACCCACTTTCGCAGTACTCGGGGATAATCTGTGTTAGGGTGCCCCTTGAAACATGAAACGCGGAGGCTACCTGGGTTATGGAAGGCTTTCACCATAGAGCATCAAAGATTTGCCCATGTCTGATGTCATTTAGCCACAAATAACGACACAGAACACTATTTTGAGCACGAGTGACACTTGCAATCTATTGTGGATATTGTGTTGGTACTGTAGTGGTGAAATACGAGAGCACATCACGCAGGATTGGGTAGCATTTGCATTTATACTGAAGAATACTGAAGATGCATTTCTCAGTTTTTTTTAATATTTTTATCCAATCCATGTAGGCCACTTCCCTAAATTTCTCCCAGTAAATCGAAGTTGCCATCTTTACAACCGACCTTACGTGTTTTCTGTATTTCATATAGATTTGCAGTGTTATGCCTTAATATCGACTGCCTCATCACTAATACTGTACTTGAATATTAACGTATTACTTTCCCTACTGATTTTGATAACATCACGGACCGTATTGGGAAATGTTTTGGCCAAGTTTCAAGTGGAGACAATCTTTCGACCCACCAAGAAAATTAGTGAAAGTTTAAGATCGGTGAAAGACGCACGACAAATTGACAAATCAGCTATAGCGGAACACGTTTTCAAAGACGGTGATCACGAAATAAAATTTAGTCAGACAAACGTGATAGCTAGGACCTCACATTATGATACCCGCATGTATAGAGAAGCTATAGAGATCTACAAACACGAAAATAATTTTAATAAAAAAGAAGATGGATTAAAATTAGACAAGATATGGCGGTCGACTTTGCACCAACGAAGTGACAATCGATTATTTGTAATCGAGAGAGATGGCACTAGCCAGAGATAGTAGTCGAAAACACGTGATGAGTGATGGCACCACCTGAGTGCTCTATATAAGCGGTACCTCGAGCGCCTAGCAGCCAGTCGCCGACTCACCTCGGAAGATGTTGCCTGCAGTAGGCAACGAAACGTCAGGAAGGACTAGAAGTATTATATATGGACCACGGCAATTCAGCCCAGAAGTTTCAACTAATGAAGATACCGCCCGTGAAATCTTACATGTTATGATTTTCATTAACTTTTATTTTCGACATTTAGAGCAGGCCGTCATGGAAATACAGTGTAATTCATTGAGTATCCTCCCCAGCCAATGAACGACGACACTTCCCCCTTCCCTAAAGCGTGATATCTAAAATAGCCACGAATGGAGATCCTATCGGTCAGTTTGTGCATGCAGAGAACAAGTGCAGCCTTATTAAACTTCTCTGAAGGCACTCCAGACGGTAGCGTTGTCCCGCATGAATATACGCCGTCCAGGATAACGTAGTGCGTTCTGTCACTTAAAATGTATGGGGTGATCAAAAAGTTCCGCTATAAGCCGTACAGTCCAGAATCGGTATGCCAATCAGGCAAAATCGCCGTAAGCATTCAAGCAATCATATCACCAATGCACCAGGTTGAAAATACTCGTCTGGTAGAAGACCGCGTCCTGCTGTGTGAACAAGTCTGTAACTGCCTGCTTGACATTCTCGTCCGACAGGAATCATTGACCCTTCAAGGCCTTTTTTAAGGGGGGTAGGATGTCAAACGGGTCGACTTGGAGCAGGAGAGGCACCACAGGACATTTTAATTTGCACTGTCTATACTTTTACAAATAAATTCATAAAATTTTGTCAGCATGACCAGGAAGGATTCAGGATTCACACTCATAGCAGTGGAAGTTCGAAAACGTAACGAAGTAATTTTTTTTACACGTGAAATTTCATCATTTTTTTCAATTACTAATGGCAGCATTTTTTGCTATAGGTACACTTTTCTTCATAAGTAAGAGAGATGGTCCGATGAATTTTGCACAGCATACAAACCATACTTAAAGGTGTATGAAACTCTAGAGTTTTCAAAATCTATTAAAAACTGTGGTAAAAATTGAGGTAATTAACTACAAAATTACTGTTGTTTTTTTAAACATGAAGTTTAAAATACAACAGATCATTCGTTTTTTCATAAATTAAATGAATTCTAGAGTTTCATACACCTGTAAGTACGGTATGTATGCTGTGCAAAATTCATGGAAGAATGTCTCTAACTTATGAAGAAAAGTGTACCTATAGCAACAAATGCAGCCATTAGCACGTGAAAAAATGATGAAACTTCACACGTAAAAAAAATTATTTTGTTATGTTTTAGAACTTCCACTGCAATGAGTGTGAATCCTGCATTCTTCCTGGTGATGCTGAAAAAGTTTTATGAATTTATTTGCAAAAGTATAGACACTGGAAATTAAAATGTCCTGTGATGCCTCTCGTGCTCCAAGTCGGCCCGTTTCACGTCCTACCCTCTTAAAGGACCGAAGCCGTGATAGTCACATGGGAAGAGCTCAGGACAACAAACATGGCGGGTGCTCGACTGCCTCCCACTTGGGACGGCTGCTTTCCCAGATCTTCTGGCGTCTTGTGCTGAATCACTACCAGTGCGGAATTCGACGCAACAGTCCACAGCGGTGGTTTTCGACGGAAATGCTTCCCCGTGCACATTTTTCATTCTCATTGGACGCCTATCAATGTTTGTCCTTCGGCAGCCAAAAAGCACTTTGGTTCCGTTTGGTCGCATTTGGTAATAACGTTGCCATAGTTCACTTTTCGCCATTTACCACACCTAGACTCGAACGCCACACATGATGCATATGTAACCGGATCTGGGCGGCGTTACGTTGGGTATATGTTACAGCAACCCCGTCAAACGGTACCGTTCCGATCGCTCCATCTGTCCTCGAGCTACTCATGTATCTGTAAATTGATTCCACATGCTTGGATCTTCGTTAAAAGTCTGCAGTGGCGAACACTATTAAACTCTTTCCGGAAATCTAGGAATATGGAATGTCTGTTGTCCTTCATCAATGGTTCATAGGGTATTTTGTCATCATCAAAGAACTACCTGAGTTTCATTTCATCAATGTTTTCTAAATTCACGATAATTCGTGAACAGAAGTTTTCTAACTAAATAAAATTTGTCATGTTCAACCTTAAAATATGTGTTACGATACATAAACGTAAGGAAAGTTACTCTTTCTGCCTAGTTATGAACATAGTTTATTTGCTTGTAAATAATAGATTTCAGCTATCTGTCGTCCTTTTTAAATTTTATTGGCGGACCTAGATTTCAGCTAGAAAATAGCCATTTACAATGCACTATCATTTTTGATCAATGCATGTACTGCCTGTTGGTCGGGCTTCATCCACAGTTCATTGAATACTGAAACATCATTTTTCTTGCGTCATTAATCTGATTTATTTAAGATAAATAATTTAACGTCAAATTTCTACCTGTGTTATTCCCTGTGCCCGAAGCAATATTGTATTGTATTTCGAAATAAGATAGGCGCTGCAGTATAGTATTAATCCGCCGACATCGCGAAAGCGAATTTCAAGTAAAATGCCTCACTTGTACGGGAATATACATAATGGATGTAAGAGCACGGGTTATAGACACATGATTGACGACTTATGGAAGTTTGACCTTGAAATCCGGGTTCGAGTACCGATCCGGCACAAATATTCGTTGTCATTCCGTTATACAGATGATGGTTGTCCATATTCGCAACACATCTCTTGTATTTGTTAACGGCTGTAGTCACCGCATCGCAATTCGGAATACCACAGGCACTGCAATGCGTGCACCAAAAAATTATTGTTTCTACCAAACATTTCTACTACAAAATTTGTTTTCTTGTTTCTCTAATGCAGTACTATTTAACTAACTAAATGGGGGAAACTTAATTAGAATACTGAACACATGATTGATACTTCTCCCTGATTAACCACATTTGATATTATTGAACAGAATGATATCCTTGCGTAGCAAGCAATAATTCCTGAACTCAAAACACGTTATCTTTTTTTTCAAGAGTTGTCTCTTTATACAAACATCTTAAAATTCATTCTTAGGTTACACATCATGGAACATCCCAAACAGAAATCACTCCGCGCGCCGGCCTTTGTGGCCGAGCGGTTCTAGGCGCTTCAGTCTGGAACCACGCGACCGTTACGGTCGCAGGTTCGAATCCTGCCTCAGGCATGGATGTGTGTGATGTCCTTAGGTTAGTCAGGTTTAAGTAGTTCTAAGTTCTAGGGGACTGATGACCTCAGCAGTTAAGTCCCATAGCGCTCAGAGCCATTTTGAACCACTCCGCGGCACATCAGCTATCCTAGCTGCTCATTCCGCTATGACACAACATCCTCTCTCCAAGACTCAACATCGACTGCCCAAGCCTGCAACTCAACTCGACTGATACCCACCTGCTTGCCCGCACTCTAGTCAATAATGAAACCCTAGAAACGAGAGACGGTATATCGGCGAATGTGTCCAGCATTCAAAGATGTGTAAAGTGAAAACATTTCAAACCACGTGATAATCTTCTAGGATTTCGTTTCGATGAAGCACATACGAAACAAACTGTTGTTTGCTACATGACACAGGCATTTTTGCTTAGCGTTTGGGAAGAATCTGTGTGTTCCTATGTGGGTAAGAAACAACTTTTAGATAAGGTGGTGGTGGGTGAGAGAGAAGTTGGACATGGCATATAAAAATAATTAGAGAAATGGTACTAGTGTCGAATACGTAGTTTTCGGTGTTATTGTCTGAGTGGTAACAGTACTGACGAAACAGATTCAAATATAAACTAGCTGAGACCCTGGCACTGCCAAGATGTCTATTTAATCCAGTCTTCTGCTATTCCATCTCCTCCTTGTCCCGGTCTCTGCCCATCACCTCCTCTTTGCTGTTTCTATCCATCTGCTCCTGCCCTCTGTAATCTGCACATTTCCCCTACGTTCATGCCGTCCTCCCTTTCTAAATCCACTTTCGCCTCCCCCCTCCTTATGTTCATCCCATATTCCGACTCTCTCTGACCATCTCTTCCTCCTCCTCACACTGTCTATCTCCTCGTCATTTGTTTGTCCATTTCCCTTTGTTCCATCATTATGTCCATCTAATCCTCTTCCATTTCCCTGTCTATTTCCTCTTCGCCTCACTCTGTTCACCTCATCCCCCACAAATTCTCCTTCTCCCTCTCTGTTCATCTCCTCCTACCCCCTTAACACGCCACAGTACCACCCACATTCCAATATGAGACTGCGGGTTCTCACCCCCCCCCCCCTCGATATTTATTTCCAGATAGTAAGTATAACTATACCAAGTTTGGTTAAAGTCGATCCAAGGGTTGACGAGGATCTTTTCACCCGTGGCTATGCCCGCTTATGCACGTGTCGTATGTTTCACATATGTTAACTGGTGCAAGCGTACACTGTTTGAAATATGTGTCGCGAATAGTTACCGAAGGAGGCAAGAAATTAATACGTAATGCCTGATGCGGCAGGTTTATCGCATGAACAGCAAAAATGTCGCAAGCGATAAACTATTTTCCTTTCGTCAATTTATGGGTCAGCGAGAAAATGTTTCCTAAACGTTTGAAATTATGTGTAAAGTTTGCTCCTAGTCACCGATTGCACTCATTCTCAAATACTGGTTCATTAAAACCTGGGTACTCGTGCGCCGTGGGCTACAGTTCTTTTTCACCCCCACCCACATCCCTCTGATGTATAGGTGGTTCTCTCCTTTACAGCAATTCTTTCCAGACGGTAAGTGATATGTTTACAGAGTTTGGTTGACGTCGGTCCAGTGGTTTAGGGATAGATGTGGAACATAAGTACGTGCATACATACGTACATGCATTCATACGCAAATGCATAAACATGTAAATAGACTAAATTTGATATAACACCATAGATTCCTTTCCTTTATAAGTCTGATGCAATATTTTGATTATATGAGTTACTAGACCACATCGGGTAACTATATTTCCCAACAATAAATCTCATGTGTTTTAAGTGTGAGACCAAAGACGAAGAAGATTAAAATTAATTGTAGCGTACGCTTATCTTAAAATCTCAGAAAAAAATCTATAATTATCTCTATGTAAGCACTGTGTGCTGCAGTCGTTTTATACTGTAGTTCCTCCTACTTTGTTGTTGTTAATTTATATTAATAACCGGCGTGGCCTATGAAGCATACTTTGAACTACATCTGTGTAATTATTGAAGCCAATGATCTTTACCCATGTATTTACTCCCTGTACAAGAAAAGGTCATAAAGTTTCTGCAATTCTACCTACATAAATTATTATGTTTGTTATATTTATATCTGTCATTTGTCCAATTTATTCCTGACAATTCCTGCTGCAAATACCTCGCCCACTCCATGTCTTCAGCATCCCAAGCTACATGTCTTCACTTATGTACGATTGTATGTTTACTTTATGTCATTACTGTTGTGTTATGTAAGTCTTACCATCCAATGATGTCATTTTACAATAACAGCAACTGCAACAGTCATCATTAACGTATACTAACAACATTATAGCACAGCTTACAATAGCATTGACATAAAGGGAACAAGGGCCATCCAGTAAGATGTGCTGAAGTTGGAGAGTTGAGAGAGGAAGGGGGAGGGGATGGTGGTATCTGTGGAATAGAGCTTAAACGTGGGTGCGCAATTCAATTGTTGTTAAATGCACCACAGTCGTAACAAGAACTAAGTTAGGTAGAGACCTCTGAACTCCCATAAAGATAACCAGCGTTTTTGTAGAAGCACATACCAATTTATTTCTTTATAAAAATTAGGATGGTCTAGCAACAATCTCTATGTTTAAAAATATAACAGAAAAATATAAAAGAAAAAAGTAGGTATCAAATAGCACTATTGTTTATGAAATCTCCATTTAAAACGACAGAAATAATTATGTAACATTTTAAACAAAAAGAATTCATCCTGAGATAGACCAATGGTTACATATTCATTTATAGAATCACTCTGGTGTTGTTCCTGCCTTCTCATTTAGTGTGTTTTTTTTTGTGTCCTTAGATCGATGCACATGAATTTCAAGTTCTTGCAAAATATAGAGACTATATTCCTTCTGTGCCAGGTGCAAAATTTTTAAACCATTAGAAATGTCAGAAATGACTTGATTCTCATTTTTAAGGTACAAACAAAAGGAATTACTATTTTTGTATTTATATTCCCCCCCCCCCCCCATGAACCATTGACTTTGCCGTTGGTGGGGAGGCTTGCGTGCCTCAGCGATACAGATGGCCGTACCGTAGGTGCAACCACAACGGAGGGGTATCTGTTGAGAGGCCGGACAAACATGTGGTTCAAGAGGGGCAGCAGCCTTTTCAGTAGTTGCAGTGGCAACAGTCTGGATGATTGACTGATCTGGCCTTGTAACATTAACCAAAACGGCCTTGCTGTGCTGGTACTGCGAACGGCTGAAAGCAAGGGGAAACTACAGCCGTATTTTTTCCCGAGGACATGCAGCTTTACTGTATGATTAAATGATGATGGCGTCCTCTTGGGTAAAATATTCCGGAGGTAAAATAGTCCCCCATTCGGATCTCCGGGCGGGGACTACTCAAGAGGACGTCGTTATCAGGAGAAAGAAAACTGGCGTTCTATGGATCGGAGCGTGGAATGTCAGATCCCTTAATCGGGCAGGTAGGTTAGAAAATTTAAAAAGGGAAACGGATAGGTTAAAGTTAGATATAGTGGGAATTAGTGAAGTTTGGTGGCAGGAGGAATAAGACTTTTGGTCTGGTGATTACAGGGTTATAAATACAAAATCAAATAGGGGTAATGCAGGAGTAGGTTTAATAATAAATAAAAAAAATAGGAGTGCGGGTTAGCTACTACAAACAGCATAGTGAACGCATTATTGTGGCCAAGATAGACACAAAGCCCATGTCTACTACAGTAGTACAAGTTTATATGCCAACTAGCTCTGCAGATGATTAAGAAATAGACGAAATGTATGACGAGATAAAAGAAATTATTCAGGTAGTGAAGGGAGACAAAAATTTAATAGTCATGGGTGACTGGAATTCGTCAGTAGGAAAAGGGAGAGAAGGAAACATAGTAGGTGAATATGGATTGGGGTGAAGAAATGGAAGAGGAAGCCGCCTTGTAGAATTTTGCACAGAGCATAACTTAATCATAGCTAACACTTGGTTCAAGAATCATAAAAGAAGGTTGTATACCTGGAAGAATCCTGGAGATACTAAAAGGTATCAGATAGATTATATAATGGTAAGACAGAGATTTAGGAACCAGGTTTTAAATTGTAAGACATTTCCAGGGGCAGATGGGGATTCTGACCACAATCTATTGGTTATGAACTGCAGATTGAAACTGAAGAAACTGCAAAAAGGTGGGAATTTAAGGAGATGGGACCTGGATAAACTGAACGAACCAGAGGTTGTAGAGAGTGTCAGGGAGAGCATAAGGGAACAATTGACAGGAATGGGGGAAAGAAATACAGTAGAAGAAGAATGGGTAGCTCTGAGGGATGAAGTAGTGAAGGCAGCAGACGATCAAGTAGGTAACAAGACGAGGGCTAATAGAAATCCTTGGGTAACAGAAGAAATATTGAATTTAATTGATGAAAGGATAAAATATAAAAATGTAGTAAGGGGTCAAGGTGGTTGGTAGAGGTAGCACCTTTGCTTGGCGTTGACTCAGTACTGGTCCTCACCACCCCAGGGATGAGCTGAGGAGGTATGCAAGACCTTTGCCTCTGAGGAAGCTACGTCCAAGACCGTCCGTGCGTGGTGAAGAGCCACATCCTACACAAGGTGACCCTGTTAACGCAGAACACGGCGGATCTATAGGAGAAAACCTTGAAAAAAAATCTCACATTCCAAATCCTCAATGCGTCTGTACTCGAGTCGAGCGGCAGCGAGGTCAGCGTCTGTCCATCTAGTAGGTGCGGCTGTATTATATGCTCCAGGAACTGACAATCCCTGGTTCTAAACACCCAGTGGAAACACTGGACCAAAACTTACAAGCTATCATGATTCGTGAGAGTAATGACAGAATTACCCCAGGTGGTAACCAATCCACTCGTCGACAGACGACAACTGGGTTTTCGGATTATGGGGAACCCGGGCTATCACGATCAGAGTTCTCAAGCAAACTTCGTCCCAAGGTTCCCATGTACATTGGTACCTTTAACATTCAGACCCTAATTCAACCTGGAAAATTACACGACTTAGTAACAGAGCTAGACCAACAAAAAATTAAGATCTTAGCGTTACAAGAAACTAGATTCACGGATGAAAATACAATAGACTATGGAAACTATCGCATCTTCAAGAGCAAGACTGACAAACGAATTGCCAATGGTACGCCACTCCTGGGCATGGCATTTGCGGTGCACAGAAATATATTAGGCTCAATTAGAGAGGTCTCTTCCACAAATAATCGTCTCATGACCATGCGTATCCAGTGCGCCAACAAGAAATACGCATTGATAAATGTTCATGCACCCACAAACATAGACAACAAAAAACGCCAACTACAAACTGAAAAATTCTGGACTAAACTTGAAGATGTCATGGCCAAAATTCCCCGGGATGATATCTAACTCTTAATGGGAGATTTCAATGCACAAATTGGCAGAGAGAAAGAACACCAAAAAACTGTAGGAAAATATCCAGCACACAGATTCACCAACAGAAACGGACTGAGATTTATTGAACTATGCCAACAAAATAATCTAAAAATAATGTCTACATCTTTGAGAAAAAAACCTAGAAAACAAAAGACCTGGAGGTCCCCCATACAAGAGATCGGCGAATATCAGATTGACCACATTGCCATCTCCTATTTCGTACAGAAAGAGATCCATGATGTCCAAGTCCGCAGAGGGGCGAACATTGACTCAGACCACTACTTAACACGCATTGAAGTGAAATTCACCCCAAAAAAATTCTATCCGAAGAAAACACACATGATGAAATTTGACACACGAACAATCAAAGAAACCAATCTGAAGGAGGAGTGGGAAAAGGAACCAGCTGACTCTTGGGAAAAATTTCGAACAAAAATTACAAAGAAGGCAAAAGAACTGATCCCATTGAAAAAGAACACAAAACACCCCTGGTGGGACTCTGGATGTGAAAAAGCGCTGGAAGAAAGAAAGAAAGCCTTTCTGAAGTATAACAGTAAAAAATCCCCAGAAAATCTAGATCAATCCCACAACACCAGAAGACAAGTGGCAAAAACAATCAGATAAGTCAAGAGGAAGTACCTCAAGGAACAGTGTGAGTCTATTGAAGAAAATTTCCGTAACTATAATGTACGAGACTTCTATAAGACCTTTGCTGGGAGAATCAATGGATACGGCTCACGAAATCTATGTTTCAGAAAACCAGATGGAAAACTAGCGCTCACAAATCGGGAAAATTGTGAGGAGCTGGCAAGATACTTTTCCGGACTCCTCAATTGCCCTGAACCTTCTTCAAGATTCCCTCAAGAAACTGCTGTCTACACAAATCCAGAATCCCCACTACCTACACTAGAGGAGATCCAAAGACATATTCATAGACTGAAAAACAACAAGGCATCCGGAAAAGATAATATCACTGCAGAACTGCTTAAAAATCTTGGACCAAATTCCCTCAAAGAACTCACTCAAATCATCACAGACATTTGGCAGACAGAAAAACTACCAGAAGACTGGAAATGCGCCCTAATTCATCCACTGCATAAAAAGGGAGACATGGCAGATATAAACAACTATCGAGGAATCTCCCTTCTCCAAGTCACTTATAAAATCCTCTCAGCTTGTCTTCTTCAACGAACACAAGAACAACTCGAACACAGTATTGGTGAATACCAAGCTGGCTTTCGCCCTCACCGATCCTGTGCAGAACAAATTTTCAATTTGAAGACAACACTAAAATACAAAGCAGTCAGAAACAGTCCGATCATTTGTTCCTTTGTTGATTTCGCAAAGGCTTATGATTCAATCGATAGGCAATCTCTCTTTATTATCCTTGAGGAGCTAGGACTCGATCCGAAAACCCTAAACCTTATCAAAGAAACGCTCACAAACACAACTTCTAAGATAAAATTCCTGGGTGAAATATCAGAGCCCTTCCTGATCAAAACCGGCGTCAGACAAGGTGACGGCTTGTCTCCACTCCTCTTCAACCTTGTCTTAGACAAAGTCATCCGAGAATGGGAAAAAGAACTGAAGAATCAAAATTACTGGAAGCCTACACAACTAGGAAGATCCAAAGATGGTATTAAAATTTCATGCTTGGACAAAATATGGACAAATTGAGAGAGTTCCATTCTTTAAATACTTAGGCGAGGTCCTAGAACCCACAGGGGGAGAGAAAACTGCACAAAAAGTTCGACTGCAAAAACTGAAAAGAGGATACTGGAAAACCCACAACATCTACAATAAAAAGTGTCTCTCCATTCACTCAAAAATACGACACTACAATACAGTAATCAAGCCCGAAGCACTATATGCCAGTGAAACACTCACACTCCATAGAAAAGGCGACCTGGAAGGCATCCTGAAAGAGGAACGCAAAATTATCAGAAAGATTCTTGGCCCAAAAAGAACTGAAGATGGATACAGGTTACAGTCTCGGAAAACTACAGAAAAATTATCTAACCTCGCCGCAGACATCCGGAAAAGAAGACTAAAATTTTACGGTCATATCCACAGACTCCCAACACCCAGACTCTCCCACAAAATTTTAATATACATTGAAAAATTGAAAACCATACCCTGGATACAAGAAACCAAAACAGATCTAGCAAATGCACAAATAAATTCTTCAGAAGTTATAAACAGAAATGTATACAGGCAAAAAATCAATAGTTGGAAAGTACAACCAGAGAATGAAGTTTGTAAGAGACAGGGGACAAAATGGACAGAGGAAAGAAAGAGAATTCATGGGGAAAGAATGAGAGAAGTTTGGAGAATTAAAAAATTGAATTGGAAAAGCTTTGCGTGATCCGTATGGGTCCAATCGCACATAATAATAATAATAAAATGTAGTAAATGAAGCAGGCAAAAAGGAATACAAACGTCTCAAAAATGAGATAGACAGGAAGTGCAAAATGGCTAAGCAGGGATGGCTAGAGGACAAATGTAAGGATGTAGAGGCTTGTCTCACTAGGGGTAAGATAGATACTGCCTACAGGAAAATTAAAGAGACCTTTGGAGAGAAGAGAACCACTAGTATGAATATCAAGAGCTCAGATGGAAACCCAGTTCTAAGCAAAGAAGGGAAAGCAGTAAGGTGGAGGGAGTATATAGAGGGTCTATACAAAGGCGATGTACTTGAGGACAATATTATGGAAATGGAAGAGGATGTAGATGAAGACGAAATGGGAGATAAGATACTGCGTGAAGAGTTTGACAGAGCACTGAAAGACCTGAGTCGAAACAAGGCCCCGGGAGTAGACAACATTCCATTAGAACTACTGACGGCCTTGGGAGAGCCAGTCATGACAAAACTACCATCTGGTGAGCAAGATGTATGAGAAAGGCGAAATACCCTCAGACTTCAATAAGAATATAATAATTCCAATCCCAAAGAAAGCAGGTGTTGACACATGTGAAAATTACCGAACTATCAGTTTAATAAGTCACAGCTGCAAAATACTAACCCGAATTCTTTACAGACGAATGGAAAAACTGGTAGAAGCGGACCTCAGGGAAGATCAGTTTGGATTCCGTAGAAATGTTGGAACACGTGAGGCAATACTAACCTTACGACTTATCTCAGAAGAAAGATTAAGAAAAGGCAAACCTACGTTTCTAGAATTTGTAGACTTAGAGAAACCTTTTGACAATGTTAACTGGAATACTCTCTTTCAAATTCTGAAGGTGGCAGGGGTAAAATACAGGGAGCGAAAGGCTACTTACAATTTGTACAGAAACCAGATGGCAGTTATAAGAGTCGAGGGGCATGAAAGGGAAGCAGTGGTTGAGAAGGGAGTGAGACAGGGTTGTAGCCTCTCCCCGATGTTATTCAATCTGTATATTGAGCAAGCAGTAAAGGAAACAAAAGAAAAATTCGGAGTAGGTATTAAAATTCATGGAGAAGAAGTAAAAACTTTGAGGTTCGCCGATGACATTGTAATTCTGTCAGAGACAGCAAAGGACTTGGAAGAGCAGTTGAACGGAATGGACAGTGTCTTGAAAGGAGGATATATGATGAACATCAACAAAAGCAAAACGAGGATAATGGAATGTAGTCAAATTAAATCGGGTGATGCTGAGGGAATTAGATTAGGAAATGAGACACTTAAAGAAGTAAAGGAGTAATGAGTGGGTGGGCAAATGTCTATAAGGTACAATACATATGTAGAATTGTGGACAGTTGGGAATGTGAGTCTCACGGGAAGCGTGCAAGGGATAAGTCCCTGCAGTCGCGCTATTCATCTGTGTCCTCGGTGGCTCAGATGGATAGAGCGTCTGCCATGTAAGCAGGAGATCCCGGGTTCGAGTCCCGGTCGGGGCACACATTTTCAGCTGTCCACATCGAGGTATAACAACAACACCTGTCAGCAGCTGAGGTTGTCAGTTAGTCATCATTAAAGGAGTTTTGCTATTTAGGGAGTAAAATAACTGATGATGGTCGAAGTAGAGAGGATATAAAATGTAGACTGGCAATGGCAAGGAAATCGTTTCTGAAGAAGAGAAATTTGTTAACATCGAGTATAGATATAAGTGTCAGGAAGTCGTTTCTGAAAGTATTTGTATGGAGTGTAGCCATGTATGGAAGTGAAATATGGACGATAACCAGTTTGGACAAGAAGAGAATAGAAGCTTTCGAAATGTGGTGCTACAGAAGAATGCTGAAGATAAGGTGGGTAGATCACGTAACTAATGAGGAGGTATTGAATAGGATTGGGGAGAAGAGAAGTTTGTGGCACAACTTGACTAGAAGAAGGGATCGGTTGGTAGGACATGTTTTGAGGCATCAAGGAATCACAAATTTAGCATTGGAGGGCAGCGTGGAGGGAGACCAAGAGATGAATACACTAAGCAGATTCAGAAGGATGTAGGTTGCAGTAAGTACCGGGAGATGAAGAAGCTTGCACAGGATAGAGTAGCATGGAGAGCTGCATCAAACCAGTCTCAGGACTGAAGACCACAACAACAACAACATTTATATTCCCTAAATCGGGTTTCAAAGTTCCTCCCTGTCTGACCCATGTACGCACACTCACAAGACCCACGTGTGATTTTATAGATACCTGGTTTTAAAATTTGATTTTCTTACCTTCGAGTCCACGACAAATAAATGAACCCAGTTTACTGCTCGTCTGATAACCAGTACTTACATTTCCTTTTTGAAGGTGTTTCTATTTTTCCGAGGTCGGAGCTTAGTAGGGTCACGATGTTTTTGTTACTTCCAATGAAAAGATGGCACTTTTATCCTACACCCCTTAAGAATTTTTTTTCTCTCCTGCCCGTAGAGCGTTTTCTGGATAATAATTTGCCAGTGCCACTGGCACAATGATATCAGTTTCTCCGTTAACGACCGCATCGTGAAGTTGTAATTTTGTGCCCTCTTATGCGCCTGTGGGTGATTCGAGTCGGCACATGATTTAATCCCACCACCACCCCCACCCCCACCCCTCTTTAGTGTCAAATACAGAAAGCGTAGAGACTAGTTTTCCCCTATCTCTACCGCGAATTATATATTTTTCATGCATGTGACTGAATATCCGCGCAAAGCTCTTAACACCGTTTGCATCCCTTTGGTGTATTTAACAATGTCATCTACATACACACTGTATAGAACAATATTATCACTGACTGGGGTTCAAAGCAAAAATCTGCTTTCCAAAGTATTGACAAAAGTGTCTGCAAGAATGGCAGAGAGAGAAATACACATGGTTAGCCCTCCCTTTTGATGAAACATCTTGCCATTAAAGGAAAAATTGTTCACAAATTTCTCTTCTGCTCACTTCATTATAATTAATAAAATTTCTCCTAATAAATTTCGAATTTTCCTCAATGGAGTTGGTAGTGCATAAATTTTTAATGTCTAATAATGCTAATGACGCATCCTGTGTGATAATAAACTCCTTAATAATATCAATAAACTCATAAATGTCTTTCAGGGATTAAGACCATATATAAGTAAGGACCTCCTTTAATTTTCTCTTATGAAAACCACTGAGATTTTTATTCTGAGCTTGACGGGAGTCAAAGACCGAGCGCATGTGATTGTTATATTGGTGAAACTTAATCTAGGCGCGGAGCATGGGAAGTTTTGCATTCAGAACAACTATACGTTTTAGTTTCTTTTTAAATAAAAAAAAAACAAGATTGGAGGAGGAAATTAGAGGAGATGACATGCTCTTTAGACTTCACTTAAAATTGAAGGAGATGACTCATCTTAAACTGTGCCATCTTCCTTTAAAGAGGTTTAGTGTTTTAAAAATGTAATTGTTGTCTGATATCACAATCACAAAGTTCCCATTATCTACCATCGTGACCGAGACATTGTTATTATGAAGTTTAGCACTAAGTTTTCTAGCAGTAGACCTAAACTCGTTCTTAGAGTCAGTCTTACCATCAGCGTCTTCAACAACTCTACTCTTTGAACAGAAATTTCTGATTAAATCTCTTGAGAAGTTTTAGTTAGTTCACAAGCCGTTTTGACACCCGCAGTTCTTTTCTTGATAACACCGTCATTCACCTTAACCGGTATGTTATAGATTAAAACTTTACCAAGTAACCTATGTGCCTCGTTAGACAAACCGATATCAGTGAGGCTAACCACCCTGCTTCTGAAAACGTTTACGAGCCTGCTCGGCATGAACTAGGTCTGAGCGTTCCTATTGTGCGGTGAGAAAACTATGCTTACGTCAATGTCTGAGTCTAATACGGGATTTCCCCCAGAGCAAGAAGTCATTCATTAAAGCAAAAATGTTTTTAAATCGAAAAAAAAATTCAAAAAATGTAGCAAATAAACCCGTATTTCCATCACAATCCTATTGCAAAAGTTTTTGGGTTTACAAGCCCCTTAATTATATTTTTGACCCACATCACTTCTAATTCATTCCTAATGCACTGTTCATTTGTAGATTTGTTGCGGATTTTTATAGAAGAATATTTTGGCATTACCTTGTAGTACAGTCATTCCTCGTTGAATCTAATTTTCATGCAGTTGACCGTAATCGTTGACCATAATCTTCCTTATACATATCTGGTGTGGTTCCTACACTGCACAGTAATATTCCAAAAGGGGGCGCACAACGATAGTGTAAGCCATCTTTTTAGCAGTACTGTTGCAGTTTCTAAGAGTTTTGACAATTAATCGCAGTCTTTGGTTTGCTTTCCCCACAAAGTTATTAATGTGCGTGTTTCATTTTGTTATTTGTAACTGTAGGCCCTAAGTATTTAGTTGAATTTACAGCTTTTAGATTTGCGTGATTTATCGTGTAACCGAAATTTAGTGGATTCTGTTTATTACTCATATGGATGACTGTACAAGACATTAAATGACAGCATATCTATAAACAATCTAGAGACCTGCTCAGATTGACTCCTAAATCCTTTATGAAGATCAGAAACAGCAGAACGCCAACAACATTTCCCTGGCGAACGCCAGATATTACCTTACACAACATTCTCACTGCACTCTTCTGTAGATTATATTCTTCTTCCTGATGACTGAGCTTCCATTGACTTAGATTATGCAAAATACGTCGTCAGACCGACCTGCAGTTGAACACAATGAGACAAATTTCTAAATTGAATCAGGCAGAACAAAGCACATGCATGTGCCACCGCAGTTTATTATTTATTACAATGCCAAGGAACCTGTGTAGCAACTTTACACATGGAGCTTCATCCGGTGTGTGTCCACTGCTGCATACTTCAAGTAATTAATCACAGCACCCCTGGCAGTGAAACAATTCCTTCCGTTTAATTTTGTGATTTTAAGTGTGTGTTTGCGTCTTTGTTTTTCGCGTGAAGTGCCCTTTGTTATAGATTAAACGCTCACTTGAGCAATTTTATCTCTGCCATCTCTCGTTTTCATTTGTTTTGAAATAAATGGAAACAATGACAGACATGTTATTTGTTTTCTCCTGGTAGTTGTGAGGACGAGCATAAACAGAAAGATGGAGAAACAAATAACAAATGGGCCATGCACATCAAAGCAAGGAAAGTTTTTTATTTGTTTGAAGTTGAATAATAGGAGTCTTCGTAAGACTGACGGTTACGCTATTTGCTGTGAGCCAGTAGTAAACCTGTTTCACTATTCTGCTGGTTGAGTCTGCTATGGATAAATTTAGGAACTATATCAGTATTATGTCGTCATCAAGAACCATCCAAGTTATTGAGGAGTGCCAGGGTGAATCATAAATTTAGGTGTAAAACAGGAGTAGGGAAAACACCACGTTTAATGTTTCACTTTCGGTATTTAGGTTTATTCCTGCTATTTCCTGTTACGCCTTTATCCAGGCAACGGAGATTCCAGACGAAGACCTTGCAGAATAACGTATTTGCTATTAAATACTTGTCGTTTGTGTAGGATTATTTCTTTTACTGTACAAAGCTAAACAGTGTTCTGTACTTTACGTACGTGTTAGTAACGCCAAAGTACATGTAATAAGGGAGGTTCAGGTGCCGAAATTGTATGTTTCCTGGACTGTAACAGTAAATATAATTTCACGGACTCCAACAGATTCGCTGAAGTTAACAATCTAACGTCGATTTTACAAAGGATCCACCAGCTGATTAAATATATCAATATTTATTGTACTCAATGACCTCGCAAGTATGAAACGTTATTATCAGTCTTCAGATACTTTAGAGAGTTGTCTATCAATTTTTAGCTGTTTGAATGTCACAGATCATACACACATCTCATACAACGCACTTCTTTTAGTTCAAAGAGCAGACGATTCAAATGACATGATTCCTCATCATAATATCAATTATATCTCAACGTCCCGTGTCATTTCGAAGTTCAAAATATGTCGAGAAAAATAAAGGAGTCAGACTGCAACTAAATATCCTTCATTTTTTAATACCGTGGTGAATTCGAGGCTCCTAGTACCGGATGATAAAACTAGAGGCCTTGAAATATATCACGGTATAATATAGTGGAGAGCAATCAATTGTAGTCTGAATCAATTTCTGTTTTCCTAATTAGTCGTACGATTGCGTTCCCCGTAATTCAACAACGATGAAATTTTAATTACAGAAATGAGATCATATATGTTGCTGGGAAGCATGAATGGACCAAACACTGAGCCTTGTAGGACACATGTAATCGCCAGACGGTTTCTAACGCGGCATTTGTTCTATATTTGACTTATAAACACCAGCAAGTGACTCTACATGCAAGAAATAACACATCTGGATTGGTAGTTATGTTTGGCGTAGAACGCACGCGGATACTTGCTCAGGGCAACAAGTTAGCGGTCGCATCTGGGACTCGGAGCTACAGACAGCTTAACGGCCGCATAACTCGGTGGCAGAATGGCTGAATCACGCTTCATTTGCATAATCCTTAATTACCGCTGCGGCTGTAACGAGGGGAGCGACAAGACGCTAATGAGGCAGCCGCCATAACCAGCACACGTGGGCAGCGCGAGGGGGGAATGGCGCATGCCGCGTTCATACATCTGCAACTCGACGCTGAGATTACGGCATTTCAAATGGTACTTTTTAATGTAAAATATACACTGCTGGAAAAACTAATTAGTGTAGCCTTTTAGAGGTTACCATTTCACTCAAGATTTTTTGTTGCAACAGTACGTATGGAGTGCAGGAAATTATTATATTTACAAATAAATAGCACAAGGGGTTCTGAGGTACCAGGTATCAACCGACGCTGAAACACCCAAATTAGTAAGTGGCTTAACCTCCAAGGAAATGGTCTAATGAGTACAGAAGCTGGGCTGACGGTAAATCAAAGAAAGAAGAGTAATGAGAAGTATCAGTAATGGGAACAGCGAGAAACTTAACATCAGGACTGATGATCACGAAGTATAGGAATTTAGGAATTATTCTACCAAGGCAGCAAATTAACCCATGATGGGTGGAGCAACGAGAACACAAGAAGCAGATTAGCACTGCTGAAAGGGCATTCTTTGCGAACAGATATCTATTAGTATCAAATATAGGCCTTAATTTGAGGAAATGTACGTCTCGAGCACAGCACTGTGTGGCAGTGAAACAAGAATTGTGGAAAAACCGGAGAAGAAGAGATTCAAAGCATTTGAGATGTGGTGCTTCAAAAGAATTTTGAAAAAATTATAGATTGACTCGGTAAGGAATGGGGAAGTTCTCCGCAGTTTCGCCGATGAAAGGACTACGTACGGAAAGCACTGACAAGAAGAAGGGTCAGGTTAGTAGCACTTCTATTAAGACATCACACAAAAACTTCCATGGTGAGAGAGGCAGCTGCAGAGGGTAAAAACTGCAGAAGAAACAGAGATTGGAATACATCCAGCAAAATATCGGGCATTACAGATGGTCAGAGGTTTGTTACACAGGCGAGAATAAGCGAAATCTTGAGAAACCTTCACTGGCAGAAAGGTAATGAAATCCGTCTTGGGGCAAACACTACGAATATTTTTCTGGTCTTTATGGAGCTAACCCACGGACATCGCCCTGACGGAATCAACTAAAAAAAGCTCAGTCAGCGTCGGGGATTCTTTCCATGCTGCGTCCTTGAGTGGACGTGTAAGGAAGCTTAATATACGGCACAACGAAAAGCACCATCTGCAGAACACATCACCGTTACTCGCAGAGTGTAGATGTGGATGTGGGCGTAGACTAGCGAAATGAGAACAGCGAAATTCATCAGCGTTATTACTTTACCACTTCACATTTTTTTTTTTTTTTTTTTGCTAGGAAAACTCACTCAAGCTGTTCATTTACTCTTTTCGTTTTTAATCAAAATTAACTTTCTCTCATGAGAGAGAGAGAGGACACGAGTCAACTTTTATTGCACCATACAACATTAGGAACCCTCTCGTAGGCGTACATGCACACACTCACATTTCCGCACGTTTAGCGCAAGCCACAAAGAGCAGTTTTAGGGCGTAGCTTAGTAACCTTTAATTAAATACCATAGTTGTTCACACAGAGCGCCGGTGCTCTCCTCCGCCGGCAGAGAACAACTTCACAAGAATATAGTAATTACTTTCTAAAAAACATTCAGCCTAGACCGCATAACATATTTCTTTATTTGAGACAATTGTTTCGACAGACTTTGTGATGTCTGTCGAAACCTGTTGTCTTAATGAAATATTTTATGCAAAATACGTTGTTGAATGTTTCTTTAGCAAATAAAATAGATCGCGTCTTCAGTACCCTCAAAATGATAAAATTCAATCAAATACTCAGTACTGTAAAAGCCATCATTAAAACTGCGTCTGAGTCTTGTACTGATTGTTTAAAAAATATCATCAGCAATAATCTTGTCCATCTTAGTTACGTAGGTGATGGACTGTTTGTAAATACAAAATAATAAAAAAAAACAAATCTGTGGAACTTACTCGTAATGTTTCTGGCTTTAGCCGCAGAGGATTATGTGGCACCTTCCGTATGATTTTGTCTTCGATGGTGCGACTGATGTACCCAATGTCTCAATTCCCGATCATAAACTGTGTCGGCTGTCATCTGGGCATCTCTCTTAGTGACGGCGTCTACAATTCTACAGCCAACCTACACACATTTGTTTGATCTTCCCTCATGAAGAGTGCAGCTCTTCTTTGTGCCTATTTTATGTCATAGTGTTACACAAAGTTGGCGTCTAAGAGGGGCGTTCAGTAAGTACTGGAACTTACTTTTTTCTGAATACAGGTTAGTTTTATTCAAGTTTGCAGCACACCGTATTATTCTCCTCTCTTTTGGCTACAAAACTCTACTTTTGTGCCTAATTTCTCTTCATTGCGACGGCCTTACTCCACCTTACTACGACGGCCTCTATGCCCGCATGGTACAACTGTAGTGGTCGACGTCGAATCCAAAGTCTTGCAGCATCAGTAACCTCCCCATCATCCGCGTACTGGTTCCTGTGGAGTGCGTCCTTCATTGCGCCAAACAGATGAAAGTCAGAAAGTGCCACAACCGGAATGTAGGATAAATGAGGAAGAACTGTCGAATGAAGTTCTGTGAGGTCCTCACTAGTGCGCAGACTCGAGTGAGACGTGGCGTTGTCACAGAGAAGGGGCGTTTCCGTTTTTGTGGAGACGAAGATGCTAATGTCGTTTCTTCAGTTTCCTGAGGGTAGCACAATACACTTCCGAGTTGATCGTTGCACCATAAGAGAGGACATCAAACAGAATAACCACTTCAGAATCCAGAAGACAGTCGCTGTGATTTTACCGGCTGGCTGAGCGGCTCTGAACTTTTCAGCGGTGGTGTAGCGTCACTCCATGGCTCGCCCAGTGATGAACCCATGTCTCATCGCCTGTGATGGTCCTCGACAACAAACTCTCACGATCAGCGTCGTAGGGCGCACGCAATTCCTCCTACGTTGCGCTTTAAGGTCTGTTAGGCGACGAGGAACCCATCGCGCACACGCCTTTGAGTGTGCCAACGGGTGGACGAGTGTGTCAGCACTACCAATAGAGACGTCCAGCTGAGCAGCGAGCAGTCTCACTGTGATTCGTCGATCACTTCGAATGAGAGTGTCCGCACGTTCCAACCCTGCAGGAGTCACACCAGTGTGCGGCCGGCCGGCACGCGGGAGAAAGGACAGATGTGCGCGACTTTGTTGCGATGATACCGGATTCCTTGCCCAGCGACTCACTGTATATTTGTTCACTGCCAGGTCTCCGAAAACATTCTGCAAGTGCCAATTAATATCAGTGATCCGATGGTTTTCGGCCAAAAAAGATACAATGATAGCTCTCAGCTTGGAACACACTTCTGTTATAGACGTCATTTTCAGGCTAACTACAAAGTCGCCACCTATTGGAACTTCATGAAACTATAGCGACTGTACCAGGAGTATTCCCCCATGTCCCACAGCAAATTTCACATATGTCAACCTAAAGGTGCCGAGAAAAAAAAAATGTTTTCCATCACTTACTGAACGCCATTCGCAATCAATGTGAACCGCGTAACGCGAGGATAGCAATATCAACGCTAATTCCACACCCGTCGATGTCATGGAGACAGAACGTTACTGCTGAAACTAACGTGTGAAGTGCACTGCTTGACAGCTGCTAAGGAACAGAGACTATGCTGAACAAGAATAATCACAGGTTACGATGGACGACATGACACAAAGTACATACGTAACAGAGATGGAGTAGTATATTTATAACGAAATACTGTACACTTTGCACCACATGCAGAGCAGGATAACAAACATAAATAACGTTAATGTTTGACGTAGCTGAGGCTCTGAACGTAAAGATCGATATCGGACTCTCAGTAAGGAACTTGCCCTCCGCGAGTGCTGTTGAAAATTTTGCATCTGTTACTCAGGCTGGATATCAAACTCTTGAGGGGTTCTTCGTGGATATTCTCCCACTCCTCTCTCAAAGCGTTTTTCAGTTTTTGCGCGGTTCGGGAGGGAGTGTTCTTTGAGGAACACGTCTCCGAAGAGCATCCCAGGCTTGCTTAAAGCAGGGGTGTCCAGCCTTTCAGCTTACCGGGGCCACACTGGAAGAAGGAGAATATTTTTGGGACGTACTTAATATACTACTTACCACCAAGTGTAGGCGCTCAGCAAAATAAGGAGAGAGCTGGGGGACGGTAGGGGCATATACACTCCTGGAAATTGAAATAAGAACACCGTGAATTCATTGTCCCAGGAAGGGGAAAGTTTATTGACACATTCCTGGGGTCAGATACATCAAATGATCACACTGACAGAACCACAGGCACATAGACACAGGCAACAGAGCATGCACAGTGTCGGCACTAGTACAGTGAATATCCACCTTTCGCAGCAATGCAGGCTGCTATTCTCCCATGGAGACGATCGTAGAGATGCTGGATCTAGTGCTGTGGAACGGCTTGCCATGCCATTTCCACCTGGCGCCTCAGTTGGACCAGCGTTCGTGCTGGACGTGCAGACCGCGTGAGACGACGCTTCATCCAGTCCCAAACATGCTCAATGGGGGACAGATCCGGAGATCTTGCTGGCCAGGGTAGTTGACTTACACCTTCTAGAGCACGTTGGGTGGCACGGGATACATGCGGACGTGCACTGTCCTGTTGGAACAGCAAGTTCCCTTGCCGGTCTAGGAATGGTAAAACGATGGGTTCGATGACGGTTTGGATGTACCGTGCACTATTCAGTGTCCTCTCGACGATCACCAGTGGTGTACGGCCAGTGTAGGAGATCGCTCCCCACACCATGATGCCGGGTGTTGGCCCTGTGTGCCTCGGTCGTATGCAGTCCTGATTGTGGCGCTCACCTGCACGGCGCCAAACACGCATACGACCATCATTGGCACCAAGGCAGAAGCGACTCTCATCGCTGAAGACGACACGTCTCCATTCGTCCCTCCATTCACGCCTGTCGCGACACCACTGGAGGCGGGCTGCACGATGTTGGGGCGTGAGCGGAAGACGGCCTAACGGTGTGCGGGACCGTAGCCCAGCTTCATGGAGACGGTTGCGAATGGTCCTCGCCGATACCCCAGGAGCAACAGTGTCCCTAATTTGCTGGGAAGTGGCGGTGCGGTCCCCTACGGCACTGCGTAGGATCCTACGGTCTTGGCGTGCATCCGCGCGTCGCTGCGGTCCGGTCCCAGGTCGACGGGCACGTGCACCTTCCGCCGACCACTGGCGACAACATCGATGTACTGTGGAGACCTCACGCCCCACGTGTTGAGCAATTCGGCGGTACGTCCACCCGGTCTCCCGCATGCCCACTATACGCCCTCGCTCAAAGTCCGTTAACTGCACATACGGTTCACGTCCACGCTGTCGCGGCATGCTACCAAGACTGCGATGGAGCTCCGTATGCCACGGCAAACTGGCTGACACTGACGGCGGCGGTGCACAAATGCTGCGCAGCTAGCGCCATTCGACGGCCAACACCGCGGTTCCTGGTGTGTCCGCTGTGCCGTGCGTGTGATCATTGCTTGTACAGCCCTCTCGCAGTGTCCGGAGCCAGTATGGTGTTTCTGACACACCGGGGTCAATGTGTTCTTTTTTCCATTTCCAGGAGTGTATTTAGCAGATACAGGCAATTTATAATTTATTAACTATTGATTCTTTATTGCAAAAAAGCAACTTGGATTAGGTCTCACATTTTATGTACGAGATTTCATTATTAATTTTTGACGCAAGTAAATACAAATAATAGAATTCATGGGACATTTGACATTGAATTTAAGAAATTACTGTATTAGGCTCGATCGAAGTGGTTGGAATTCTCAGGGTGTACTCAACGGTTTTCATCTGAGATTTTTGTTTCTATTTTTAACATTTGCGTGCCTTAGCCTTCAAAATAACTCTAAATCATCGCACACACTTCCAAAGACGAGATATATAATGCATGACTGTAGAGCGTGGACAGGCGTGATTTGTAAAAGTACAACAAAGTACTTTTAGTTACCATCGGCTGACAGTAATTCCAAGGCGATGACTTACAACATGTGGCGATAAGTACCAGCCAGATACAGGGGTCAAGTTGTTGTGGCCAGACAGTACAGTACAACGACGTTATAAAGAATTTTCTTGATTGCGGTTGGTATGTGAGAAGCGGCGAGCAAGAGACATTTCGATCTGTACCGAGCATCTGAAATGGTAGAAATTGTAAAGCAAAAAGATTCTGTAAATGCCTGTTTGAGGGCTTTCGTGCTCAAAAGCATTCTTCTGTAGCACCACATTTGAAAAGCTTCTACTCTCTTCTTGTCTAAACTACCGTCCATGTTTCACTTCCATACACGGCTACACCATACAAATACTTTCAGAAACGACTTTCTAACACTTAAATCTATACTCGATGTTAACAAATTTCTCTTCTTGAGAAACGTTTTCCTTTCCATTGCCAGTCAACATTTTATATCCTACTTCGACCATCTTGAGCTGTTTTTCTCCCCAAACACAAAAACCCTTCTACTACTTTAAGTGTGTCATTTCCTAACCTAATTCCATCAGCATCACCCGATTTAATTCGACTACATTCCATTATACTTGTTTTTCTTTAGTTGATGTTCATCTTATATCCTCCTTTCAAGACACTGTCCTTTCCGTTCAACTGCTCTTCCAGGTCCACTGATGTCTCTGACAGAATTACAATGTACAACAATTAAACAATTTTTTCAGCCTTCAGTTGCAAGGTAATTTTATTCGTTTACCTAGGTTTCGATTCCAGTAATGGAATCTTCTTCAGAACCTATAAATTAAACCACATACAGACATATGTTACTACTACAATGCATTATCAGTCTAATGTTGAATATTAATATTCAACATTAGACTGATAATGCATTGTAGTAGTAACATATGTCTGTATGTGGTTTAATTTATAGGTTCTGAAGAAGATTCCATTACTGGAATCGAAACCTAGGTAAACGAATAAAATTACCTTGCAACTGAAGGCTGAAAAAATTGTTTAATTGTTGTACATTTCACAGTTGCTGACACGCTGCAATATGTTAAAGATTTGTAGAATTACAATGTCATAGGCAAACCTCAAAATTTTTATTTCTTTTCCATGGGTTTTAATTCCTACTCTGAATTTTTCTTTTTTTTTTTTTTTTTTTTTTCACTGCTTGCTGAATGTACAGAATGAATAACATCGGGGTTAGGCTACAACTCTGTCTCACTCCCTTCCCAGCCACTGCTTCCCTTTCCTGCCGCTTGACTTATTTCTGTACAAATTGTAAATAGCATTTCGCCCCCTGTATTTGACCTCCGCCCGCTTCAGAATTTGAAAGAGAATATTCCAGTCAACATTGTCAAAAGCTTTCTCTAAGTCTACAAATGCTAGAAACGTAGATTTTCCTTACATTAATCTATCTTCTATGATAGGTCGTAATGTCAAGTATTGCCTTACATGTTCCTACATTTCTACGGAATCCAAACTGATCTTCCCCGAGGTCGGCCTGTACCAGTTTTTCCATTCGCCTGTAAAAATTTGGTGTTAACATTTTGCAGCTGTGATTGATTAAACCGACAGTTCCGTAATTTTCACGTCTGCCAACACCTCCTTTCTTTGTGATTGATTATTGTATTCTTCTTGAAGTCTGAGGGTATTTCGCCTGTTTCATACGTGTTGCTTAACAGATGGTAGACTTCTGTCAGGGCTGGCTCTCCCAAGGTTATCAGTAGCTCTACTCCCGGGGCCTTGTTTCGATTCAGGTCTTTCAATGCTCCGTCAAACTCTTCACGTCCTCTTCCATTTCCTTAATACTGCCCTCAAGTACATCGCCTTCGTATAGATCCTCCATATACTCCTCCCGCCTTTCTGCCTTCCCTTCTTTGCTGAGAACTGTGTTTCCATCTGAGCTCTTGATATTCATGCAAGTGGTTATCTTTTCTCCAAATGTCTCTTTAATCTTCCTGTAGGCAGTATCTGTCTTACCCCTAGTGACATATGCCTCTACATTCTTACATTTGTCCTCTAGCCATTGCTGCTTAGCCATTTTCCAATACCTGTCGATCTCTTTTTTCGAGACGTTTATATTCCTTTTTGCCTGCTTCATTTACTACATTTTTATATTTTATCCTTTCATGAATTTAATTCAATGTTTCTTCTGTTACTCAAGGATTTCTGTTAGCCCTCGTCTTTTTACCTACTTGATCTTCTGCTGCCTTCACTACTTCATCCCTCAGAGCTACCCATTCTTCTTCTACTGTATTTCTTTCCCCCATTCCTGTCAATTGTTCCCTAATTCTCTCTCTGAAACTCTCTACAACCTTTGGTTCTTTCAGTTTATCCATGTCCCATCTCCTTAAATACCCACCTTTTTGCAACGTCTTTAATTTTAATCCGGTGGTTATAACCAATAGACTGTGGTCAGTGTCCACATCTGCCACTGGAAATCTCTAGTTTCGCAGCTGCAACCGAAGTGGCCGTAAGCAACAGACCAGAGCACCCGGCGGATTGGCCGTTTATGAGACTCTGGTGGTTCACGTATCACATGTACGGCAATGTTAAAGACGGAGGGGACCAATGAGAAAACAGCGTCAAGTGACAGGAATTTCATATTGAAAATATTTAATTTCTCCTACATTTATATAAATTTAATTTTATGTACCCTTTTACCGATCGTGTGATACCTGTTCACTTCTTAGGCGGCACTGATACTTTCTTTGCACCGCATGCGTCTGACGAGCAGCAGGATGGGGCCCCCCGCACTACAGGGTTTAGGTCCAGGGAGTACTGAGGTGATCCTACACGTTCAGTATTCTCTTTACGATGTTCCCGACGAGTCATAGTTCCTGTGTGGGTGGGTACTGTCGTCCATAAACAGAACGTCGGGATCCACCGCTTTCCTTAACAGACGGACCTGATCCAGAATAATCGTCCTGGAGTAGCACTGTGCTGTAACGGTACCTCGTGCTAAGATATGCAGCGGTGTTCGGCCATTGTGCTTAATGACTGCCCACACCATAACGCCTAGACCATACCGATGACTTTCATGAACATTCTGTGGTGTATGTACCGTGTTCCCCTCTCTTCCCACACGAAGAATGACATGCCACAATGAGGAGGGTTTCGTCGCAGAACATCACTCTGTAACACTGTAGGTGACATAAACAAACGTGTTCCTTACACCAATAAACTCTTTGTCAACGATGGTGTGGTTAAAGAAGGACGCATTTAACAGACTTCAGAGCATACGAGCCATTCTGATTTAATGATTGAGAACTAGTTCTGGCAGAGACACGTGTACCAGTAATGGTTGCAAGGTCTGCAGTGATCTACCAGTGAGTGAAACGCATGTTCCTTTTTGCTACTGGGGTTACGTATCGATCCTCTTGCGGCGTGGTAGTCCGTCAGCGAGCACCAGCATGCTTTCGCATACCCTATCCAACATTTATTAATCTTAAGACGGCTCTTTTCTTCACACCCTTTACTGCCCCCGACAGTAGTGGCACTTTGATCGCCTTCTAGCCGTCCAATTGCACGTACATGATTGTAAGCATTCAAATTATGTCTTGCATGTGTCTTACCGTACCACAATGAATGTAGCACTATTCGGTTCCGCAACAACCTTTGTCAAATAATGTGCTGCGCGAACTATCGAATGCGTACGCAGCGTTAGTGCACAGGCTTCCCTGTAGTTAACACTTCCCACCCTCCACATTTCCCTCTAGTATCATTGTTCGTGTGTTCTGTAGCAACTGTCGGTTGTTCAGTAATGACTGGCAAGTCTTCCTTAGCAAGTGTCAGCTGTTCATTAACAATTGTCAAGCAGTGTAACATGACCTAAAATCGTAGTATAGTACATCAAATTTCACCGAAGGATTTTAGATGCTCTGTAAAAGTCCTTGACGCATAAGCGACGTCAGAGTGCCAAATATAATGCAGGAACGCCTCCGCTACTGCACGGTTTTGTTCTTTCTACGTACCTCTCTCTAGTCTGCAGGCGAACGCGAAGTAATAACTTCGACGTGCCTGCAAGTACAGTGAAATGTTGGTAGTTAGGACCGAACTAAACACGCTACAGAGTCCCTGCTCATACCTTCCGTGATAGTCTGTATGTTAGTAATGATACTATCAATATTATCAAGGCAGACACGAATCTTCATCTACTCTACAATCTCGGTGTAAGTTACTGTTGAGACCCTTTGTCTTCTTTAAATTATCTTGAACATTTTGTCATCAGAGTTCCGTTACTTTCTCTCTTTTCCTGACTCGAATTTTAATCTTGTTATATTAGCTCCCAACGTAAAAGACAGCTTGATATCTACCAAATTAAATTATAAGCGTTTCATTTTCCTCACTTCCTTGAAAATCTGTCTACGTACTTGAGATATTAAACCAAACTTCAAAGAAAAATGAAGTAATTTTGCCGGCAGCAGTGGCCGAGCGGTTCTAGGCGCTACAGTCTGGAACCGAGCGACCGCTACGGTCGCAGGTTCGAATCCTGCCTCGGCCATGGATGTGTGTGATGTCCTTAGGTTAGTTAGGTTTAAGTAGTTCTAAGTTCTAGGGGACTGATGACCACAGCAGTTAAGTCTCCTAGTGCTAAGAGCCATTTGAACCATTTGAAGTAACTTTTATTTCCGAAGCGACTAGGTACCATTCATTTATGAACTTATATAAGAGAAAAAGAATTTCAGCAGCAAGGTCGTGAGGAAAATCTGGATAGGGCGACAGAAGTAACTACTAACTTTTGAACCGTTACAAAGTATTCCTTATTAGCTACTTTCGCTACTAAATGTCATCGTATATAAACGCTATTTCGAAATTTCTTGTGGATTCTCCTCTGAATTTGTGTGATTACCAGTCCCTTTCTCGCTTCCCCAGATTTCCTGACTCTCCTTGGAAAAAAAGAGGGAAAGAGAGAAAAGGAAGAAAAAATTCCACTACACAGTGAGAAAAGGTATTGCATTGTCTTTAACGTGAGTTCATCTGAATAGTATAACGAGTCGTTGTAAAACAGAGGTAATCTCTTCATTCGGCTCAGACCAAAATTTAATTTGACACCCAACTGAACAATCACTAAAAAACGAACGCAAGTCGTACAGTTCCCGCACGAGCCACACACATGACATACTGCTCATGCACAGGTTTTGGATTAACAGGTTTAACGAACCGTAACTGGGAATAAAGAAGTGCAATTTCATTTTCAGAAATGTTTCATTCACTGTCTTATCAACAATAGTACTACTTGTAATTTTATTCCTATATTTTTGTCATATCGAAGAGACATACATGGTCCAGCAGCAGCAATGTGAGTACTGCCTATCCTCGACGTCAACGTGCAATAAGCACTCGCACACAACAAAGGAGAGTACATAAACCGCATCGCAGTGACGCAGATAACAGACCGGTGGTCGTAATGTGGAAACGAAGCAGTTTCTTTTCACGACCCGAAGAGCATGATGATTAGCTTTCAGGCTAAAAATGGAAGCATTTCCGAAACACCTGAGTTAGTAAGCTGTTCGCATGCCACTATGGCTAATGTATGCCGTGCATGGCAAAATGACTCTATCCAAAGCCGGTGCCGAAGTAACTGCAGTACACCACGGGCCATAGATGACATGGTTAACGACAGCTGCGGAGATGTGTACGGGCGAACAGACATGGAACTGCTGAGCAGCTGACCATCCAGATGAACCAAGGTCTAATAACAGTGTCTCCTCAACGGTGATCAATCAGCGGAAGTTGCTCCGTACGGGTCTCCTCAGCAGGCGCCTGAGTGCTGTTTATGGCGACGAAGGGTGGAATTTGCACGCCAGTACCGCAACTGGACGTCTCTCGACTAGGGTCAGGTGGCCTTTTGAGATGAATCACGTTTTATGCTCCATCGTACGTGTAACTGTTTGCGTGCACAGTGTGAAATGTCTGAAAAGTAAGAATCTGTAACAATCGTCGAAGGGGATAGTTTTCGTGGCATTTCCCGGGTGATCTCGTCATTCTGGCAGGCACAGTG